>NW_027445436.1:15084909-15713610 GCF_035582795.1 Mycteria americana
TTGTGGTCCACAGTTTGGAACTGAGTCTGTACAGTACCTAGGACAGCCTAATCATCGCTCTACTGATGACAACACAATCCAGTAGAAGTACTTTCCATGGCTACACTGGAGTTATCAGCTGCGTAGTAAATAAATGATCCAATAATACCAACTCCCAGCCTATTCTGCCCTAGACCCACAGCTCAGGTCCAGGTTTGTCAGTGAGCCACAAGGTAATAATGAAAATACTGAAAGAAGCTGGCAGTAGAAATAAATTTCCACTTAGGATTTCCACTGGAACATCTTTAAAATCTCTTTTCAGTATATGATACTGCTTTCTAAAACTGAACATATTTGAAAAGGAGAGTCTTGTCATCTTCCTTTAGACCATCTTCATTCTCTTTTTCTTTATCTTCACTGACACCTTCTAGGTCACTCAGACTTCCCAAATTATTATTTTTTTTTACTGTCACCTCTGTCCTCTTTTTTTCTCATGCAGGAACTTGTCAAATCCTGTCACCTCTCTCTCCACATCAGAGGATGGTGGAAAAATGCCATTGTAGTGACTATAATTCAAACTATTGCAATGATGTGACAGAAGGCCCCAGATTTGCCCTTACTGAGCTCTAAGAAATGCACACAGCCATATGTTCTCATATTTTGCTTACAGAGATGGTAATTCATATTGTTAGTTGATTGTTTTATTTCATGGCATAAAATGATAAAAGCAGGTGAACATCCTCATAGATTTTCCCTGTGGCCAGCTTTTTTTATAGAGGTTACCTGGTATGTTGTCTTAAAACCATGTTCTTGCTAACACTATGATGATAAAAGAACAGACACTGATCATAAACTTTTATCTCCTACTGATTTTACAGAAAGATAGAGCCTTTGTATTAAGCTCATACATGCTTCTAAACATTTATATTTGTGTTGCTATTGTGTATCATGAACTATAAATTTAACTATAACATAACTATAGATTTAATTTGCTTTGTTCATGCCTTGTGTATTATGTAAATCATTGGCTATATAGTCTTTACTTGCAAACGCAGATATAATTATTAGTAATCCTCAAAGTCTTTTCAAAAGATACCATAGGCTTCTTTGAAGAGAGAAGATAATGTCAGCTCATAAAAATTGTGTTTCCATCTGTACTTTCAGTGTTTTTAAGGTCAGAAAGAGCCATTCAGATCACGTAGTCATATGTCTCTATTTTCAAGCCATAGAATTTCACCCCGGAAAATAATGTGAGCATCATCTTTACTAAAAACTTGTCAGTTGAAAGTATCAAAGCAGCAATACTATAGTACTAGCAGTTTCTATAGCTGTTCTGCCCAATGGGAGCTGCAGTTGTATATCTGAAGGCAGAATTGGGCCTATACAATCTATTATTAAACTAGAGTTTTACTTGCAGATCTATCAAAACATATAGTAACCACACAGAGAGAAAACCACATGATTGCATTCAAAACTGGCATAGTGCTTCCAGCAATGCTACACTTAGGAACTATAGATCATACAAACAGTAGGATAGTGTCACAGCATATATCCCCTCATTTCCCCCACTTTGACAGGTACCTACTTCTGAAGAAGAAAAGGAGTTCCTGCTGCTCATGCAAGAGTTGGAAATGAAAATGCTAAAAAGGGAAGCAATGTTAAGGGGCAAGAAGCTTTAAAATCACTCTTAAGTTGCTTTGTCATTTTCCCTTTATGAAACCTATGTGTCAGGAGCAGGAATTAGTAAATTAAGGGACAGATCACACTTCTATGGCACAGCTTATGGTAAAGGGGTCTGTGCAGCTGCATTGCTACATAGCATAACCTACTGATGCCCAAGGGAAATGTGTGGGTGCTGCTTTGTGGAGCACATTTTGTCTGCAGCAATGGTCAGACAGTTCCTGAGGCCCCGGTGAGTGCTGAATGCAGCCCAGGACAGGCCTGCACAACTGCAGAAAATTAAAGGAGGAAGTTTCTTTGAACAACCAGGTCCTGCTCCAAAGCCCATTGAAGTCAGCCTGAGTCCTTCCAACAACTTCAGTGAGCTTCAGCTTGAAACACACACTGCAGTTCTGCCCAGCTAATACATGTATAGCTCAAGCAAAATGGTTATATAGCTGTGCAGGGTGGGAGCAGGGGAAGGAGTGCATTCCTTGTGCTCTCTCCTTCCTGAGCTGCATTCCTGGTTTCAGTAGAGCACATCACGGTGGTTGGCAGAAATTACTCCAATGGAGGGCTGCATTGCTCATGGAAGACAAAATAAAGAAAGGGTCACCCCAGAAGAGGCATGATAAGACCTTTATGGCTCAGGAAACTCTTAGGAGCTCTAGATATGTGTGACTTCCACACAATGGGACTGCCAAGGCATGCCATCAGGTATTCCACATGTGCTTCACCCCATTGCAGACAGGGTGTTTTGAAAAAAAACCCTTTAATCAGACTTATATTTCATATTCCTTTGTCTATGAAACTGGATTAAACAGGTAGTAACACAAGTGGTGTTAAGCCACTAAGTCTCTATGCCCCTTTGTGGAGATGGAAGAAACTAATTCCAGCAACAGACAGCTTTCTCCACCCCAGCATGCAAACAAAGGCAAGTCTGATACCCTTCTTCTCCATAAATAAAGCATGTATGTTTACATTCATCCTTTGGTCATTTGGGGATTTACAGATGAAAAGGTCCTTAATAATTAAGGACCTAATAATTAGGACCTAAGGTCCTAATAATTAAGGAAAAAACATGCATAGACAAGGCTCTAGGCATCTAACACATAGTTAATAATAACATCAGGTCCCAGCACTGAAACAAATTATTTCAAACAAGAACTTAGCCAGCCAGTTACAAAAGCTCTGTTCCAGTCCCACATCATTCCAGGAAGTATATTCCCATTGCTTTCCAAAAACCTTATTGAACAGATGTCTTTTGCAGTATGCCCAGAAGACTGGCAGCCCTAAATCATATATATTACACAAAGGAGAGGAGGTTAAGATTGTCTGTGCAACCTTAATTTCAACATAACACTCACTCATACGCCCTAGCTTTGCATGCCTTTGCAACCTCCTAGTCTTTTAATGAAGACTTTAAAAAGTATTTCTGTCTAGTTGTCTGTCTATTCAGTAACTCTGTTATTATAATTAAAATTATGATCTCCTAGTATTCATAAAAAAGAACTATCTTGGAATTAAAGAGAAACAGGGTATTAGAAATGAGTGGCAAAAATGAATTTATTTCTTTAAAAACATTGCAAAGCTCTTTTGATCTTAAGATTGCTGACAGGAAGTTTTTTTGGGGTACAAAAGACAAAAGTCAAGAGTTTGGGAGACAGGTTTTCTCCTCTGTACCGTACAGGAAGGTAGATGGTGAAAAACTGAGATCCAAAGCATATACTTAGCTAGTTTTTAAAAAAATTCCATCATACTAGATACTAACACTTCAAAGAAGATTCATCCACTGATAGACTGGTCTGACACTGTATGGAGACCTGAACACTAAGCCCTTGTGTAATGTCTAAATAGCATAGGCTTTACACAGTGATTCTACATGGGATTTGGATAATCTTTGAAAAATCTCATCTACTTGACCTGTTCCACATCTCCTCTGAAATCCTTGGCTTTCAATAGCAGTGTCTGTTCCCATTTCCCCTGTCATTGATTGCTAGACCACTCAATGTGAGTGCATAGCTCATATTCTTAGCTACAGAGATTGAACCATATGCTTTAATACTGTCACCACTTTATATGTGTACTGCCCTCAAGGAATGGTACATGATGAAAGATCTACATCTCCATTACCTGAGTCCCCTATAAAGCAGAACAAGTTGCTTTCTTCTGTTTTGGGCTAAGCGAGAACAGGATGAGTGAAATTGTTCCACATATTGTAGCCAAAGAGAACAGTTTTACACTGTAAATCCACTGTAAAATCCAGTCCTGCTTAGCCTATAGTTTGGGATAAAAGGTAATTAATCTCAGGAAAATTAAATGTCTCAGAAGTGAGGCTGAATCGAGGTGCAGCTGTCCAAAGGCAATGTGATCTCTGTATTGCTTTTTGGCTGACCATTTGCATTTACCAGCTAAAGGCTTGTTAAACATGGTGTAATGAGCGAACTATAGGAGTGGGACCACCTACTGATGGAGAGTGTGACTGCAATCAGGCGAAGGAAAATTATAGCATCTGTTCTCCAAAAAGCAGAGGAAATTCAGGGATTCAGTGATGAAATATGAGGTTCCTTTAAAGTAACTGGAACTAGTCTAAGAAACAGAATCAGCTTTTTTTGGTAAGGAACTAGCGTATCTGCCTGGGGTCACTGGCTGCCAAAGAGCAAGATCAGAAGAAATCACTAAATGCCTTGGTGAGGGAAAGGGAGGGTCTTCCTGAAGCCTCTGTAAGTCTAATACTCTAGATCTTCAAAAGCAGGACAGAAAATCTATCTATGAGAGTCTGGTACTTCTCTCTACTGACAAAGTTAGCTTTCTTATAATCTAGTATGTTGGAGAAATCTGCCACCCATTCAGAAGATGGGAAAAGGTCTGGCTAACACTCTTTCTTCAGCAGCTATTCATAGATTGAAGATTGATGTTAGTAAATCAGTGTGAGTGGGCAGCTCATACTCTCACAGCTGTAAAAACTTTTATAAGAGAATAGACTGGAGAATAAAGATTGAGAAGGTTATATGGTCTACTGAAAAAATAACCCTAGTTTAAGGAAGGTTTACTGTCTTTTACACAGTATTACCTTTTCATGCTTGGCAAATTAGCCAAACAATTATGAGGTGAATTGGTTCTCCATAAGATAAGATCAGATCAGATCAGATCAGATCAGATCTCATTTTTTCTTCCAGCTTCTGACTTGGGAAAAGTAATTTTTCAGTTAGTAAGGAACTAGAGAGTGTTTTTACAACTTACTGCAGAACAAACCTTTAGGTACAGCCTAATTAATGCTTGCCTGTGCACACACAGTGGCCTAGAAGCTGAGTCCCAATATCCTCAAAGAAGTGTGTGATAAAAGCTTTGGCTGAGCAGAGCCTTGAGATGACACTGTCTAACTTTTCCTTACAGTGAGCGTTCCTAGCAATAATCACTGCTTCTCTCTCTCAAGCAAGGTTTTCTTAAAATGTAAATTAGTAAACACAAGAAAACTTTTAAAATAGCAGAATCTGAGATCTGCCAGAGGAGACATTAAGTAAAAATATGGGAATTAACTCCCCTCTCTCCGTCTACCTTGCAGTTTTCCTCATCAGTCTTTCTTTCCAGTCCAGCAACCTTTGCCATCCTCTTGCACTGTACAATCTTCAGACAATTTCCCCTAGGTTCTGTCCCCTAGGAAATATTCCTTCTCTCTCACTTCTTAGTCTCCTCTGAGGGTTCACTTCTTGCCGTTATCAGTACACCACTCCTGCTAGGAGTCTCAGCCAGTGCTTATATGGCACTCCAGAAACTCCCTGCTCAGTTTCCCCCAGGGAAGGCTCTATCTTCACATTTTTCAAGAGGGCTTTGCCTGCCTAAATTTATAAGGGCCATGGCAAGGCAAACTGTTTGCCTTCCTCCCCAGATGCAGCCTTTCAAACAAAACATACTGCATGTACACAGTAAAGTAAACTGCAAATAGATAAAACACCCCTTCACAAGGTGTACCACTTCTAGAATATTTGATACAGCAGCAGAATAGAGAGCCCAGTCAAATAAATAAACTTCTTCAAGAAAATTACTCCATTAAATAAAAACTTGTAAAGTCCTCAGAATTATAAATAGTTGATTAGAGTTTCCATGTTTCTTCTTTCAAGACCCTCATTCAGCTTTTGCTCGGCCTGTGATTTTCAATTAGAGCCTTCTTACATAGAAAGTATGTAAAATCAAATAAATTGTTAGTCCTGAGGAGGTGGAACACCTCCCTCATTATCCTTGCTCAAAGAAGGAGCCTTGATCTGATCTGAGGAGGGAAAAATATGCTTGCCTGGTTGGTACTCCCCAGCATGAACAATTAGACAGGAGAGTACTAATTGGTGATAAAAGTTACTCAGGAGTAGCTGGGTGCATAGGGGCTGTAACTTCACCACAAAACAAAGGACTGTAACTATAAAACACATATCCCTGCTCAGCTCCTGTATCATTGCAGCTGCGTTTCATATCCACATGCCATCTTCGTTCAGACTCTAAAATTACAGACTGCTTTTTGAGAGAGGGCTTGAGGACCTGGTCCCATGTAGATAATCACTGTGTCACTGGAGAGGTGTTTTGGTGACTATGAGCTATGAAAGGCAATATTAAGTGCTCTCCAGATAGTCCCTTTTGGTTATATATGCTACTGCAGGCTCTTGCTTAGTGTTAACATGCTATTTTTACATATTTGAAGAAGTCCTGAGGTATAATTTCACTCTGCTAGTTTTCTGTGCTGTGAAAAAGTGCCCAAGTAAGTATTAATCACTCTGCAATGGACAAGCCAAAAATGTTGAACACAGAAAGTATGATCCAAGTGCTGCTGAGCAGTTACATAAAGGAACAATCAAATTCTCATTTATGCAAAGATCTCCTTGAACTGGTATATGTTTCCACAAACCGTTCCTTCATGGTGAAGTTTTTTTGCATATGTAGACACACATTTAAACAGCATCATGTAGACTGACCACTAATTCTCAGCTTAAATTTTCTGATTAAAATGATTTTGCACTGGAAATGTATGATTAGTTCTCTCTCTCTAACATGATAGGATTCTGCCCTACATTCTGCTAAGTTATATAAAAATATCACCAGAAAAATTAAAAAGTGAAAAATTGGCACCTTGTATATACAGGATATTAAAAAAAGAAGAATCATGACAAGTCAGGCAAACTTATCACTTTGCATAAGGAAATTGCCTGAAAAATAAATCCATAGAGATATGTTGTTGCATTAAATCATCTCTCTTTTCTGTCCCCCATCTTAAAATGTGTTAGGAGGAGATGATCAACCCCTGAGGTCCAGCATAAAAGAAATGTGAGTTTGACAGCTTCAGTCTTCCTTATAGCCAGAACATATCCAAGGCCATACAGCAGAAGGAGTTGAAGGAGATTCTGCTCCTTTTCCTGTTATCCATCAGTCAGGAGAGAGAGGGACAGCTGACTATGCAAGTCATTGGAGCACCCATTTTTCTGTGGTTGTTGCTCTGACTAGCTTTCCCTAAAACAGTTGTTCAGTTGGCACTGTATTTCAAAGCTGCTGTTAGCCTGACAGTTAGTTTTCTGAACCAGAAATAATTTTGTTTTCTCTGAGCCATACTGACTCAATGGCAAGGTTTTGTGTGTATTCTTACAGTATCCTGAAAGTATCTTAGCATAATAGGAACTAAAGACAGGAATGTTATATATTTAATACATTAACTCAGAAGTTTAATTGTAATATTTAGCTACTATTTAACAGGTGAGAGGATCAGAAAGACCAGCAGTGGAGAGAAATTTAAATACAAAAAGCAGAAGGTGATTTGTGGGTATCTGTTGTGTGTCAGAAGAAGAAAAGACCCCCAAATATTTCCAAACCAGGATATACCTCATGTATATTTTCATCTCACCCTGCAGAAAAGAAGGGAATCAGCCAAAAATACTGGATCAGAAAAATCTCTTCTATGTTTTTAGGAGCAGGGTGTTCACTTCCTCTGCTAAATGAAAAGTTAAGAAAACAGTAGCCTAATGTTTCATAAAACCTTGCCTACATCATACTCCTGTGTGTGTTGATCAGCCATCTTTGGTCTTTTGAAAAACTGGATTACAATCATGCTGTTCTTACTCTTTTCAAGGTTCTTTATCTTTAAAAAGGGATTAGAATTCATTCCACTGATGACTTCCATTGCTTGATCTATAAGTTGGTTCCAGTTCTGGAAACTTGGAAACAATAGCTATTAAATTTCTGAGCTACATTGACAGAGAAAAGATAAAAGTCATTAAAGGTAATACAAGTTAAATATATTTATTAATTATTATATTTATTCTGTGTCTGTCATGAGCATTTTTCATGAGTTTTACTCATGAGTTATGTCCTGGTTTTGGCTGGGATAGAGTTAATTTTCTTCCTAGTAGCTAATATAGTGCTGTATTTTGGATTTAGGATGAGAATAATGTTGATAACACACTGATGTTTTAGTTGTTGCTAAGTAATGTTTACACTAGTCAAGGACTTTTCAGCTTCCCATGCTCTGCCAGGTGCACAAGAAGCTGGGAGGGGGCACAGCCAAGACAGTTGTTCCAAACTAGCCAAAGGGCTATTCCATACCATGTGACATTATGCTCAGCATATAAACTAGGGGGAGTTGGCCGGGGGCAGCAATCATTGCTTGGGGACTGGCTGGGCATCGGTCGGCAGGTGGTGAGTGGTTGTATCACTTGTTTTTCTCCTGGGTTTTGGTCCTCTCTCTCTCTCTTGTTGTTTTCCTTTTCATTAAAATTTGTTGTTATTATTATTAGTAGTATCATTATAATATCTTTTTCCCAATTATGAAACTGTTCTTATCTCAGCCCATGAGTTTTCTTACTTTTGCTCTTCCAATTCTCTCCCCCATCCCACCGAGGGGGAAGGTGAGCGAGCGGCTGTGTGGTACTTAATTGCCGACGCGGGCTAAACCACAACAGTCCTTTTTGGCGCCCAATGTGGGGCTCGAAGGGTTTGAGATAATAACAGATTAACCAGAACATATTAAGGAATTTAGATCTATTAGTAGTTGCGGGCCACAATATTGATTCATCTGTTCTTGATATTGGTTTACCTGATCTGCACCATGCTCATTTTTTTGCTGTACATGTTAAAGATCGGTGCTGGTTTTTGCAGTTTGCTGTGTTCTGCAGTGATTAGTGATGTTTTGCCTGTGAGATTTGTTATTAAAACAGTGACCTTGAGCTTAATTTGGTATCTGAGTTTTGTACTGAAGCAATTACTGTACTTCGGGTACCACCTCATGGAGACAATTAGCAATTATACTTCTTTCTCTGAGAGGTTTTTTATGGAGGAAATACAGAATGGCATCTTCGCTACCTTCTTCTATGATGTTTCCTCCTTCATTACAATAACTTTTCAATATCTTGAACATCCTTGCATAGTTAAGATACATCTATTGGTATTGCTTGGGAATATTGTTTCGGTTTTGTCTAAGGTTAATAAGCAATTTAAGAATATCATCCAGAGATCTGCCCCAAGGCCGGATAGTTATGAGTGGCAGAGTATGTGGGATAGTATGGGCAAATGCCTAGGACAGTGGGCACCTCCAATGTTTTGGAACTTCACCCCTGAACAAGTGCTGAATCCTGAAAAATTAGTAAAATATTTGGAAAAAGTATGCTGTCACCCTGGCAATTCCAGAGAGATACAAATCACTGCAATGTGCTGGGGCCTGGCCCATGCCTACTGAGCCCTGCTCAAAACTATTCAGAACCCTCAAGGGCAAGAGAAGGTCTCTGGATCTGGTGACAAAACAATGGGCACTGTCATGGTTTAGCCCCAGCCGACAACTAAGCACCACGCAGCCGCTCGCTCACTCCCCCTCGGTGGGATGGGGGAGAGAATCGGAAGAACAAAAGTAAGAAAACTTGAGGGTTGAGATAAAAACAGTTTAATAGGTAAAGCAAAAGCCGCGCACGCAAGCAAAGCAAAGCAAGGAATTCATTCACTACTTCCCATGGTCAGGCAGGTGTTCAGCCATCTCCAGGAAAGCAGGGCTCCATCACGCGTAATGGTTACTTGGGAAGACAAACGCCATCACTCCAAATGTCCCCCCTTCCTTCTTCTTCCCCAGCTCTATATACTGAGCATGATGTCATGTGGTGTGGAATAGCCCTTTGGTCAGTTTGGATCAACTATCCTGGCTGTGTCCCCTCCCAGCTTCTTCTGCACCTGGCAGAGCACGGGAAGCTGAAAAGTCCTTGACTAGTACAGCAACAACTAAAACATCTCTGTATTATCAACATTGTCTTCAGCACAAATCCAAAACATAGCCGCATACCAGCCACTATAAAGAAAATTAACTCTATCTCAGCTGAAACCAGGACAGTATCCACCCCTTATTCCATACCATTTACGTCATGCTCAGGTCTCACACTATCCAATACATTCTCATTACCCACCATCACCCTTCCCATCCTTTGATATAATACACACATATCATTCCCTTAGTCTATGGACCACCCCTACAAAATATTTGTAAAATGTCCGTAAATGTCCACAAAATGTCCATTGAGTTCATTTAGTCCATGACTTTGGCTTCATCTTTTATGGTTGTTACTCAGGACAGGAGAGGTGGTGTGTTGCTTGGAGTTATTGGGCACCAAAGCCAGCTCAGGTCAGGTCACTGCTGCACTTGCACTGCTTCTTGTAAGGCTTCTCCTCCATTTGTTCAGGTGGTTCCGGCTGTAGTAATTCCTATAACATGCAACTCAAATCATGGGTTACAACAATTTAAAGGTATATTTATTACAATGTCCAACCCTGGTCCTTTTGGACCAGGATATAGGGTTTAACATTGCAACGAACTCCTCCCCTTGCTCCTAGCCTGGCTAGCAACAAGGGGTTCCTGCTATAGTAATTCCCACAACATGCAACTCAAATCCCGGGATACAACAATTTAAAGGTATTTCCATTACAATCTCCACCCCTGGTCCCTTTGGACAGACCATCAGGTTTAACATTGCAATGAAGTCCTCCCCTTGCCCCTGCTCCAGCTTGGACTTATCCACAGAATGCTGTACCTTCAGAAGTAGACTTGCTCCAACATGGCCTCATGCACAGCCACTGATGCTTCAAGGTGTACCTGCTGCAGCATGGACTTCATCCACAGCCACAGATGCTTCGAGGCGCACCTTATCCAGCATGGACTTATCCTTGGGCCACAATTCCTTCAGAGCTATACCTGCTGTGGCACAGACATAACCATGGCCACAGACATTTCAAGATATACCTGCTCTGGCATGGGCTAATCCATGGGCACAGACACTTCGGGGTGTCCTGCTCCCACATGGATTCATCCACAGGTCACAGTCCCTTCGACTCGAGTTCACACTGGAGTTCCAGCCTGTCCAGTACAGCAGCACAGAAACAGCAGTGATGCCCTGGCCATCTGCCAGCCCAGGCGCATCGCCATTGCTGTTATCAAAATGTTCCCAGGCACAGCAGAGTAAGATGATAAGCAGTACAGCAGCACGGCAAGCAGTGAAAGCAAAAAGCAGCCACTAACGAGCCCTAGACTCTAAGGTACAGTAAGGCAAGCAAGCCTATGGCAAGCACAGAAGCCTGCTGATTAATAGCTAAACAGCAATAACAGCTATAAATTCTATCTGGCACATTCCAATCAAATCTGTCATTATCTCAAACCCTTCGTGCCCCACGTTGGGCGCCAAAAAGGACTGTCGTGGTTTAGCCCCAGCCGGCAACTAAGCACCACGCAGCCGCTCGCTCACTCCCCCTCGGTGGGATGGGGGAGAGAATCGGAAGAACAAAAGTAAGAAAACTTGAGGGTTGAGATAAAAACAGTTTAATAGGTAAAGCAAAAGCCGCGCACGCAAGCAAAGCAAAGCAAGGAATTCATTCACTACTTCCCATGGTCAGGCAGGTGTTCAGCCATCTCCAGGAAAGCAGGGCTCCATCACGCGTAATGGTTACTTGGGAAGACAAACGCCATCACTCCAAATGTCCCCCCTTCCTTCTTCTTCCCCAGCTCTATATACTGAGCATGATGTCATGTGGTGTGGAATAGCCCTTTGGTCAGTTTGGATCAACTATCCTGGCTGTGCTCCCTCCCAGCTTCTTCTGCACCTGGCAGAGCACGGGAAGCTGAAAAGTCCTTGACTAGTACAGCAACAACTAAAACATCTCTGTATTATAAACATTGTCTTCAGCACAAATCCAAAACATAGCCCCATACCAGCCACTATAAAGAAAATTAACTCTATCCCAGCTGAAACCAGGACAGCACAGCGGCTACTCCAGCCCCCGCTGTGACAGGCACTGCAGCTACTCCAACCCCCTCGATGACAGGCACTATGGCTACTCCAACCTCGGTGACAGATAATGTGGTTACTCCAACCCCCACGACAGGCACTGTGGCTGAACCAGGGAACCAAACTGTGTCAGTATCAGTCGACCCTATACACAAGAAGAAATCCTGGAAGCAAAAGTCAGCTTGTTTAGAAAGGGAAGATGAAAGAGCAGGGCCATCACAAGGAGAGGAAGAGGAAGAACTTGTGGATGAGATGGAAACCACCCGATCCCTATCCCTGAGTGAGCTCCGAGATATGCGAAAAGATTTCAGCCATCGTCCAGGCAAGCACATTGTCACCTGGATGCTCTGATGCTGGGATAGCAGGGCCAATAGCCTGGAAGTAGAGGGTAAGGAAGCCAAGCAGCTGGGATCCCTTTCTAGGGAAGAGGGCATTGACAAAGCGATTGGAAAAGGGGCACCAGCCCTCAGCCTCTGGAGGCGACTCCTGTCAGCTATGAAGGAAAGATATCCCTTCAAGGAAGATGTTATATATCGCCCAGGCAAATGGGCCACCATGGAGAGAGGTATCCAGTAACTGAGGGAATTAGCCATGCTGGAGGTGGTTTATGGTGACCTGGACGACGAGCAGTTATCCAAAGATCCAGATGAAGTCAAGTGCACACGACCCACGTGGTGGAAGTTGTTACGGAGCGCACCAGCATCGTATGCCAACTCATTGGCAATACTGACCTGGAAAGACAGAGACGGTCCAATGGTGGATGAAGCGGCTAGCCAACTCCATGAATACAAAGAAATTATCTCTTCCTCCCTCGTCTCAGCTGTGGAGAAACTGGTCCAGCAACTCAAAGAGGATAGGTCCTACTCCCCACCTGTATGGACCAGTATCTCAGCTATTAGGAGTCAGTGTTCTTCTGCTCAAGAGAGAGACAATATAGAGGGTACACACCACGGGGCACCCTGTGGTTTTACCTGCATGACCACGGAGAGGACATGAGGAAGTGGGATGGAAAACCTACCTTGATCCTAGAGGCGCAGGTACGTGAGTTGCAAGGAAAAACAATCACCAAAGGGAGTTATTCCAGGAAAACTGCTGCTCTGGTTTCCAGTGGACACTTCCCCAGACAGAGTAAAAGGGCTGATCTTACTCCTGATTTTAATGAAGGAGCTCCTGACTCGTATGTACAAGAAGTGGGTAATGAATACTATGACCAGAACTAGAGGGGCCCTGCCTCCAGCCAGGTGGAGGAAAGGGACAACCAGGTTTACTGGACTGTGTGGATTCGATGGCCTGGCACATCAGACCCACAGGAGTATGAGGCTCTAGTAGACACCGGTGCACAGTGTACCCTAATGCCATCAAGCTATACAGGGGCAGAACCCATCTGTATTTCTGGAGAGACAGGGGGATCCCAACAACTGACTGTATTGGAGGCCGAAGTGAGCCTAACTGGGAATGAGTGGCAAAAGCACCCCCCATTGTGACTGGCCCAGAGGCTCCGTGCATCCTTGGCATAGACTACCTCAGGAGAGGGTATTTCAAGGACCCAAAAGGGTACCAGTGGGCTTTTGGTATAGCTGCCTTGGAGACAGAGGAAATTAAACAGCTGTCTACCTTGCCTGTTCTCTCAGAAGACCCTTCTGTTGTGGGGTTGCTGAGGGTTGAAGAACAACAGGTGCTAATTGCTACCACAACAGTGCACCAGAGGCAATATCGTACCAACCGAGACTCCCTGATTCCCATCCATAAGCTGATTCGTCGACTGGAGAGCCAGGGAGTGATCAGTAAGACTCGTTCACCTTTTAACAGTCCCATATGGCCAGAGCAAAAGTCTAATGGAGAATGGAGACTAACAGTAGACTATTGTGGCCTGAACGAAGTCATGCCGCTGCTGAGTGCTGCCGTGCCAGACATGCTGGAACTGCAATATGAACTGGAGTCAAAGGCAGCCAAGTGGTATGCCACAATTAATATCGCTAATGTGTTTTTCTCAATCCCTTTGGCAGCAGAGTGCAGGCCACAGTTTGCTTTCACTTGGAGGGGCGTTCAGTACACTTGGAATCGATTGCCCCAGGGGTGGAAACACAGCCCTACCATTTGTGAGAGACTGAAAGAGTTAATGTCTCAAACATTGTGGCGACTTGAGGCGCTATTTGCATGGCGACGGCAGGTCAGCAAGCACAAGCACGGGGTGGGGGAGAGCGAGAGCGGGAGCAGGACCTGCGGGACATGGAGAGCGCGTCGGAGATACGTGCAGTTCTGGGTTCTGCCAGACCTTACCATATATGGCTAGATATCACACAGAGTTGATCTGAGGAAGGGGGCTTGCAACTGCCCAAGAGACCCCTCATGACCACACCCCTCCCCCAGCACCTGCGCAGAAGATTGAGAACTTTATAGAACAAGAACCATGTAAGTCCTGAAGGGGCGTACCTGGAGGTGGGGATTAGCTTATAAAAGATATACCCCCCCCAGGGAAGCGCGCGCGCGCCCACCACTGGAGGATTGCCACATCTGTCATCGTCATCGCGGGATCCAAGGGTGGTGATACTTTTTCTTTCTCTTTCCTCCTCTCTTTTCCTTTCCTTTTCTCGCTTCTCTCTTCCTCTACTCTTCCAATATATGCAAGTTTGGGATAAATTGTGACGGGTTGCCTGGAAAATAGCTCCATTGCCAAATCACCTCTGTTCCTTCGTTAAGCTCGCCAGTTCGTTAAGTTTGTCCGTTTGTGGAATTCGCCAGTTAATAAAGTTGATGGCCAGCCTGTTCCTCTGAGTCATTGTCGTGACTCTACCGACCACGCGGCTCTGCCGAGCAGAGATGGGCTTTTGTTGGTACACAAACCGTCGGGGAATCGAAAAGATTCACCCCTCTCGCAACCCACCGAGTGGGATGAGACACCATTTGCTATGGACTGATCCAGATGGCACTGGAACAGGGTGAAGCTCCAGAACATCTGCAATACATTGATGACATCATCGTGTGGGGCAATGCAGCAGAAGCAGTTTTTGAGAAAGGGAAGAAAATAGTCCAAATCCTCCTGAAAGCTGGTTTTGCCATAAAACAAAGTAAGGTCAAGGGACCTGCACAGGAGATCCAGCTTTTAGGAATAAAATGGCAAGATGGGTGTTGTCAGATCCCAATGGATGTGATTAACAACATAACAGCCATGTCTCCACCAACTAGCAAGAAGGAAACACAAGCTTTCTTGGGCGTTGTGGGTTTTTGGAGAATGCATATTCCAAACGACGGTCTGATCGCAAGCCCTCTCTACCAAGTGACCCGGAAGAAGAACGATTTCCAAGGGGGCCCTGAGCAATGACAAGCCTTTGAACAAATTAAATGGGAGATAGTTCATGCAGTAGCCCTTGGGCCAGTCCGGGCAGGGCAAGACGTAAAAAATGTGCTCTACACTGTAGCTGGGGAGAATGGCCCTACCTGGAGCCTCTATCGGAAAGCACCAGGGGAGACTCGAGGTCGACCCTTAGGGGGTCGTGCGACTGATGGTACGTGGAGTAAGGGGGTTGCTCTGATCACAGAACGGGCTCGGATAGGAAACCCCAATTGCCCAGGGATCTTGGAAGTAATTATGGACTGGCCGGAAGGCAAAGATTTCGGAATATCGCCAGAGGAGGAGGTGACGTTTGCTGAGGAGGCCCCCCTGTACAATAAACTACCAGAAAATGAGAAGCAATATGCCCTGTTCACTGATGGGTCCTGTCGTATTGTAAGAAAGCATCGGAGATGGAAAGCTGCTGTACGGAGTCCTGCATGACAAGTGGTAGAAACTGCTGAAGGAGATGGTGAATTGACCCAATTTGCAGAAGTAAAAGCCATCCAGCTGGCTTTAGACATTGCTGAACGAGAAAAGTGGCCAGTGCTCTATCTCTGTACTGACTCATGGATGGTGGCAAATCCCCTGTGGGGGTGGTTGCAGCAATGGAAGCAGAACAATTGGCAGCGCAGAGGCAAACCCATCTGGACTGCAGCATTTTGGCAAAACATTGCTGCCCAGGTAGAGAACCTGGTTGTAAAAGTACGTCACGTAGATGCTCATGTACCCAAGAGTCAGGCCACTGAGGAACATCAAAGCAACCAGCAGGTGGATCAGGCTGCTAAGATTGAAGTGGCTCAAGTGGATCTGGACTGGCAACATAAGGGTGAATTATTTATAGCTCGGTGGGCCCATGATACCTCAGGCCATCAAGGAAGAGATGCAACATATAGATGGGCTCGTGATCGAGGGGTGGACTTGACCATGGACGCTATTGCACAGGTTATCCATGAATGTGAAACATGCGCTGCAATTAAGCCAAGTGGTTAAAGCCTCTATGGTACGGAGGGCGATGGCTGAAATATAAATATGGGGAGGCCTGGCAGATCGATTATATCACACTCCCACAAACCTGCCAAGGTAAGCGCTATGTGCTTACAATGGTGGAAGCAACCACCGGATGGCTGGAAACATATCCCGTGTCCCATGCTACCGCCCAGAACACTATCCTGGGCCTTGAAAAGCAAGTCTTATGGCGACATGGCACCCCAGAAAGAATTGAGTCAGACAGGGGGACTCATTTCCGAAATAACCTCATAGACACCTGGGCCAAAGAGCATGGCATTGAGTGGATATATCACATCCCCTATCATGCACCAGCCTCCGGGAAAATTGAACGATACAATGGACTGTTAAAGACTACACTGAGAGCAATGGGTGGTGGGACATTTAAACATTGGGATACACATTTAGCAAAGGCCACCTGGTTAGTTAACACTAGAGGATCTGTCAATCGACCTGGCCCTGCCCAATCAAAACTTTTACGCACTTATCCCCCTAGAAGGGGATAAGGTCCCTGTAGTGCACATAAAAAACATGCTGGGGAAGACAGTCTGGGTTACTCCTGCCTCAGGCAAAGGCAAGCCCATTCGTGGGATTGCTTTTGCTCAAGGACCCGGGTGCACTTGGTGGGTAATGTGAAAGGATGGGGAAGTCCGCTGTGTACCTCAGGGGGATTTGATTTTGGGTGAGAATAGCCAATGAACTGAATGGTATGATGTTAATTGCTATATAATACTGTATGTCATCTCTTTTATGGTGGCTATATGCCATATCAACAGTATTTCAGTGAGAATCACCCATATTAATGAAGAAGGAACTTTGATGAAACTAGAATATCTAGAATATCTCTCATTTTTTCCAGCAGTAAATAGTGGAAAAACTTCCTTTCTTCCTTCAGTTGGGAGTTGTACCTGCACCTTCATGCTTAATAGGACAAATGAAGCTATGTCCTGTGAACTAACACTTTATGAACTTACCTAGGCTTTTGGCTTCCACAACATTGCATGGCAGTGAGACCCACTACTTACTTTTGTGCAATGTGGAAATACTACTTCCTTGTGAACCTGATGGATTCTTTGGGCATCCTTTGGTTCCTGTATTTTTGAGAAAGAGTGAGCAATTGCGTATCTACTGTCTCCATACCATTCACATTCATTTATTTTCCAAATTGAAGACTCCCATTTTATGTAATGTCTCCTTCAAAGGAGATCTGTCCCCAGGTTATCTTATTCTATATTCTTTTTGAGGTAGAGTAACCTGTATGAGATCCAGGTTTTCACACTGTAAGAACACATCTGCAAAGGATGTCATAATGACATTTTCTACTTTAGATCTAAGTTCTTTTCCAAAAAAATTCCTAACATGGCATAAAAAATTTCAAAAAAGTGACTTGGGCCTCCCCCAAGCATACACAAATTTATTTCCAATGAGTAAATGCCAAATGTAATACACTTTCACAAGTTTATCTTTCAAGTTATAGAGTGCTGTGAGGCAACACCCACAGTGCAATTTCCTTCAAGTTTACATCTTAAGCTTTGATGAGTAAAGGTTCAGTATCCTTAGCCTGAGAGCACCACTGAAAACCAGGCTACTTTTCCTTGGCTACTGAATATGAATTAAGCATACCTTGGCCTAAGAATGTAGACCAGGAAACTCTTTTCAGCTTTTGCAAGTTAAGTAATATGTAATACAGTAAATTTATAACTGAAGAAAGTTATGTTTTTCCTGATAAGAATCTCAGGTTTTACTTATAGAAAAATATCAAAGGGAAACAAAAGGGCTGCATTTCAAACACCATTCCTGTCACATATATTCAGATATTTAGCCACAGAAAGGTAGAAATTTAGGTTTTTCTTAAAAATCTGAAATGCCTTCCTTTCTGATGACTTTCTCAGTGGTCTGCTTCCTGTGGTTCATCCTTACAAAAAATTTTCTCAGAATGCAACCTGGTAAAAGCCTGATAGCTTTGTACAATGAGGTGACTAGCTTGGTGGATGAGGGGAGAGCAGTGGATGTTGTTTAACTCAACTTTAGTAAAGCCTTTGATGCTGTCACCTATAACATCATCACAGACAAGATGACAAAGTACGGGCTAGATTAGTGGACAGTGAAGTGGATGGGAAAACTGGCTGAACAGCTGGGCCCAGAGGGTGGTGATCAGTGGCACAAAGTCTAGTTGGAGGCCAGTCACTAGCAGTGTACCCCAGGGGCTGATACTGGGTCCAGTCCTGTTTGACATCTTCATTAATGGCCTGGACACTTGGACAGAGTGCACCCTCAGCAAGTTTGCTGATGACACCAAACTGGGAGGAGCGGCTGATATGCCAGAGGGTCGTGCTGTCATTCAGAGGGACCTCCGCAGGCTGGAGAATTGGGCTGGCAGGAACCTCATGCAGTTCAACAAGGGGAAGTGCAAAGTCCTGCACCAGGGGAGGAACAACCCCATGCACCAATATATGCTGGGGGCCGCCCAGATGGAAAGCAGCTTTGCATAGAAGGCCCTGGAGGTCCGGGTGGACGCCAAGTTGAACATGAGCCAGCAATGCAGCCAGCCATGGCAAAGAAGGCCAACAGCATCCTGGGCTTCATTATGAAGTGTGTTGATAGCAGGATCAAAGAAAGTGATCCTTGCCCTCTACTCAGCACTGGTGAGGCCACACCTGGAGTGCTATGTCCAGTTCTGGGCTCCTGGGCTTACTGGAGAGAGTCCAGCACAGGGCTAGGAAGATGATTAAGGGCCTGGAGCATCTCTCATATGAAGAGAGGCTGAAAAAGAGAAGGCTCAGGGGCGTTCTTATCACTGTGTATAGATACTTGATGGGAAGGAATGAAGAAGAGGGAGCCAGACTCTTCTCAGTAGCACCCAGTGACAGGACAAGACACAATATGTACAAACTGAAACACAGGAAGTTTTTGTCTGCAAGGGTGGTCAAACACTGGAACAGGTTGCTGTCACGACCTGAAGGGTTACCTGGCCTGTGGGTGTGTAGAGATTGCAACCGTGGGTCCGCAGGATTCCATAATGCACAAGGACATGTAGGCTTTTATCCTCTAAATTTCTGTACTTTATTACAGATTACCACACAAATCACCACTAGCAAGTATACTACCACAAAAATTACCACTAGCAAGTATACCTATGATTAATAAAGTGAATATATATATGTCAAGCTATTACAAATTACTATCAGCAATCAATAATATAACAACAATCAATATTATAGCAACAATCAATAATAGCAACAACCAAGTAGGTGTATACTATTACAGGTTACTACAAACTTATCATTAGTGAAGCAAACTTATCAACAATATAATAGCAGATATACTTATGCTACATTATTTATATGGATATATAGTACTGGTATGAAGTGAATTAGGCAGATTTCAGAAGGGGCCAAACCATCCCAAAGGGGAGGACAAACTGATCCCAGAGGGGGACTCAATGATTCCTAAAAGAGGGGAGGACAAACCAAATCCCAAAAGTGGGCCCAGAGGGGGACCAATAAAATAACAGACAGAGTCTCACTTCAAACATGATCCGTGTCACAGAGTTTGGTATCAGCCAGGAATCCCTGGTGAGAGTCCAAGTTATCATAGAATGTTTGTGCAGAGAGTTCAACCTGTTTAGCAAAGGAAAAATACATGCAGCACAGGAAGTTCTCAAAGAGAGAGGTTCCATTTTGGATAAAAATTAAGTCCTTTTTATATCACAGAGACATAAGAAGGCGTAGGAAACCACCACTCTGAGCAGCCAATAGATGCTGTTAATTTCTATTTTTTGCCCGTAACAGCAAATAGATGATGATGTTTTCTGTTCTTTCAGACCAATTTTTATTTTTCCAGACTGTTTTCCTGTTCTTGAAGATAGAACAGCCAATGGCAGTTACCAATTCTTACTTTCGCAGGATGCTTTCCCATTTTTTTTTCCAGACTATTTGTATTGCATCCAGCTGGGATGGAGTTAACTTTCCCCATAACAGCCCTCATAGTGCTGTGCTCTGTATTTGTAGCTAGAAAGGTGTTGATAACACACCAGTGTTTTGCTACTGCTGAGCAGTGCTCCCACAGCATCAAGGCTGTCTCTCCAACCCCCCCCACCCCCAAAGGACAGTAGGCTGGGATGTGCAAGAGTTTGGGAGGGGACATAGCCAGGACAGCTGACCCCAACTGACCAAAAGGATATTCCATACCATATGACATGGTACTCAGCAATAAAAGCTAAGAGAAAGGAGGAGGAGGGGGGGCATTTGTTATTAAGGCATTTGTCTTCCAAAGCAACTGCTATGCGTACTGAGTCCCTACTTCCCAGGAAGTGGCTGGACATCGCCTGCTGATGGGAAGTAGAGAATAATTTTTTTTTTTGTTTCCTTTGCTTCCATGCACAGCCTTTGCTTTTCTTTATTAAACTGCCTTTATCTCGACCGATGAGTTTTTCATTTTATTTTCTCCCCCTGTCCAGCTGAGGAAGGGGAGTGATAGAGCGGCTTGGTGGGCACCTGGTGGCCAGCCAAGGTGAACCCACCACACAATTTTTCATCTTTTCAGATGATAAGTTGCCGTTATAGGTCCTTGTTTTTGCACTTATCGATGGCATCTCAGGATGTCTCCAGTTTATAGGTACCCAGCTGTACTTCGAAGATGCCAGCTGCACTTTTCAAGGATGTTTCTGGTTCCCAGGCTAACAGACATTTTCTCTGTCAGAATTTTTCAGCAGACATTTTCTTCTATTCAGTAATCTTCCCCTTGTAACCAGGTCGCCTTTCTGGCTGCTCACAGTTGCCCAGACAGGTTGTGGAATCTTCATCCTTGGAGATATTCAGAAGCCATCTGGACACTGTCCTGGCCAACTGGCTCTAGGTGGCTGTGCTTGAGCAGAGGGGTTGGACTAGATAATCTCAAGAGGTCCCTTTCAACTTAAATGATTCTGTGATTCTGTGAAAAGCAATCAGTTGCATTTATACTGGCCATTTTGGTGGTCTGATTGCTGCACCTTGGATTGTCAACTGTTTGTAGTCTAGATTCTAGATTCTTTTTGCTTGTTTCCTTCTTTGCATTTTGGTGATGCAACACACTGTGGTGGGTTGACCCTAGCTGGATGCCAGGTGCCCACCAAGCCACTCTATCACTCCCCCTCCTCAGCTAGACAGGGGAGAGAAAAAATATAATGAAAGGCTTGTGGGTTGAGATAAGGACAGGGAGAGATCATTCAGCAATTACCGTCACGGGCAAAACAGACTCAACTTGGGAAAATTAATTTAATTTATTGCCTATCAAATCAGAGTAGGATAATGAGAAATAAGAACAAATTTTAAAAACACCTTCCCCCCACCCCTCCCTTCTTCCCGGGCTCAACTTCACTACTGGCTTCTCTACCTCCTCCCCCCAAGCAGCGCAGGGGGATGGGGAACAGGGGTTGTGGTCAGTTCATCACATGATGTCTCTGCCACTCCTTCTTCCTCATGCTCTTCCCCTGCTCCAGCGTGGGGTCCCACCCATGGGAGACAGTCCTCCATGAACTTCTCCAACGTGAGTCCTTCCCACAGGCTGCAGCTCTTCATGAACTGCTCCAGCACGGGTCCTTTCCATGGGGTGCAGTCCTTCAGGAACAGACTGCTCCAGCATGGGTCCCCTGCGGGGTCACAAGTCCTGCCAGAAAACCTGCTCAACTGTGGGGTCCTCTCTCCACGGGGTCACAGGTCCTGCCAGGAACCTGCTCCAGCGTGGGCTCTCCAAGGGGTCACAGCCTCCTTCAGGCGCTTCCACTTGCTCCGGTGTGGGGTCCTCCACGGGCTGCAGGTGGATATCTGCTCCACCATTAACCTCCATGGGCTGCAGGGGGAGAGCCTGCCTCACCATGGTCTTCACCATGGGTTGCAGGGGAATCTCTGCTCCAGCACCCGGAGCACCTCCTCCCCCTCCTTCTTCAGTGACCTTGGTGTCTGCAGAGTTGTTTCTCTCACATATTCTCACTCCTCTCTTCCGGCTGCTGTTGCGCGGTGTTTTTTTTTTCCCCTTCTTAAATATGTTATCACAGAGGTGCTACCACTGTCGCTGATTGGCTCAGCCTTGGCCAGCGGCGGGTCTGTCTTGGAGCTGTCTGGCACTGGCTCTATCAGACATGGGGGAAGCTTCTGGCATCTTCTCACAGAAGCCACCCCTGTAGCCCCCCCCGCTACCAAAACCTTGCCACGCAAATCCAATACACACACCTTCACATATTCTTATTCCAGGATGCTGTATTTTCACTGTGAGACTGCATGACCCACACTGAGCAGCTCTCCTAAATACAGAAAATGGTAGGCTATGTAATGTACTGCCATAGCAAGATTATGTTTTACATCAACTCTGTTTATCATGCAAATATATTACCTTTAAGTTTCATCCCCTTACAGTGAAAGGTTCTATTATATCAGTTGTCTCCAGGCAAAAAAGTGAAACCTTCATAGCTAACAGTGATTAAAAAAAAAACAACCCCAAAATGAGGCAATATATAGTCTAGTCTAAAACAACTTATAGGTCATTGTCCAGACAAGAAAGAACAAATACTTGACATTGAAAGCTCTAGACAGGACATGAATGAGTCACAGAGAGAAGCACAAAGACAGAACAGAGAAGAAAATTAGAACAGCGCACTTTACAGATTTTGGAAGCAACGTACTCATTTCAAATTCATCATTCACACAGGCATCGCGATGTTAGCTTTGAACTATCTGTAGCTGTTAAGCTGAGGCACGATGGACCTCAATGCATGGTCCGAAATCTGCTGGAATTAGATGAAGAGATACTCTGGAAGTTTGCTAGTACAGAATGCCATGCTATTCTGGCTATGTTGTTAGCAGTAATACCTGCTAACCACAATTGAAGTTACCTTGGACATGCTTACATGAACTGCAGATTTATCTTTACCTGTTGCAGGCACTCTGAACACTTAATGCAAAATGTTAAACACAGCACACAAATACAAAATAAATGTAGCCCAAGTTTGCTATGGCTAAGCAGTCTGAGATTCCCAAAACCTGGGACTCCAGGAAACTGGAGTTCCATTTGTATGCGTAGATGGGAACATTAATGGAATGTGTAAAGCCTTGGGTCTGCATTAGTGAATTTATGAGGAATAGGCAAAGTTTGTCACTAGAGACATGACCAATTTCTTCCTGCTGCCTACAGGCTAAAGGATTGTTTTAAAATCGTTGCTCCTCCCTGCTTCTTAGCCCCTCTTCCCCCTCAATGTTATATCTATTGAAATGTAGGCATTGCATGTGAGGCAGGGTTAGGTATGAATGGGTCATATCTTCAATAAACAAAAGTCTGTAGTCTAAACAGAATCAGTAATCTGTGCTCTCTTGTGTGGGACATATTCAACAATTGTCCCAGCATAGTATTCAAAAGTGTTCTGTTGTATGAATGCCATATTCTGAAAGAGGCATTAATCCAAGTTCCTTAAAAGTTAAATAACTTGCAACTTTTAAAGATCTGTGATGCTTACAAGTAAAAACATGTTAGTTTTGCAGTCTTGCCCAAACTTCCATGCAACTCACCTTCTTTGATCTTGCTATCAACACACTTCATAATGAAGCCCAGGATGCCGTTGGCCTTCTTTGCCATGGCTGGCTGCATTGCTGGCTCATGTTCAACTTGGCGTCCACCCGGACCTCCAGGGCCTTCTATGCAAAGCTGCTTTCCATCTGGGCGGCCCCCAGCATGTACTGGTGCATGGGGTTGTTCCTCCCCAGGGGCAGGACTTTGCACTTCCCCTTGTTGAACTGCATGAGGTTCCTGCCAGCCCAATTCTCCAGCCTGCGGAGGTCCCTCTGAATGACAGCACGACCCTCTGGCATATCAGCCGCTCCTCCCAGTTTGGTGTCATCAGCAAACTTGCTGAGGGTGCACTCTGTCCAAGTGTCCAGGCCATTAATGAAGATGTCAAACAGGACTGGACCCAGTACCAGCCCCTGGGGTACACTGCTAGTGACTGGCCTCCAACTAGACTTTGTGCCACTGATCACCACCCTCTGGGCCCAGCTGTTCAGCCAGTTTTCAATCCACCTCACTTGTCTGCTCATCCAGCAGATGAGCAGATCTCTATGAGGATCTTATGGGAGACAGTGTCAAACTCTATTCAGTGATTAAAATCCAGGCTTCACTGAAGTTAGAGACAGGATTTCAATTTCAAATGAGTGAGGGTATCTGGCTATTAACTTCTCTTGTTCACAATTCTGGTTGTAAAGTGAGAGTAATGGAGTTTCTCTAACTTTGTGGGATGATGTGTGGTGGGGCATTAACATTTGTGAGGCACTGAGATGCTCATGGTGTGTGACCGATCAACGAACCCCTACAATGGAAGAAGGCTCAGAGAAGATACGCAAGGATGATGAGCTCATGAACCTCAGAAAAGAATGTAGGAAGTGGCCACAGCTATCATAAAGGAAGTTCACCTTATCTCAACACCAAGGGGACCAGAGGGTGGCCTTTTTTGTAGATAAACAACTGTATCAGTTGAGTGGGTCAACTGGTTATGTGAATGGCCTTCCTAAAATAATCAATAGAAAGTATTATCTTCCAGAGCCAGCCAGACCAATGTGGGGGAAGGGTATATGTGGCTCAGCCCAACATAGAGTATAAAAATCAAACAGCCAACAAAATGAACTTTGAAGAGAACAACAGGCTTGAGCTGGCTTCAACTCACGTATTCCTTCCCAGTGATTGGAGACACCCAGTGTTGTGATGGTGAGCATATGGAGACTGGTAATGGGAATGATATTTGTACTGTGATTCAACTATATATTGCAGTGTTGATTCTTTTGTGTATTACAGTGCAAAACATTAAAAATGGAACATTATTTAAATTAATAAAAAATACACCATACACACTGTATCACTAAGAAAGCCAGTAACTTTACTGATTTGTCCGCAAAATACCAATTGTACCTTATTTCCAGCAGAAGAATATTTTGAAATTTTCCCATTTTTGTTCACTACAGACAGCTGAATTAAGTCACTTGAGATACACAGATGTGGTTTAACTTAGTTATCTTGTCATCTAGTGGCAACAAAGTCCAGCTTATGCTGCTGTGAGCCTCTATCTTAATATTTGTTGCAAATGCTTGTATGCCCCCATTTATAAGCTATTTTATAATTACCATTGTTTTATGGAAACAAATCCCCAGGAAAAAGAAAGAAAAAAAGAAAAAAGTATGCAAAAAACCATCTGAAGTAATCCAAGTGTAATGCCTGTGGTAATCCAGGTCTGACATTACTTATTCCATAAAAGACTCTGGCACTGCATTTTTTTAACGAGTTATTAAACTGACCTCTTTGAATCAAACTGAGGTATGGATCAGTCTGAGGTATGAGCAAGGACAGTAAAAATGCAACACCTGATTATAAAAATAATCAAAGGGATACTTTTGATGAAGAAGGTCTATGGCTCAAAGCTTGAATTGTTCCATATCTTTGGTAAAAATATATTAGCAAAAGCCTTTTCGTACATCTACAGTCTGAAGCATTCTAACAGACACCAATGTTCCATCAGTCCTTCAAGACACCTGTAGTGGCAGGAAATTAATGCCATATAACTGACGATATCACAGCAGATGGCACAAACAGGAACAGATGAAGTATGCCATGTTTAGGCAACATCCTTTATTGAGGTTTCAAGTGGCTTTTAAAAAATTGCAGAGCATGTCCTTCAAGGTGAAGGAAAAAGGAAAACAAAACAGCTTTGCTAGTACTATAAATAAAAGAGGGTACATGGGATAATACATACAATAAAAAAGGGTTGACATCTTTGAAAACAGTTTATGACTTCTTTTATTCTTATGTCAGCTTTACCTGAAAAAGATCTGAGGACAACAGATATTTTAATGTTATTCATTAAAATTTGCTGAATTCCTCTTCTGGGAAAAATATAAGCCATTTTGTTATAAAACACAACTTTTGAAAAACATTGAAATGATAAAAACTTTACTGTGAATGACTCAATGCATACAATATACAGATTGTGCAGAATGGGTATGTCATATAACTGTCACCAGCAGTTAGACATTAACTGCCAACACCTTTTAATAGAGGTTAACTTACTTATAATAATACTTGGAGATGTCTAGAATGACACTTCAAGTGTTTGAACTTGTAATTAAGAATGTTGCCTAAAACATTATATAGCATGGGTTAAGGTCAAGTAAACGTTAATACTCTTTCAGGGCTCTGCCCCAAACTCCTTAAATACAAAGGAATCACACAGTAAACCCAAATTACCTTTGCAAATAAAATAAATGGTAACGTACACAAGGGAACAGAGAAAGGTAGACAGTTATAGTTTACAGAACCCTACAGTTTACAGAACAGTGACTTCACAATAAAAGTTGTGCTTCTTTTCATTAGATCAGTTTACAAATATGCATTATCCCCCACTATCTTGCCACATATGTTAGTTGCCCTCAGTAGCAGGAACAAGAGGGATGACTGGCATCCATTTTCATGTGATTCTGTTCTGTTTGTGTTCATATAAAAATCCTTGAAAGACTTAATGTAAATTGCCCAGGCAATACCTTTCACACTACTTTCTGCTTAGTTACTTGCAGTAATGTATTATACTGCATCTCCCTTAAAAACGCTATCTTTCCTCTTTCATGTGTTGCTGAGGCAAATTGCAAGGTGAACTATTAATATGGCTATTCTTCATATTTCAATAGACCAACTCCTCCACCTCCACTGACAAGTTTCTACTACAACACTGATAAAGTTGTATTTTTTTTTTGAAATGACTAGGTACATTTCTGATATATTTGTATATTTTTGACAGACCAAATTTTAAAATTCTCAGAAGAATATGAGTATAGGTTCTTCTGAAGGAAAAGAAAGTGTTTCTGAAAGGCTGTTTTGTGTTTTAAAATTAATTATGGGCCCCATTTTCACTTAACCCCCCCACATGCATATCTTTTTACCCTGCAGACTGCTACATGAGAGAAGATGGATGCATTAGTAGCACAGTATTCTGCTTAAAGAGTTTCCAAATTATGCACTAGCCCCTGCATGGCTGAGAATACCTGTAAAACAGGATTATATAAGGGCATAAGGGAAAAGCATAGGTCAGAATGCACACTGTAGTCTATTAATAATTTGCTAATACAGAGAGGTAGACTCTACCATTGAGCAGTGCACAGCAACTGCATGTATAGATGGGAAAGAGAGGATGTATTTCCCTTAAGAAAATCTTCTGTGTTGATATCTTCAAAATCTTCAGCCCAGCTGAAGTGCCTCTACACCAATGCACGCAGCATAGGCAACAAGCAGGAGGAGTTGGAAGTCATTGTACACCAGGAAAACTATGATATGGTGGCCATCACGGAAACATGGTGGGATGACTCGCACAACTGGAGTGCGGCGATGGATGGCTATAAACTCTTCAGGAGGGATAGGCGAGGCAGAAGAGGTGGTGGGGTAGCCCTATACATTAGGGAGTGTCTGGATAGTTTAGAGCTCAATGATGGTGATGATAGGGTGGAGTGTCTATGGGTGAGAATCAGGGGGAAGGCCAACAAGGCAGATATTGTGGTGGGAGTCTGTTACAGACCCCCCAACCAGGATGAGGAGACAGATGAACTATTCTATAAGCAGCTGGGAGAAGCCTCACAATCACTAGCCCTTGTTCTTGTGGGGGACTTCAACCTGCCGGATGTCTGCTGGAAATACAATACAGCAGAGAGGAAACAGTCTAGGAGGTTCCTGGAGTGTGTGGCAGATAACTTCCTGACACAGCTGGTGAGTGAGCCAACGAGGGAAGGTGCCCCGCTGGGCCTGTTGTTCACCAACAGAGAAGGACTTGTGAGCCATGTGATGGTTGGAGGCTGTCTTGGGCAGAGTGATCACGAAATGATAGAGTTTTTGATATGTGGAGAAGCAGCGAGGGGGGTCAGCAGAACTGCCACCTTAGACTTCCGGAGGGCAGACTTTGGCCTGTTTAGGAGACTGGTCGAGAGAGTCACCTGGGAGGCAGCCCTAATGGGCAAAGGAGTCCAGGAAGGCTGGACATTCTTTAAGGAGGAAGTCCTAAAGGCACAAGAGCGGGCTGTCCCCAGGTGCCAAAAGACGAGCCGTCGGGGAAGAAGACCGGCCTGGCTGAATAGAGAGCTCTGGCTCGAACTCAGGAAAAAGAGGAGAGTCTACGACCTCTGGAAGAAGGGGCGGGCAACTCAGGAGGACTACAAAGGTGTAGCAAGGCTGTGCAGGGAGAAAATTAGAAGGGCCAAAGCTGAGCTAGAGCTCAATCTGGCTGCTGCCGTAAAAGACAACAAAAAACACTTCTTCAAATACATTAGCAGCAAAAGGAGAGCTAAGGAGAATCTCCAGCCCCTAGTAGATGGGAGAGGGAACACAGTGACAAAGGATGAGGAAAAGGCTGAGGTACTTAATGCCTTCTTTGCCTCAGTCTTTAATAGCAGGGCCAATTGTTCTCTGGGTACCCAGCCCCTGGAGTTGGAAGATAGGGACAGGGACCAGAATGGATCCCCCATAATCCAGGGGGAAATGGTTAGTGACCTGCTGCACCACTTAGACACTCACAAGTCTATGGGGCCTGATGAGATCCACCCGAGAGTGTTGAAGGAGCTGGCAGATGTGCTCACCAAGCCCCTTTCCATCATTTACCAGCAGTCCTGGCTAACTGGGGAGGTCCCTGCTGACTGGAGATTAGCAAATGTGACACCCATCTTCAAGAAGGGCTGGAAGGAGGACCCGGGGAACTACAGGCCTGTCAGCCTGACCTCGGTGCTGGGGAAGCTGATGGAGCAGATCATCCTGAGTGCCATCACATGGCATGTAGAGGATAACCAAGGGATCAAGCCCAGCCAGCATGGGTTCAGGAAAGGCAGGTCCTGCTTGACCAACCTGATCTCCTTCTATGACAAGGTGACCCACCTAATGGATGAGGGAAAGTCTGTGGATGTTGTCTATCTAGACTTCAGTAAAGCCTTTGGCACGGTTTCCCACAGCATTCTCCTGGAGAAACTGGCTGCTCATGGCTTGGACGGGTGTACTCTTCACTGGGTAAAGAACTGGCTGGATGGCCGGGCCCAAAGAGTGGTGGTGAATGGAGTTTACTCCAGTTGGCGGTCGGTCACAAGCGGTGTTCCCCAGGGCTCTGTGTTGGGGCCAGTTCTGTTTAATATCTTTATCAATGATCTGGACGAAGGGATCGAGTGCACCCTCAGTAAGTTTGCAGACGACACGAAGTTGTGTGGGAGTGTTGATCTGCTTGAGGGGAGGAAGGCTCTGCAGAGGGACCTGGACAGGCTGGATCAATGGGCTGAGGTCAATTGTATGAGGTTCAACAAGGCCAAGTGCAAGGTCCTGCACTTGGGCCACAGCAACCCCATGCAACGCTACAGGCTTGGGGAAGAGTGGCTGGAAAGCTGCCCAGTGGAAAAGGACCTGGGAGTGTTGGTTGACAGCTGCCTGAATATGAGCCAGCAGTGTGCCCAGGCGGCCAAGAAAGCCAATGGCATCCTGGCTTGTATCAGAAATAGTGTGGCCAGCAGGACTAGGGAAGTGATCGTGCCCCTGTACTCGGCACTGGTGAGGCCGCACCTCGAATACTGTGTTCACTTTTGGGCCCCCCACTACAAGAGAGACATTGAGGTGCTGGAGTGAGTCCAGAGAAGGGCAACGAAGCTGGTGAAGGGTCTGGAGCAGAAGTCTTATGAGGAGCGGCTGAGGGAGCTGGGATTGTTTAGCCTGGAGAAAAGGAGGCTGAGGGGAGACCTTATTGCTCTCTCCAACTACCTGAAAGGAGGTTGTAGAGAGGTGGGTGTTGGTCTCTTCTCCCAGGTAACAAGTGATAGGACGAGAGGAAATGGCCTCAAGTTGCGCCAGGGGAGGTTTAGACTGGATATTAGGAAATTTTTCTTCACTGAAAGGGTTATCAAGCATTGGAACAGGCTGCCCAGGGAAGTGGTTGAGTCACCATCCCTGGAAGATGTTTGGATGAGGTGCTTAGGGACATGGTATAGTGGTGGTCTTGGTAGTGTTAGGTTTACGGTTGGACTCGATGATCTTAAAGGTCTTTTCCAACCTATACGATTCTGTGATTCTGTGATTCTGTGGTATTTAGCTATTGCAGCTATATCCTTCACCATAGTGTTAATGTATGTAAATGAGAGTTGGAACGACTCTTGGAAAAAAGATAAATATAGCCAGTTTTACTATGGCACTAATATTTTGCTTAAACACTGTTTTCCTCCAACAGAAGTTTAAACTGAAACAACTGGATATACCATCTTCTTCTAATAAACAAGAGGGACAAAGAGGAACTGGTCAGGATATTTTAGTCAAAGGAAAAATATGAGGCAGGAGAAAATGTAGATGCCATATGCTGAAGCAAGTCTTGTTAGGGTGTAAATACACAGGGAGTTTTGTTCAATGACATTCGCACTGTGAGATAATGTGACTACAGAGGTCCATGAAAACAATGCTGATGTAATGGCCAATATTGGTTGTGTAAGATAAATTGACTTTTGAATGGTCCTTTAATTGATAATCTCTCTAAAATTTTTTTAATCTGTGAGAGAAGGGAGTTATCTATATAATAGGTGTGTTTGTGCCAATCCCTCACTTTTTACTCTGTCTACCACTTCTGGAAATATTCACCTGCACTCACATAACTGACAGCTGTTAGAGCTGTACATCCAGTTCTAACAGGCAGAATACCAGCTTCCTTTATGAGAAAGGGCCAAGTTATGCCACTTTGTCATTTTACCCATGGAAAACTACAAGATACACAGGATGTAAGTAACAGAAGGGCCCTTAACCTGTTACAATGAACAAAACAGCATGAAAGAACTAATCAGTATATACAGGTGATCGCAGTTCACCCAACTGGTAAAATGTTGTATTAAAATTATTTAGGTTGTTACACCATGGGTAAATTCTAACTTTTTACGGATCTCTCTTTCAACAGATGACTTGGATCTGTAAAATGTATGCCCAGTAAAAGAAAACTGAAAGAAAAAAGGTAATGTGCAACTGCACAAATGTAATTCCCCCTCTATTACGATAACAAAATTTTTTGCTATTACCGTATTTATTATATATATTAGAAAGCTATACACAAGCATGTTAAGAGATTTTTTAAAAAGATTTTTTAAAAAGATCCTTAATATTTTATATAATTAGAAATACACATTTCAAAAACAAAACTTCTGCAAAGAGAAAACAGTTATCTTGGTTAGCAAAGCATCGAGTTCTTCATGGCTTAGGGTAGTGCTTTCTATACAAAAAGAAGTCCTCTGTTTTTCTTCAGGACTGTTAAAAAGATTAGCAAAACTATCAAGGAAAAAAGAACACATTTTGGCTTAAGGAAACTGCAAAAGTCACAAATACTTTGCAAACTGTCTTACTTTTTAATATGAAAATAAGCAAAATCTAATGTACATATTCTTATATTTTTTATTTAAGAAGTGATGCAGACCCAGAATTTAAAAAAATAAATATGTTTGCCCTCGAACTCAACATTTTTACAAGTATGGTCCTCTTTAAATGTCTTTGATCCTTTTTAACTGAGGGTCATACTCTAATGATATGCCTGTATATTTGTGAGCGTTTTAGGTATGTTAGGTGACTGAGTCTCTTCCTAGCATTGATTCATGGCCACCCAACTGCTGGGTCTGTCAAAACACCTGTACAATTTCTATATGTTGCATAACAGCTGCTTTCTCTCTCAGTAAAGGTCTGCCACTTCTGGCAAATGTTTTCCTTTTGTCTATTTACATGTAAATAACGTTGAACCTGCAACATGACACTATCTACTGTAACATACATTTTGCAAGGGAGCACAACAGTGAAAAGAAGTTAGTCTTAAAATCTATTTTATACAAGTGTTCTGTTGTACAACTCAAGTGCTAAGCTTATCTCAGCATTTCTGTTTATCCTTATACTGTATCACTGAGGCAATTTAAAAGTACTTTTACAAAACAGAGTACCTGATTTTTTTTCCCACACACGGCACATCATAATGCATATTGACCTCCCTCCCCCATTAAGGTATAGCACACATGCACTACAAGAAAAAAAAATGTAATAAGGTTATCATGTTGCCCATCCTTCAGAGAGCCGCATGCGCTTGACAGAGGGGCTTTCCCTTTCGTCTGGTGAAGGTCTGGTGAGTGCAATGGGGGAGTGGAATTCGTTCTGGTGATCTTCTCGGTCACTTCCATCATATGAACTGCTACAGCTGCTCAAACTATCAACAGGAGATCTCCCCGCCTCATGGCGCATATGCCATGGGTATATTGAGGGTGTGTTGGTATGGTCTCTAGGAGAAGAAACAGGTTCTGACTTGGTGTTGAGGCTTTGAGTAGAAGGCAGGGAGATATTTGTACTCTGAGATAAATGAGTGCTAGTGCAAGCTCTGTAGGAGGAAAGGAAACCCAGTTACAGACTGAGGAGGCATGGAGCCCCTGGAAATGCACAAACACACAAAACATCAGTGTAAAGGCTCATGCAGTATTGGTGGATGCTGAGAGAATGAGGACTGTTTACTAGGAGGTATTGTGAAAAAAAATCAGAGAGATGAAAACATCACAACAGACATGGTTCTGTTGAGCGGCTCTGGGATATGCCTTGGGATTGAAAGAAAGTCTTTCTCTTTCATTCTCTCATAACAAATAACATATCAACATATTTGTCATAACAAATTTTGGAAGCTGAGCCTTTGCACTGTTGGAACCACCTGTAGGTTTCTTTATAACTAATGCTTGTGTGTGTGTGTATGTGCTGGCTGAGATAGGGGAGGCATGGACTTTCTGCTGGGATTAATTTGATTAGTTCAAATGCACCAAACATTTTTATCACTGTTAATTTTGACATGCAACTTTAGATGCAAACTGTATAACAAAAATTTGGGCTCTGTACATGTTATACCTTTTGGAATGCAGTTAAATTTACTGGTCTTTCGATTAACATTAATAAAATACCACAGACAAGTAAGGATTTAGATATGATTTTATGGTATAAATGTATGAATTCATAATTCACACCAGAATTTTTATGAATAAACTACCAAATAGAAGCTGAAAAGTAGTGGAAGGTATCAGAAGAGTATATTGATTTGCATGTAGGAGAACCCAACTCAGAGGATGTTGCAAACATCAAGAGAAACTGTTGCTCCAAAACTTTTAAAAATATGAGCTATATACCTATTCTAAGTTCATTTTCTTTTTGTGGGCAGGTTATGGCAGAAGAAAGCTGAAACAGGTGGGGAGGAGTGAATACTGAGAATGCATTTTATGTCTAAGGGAGAAAATGAGATCACTTGCATCTGATGAATGCTTTGTACAGAAGCACCACCTACTGGTAAAATCTGACTTTTATTTTATTATTAAAATACAGTTCTCAATATGTAATTCTCATTATGTTCTTAGACATTGTTCCAGTTCAGAGACCATTTACTAGTCTGAAGTTAGTGCCTAATACCAAACACAGTTTCAAGGTTTCTAATACCGAGGATTTATACAGGGAGAGATTGAAGGTAATAGGGGCAATAGGCCACTCGGCCACAGAAGATTTTAAAACCAAAGGAGCATTCAAACATTTTTACAGCAAGCAGAAGACATTTTGGGATTTGGAAGTATATTTTAAACATGTAGGAAAAACTGTTAAGTTTAGACATGGTCATTTCAATTTATTGAAATATTCCACTTTTTCTGATACCTCATTGACTGAGTTGAGCTTTACTTAGGCAAAATCTACTATAACTTTCAGGAAAGGCAAAATGTTTTACTTTCTTTTGACACATTTATACTTGAAACTATATGGCTTCACTATTGAATTATATCAACTGCTTTTATAACTACTTATTGCAATGTTAAATAACAGATGGGTCTTGTTAGACAACAGAGAAAAAAGGATGTTCTATCTCCAATTGCTTTCTTACCCTTCAATCCTATAGAGACAAGTTTGTCAAAATTTGCAGCAATCCCTTTCATGAGTCACAGAGTTAGTGATTAATAGCCCTCACTGCAGCAAATGTAGGTATTTTTCCAGCAAACAGGACATTTTTTGCTTTTGTAACTATTAAATAAACTGTATTGGGTCTGGCTGGGATGGAGTTAACTTTCCCCATAGCAGCCCTCATAGTGCTGTGCTCTGTATTTGTAGCTAGAAAGGTGTTGATAACACACCAGTGTTTTGGCTACTGCTGAGCAGTGCTCCCACAGCATCAAGGCTGTCTCTCCAACCCCCCCCACCCCCAAAGGACAGTAGGCTGGGATGTGCAAGAGTTTGGGAGGGGACATAGCCAGGACAGCTGATCCAAACTGACCAAAGGGATATTCCATACCATATGACATGGTACTCAGCAATAAAAGCTAAGAGAAAGGAGGAGGAGGGGGGGCATTTGTTATTAAGGCATTTGTCTTCCAAAGCAACTGCTATGCGTACTGAGTCCCTACTTCCCAGGAAGTGGCTGGACATCGCCTGCTGATGGGAAGTAGAGAATAATTTTTTTTTTTGTTTCCTTTGCTTCCATGCACAGCCTTTGCTTTTCTTTATTAAACTGCCTTTATCTCGACCGATGAGTTTTTCATTTTATTTTCTCCCCCTGTCCAGCTGAGGAAGGGGAGTGATAGAGCGGCTTGGTGGGCACCTGGCATCCAGCCAAGGTCAGTCCACCACATAAACACATATAAGAAACCATAAATATCAAACTTGGTCATTTCAATTTACTGAAATATTCTACTCTTTTCCTGAAAACCTGTTGAAAAGAATCCAACAAGAACAAAAAATACATTCCTGGGTTTTGTTTTGCTTTTCATTTCCAGTGACGTTATTTTTCAGTTGCTTAGGAGATGCTAGGACTCGTGGAAAAACAGGCCGGCAGTTTAGCATGTATGATAAGATTACATATGATTTTAGATGACAAACCTATAGCTAAACCCGAAAGTCTCTTAATACAGGATGGTGGAGCCTGGGGATTTGTTTTAGAAGTGTTTGATAGAAGTGAAGATCAGGTTCGAGACCACCTGAGGAACCTGAACATACACAAGTCCATGGGACATGACGAGATGCATCCCAGGGTCCTGAGAGAATTGGCTGATGTAGTTGCCAAGCCACTCTCCATCATATCTGAAAACTCAGGAGAAGTCCCCAGTCACTGGAGAAAAGGGAATAACACATAGATTTTTAAAAAAGGGTAAAAAAGAGGAACCTGGGAACTACTGACTAGTCAGCCTCACCTCCGTGCATGGTAAGATCATGGAGCAAATCCTCCTGGAAGACATGTCAAAACATATGGAAGGCAGGGAGGTGATTACAGACAGCCAACATGGCTTCACCAAGGGCAAATTGTGTCTGACTAATCTGGTGGCCTTCTATGATGGAGTGACTGCATCAGTGGACAAGGGAAGAGCTATGGATGTGTATTGGGTCTGGCTGAGATGGAGCTAATTTTCCCCATAGCAGCCCTCAGTGCTGTGCTTTGTATTGGTAGCTAGAAAGGTGTTGATAACACACCAGTGTTTTGGCTACTGCTGAGCAGTGCTCACATAGCATCAAGGCTGTCTCTCCAACATTACCCCCTCACCCAGTAGGCTGGGGGTGGGCAAGATCTTGGGAGGGGACATAGACAGGACAGCTGACTCAAACTGACCAAAGGGATATTCCATACCATATGATGTCTGCTCAGCAATAAAAGCTAAGAGAAAGGAGGCGGAGGGGGGGCATTCGTTATTACAGCATTTGTCTTCCGAAGCAACCGCTACGTGTACTGAAGCCCTACTTCCTGGGAAGTGGCTGGACATCACCTGCTGATGGGAAGTAGAGAATAAATATTTTGTTTTCCTTTGCTTCCGTGAATACCTTTGCTTTTGCTTTTATTAATCTGCCTTTATCTTGACTCATGAGGTTTTTTCCATCTTATTTTCTCCCCCTGCTGTCCAGCTGAGGAGGGGGAGTGATAGAGTGGCTTGGTGGGCACCTGGCATCCAGCCAAGGTCAACCCACCACAGGATGTCACCTACCTGGACTTCTGTAAGGCTTTGATATGGTCCCACACAACATTCTTGCATCTAAATTGGAGAGATATGGGTTCGATGGATGGACTAATCAGTGGATAAGGAATTGGCTGGATGGCTGCGTCCAAAGAGTTAGTCAATTGCTCAATGTCCAAGTGGAAACCAGTAATGAGTGGTGTCCCTCAAGGATCAGTACTGGGACCAATACTGTTTAATATCTTCATCAGTGACACAGTGGGATTGAGTGCACCCTCAGCAAGTTTGCAGAAGACACCAAGCTGAGTGGTGCAATTGATTCACTAGAGAGAGGGGATGCCATCCAGAGGGACCTGGACAGGTTGAGGAATGGGCCCATGCAAAGCTCATGAAGTTCAACAAGGCCAAATGCAAGGTCTTGCACCTAGGTCAGGGCAATCCCTTATATCAATACAGACTGGGGGATGAATGAATTGAGAGAAGCCCTGCAGAGAAGGACTTGGGGATATTGGTGGATGAAAAAGTGAATATGAGCCGGCAGTGCTAGCAGCCCGGAAACCCAAATGTATCTTGGGCTGCATCAGAAGAAGCATGGCCAGCAGGTCAAGGGAGGTGATTCTCCCCTTCTACTCTGCTCTTGTGAGACCCCACGTGGAGTACTGCATCCAGCTCTGGGGTCCCCAGTACAAGAAAGACATGGACCTGCTCGAGCGGGTCCAGAGGAGGGCCACGAAGATGGTCAGGGGGCTGGAGCACCTCTCCTATGAGGAAAGGCTGAGAAAGTTGGGGTTGTTCAGCCTGGAGAAGAGAAGGCTCTGGGGAGACCTTATTGCAGCCTTTCAGTACTTAAAGGGGGCCTATAGGAAAGATGGAGAGAGACTTTTTAGCAGGGCCTGTAGTGACAGGACAAGGGGAAACAGTTTTAAACTGAAAGAGGGCAGATGTAGATTGGAAATAAGGAAGGAATTTGTTACAATGAGGGTGATGAGACACTGGAACAGGTTGCCCAGAGAAGTTGTGGATGCCCCATCATTGGAAGTGTTCAAGGTCAGGCTGGATGAGGCTTTGAGCAACCTGATCTAGTGGAAGGTATCCCTGCCCATGGCAGTGGGGGTGGAACTAGATGATCTTTAAGATCTCTTCCAACCCAAACCATTCTATGATTTTATGAATCTATATGAGAAGGTGATGTCACTTTGCAAAGCTGGGGACACTTAAAAACCCATGCTAGTTAAAAAAACTACACATATTCATTCAAATTTGTTCACATGGAAGAAACTTGACTTTACATGCATACTATTTTGTTACAGCCCCCAAAGGAACAAATCTAAAGAGATAAGCTGTATTTTCTAAGAAATACAGCTAGTATTGTTACACTGCAATGTTACTTTTTTAACAGTGTTTCAAAAGTGTGTATGAGAATGCATTTCTATAGATACTTCTTTAGATTCCTTGTGATTCTTCACAGGTGTTATGTAAATAAGTGGCATATAAGTTTGTGGCAGTCAAAAATATTACAGATTGATCTGCATTTTGAACAGTTTTTTAAAATTGAAAAAAATCATTTTGGCAGATCAGGACTGAAACTTCGAGGTTTAAAACAATATAAATATTAAAACAATTGATATGAATTATTCAAAATTTCATTTAAAATACTGTCTTTTTAAAAATATTTTTTTACTAAAACTATTTCATAAATTTAATAGGTGCTTTTGGTGATGATAATGTACATTATTTGGTTAAAATCTTCTGAAACATTTTTACTAGAATCTCATATAAGCTGATATGGCCAATTACAAGGGAAACGTACTGTTACACATAGGTGTGAATGGCAAAAGAGTACATACTTAGGTGCAGTATTTAGTCTTGTATTGTAAACAGAAGATTGACCTCTGCTTAGAAGGGAAGCTTTTTATGATATAAAAAATGAGAATTCTTTTTGCTACTAAATGATTTCTTTGTGTGTGCGAGTGTGGAAACAGCTGTTTATGTATCTGTATGTAACAATGTATATTTTGCACAGTTGCTTCATATAAATATGCAGTTTTGGTCCAGGCATATATTATATTCATAATTTGAAACTTACACTAAGTTCACTGAAAACCAAATAGAGAGAAGTCTACTGAAGGAAGAAAGAGCCTCACATATATGTTTTCTTTTAAACTCACACTTGTTTCTCTAATTACCTTACCTCCTCACTTCAAATAAACTTTTTGTTCATAAATGTATATAAGGAAACAGTGAAAACTCACTGTAAAATTGTTATGTCTGTAACTAGGAGAACAGTAGATAGTTTTTGACTTGCTAGTAATTATTTTTCTTTCAGGTAAAAGCAAAGTATTTTTTTCATATTTTTGATCAAAGCAGAATAACAATTTTTGTGTCGTGATATTTTGATTAGCTTTCACACTTTAAGGTTTATACTTTTAAAGGGAATTTCTAAACAAAGAATAATTGGAAATGGAATCACTGGAATATCTTATTTACAATGGTGGCATAAGAAAAAAGGCTCAGTCTGAAATATTTTAGGCTTTAATTCAAAACAAGGAAGTTGGCAGAACTGATAAAAATTCACAAAATATGATGTCACTACATCTAATTTTTTCAGTTAAAAGGATTCAGTGGAAAATATTTGTCCAGGTCCAGTTATGCCTACTAACAAAAATTAATCATTGCTAATTAATCAGCTTGGAAGATAAGAATCACAGAACAAGTCAAAAGCATGTATGAATTTGGGCAAGTCTTTCCTTTAGTTGGGCAGAAGTTTGGAGAAACTTCTCGTATGTAAATATCTATATTGAAGATTCTTGAGATGAAATACTGTGACTGAGTTTGCACTTATATTTTATGAAAGCTAAACTTTCACCTGTGGATGACATTTAAGGCAGAAAAGATCCTCTCTTAGACTGATAAATATGGATGAGAGAGAGTGGTTTCCATGTAATGGACTTGTGCCTAAAGAATTTATAATGTTTATTTCAAAGTTAGGAATGAAATCCCCTCCTGGTTAACAGCGATTAACTTCTGATAGACTCTTTGGTCCATGTTAAATAAGTGGTAACCCTCTCTGTAGAAGACATTGCAACAATATTCAGACAAAACCCCTTATGTTTTGGGAGGGATACATTTTGATTTTTAATGGGATTAATGTGTATTTTTTCCAGATGTAGACCCAGTCAAAAGACTGTGAAAGTAATATTTTTCTTTTTAATCTAAAATGTTAAAATGTCTGACTTGCTTTAATGTCACAATCATATCAAAACAGACTCTACATTGTTATCCTATTCACCAGGCTCAGCAAAAGGCCAAAAGCTGTACAGACATGGAAAGTGAACTACTCTCATATGGTCAGATATTTTCCCTTAGGCCCACTGGCACTAGTACGGTTGCTAATTGCAGAGCCAACATGGAGAGTTAGAGTTAGATTGTAGAAATCTTCTACACTTATCTGAAAGATGGTTCTGACAGTGCTGCTGAAATCGTTGGGGACTTATCTGGAGCAAGCTAATATGTCAATTACTAACCACATTCTTCTGCCATGCATTGAGGAAGAGGAGCTGATAGTGAAGCTTTCTGTGAAAAACAAACCAACCTGCTGGAGAACTGGGATACCTCTCTTTGCTGGTTTTGGCTGGGACAGAGTTAATTTTCTTTATAGTAGCTAGTATGGGGCTATGTTTTGGATTTGTGCTGAATACAGTGTTGATAACACAGGGATGTTTTAGTTGTTGGTAAGTAGTGCTTATACTAAATCAAGGACTTTTCAGCTTCCCATGCTCTGCCAGGTGCACAGGAAGTTGGGATGGGATACAGCTGGGACAGCTGACCCCAACTGACCAAAGGGATATTCCATACCACATGATGTCATGCTCAGCAATATAAAGCTGGGGGAAGAAGAAGGAAGGGGAAGAGGGAGGGTATAGGAATGTTTGGGGTGATGGTATTTGTTTTCCTAAGTAGCTGTTATGCATGATGGAGCCCTGCTTTCCTGGAGATGGCTGAACACCTGCCTGACCATGGGAAGTAGTGAATGAATTCCTTGTTTTGCTTTGCTTGCGTGTGTGGCTTTTACTTTGCCTATTAAACTGTTCTTATCTCAACCCATGAGTTTTCTCACTCCTTTCTGATTCTCTCCCCCATCCCTCTGTGGGGGGAGTGAGTGAGTGGCTATGTGGTGCTTAGCTGCTGGCTGGAGTTAAACCATGACACTCTCCCAGTAACTTCTGTTCTTTTGTAGGCACTCATGAGTCTTTACAGATTACTGTTTATCAACAAACATCTTGCAGATTCCATAGCTTTTCAGTATATGTACTCACTCAGCTAGTATTCCCACAGCACAGGGATTTGGGAAGGTCAAACCCTTTCTAGATCTTATTTTCTCAAATGTCTGGGGATGACTAGATTTTTGTGTGATTGTCTTTATTTTTCTGCAAGTTCTAGCTCAGCTGATGTGGACTGGATATCTTCTGTGTACTTTCAAGTTTTTTAAGTAATCCAGAATTTAGAATAGGTGCTTTTGTATATAGAACTCAGCAACTAAAATCAAGAAATGCTTATGATTTCCTGCACACACAGAAGACTTCTACAGAACTGTCAGTGAAGCAGCTTTCATAGCTGAATGGATTTATGAATCACTGAAAGAATAATAAGAGTAGCAACTCAGAATGTATTCCACCAGCCACAGCTATTAAACTTTGACTTTCTGTGATATGAATTAGAAACAGATAATGATGTATGACATATCTGAAACAGTTTAGGATTTAATTTATATTTTTTTGTTAACCAAATAGCCTTATTACATTCTTTGATACACCACTGAAAACCATCAGCTTATTGTAAAGTTATACATTGATATTTAACATGTGAGTTTTTGATTTATTTATGACTTTATGTCTTTAGTTGTATAGCTAGCCTGAATGTTGACCCAGAAACAGTGCAAACCTCAAAAGGAAATAAAAGAAGAATTTTTCTAACACAGCAACTATTTCAGTTGTATGTTTTTTATGTAGCTAGTATCTATATATGCTTATTTATATAGAAGTGGGGTTCAAAAAGTGTACGTGTCCTCTAAAACACTTGTATAGCTGTCCTTTAAAAACCCAAACCATTTGTACATGGTAATGAACTTACAGTAAGTTACAAAGTATGGTCGGAAAAGTTAGAAGGAGAATTCTGAAGTTTTATAGTATTAAATACTTTCAGATTATGGCAACTTTTGTAAAAAAACTAGTGCATGTGTACAATACCTCTTTCTGAAAAAAATGGTTTAATTTTCTAATGCTTGTGAATTAAAATTATACTCAAATATACTCCAGTTGCTTTCAGCTTGTACTTTTACAATGAAAACTTTTAAAATTCAAACATGTCTGGCCATACCTTAGGTTAAGTGTGGAGTGTTGGTGAATTCTTAGGATCTTACTTGATAGAAACTGTAGATACTAGGATTTTTGAAAAATCATACTCTTAAAGTTTATTTGAATTAGCCAATAGGCTACTTTTTCAATAACTCATTAGGTGATTTCCTTGTGTGAATTTTCACACTTTAAAAAATACTGAAATAATTTAGCAGTATGCTTCACCAATCTTGAAGAAATATCTTGAAATTAGCCACTAGAGGGCTGTCCTCCTCAACATAGGCAAATCACAATAAATTTTATGGGCTGCTGGGTTCTTAGGCCTAATTATGTTATTTGCTTGTATAAAACATTTTGAAAGAAGTGAAATTTGTATGTCATAGCTGAGCAGATGGGAGCATATGATTATTATAGAATGTTAAGGCTTAATCTAAGGTCAAATCGCTATGTCACTGATTAAAAATAATTAGAAATTTTTCAAGTTTATTGTAAAGGTTTGTGCTATAGTAACTGCAAATAAAAGGAATAAAGGGCAAAATAAAGCAACAGTGCTTAGTTTTGTCTTTAGTGGTGAAATAAAATGCTATTTAAAGAAATAAAGAGCAAAACATGAGCAGTAATCTTTACTACTGAGAAAATGTCAGGGACAGAGAATATTTCATTTTAGCTACGTGAAAAACTGTTCATGAAATATGTAGTTTCAGTTTTTGGAAATGGAGCTGTTATACACAGTAAATATTTTCTGATATGTTATCTTGATATATTCCAGATTTGGGATTACTGGGGATACAGAAGTCACTGTAGAGCAATATGATAGTTCAAAGTAAACACTGCTTACCCCAATTGACTGAGGGCAGATGGTGGTATATTATGTAGGTGTTGCTGTTGCCAGCCAGTCACAGAACCAATATGAAGAGCGTTGGCTGTATTAAACCCAGAGAGAGATGATATATCTGCACTACTGAGAGAATATTCTAGATTTGAAAACAGAAAAGACAATTAAAAGAAAATTAAGGAGGAAGGAATTAAACAAAAACTAGCATAATAATTTGCACATCACTTAATATGCCTTTTAATTTTAATTACACCAATCATATTAAGTTGCACTAGGAAAAACAGACTCTCCTCTTCAGTCAACTCATTAATTTGGGAGCAAATAATGCACTAATAATTATTCTGTAATTTACCAGGGCTTTTCTGGATCTGAAAGATTGAAAGTATTCTTAGCCTGTATATCCATCATAACTATATATGCATTATCACGGAGCAAAAGACTTGAAAAACATTGTAATATATTTCATTTATGATCTTCCTCACAGAACCTAGTAGGTAGTCTGTGTCTGAGCAATGCATATCTTCTCTAAAAGCATCTGATATGAATACCAACATGTTTTACACAGTAGCAATGTGCATGGAAACTGGAAAGCATGTCTTGGGGCTTCATTTCTAGTCCCTTCTAAGTAACTATGTAATAGCCCACAAACTTATTAAACTCCATTGTGAAACTGCTTGCTCCCACTACCCTTATGTCGTGGTTTAGCCCCAGCCGGCAGCCAAGCACCACGCAGCTGCTCGCTCACTTCCCCCCGCCCCGGTGGGATGGGGGAGAGAATCGAAAGAGCAGAAGTAAGAAAACTCGTGGGTTGAGATAATAACAGTTTAATAATTGGAACAAAATAATAGTAATAATAATAATGAATTATAATGAGAGGGAAAAAAAAAACAATGAGAGAGAGAGAGGAACAAAACCCAAGGGAGGGGGAAAAAAAAAGAAAATATATATAAAAAAAAAAAAATACAACAGCTCGCCGACTGACGCCCAGCCAGTCCCCGAGCAGTGATCGCTACCCCCCGGCCAACTCCCCCCAGTTTATATACTGGGCATGACATCATATGGTATGGAATAGCCCTTTGGTCAGTTTGGATCAACTATCCTGGCTGTGCCCCCTCTCATTTCTTGGGCACCTGGCAGAGCATGGGGAGCTGAAGGGGGGGAAGAATCCTTGACCAATGTAAACACCGCTTAGCGACAGCCAAAACATCAGCGTGTTATCAATATTATTCTTATACTAAAATCCAAAGCACAGCACTATACCGGCTACTAGGAAGAAAATTAACTCTATCCCAGCCGAAACCAGGACAGTATCCACCCCTTATTCTATACCATTTATGTCATGCCCAGGTTCTACCTTTTCTAATACAATTAATCACCACCACTTTTCCTGTCTCTTGGTATGTATATCTATATATGTACACACAGTTATCATTCCCTTGGTCTATGGGCCATCCTTCTAAAATGTTTATTAAGTTCATTTAGTCCATGACTTTGGGCTCCATCTGTCATAATAGTCCTTCATGGCAGAAGAGATGGTGTGTGGTGTTGGGTTGTTGCATGCTGAAGCCAGTTCTGGTTCCATCACCACTGCACTTTGCTTGCTTTCATCGAACTTCATTCTTCACTAATCTGGGTGATCCTTATTGAAATACCATTGATATGGTGTATAGTAATCATACAAGTGATGACACACAGTATTATATAGCAGTTAACATCATACCATTTAGTTCATTGGCTATTCTCACCCAAAATCAAATCCCCTTGAGGTACACAGCGGACTTCCCCATCCTTTCGCATTACCCACCAAGTGCACCCGGGTCCTTGAGCAAAAGCAATCCCACGAATGGGCTTGCCTTTGCCCGAGGCAGGAGTAACCCAGACTGTCTTCCCCAGCATGTTTTTTATGTGCACTACAGGGACCTTATCCCCTTCTAGGGGGATAAGTGCGTAAAAGTTTTGATTGGGCAGGGCCAGGTCGATTGACAGATCCTCTAGTGTTAACTAACCAGGTGGCCTTTGCTAAATGTGTATCCCAATGTTTGAACGTCCCACCACCCATTGCTCTCAGTGTAGTTTTTAACAGTCCATTGTATCGTTCAATTTTCCCAGAGGCTGGTGCATGATAGGGGATGTGATATACCCACTCAATGCCATGCTCTTTGGCCCAGGTGTCTATGAGGTTGTTTTGGAAATGAGTCCCGTTGTCTGACTCAATTCTTTCTGGGGTGCCATGTCGCCATAGGACTTGCTTTTCAAGGCCCAAGATAGTGTTCCGGGCAGTGGCATGGGGCACAGGATACGTTTCCAGCCATCCGGTGGTTGCTTCCACCATGGTGAGCACATAGCGCTTGCCTTGGCGGGTTTGTGGGAGCGTGATATAATCGATCTGCCAGGCCTCCCCATATTTATATTTCAGCCATCAACCTCCATACCGGAAAGGCTTTAACGCATTGGCTTGTTTAATTGCAGCGCATGTTTCACATTCATGGATAACCTGTGCAATAGTGTCCATGGTTAAGTCCACCCCTCGCTCACGGGCCCATCTATATGTTGCATCTCTTCCTTGATGGCCTGAGGTGTCATGGGCCCATCGAGCTATAAAGAATTCACCCTTATGTTGCCAGTCCAGATCCACCTGAGCCACTTCAATCTTAGCAGCCTGATCCACCTGCTGGTTGTTTTGATGTTCCTCAGTGGCCCGACTCTTGGGTACGTGAGCATCTACGTGACGTACTTTTACAACCAGGTTCTCTACTCGGGCAGCAGTATTTTGCCACAATGCTGCAGTCCAGATGGGTTTGCCTCTGCGCTGCCAATTGTTCTGCTTCCACTGCTGTAACCACCCCCGCAGGGCATTCGCCACCATCCATGAGTCAGTACAGAGATAGAGCACTGGCCACTTTTCTCGTTCAGCAATGTCTAAAGCCAGCTGAATGGCTTTAACTTCTGCAAATTGGCTTGATTCACCATCTCCTTCAGCAGTTTCTACCACTTGTCGTATAGGACTCCATACAGCAGCCTTCCATCTCCGATGCTTTCCTACAATACGACAGGACCCATCAGTGAACAGGGCATATTGCTTCTCATTTTCTGGTAGTTTATTGTACAGGGGGGCCTCCTCAGCAAACGTCACCTCCTCCTCTGGCGATATTCCGAAATCTTTGCCTTCCGGCCAGTCCATGATTACTTCCAAGATTCCTGGGCGATTGGGGTTTCCTATCCGAGCCCGTTGTGTGATCAGTGCAACCCCCTTACTCCACGTAGCATCAGTTGCATGATGTGTAGAGGGGACCCTCCCTTTGAACATCCAACCCAGCACCGGCAGTCGAGGTGCCAAGAGGAATTGTGCTTCCGTACCAACCACTTCTGAAGCAGCTCGAACCCCTTCATATGCTGCCAATATCTCTTTTTCAGTTGGAGTATAGCGGGCCTCGGATCCTCTGCATCCCCGACTCCAAAACCCTAAGGGTCGACCTCGAGTCTCCCCTGGTGCTTTCTGCCAGAGGCTCCAGGTAGGGCCATTCTCCCCGGCTGCGGTGTAGAGCACATTACAGAATCACAGAATCACAGAATCATATAGGTTGGAAAAGACCTTTAAGATCATCGAGTCCAACCATAAACCTAACACTGCCAAAACCACCACTACACCATGTCTCTAAGCACCTCATCCAAACGTCCTTTAAATACCTCCAGGGATGGCGACTCAACCACTTCCCTGGGCAGCCTGTTCCAATGCTTGATAACCCTCTCGGTGAAGAAAAATTTCCTAATATCCAGTCTAAACCTCCCCTGGCGCAACTTGAGGCCATTTCCTCTTGTCCTATCACTTGTTACCTGGGAGAAGAGACCGACCCCCACCTCTCTACAACCTCCTTTCAGGTAGTTGAAGAGAGCGATAAGGTCTCCCCTCAGCCTCCTTTTCTCCAGGCTAAACAGTCCCAGCTCCCTCAGCCGCTCCTCATAAGACTTCTGCTCCAGACCCTTCACCAGCTTCGTTGCCCTTCTCTGCACACGCTCCAGCACCTCAATATCCCTCTTGTAGTGGGGGGCCCAAAAGTGAACACAGTATTCGAGGTGCGGCCTCACCAGTGCCGAGTACAGGGGCACAATCACTTCCCTAGTCCTGCTGGCCACGCTATTTTTGATACAAGCCAGGATGCCATTGGCTTTCTTGGCCGCCTGGGCACACTGCTGGCTCATATTCAGGCGGCTGTCAACAAACACCCCCAGGTCCTTCTCTGCCAGGCAGCTTTCCAGCCACTCTTCCCCAAGCCTGTAGCGTTGCATGGGGTTGCTGTGGCCCAAGTGCAGGACCTTGCACTTGGCCTTGTTAAACCTCATACAATACAAACATTCTTTACGTCTTGCCCTGCCCGGACTGGCCCAAGGGCTACTGCATGAACTATCTCCCGTTTAATTTGTTCAAAGGCTTGTCGTTGCTCAGGGCCCCATTTAAAATCGTTCTTCTTCCGGGCCACTTGGTAGAGAGGGCTTACGATCAGACTGTAATTTGAAATATGCATTCTCCAAAAACCCACAACGCCTAAGAAAGCTTGTGTTTCCTTTTTGCTAGTTGTTGGAGACATGGCTGTTATTTTGTTAATCACATCCATTGGGATCTGGCGACGTCCATCTTGCCATTTTATTCCTAAAAACTGGATCTCCTGTGCAGGTCCCTTGACCTTACTTTGTTTTATGGCAAAACCGGCTTTCAGGAGGATCTGGACTATTTTCTTCCCTTTCTCAAAAACTTCCTCTGCTGTATTGCCCCACACGATGATGTCATCAATATATTGCAGATGTTCTGGAGCTTCGCCCTGTTCCAATGCAGTCTGAATCAGTCCATGGCAAATGGTAGGGCTGTGTTTCCACCCCTGGGGCAGTCGATTCCAGGTGTACTGAACGCCCCTCCAAGTGAAAGCAAACTGTGGCCTGCACTCTGCTGCCAAAGGGATTGAGAAAAACGCATTTAGCAATATCATTTGTAGCATACCATTTGGCTGCTTTTGACTCCAGTTCGTATTGCAGTTCCAGCATGTCTGGCACGGCAGCACTCAGCAGCGGCGTGACTTCATTCAGGCCACGATAGTCTACTGTTAGTCTCCACTCTCCATTAGACTTTCTCACTGGCCATATGGTACTGTACAAAGGTGAACGAGTCTTACTGATCACTCCTTGGCTCTCCAGTCGACGAATCAGCTCATGGATGGGAATCAGGGAGTCTCGGTTGGTACGATACTGCCTCCGGTGCACTGTTGTGGTAGCGATTGGCACCTGTTGTTCTTCAACCCTCAGCAACCCCACAACAGAAGGGTCTTCTGAGAGACCAGGCAAGGTAGACAGCTGTTTAATTTCCTCTGTCTCCAAGGCAGCTATACCAAAAGCCCACTGGTACCCTTTTGGGTCCTTGAAATATCCTCTCCTGAGGTAGTCTATGCCAAGGATGCACAGAGCCTCTGGGCCAGTCACAATGGGGTGCTTTTGCCACTCATTCCCAGTTAGGCTCACTTCGGCCTCCACTACAGTTAGCTGTTGGGATCCCCCTGTCACTCCACAAATACAGATGGGTTCTGCCCCTGTATAGCTTGATGGCATTAGGGTACACTGTGCACCGGTGTCTACTAGAGCCTTATACTCCTGTGGGTCTGATGTGCCAGGCCATCGAATCCACACAGTCCAGTAAACCCGGTTGTTCCTTTCCTCCACCTGGCTGGAGGCAGGGCCGCCCTAATCCTGGCCATAATATTCATTACCCTTTTCTTGTGTATATGAGTCAGGAATTTCTTCATTAAAATCAGGAGTAAAATCAGCCCTCTTACTCTGTCTGGGGAACTGACCACTGGAAACTGGAGCAGCAATTTTCCTGGAAGAACTCCCTTTGGCGATTGTTTTTCCTTGCAACTCACGTACCCGTGCCTCTAGGGTGGAGGTAGGTTTTCCATCCCACTTCCTCATGTCCTCTCCGTGGTCACGCAAGTAAAACCATAGGGTGCCCCGTGGTGTGTACCCTCTATATCCTCTTGAGCAGAAGAACGCTGACTCCTAATAGCTGAGACACTGGTCCGTATAGGTAGGGAGTAGGACAAATCCTCTTTGAACCGTTTGAACTCCTGGGACAGTTCCCGCACAGCTGAGACAAAGGAGGAAGAGATACTTTCTTCATATTCTCGGAGGTTACTAGCAGCTTCATTCACTGTTGGACCGTCTCGATCTTTCCAGGTCAGTATTGCCAGTGAGTTGGCACACGACGGTGGTGCGTTTCGTACCAACTTCCGCCACATGGGTCTTGTGCACTGGACCTCGTCTGGATCTATGGGTGACCGCACGTCGTTCAGGTCACCATAAATCACTTCCAGCACAGCTAGTTCCCTCAGGTACTGGATACCTCTCTCCATGGTGGTCCATTTCCCGGAGCGGTATACAACATCTTCCTTGAAGGGATATCTTTCTCTTATAGCTGACAGGAGTCGCCTCCAGAGGCTGCGGGCTGGTTCCCCTTTTCCAATCGCTTTGTCAATGCCCCCTTCCCTAGAAAGGGATCCCAGCTGCTTGGCTTCCTTACCCTCTAATTCCAGGCTATTGGCCCGCTATCCCAGCATCGGAGCAGCCAGGTGACAATGTGCTCCCCTGGATGACGGCTGAAATCTTTTCGCATATCTCGCAGCTCACTCAGGGATAGGGATCGGGTAGTTTCGGTCTCATTTACGAGTTCTTCCTCTTCCTCTTCCTGTGATGGCCCTGCTCCTTCATCTTCCCTTTCTAAACGAGCTGACTTTCGCTTCCAGGATTTCTTTTTATGTATAGGGGCGACCGATACTGACATGGGTTCGTTCCCTGTTTGAACCGCAATGCTTGTAACAGAGTTGTCCGGAGCAGCTGCAGCCGCAGTGCCTGTCGCAGGGGGAATCGGAACAGCCGCAGTGCCTGTCGCAGGGGGGGTTGGAGCAGCCGGAGTGCCTGTCGCAGGGGGGGCTGTAGCAGCCGGAGTGCCTGTCGTTTTGTCACCAGATCCTTGAGGGTTCTGAGTAGCGTTAAACAGGGCTCGGTAGGCATGGGCCAGACTCCAGCACATTGCAGTGATTTGTATCTCCTTAGAATTGGCAGTCACAGCATACTTTTTTCAAATGTTCTACTAATTTTTCCGGATTCAGCACTTGTTCAGGGGTGAAGTTCCAAAACACTGGAGGTGCCCACCGCCCTAGGCATTTGCCCATGCTATTCCACACACCCTGCCACTCATAACTATCCAGCCTTGGGGCAGATCTCTGGATGATATTCTTAAATTGCTTACTAACCCTGGACAAGATCGAAACAATATTCCCAAACAATACCAATACAAGTATCTTAACTACCCAAGGTTGTTCAAAATACTGAAAAGTTACTGTAATGAAGGAGGAAGCATTGTAGAAGAAAGTAGTGAAGGTACAATTCTGCATTTCCTCCATAAAAAACTTCTCAGAGGAAGAAGTATAATTGCGAATTGTCTCCATAAGATGATACCTGACATACAGTAACGGTTTCAGTACAGCACTTAGATACCAAAATAAACACAAGGTCACTGTTTTAATAACAAATCTCACAGGCAAAACATCACCAGTTAAAGCAGACCACAGCAAACTGCTAAAACCAACACCGATCTTTAACATGTACGGCAAAGAAATGAGCATGGTGCAGATCAGGTAAACCGATGCTAGGAACAAACGAGTCAATATCACGTCCCACAACTACTAACAGATCTAAATTCCTTAATACGCTCTGGTTAATCTGTTATTATCTCAAACCCTTCGTGCCCCACGTTGGGCGCCAAAAAGGACTGTCGTGGTTTAGCCCCAGCCGGCAGCCAAGCACCACGCAGCCGCTCGCTCACTTCCCCCCACCCTGGTGGGATGGGGGAGAGAATCGAAAGAGCAGAAGTAAGAAAACTCGTGGGTTGAGATAATAACAGTTTAATAATTGGAACAAAATAATAGTAATAATAATAATGAATTATAATGAGAGGGAAAAAAACAATGAGAGAGAGAGAGGAACAAAACCCAAGGGAGGGGAAAAAAAGGAAAATATATTAAAAAAAAAAAAAAAATTTACAACCGCTCACCACCCGCCGACCGATGCCCAGCCAGTCCCCGAGCAGTGATCGCTACCCCCCGGCCAACTCCCCCCAGTTTATATACTGTGCATGACATCATATGGTATGGAATAGCCCTTTGGTCAGTTTGGATCAACTATCCTGGCTGTGCCCCCTCCCATTTCTTGGGCACCTGGCAGAGCATGGGGAGCTGAAGGGGGGGAAGAATCCTTGACCAATGTAAACACCGCTTAGCAACAGCCAAAACATCAGCGTGTTATCAATATTATTCTTATACTAAAATCCAAAGCACAGCACTATACCGGCTACTAGGAAGAAAATTAACTCTATCCCAGCTGAAACCAGGACACCTTATGACTTTAGGAAGGTGCATTCAAGACCTAGGTGAAATTATCTGTTGTATTAAGAGGATTAGGAAGTCTCTTTTAAGTTACATTTCTTATTAAAGCCAATGGAAAAAAGCTATCAAAGCAGTTTTCTATTCAAACAAAATATCTATTTTTAAATCAATATGTCTCAAGTCAGTGACAGATGCAGAATAAGTAAATGAGGCATGAAAGCATATCAGCTATGAATTTTTTAGTTTAGCCCAGCAGTCATTGGCTAATTCATTACTACTGAGACAGACATTTATCAGCATCTTGTTCCCTCCCCCACCTTTTACATCTTGCACTGATACTTACCAGTACCATATGTTGTTGAGATGGCTGATGGGTATCCTCCCATCCCTTGCCCCGGTAGAGTAGGAGTTGCTATGGAAACCACTGGAGTAGCCAATGACTGAGCAGACTGGGAGTTAGTTATCCTCTGATTCTTTTAAAGTAAGATAAACATATTATTGACTAGCTTTAAGTCAGTTAAGTGTATTAGCTTTCTGGGTATGCTTTGTGCATAAGAAATACAAGCTGATATAAATTTGTAGAAATTAATCATTTAACATGTGGTTTTCATGAACTCTGTCAACTCTATCATTTACAATCCTTCAAGAGACCAGTTGTCACCATAGTAACCCATTACATCAGTATCTCCTGGGTAACTGAACTAGTAACAAGTAAGATTGCTTTTATTGTGGGTAGAAAAACTGATGAAATATGTAAATGCTATTTCTATTGTTTTGCTTTTCATTCAAATGAAAAAACAAGAAAGCATTAATGGATTTTATGCTTAATTCAGTGAGTGGCACCCCAATAGAACTGAATACTGAACTCTTTATAGCAGCAGATGGTGCTCTGCCTACTTTGCTTTTTGTAATAGCAAAACAAACTTCAAGGAGTATTAGGTAGCAAAGCAGTTACACATTTATCTTTAACTCTGAGGCACTAGATGCTGTAATGTAAAAATTGCATTTGAGAACTCCAGTCCTGTGAGTGGCAGGACAAAACATCCAGAGAGCCACCAAAAAATGTAAGGAGGCTGTGTCATCTTCAATAGCACAAGATTACACACTATCAAAACTCCAAGCTCCAACAACAGGAAAGCTTTATTTTAACATGCATAATTTGAATATGTGCAAAAAGTGCATCTTTGTCTTCTATATTGCTAGATTTCAAAAATTATGATTCTTTTGTTTATAATATAGTAATGTTAAAGTTTTCTATTTTATTTCAATCACCACTTCTACACAAATATCAATCAGACAAAAGAACTGGGTTTTTCCCCATTATTAAGATGAAGGTCACTACCACTTAGCAAAAGCAGATCAACATCCTCACACTGAGAGCATAGGAAAGGAGCATTAAAAATTGGTGAATGTATATATTTACCAGGGTGCAGATTTTCTAGTCTAATGAACAGCTTCATCTGATAGGGGTAGCAAATTAAATATTTTCTGAGCATAGCTTAGAAAAATAACAGTTCATAGATCTGTTCTTTGTCCTTTTAATGAGATGTTTGTCTCAACTGTGAAGACAATCTATTCAGTTTTCAGCACAACTCTTTGTCTTAGAATTAGTTATTTCTTCCACAACCCCAGTGGCTGCAGATAGTGTTGCTATACCTGGTTTCAGGAGACGTGACCATTCACAGAATCCCTTGGAAAGTATCAGTTTTTAAGGACCTTCAAATAAATCATTTAATGAAGACAGCTTGTCACTGCCTTGGTTGATTTTGAGTATAGCCCTGTAGGAGACTATTACTTATCGTCTCAGAAGACAGCATCACATTTATGGGGGGTTTAGTTAGATATTCAAAGTTAATTTATAATGCATCAAGTTAAAGTAGCCGACTTGAAAGTTGTTTTAATAGCGTGTCTGTTAAATAATAGAAAAATGTGTTTATAGCATCACTTAAATTCACCATCAAGATATTTTTTTTAATGAAGTTCACTTTTAATGTTAAATCATTCATGAAAGGCTTGCTTGCAACCACTAATCAACAATTTTACTTGTAACCACTTTCAGTAGGGAACTGAAAGATGCTCACATGACACCTTAATGATTCAACCTTCTATCATACTACTCTGCTTACATTTTTTTAATCCTGGCAGGAGATACAGCAATCTGATGCCCCATTTTATCTTGCTCTATCTATTTACTACCTCTCATCATTATAAAATTTGGCCTTTGGAGATCAGTGTGATAGAATTCAAATTAATTTATTTGTAGTTAATCTGCCATCTTCTGAGAATCTGTGTGGCTAAATATTTAAGAAAAATATAGTGTAGTAGTAATACTTCGGGTTGAATTCAGTCTTTATAATAAATCCAGGAAAGGCTCTTTCAGCTACTAGGAAGGAGAGTGCACAAGTTTAGACTGTGCAAGACACAGTTCCCATTTTGTAACTCAATAGAAAAATGAAGTAAAAATGACTTCATCAAAGCAATCAAATAGGCTCTGCAAAATGTCAGGCCTTAAGGTTAGATAGAAAGACTAAGTAAGCAAGAATATGGAATGTTTTTCTACTGATTTTAGTAGATTTAGCAGGCCTTGTAATTCTTAAATATCTCTTATTTGAAAGGGGAAAAAAAGCTTTGAGAATGCATTACCACTGATGGCATTGTATTTTTGCTGTCAGGTGGAATAAGCACTCGGAGATCTGGTTTATGGTTGTTCATTCCCGAATTCATTGGGGGCGGAGATTTTGCTTGCATATTCTTATTCAAGTTGCCAGGTGAGCCCAGTAGACCTGGTGAGTTGCAGGGGTTGCCATACCCATTTCCTGTTTAAAAAAAAAGATAAAAGATAAAAGAAAAAAAAGAGAGAAGGGTCATAAGCTCAAAGGTATTTCTTAAGACTGAACATTAAAAATTTCAAATAAAAAATTCAAATACATGTATCAAGTAATGTATCTATATAGGAAAATACAACTCATGCCATATTTGGAACAACTAGTCTTAAAATGCTTTCCTTCATGGCAGACGACATTTCACTGATATGCTGCATTTTAACTTGATTATACGACTCTATTTATAGTACTATAGTATATACAATGATATACTGTGCACTCAAAGGAGCCAAGATCTAACTTTGGCCTTAAAGAGAATTAGGAAAGTCAGACAATATTATGGCTTAAAAAAAGTCAAAGCTATGCTGTGTTTTCTCAACAAGTACAGAGGATTCTAACTTGCCTGACTCAGCCCTTTCCAGTTCATGATTTTGTTTTGTTTTTAACCAAAGGATGAATACAGCAAGGCTATAATTTCCAGAAAAGGCAGGGGAGGAATAGGAAGATTCTTAAATGTTTTTGGCTCTCTTTCCCCACACTTTTTGGACCTGATTCTGTCAACGCTAAAGTCAATGGGAGCAAGAGCATGTCCTTATTTGGAATATGCCTCCATATTCTTCATCTTAATTTCTTTGCTGCTTTCTGCAAGCCCCAATAACAATTCTGAGAAGCAAATGCTTAATTATTTGTTTTCAGAAATGAGTTTCCTTCTCTCACTAAATAATACTAACAACTGTATATCAGTACTGTTACTGACCTACCATCCTGCTAAAAATGAGACCTCCCTTTTAAATCTGTCTAATTTAATCTCCTCACAAAGTTTGGGGAAAGAGATGACTTTTTAGCGTAGCCTTGAAATTCTGTCACTACAGGGTCAAGAGAGATACAGAAATTGCCCAGTCATAGTGAGGCAATAGTATGAAAATTAATTAATATAGAAAGAGAAAAATTTCACATATAAATACCAGGAAAAAAAATTTTACGGAAGACATTCTGTTCTGGGCTCATCTTTTGTTTACAGCTAGCAAGCTGCAACACACAAGCTAAAAACAGTGTGGGAAGATGAACTAGTGAGCACAGAACAGACCTATGAATTAGAATCCCTGGAACTTCACAATTTCCTTTGTAGTCCCAAAGTCAGTGAAGCACTCAGTATCTCACTTTTTTCATATGTGAAATGGGGGTTACAGCCCTAATGAACATAACTGCATAATGGAACTAAATTTAATAAAGTCTATGAGGTGGCCATAAAAATAACAGTAAATGATAGTGAATCTGTTTTCTAGTTTGGATAATGAAGTATGCCCAAGCATTACTACCATTAAATCATATTTTTAATCTGCAAGCACATGAACTAATTGTATTAATCATATCATCAAATTCATGAAGAAAATTGATCAAGGACTATTAAATACAAAAATACCACTTCAGGCTCTGGAACACCCTGAACCATGAAAACTAGGGTTGGGACACAGGGGAAGTATTACTAAGTGCTTGACTCATATTCTTTGGGTACCTGCTATTAGCCACTGGTCTGCCCTGGCTTTTTTATTCTTATGCTTTTACTTATAATAATCTTCCAACACTTTGAAAAAAGAATTAAGATCAAAACTTAAATGCACTCAGATCACTTCAGAGATTTTAAACAAAAATATTCTTTGTAGTTAGTCTGGTTGTTTATTTCCTTAATAATATTTTACAGTTAGTGAGACAAAATGAGTTAATTTTAAAAAAGTGTATTTTACACTTATCAAGCAAAAATAACAGAGCACTGGCAAGAATTTCCCATTTCATGTTAGTAGGATTTTTCTTAAGTCAACAATTGCTCTCAACATGGATTTGCTATATTTTAAGCTCTAATTAATGCTATGTGTTCTTACAGGTGAAGAGATTAAAAGGGGCATTTTAAATATACAATGTTGTTTTTTTCTAGAAACTACAGTGCCTTTTAAAAGCTCAACTTCAGTTTGACAAACTGAAGACTGGAAAAACAGTTATGACATGGTGAAAGGATCAAGAGAAGAAACTGAAGCAAAAGAAGAGCTTTTCTGGTGCTGGTTTCATACAGGAGCTATTTTACCAAAAGGAAGTAAAACTGCCTTGTGAAATCTGTTGTATGACAAGCATTTGTTCAGAGTGTGAAAATAAAGCTGTTTGAAGAAACAATGTAGTTTTTAAAAATTCTTCAATATGCTAAGATATTTAAGGAAACAGCATGCACTGTAGCCTATATGTTTGTTTTTATGCTTGCAATTTTTGGAGAAAAGAAACCTTTACAAGAAAACACTCCTGTTTTCTACAGAAGATTTGCTTAATATAATTTTCTATTAAAAAACTAAGAGAAAGAATGCATCCTTATCAAATTATACTGTTCAGAAACTTTATTCAGACCTTTAATATTATTTACCTACTGATGTAAAATATTTTGAACAGTGATAACATTTCTTACATTTATATTTTTAGAACTTTTATTTTAAGAACTACTGCAGTCTTCTCTTTACCAATGGATTTCTGCTGTTCGTGGCATATTATGCCAGCTAGCATTTTGGAGCCATAAAATAGACATTCTTCCTTCCAGCCACCAAATTGTTATTCTTTTGGTATAATGTGGATTCTGGAATGGAAGACTGTGGAACTTAAACCAATGATATAGAAACCCATTATTTAAAAATCACTGATGAATGCATGCATGTGGCTTGCAGTTAAGAAAAATCTGCATTTAAACTATCTATTTAAACCATATCCTCCTTACTCAGAAAGCTGTAGCTTGCTCTGAGGCAGCTGTCCCAACTTCAGATAAATCCACCAAAGAGAATGGTCTCATTTACATTCAGAGGCACACACACACAAACAAAAAGTATAAAATGCAGCATTTTTTACTCTTTCTTAAATATGCTATCACAGAGGCTCTACCAACGTCACTGATCGGCTCAGCTTTGGCCAGCGGCAGGTTCGTCTTGGAGCCAGCTGGAACTGTCTCCGTCCAACATGGGGACAGCTTCTGGCATCTTCTCACAGAAGCCACCCCTGCAACTCCTCCTGCTACCAAAACCTTGCCACATAAACCCAGTACAATAATGAAAATAAAACCAGTAGATGCACAAGTTTTAAAGGGCATATGTCAGAATTTGTAAAATTTACAGTATTTTCAATTTTGGAAGTTTTCAGAGAAAATTATTTTTCTTAGTGTTGTTTGTTATACTGATGTGAAAGAGTAAAAATATTTTACACATAGAAGAGCTTGTTTCTAGACAGAACTAGTGGAGCAGCACACGTCATGAAATGCAGTGCCAGACTTTGTATTTGGACTAATGCCACAATATAAAGACAAATGCTTTCTGAGCATAGAATGCTCTTCTTGGGCATGTTCCCATATACTGCAATTAGGCACAAGTGTCATTAACTAGAGAGAATTTTGTCCAAGTGCAGATTGCATGATTAATCCTTATGATATCCCTTTTTAAAAACTCACATCCAGAAAAGCTATTTTTATGCACTGGTAGTTAGTCAGTCAATAAAAATTAATACAGAATATTAATCTAGTCATGGAAAACTACTATTTGAACTATGTTGCAAATTAAAGTACAATTATCTTAAATGGTCACTTCTGTATTGTAAGAATTTAAGGGTAAGAATAAGGCACAAGTTTATTCAGGATAGGACGGACAGCAAAGTTTATTTCTCTTCCTTCATACCCCATTAGTAACATCTGCACCTTACGTATAGTTTGGATCACTGGTATGACAATGGTTGCAAACTAGCTGCAATTCTCAATATTCTCAGAGTTATGGAAATGCTTCTCTACTGAGCATTTAAGTTTGGAACCTTTCCACATATTAAGGTAACACAAATAAGGAGTGAATAATTTATTTCCATATCTCTCAACATTCTTGAACAGCACTGTCATGAGTTCAAAGTCTCAAAGTATGAAAAATCAGATGAGTTTTGTATTTTGACTTCTTGAAGTTTTGATCCTGTTGATTTTTTATTTTATCATTTCAAAGAAACAAAAATATAATTAATGAACAAAACCTCTATGGTAGTCCTAGAAGAGTTAAGAACAAGACAATAAATATGTCCTTTCTTTGCTTTTTTCTTTCATTTACTCTAATGCTTTTCACTGACCATATGGGTTGAGAATTTAGAAGATGTTTAGGAACCTGGGATGCCTACTTCCCATTAATTTTAATAGGAAAGAGCTTTCAAATTTTTGAAGGAGTTTTAATAAATATTAGTAGTCATTTCAAGTTCTCAACAAGCATATGCTCTTACTTGTGGAAATTATCATAATTCTTCCAAGAAGAATATGTACATTCCATTTAATGGAGGATTCCTATTTCTTATTGGGTTACGTTAAATACAAATACCATATTGTGGGATAATTGCTGGAGGTGACTTAGAAATTAAACTTATATTCACACTTTTAGGTAAGGCACAGCATTGAAGAAGCTTCCCAGGTGGAGTGCGGCTGACATGCAAGGAATCCGTTACATGGAAGTTCCCTAGGCCTGCAACCTTAGATGTCGGTAACGCCAGGGGAACTTGGTGTGCTGACTCTAAGAGGCACTGCTCAGAGGGTGGAGCGGTGTGGAGATGCCGCGGCCAGGCTCTGCGAACATATGGGAACTTAAAGGTATTATGGAACTGATAAGCTGCATATTTACTACCCTGGGCCAACAGCCTGCCATGTTTTTGACAAAATGCTGTCCTTTTGGTGAACTTTGCTCATTATAACATCATTATAATACCAAAACACACCTCCATCCCAAAAGCTACCCGCCTCCAAGGTGCGACCACCCCTCACTGAGCTTGCGCTCTGAATTTTCCTAGCTTATACCTTTAAAAGCGAAGCGAGAAAACTTTACACCAATCCTAAACAAAGGTATGTACGACTAGAGTCACTCAAGCTCCACCTGAAAGGTGAAAGATAGTATAAAATGGCTTAAGAGAAAGAGAATGTTAGGGAAGACACCATCGTGTACCACTCTGACGTTTGGGATCAGTCGACGGGCTGAGCCTCTCTTCCCCCCCATTGGGACGCCTTTGGGTAAGAGTCGAACACTTGGTTATTCCAAGTGCCTCCCCGGGAAACTTAGAAATCTCTCTAGAGTCACTTTATTATCTTTTAACGCGTTTGTAGCCGGCAGTGTTACTCATATTCTTAGTATTTGCATGTGCTTTGCAGACAGTGAATTTATCACTGGTAATCCAAAGAATCTGTGTGTCTGTTGCTCTAATAAACTGCACTCTTCATTGATCTAGCTGTGGTAGTTCTCATTGAACATGACCAGACTCTTTAAGTGTGGCCGTGATAGTTCATGCAACACGACTAGACTGGGCCTGAGCTCTCTCCTGAGCCTCCTTTTCCCCAGGCTAAACAACCCCAGTTCCCTCAGCCGCTCCTCATAAGACTTCTGCTCCAGACCCTTCACCAGCTTTGTTGCCCTTCTCTGGACATGCTCCAGCACCTCAATGTCTCTCTTGTAGTGAGGGGCCCAAAAGTGAACACAGTATTCGAGGTGCCTTACCAGTGCCGAGTACAGGGGGACAATCACTTCCCTAGTCCTGCTGGCCACGCTATTCCTGATACAAGCCAGGATGCCATTGGCTTTCTTGGCCACCTGGGCACACTGCCAGCTCATGTTCAGCCAGCTATCAACCAACACCCCCAGGTCCTTTTCTGCCAGGCAGCTTTCCAGCCACTCTTCCCCAAGCCTGTAGCGTTGCATGGGGTTGTTGTGACTCAAGTGCAGGACCTGGCACTTAGCCTTGTTGAACCTCATACAATTGACCTCGGCCCATTGATCCAGCCTGTCCAGGTCCCTCTGCAGAGCCTTCCTACCCTCAAGCAGATCAACACTCCCACCCAACTTGGTGTCGTCTGCAACCTTACTGAGGGTGCACTCGATCCCCTCATCCAGATCATCGATAAAGATATTAAACATATATTGATAAAATATTAATAAAAGATATTAAGAATATGAATTGCAGTATACAACATAAGACAGTGTGGTGTCCTAATGAGCAAGAATGCACAGACAAAATAAAGAGTGAAATCACTGTCTCACTGAAGCAAAGCGTACAATTTCTACAGACTTCACTAGGAAAATAATTTTATCCAAAGAATCCAAGTTATTCTAGAGGAATATTTGTAATTTATTGTCATAAAGGAAAAAAGTCAGTCATGCCTGTCTTTAAAATCCTACTTACAAAGCATCACAGTTTGGATAACTCAATTGTATATTACATGTGAACTTAGGGCTTTCTTACTTTCAGTCCTTCCAAGTTGTCTTTTTATAAATACAAATATTGAGACATTGAGAATTAGAGAGACGATGAGACAGAGGATAACTAAATAAATTACTAAGTCAGCACTTACAAAACTGATGGAAGCCTAACAAAGGCCAAATTTTCACAGATTTCCATCGAGGTCTACTCAGAATGAGCTTACATGGACCTCTTTATGGATAAGATGTCACATGAGTTAGCTGAAAATACACATCCAACCTTTGCATACGACACACAAAGTCAATGTGAGATTTTTTTGACTTTTAGATGGACAGCAGCCTCCATCCTTTCAAATCCATTCTCAAAGGTTTGCTGATGTGATATTTACCTGTATGAAGAGAGTCTGAATTAGCTCTATAAAACAGATCAGTTGTCTAGGGCAGAAATAGGACTTCATTTTGGAAAGGCCTATGTTGATGGCCTACACAGACATGAATTTCAGGTACTGTAAGATAGACAATTAATTATTTCCTTCATACTATATATTAGAGCTGTCAAACAAGTTCTAGTGTTGTGTTGTGGTTTAACCTCAGTTGGCAACCAAGCACCACACAGCCGCCTGCTCACCCTCCCCCCGGTGGGATGGGGGAAGAGAATCAGAAGAGCAAAAGTAAGAAAACCCGTGGGTTGAGATAAGAAAAGCTTAATAATTGAAATATAATAATAATAATAGTAATAATAATAATGAAAAGGAAAACAACAAGAGAGAGAGAGAGGAACAAAACCCAGGAAAACCAAGTGATGCAACCACTCACCACCCGCCAACCGACACCCAGCCAGTCCCCGAGCAGCGATCACTGCCCCCCGGCCAACTCCCCCGAGTTTATATACTGAGCATGACGTCATATGGTATGGAATATCCCTTTGGCCAGTTTGGGTCAGCTGTCCTGGTTGTGCTCCTTCCCATCTTCTTGTGTACCTCCTCGCTGGCAGAGTATGGGAAGCTGAAAAGTCCTTGACTTAATATAAACACTGCTTAGCAACAACTAAAACATCAGTGTGTTATCACAGAATCACAGAATCATATAGGTTGGAAAAGACCTTTAAGATCATCGAGTCCAACCATAAACCTAACACTGCCAAAAACCACCACTACACCATGTCTCTAAGTACCTCATCCAAACGTCCTTTAAACACCTCCAGGGATGGCGACTCAACCACTTCCCTGGCCAGTCTGTTCCAATGCTTGATAACCCTCTCGGTGAAGAAAAATTTCCTAATATCCAGTCTAAACCTCCCCTGGCGCAACTTGAGGCCATTTCCTCTTGTCCTATCACTTGTTACCTGGGAGAAGAGACCAACCCCCACCTCTCTACAACCTCCTTTCAGGTAGTTGTAGAGAGCGATGAGGTCTCCCCTCAGCCTCCTTTTCTCCAGGCTAAACAACCCCAGCTCCCTCAGCCGCTCCTCATAAGACTTCTGCTCTAGACCCTTCACCAGCTTCTCTGCCCTTCTTTGGACACACTCCAGCACCTCAATGTCTTTCTTGTAGTGGGGGGCCCAAAAGTGAACACAGTATTCGAGGTGCGGCCTCACCAGTGCCGAGTACAGGGGCACGATCACTTCCCTAGTCCTGCTGGCCACACTATTTCTGATACAAGCCAGGATGCCATTGGCTTTCTTGGCCACCTGGGCACACTGCTGGCTCATATTCAGGCAGCTGTCAACCAACACCCCCAGGTCCTTCTCTGCCAGGCAGCTTTCCAGCCACTCTTCCCCAAGCCTGTAGCGTTGCATGGGGTTGCTGTGGCCCAAGTGCAGGACCTTGCACTTGGCCTTGTTAAACCTCATACAATTCACCCCAGCCCATCGATCCAGCCTGTCCAGGTCCCTCCGCAGAGCCTGCCTACCCTCCAGCAGATCAACACTCCCACACAACTTGGTGTCGTCTGCAAACTTACTGAGAGTACACTCGATCCCTTCGTCCAGATCATTGATAAAGATGTTAAACAGAACTGGCCCCAACACAGAGCCCTGGGGAACACCGCTTGTGACCGGCCGCCAACTGGAGTAAACTCCATTCTCCACCACTCTTTGGGCCCAGCCGTCCAGCCAGTTCTTTACCCAGCGAAGAGTACACCCGTCCAAGCCATGAGCAGCCAGTTTCTCCAGGAGAATGCTGTGAGAAACCGTGCCAAAGGCTTTACTGAAGTCTAGATAGACAACATCCACAGACTTTCCCTCATCCATTAGGCGGGTTACCTTGTCATAGAAGGAGATCAGGTTGGTCAAGCAGGACCTGCCTTTCCTGAACCCATGCTGGCTGGGCTTGATCCCTTGGTTATCCTCTACATGCCGTGTGATAGCACTCAGGATGATCTGTTCCATCAGCTTCCCCGGCACCGATGTCAGGCTGACAGGCCTGTAGTTCCCCGGGTCCTCCTTCCGGCCCTTCTTGAAGATGGGTGTCACATTAGCTAATCTCCAGTCAGCAGGGACTTCCCCAGTTAGCCAGGACTGCTGGTAAATGATGGAAAGGGGCTTGGTGAGCACTTCTGCCAGTTCCTTCAACACTCTCGGGTGGATCTCATCAGGCCCCATAGACTTGTGAGTGTCTAAGTGGTGCAGCAGGTCACTCACCATTTCCCCCTGGATTATGGGGGATCCATTCTGGTCCCCATCCCTATCTTCCAACTCCAGGGGCTGGGTACCCAGAGAACAGTCGGCCCTGCTAATAAAGACTGAGGCAAAGAAGGCATTAAGTACCTCAGCCTTTTCCTCATCCTTGGTCACTGTGTTTCCTCCCCCATCTACTAGGGGCTGGAGATTCTCCTTAGCTCTCCTTTTGCTGCTAATGTATTTGAAGAAGTGTTTTTTGTTGTCTTTTATAGCAGCAGCCAGATTGAGCTCTAACTCAGCTTTGGCCCTTCTAGTTTTCTCCCTGCACAGCCTCGCTACACCTTTGTAGTCCTCCTGGGTTGCCCGCCCCTTCTTCCAGAGGTCATAGACTCTCCTCTTTTTCCTCAGTTCGAGCCAGAGCTCTCTAGTCAGCCAGGCCGGTCTTCTTCCCCGCCGGCTCGTCTTTCGGCACCTGGGGACAGCCCGGTCTTGTGCCTTTAGGACTTCCTCCTTAAAGAATGTCCAGCCTTCCTGGACCCCTTTGCCCATTAGGGCTGCCTCCCAGGGGACTCTCTCGACCAGTCTCCTAAACAGGCCGAAGTCCGCCCTCCGGAAGTCTAAGGTGGCAGTTTTGCTGACCCCCCTCACCGCTTCTCCATGTATCAAAAACTCTATCATTTCATGATCACTCTGCCCAAGACAGCCTCCAACCATCACATCACTCACCAGTCCTTCTCTGTTCGTGAACAAGAGGTCCAGCGGGGCACCTTCCCTCGTTGGCTCACTCACCAGCTGCGTCAGGAAGTTATCTGCCACACACTCCAGGAACCTCCTGGACTGTTTCCTCTCTGTTGTATTGTATTTATAGCAGACATCCGGCAGGTTGAAGTCCCCCACAAGAACAAGGGCTAGCGATCGTGAGGCCTCTCCCAGCTGCTTATAGAATAGTTCATCTGTCTCCTCATCCTGGTTGGGGGGTCTGTAACAGACTCCCACCACAAGATCTGCCTTGTTGGCCTTCCCCCTGATTCTTACCCATAGACACTCCACCCTATCATCACCATCAATGAGCTCTAAACTATCCAGACTCTCCCTGACGTATAGGGCTACCCCACCACCTCTCCTGCCTCGCCTATCCCTCCTGAAGAGTTTATAGCCATCCATCGCCGCACTCCAGTTGTGCGAGTCACCCCACCACGTTTCCGTGATGGCAACCATATCATAGTTTTCCTGATGTACAATGGCTTCCAACTCCTCCTGCTTGTTACCCATGCTGCGTGCATTGGTGTAGAGGCACTTCAGCTGGGCTGTCATCCGTGCCTCCTTCATAGAAGAACACCCCTTGCGTGCTTTGAGGCATTTCACTGGTGTTTCCCTCTTGGCTCCCGTTGCCTCAGTATCCCCTGGCTCAACTCCGCTCGACTTTGGCTGTGCCCAAGCGTACCCCGCGCATCTCGAGGACTCAGGCCGAGTGTCCTCGCTGTCAGCCGCTCCCTCTAACCATGGCACGTCGCCCCTCAGCTTCTCTCGGGCAAGCCTGATATTATCCCCCTCCCCCTTCGAGTCTAGTTTAAAGCTCTGTCAATGAGCCCTGCAAGTTCCTGAGCAAAAATTCTCTTTCCCCTTTGAGAAAGATGAATCCCATCAGATGCCAGCAAACCCGGTGCGGCGTAGGCCATCCCGTTGTCAAAAAAACCAAATCCGTGGCGATAACACCAGCCACGGAGCCATGCATTAATAGATTGGGCATCTCTGTTCCTTCTGGTGTCACTGCCCACCACTGGAAGGAGAGAGGAGAAAATAACCTGCGCTCCCGAGTTTCTTACTAGCCGTCCCAAGGCCCTCAAGTCTCTTTTGATCACCCTAGGACTTCGTGTTGCAGCCTCATCGCCCCCCACATGGAAGAGCAGTAGGGGGTAATAGTCCGAGGGCCATACCAGACTAGGGAGTACCCTCGTGACATCCTTCACGCGGGCTCCAGGGAGGCAGCAGACTTCCCTAAGAGGAGGGTCTGGCCGGCATATCGGACCCTCGGTTCCCTTCAGAAAGGAGTCACCCACAACTACAACCCTTCTTTTCTTCCTCGTGGAGGTGGTGGTAAGACGAGAGGTACGTTCTTCTGACCTAGGCGACGCCTCTGGTGTAGATAGACTGTCGTCCCCATCCTCCACTGACTGGCCTTCCACCTCCAGGGCCTCATACCTGTTGTGTAGAGGCACCTGGGGGGGCAAGGTGGGCAGGGAGGGCCTTCGCCTGCCGCCACGAGCGCGGACTCTCCTCCATTCACTCTCCTCCTCTGAGCTGCTGCCTTCAGCCCGGCGGGGGGGGGACAGAGGATCCCCTTGATCGTGGGTTCTTACTGGCGGCTGCTGCTGCTCCTGTTCCCGTCTCAGGGGGGGCAGAGCCTGGCACCACCAGTCGATCTCCTTTTCAGCCTCCCTGATGCTCCTTAACCTTTCCACCTCCTCCCGTAGCTCTGCCACCATGCAAAGCAAGTCATCCACCTGGTCGCACCTCACGCAGCTGTCCACATGGCTGCCATGTGTGAACAGCGCGATGCCCAGGCACTCCCTGCAGCCCGAGACCTGGGTGGCGGCATGTTTTCCCGGCAGCTCCGTCTGGGTAGCCACATCCACTCTGGCGAGCACAGAGGGCATCGCTTTCTGACGAGTGAGGACCATAGCCGAGTTCCTTCTGGAAGGATGGGGACTACCGAATGAACTCACTTCTCACAGATCCTCTTGAGCTAGTAGGTGCCTTCGCCTTCCCTACTTGCCCTGCCTGCGCAAACTGCCGCGCCACGCCCTGTTTGCCGCGCTCCTGGTCGCTCGCGCTCCCTGGGAGATGCTCTTGTACGGGAAGGGGATTTCCGCCGTCACTCTCGTCCCCGCCCACGCTGAGTCAGAGCCGGGTCCTCGTCAGGAGCTCCCGCCTTCCTGCTCAGGGGCCGGGGGGGTGGCTGCGCCCTCCCTTTTCTTTTTCCTCCCTTCCCTGCGCGGTTTTGCCGCGGTTTCGCCGATCCAGCAGCGGTCCCCCGACGCGGTCCTCTGTCTCAGAGCTGCTCGCCTCGGAGGCTTCGCTGAAATGGCGGTTCCAGTGTGTTCTCCTCGTTCTAAAGTGCTGCCGTCACTCTTGTCCCCGCCCACGCTGAGTCAGAGCCGGGTCCTCGTCAGGAGCTCCCGCCTTCCTGCTCAGGGGCCGGGGGGGTGACTGCGCCCTCCCTTTTCTTTTTCCTCCCTTCCCTGCGCGGTTTCGCCGCGGTTTCGCCGATCCAGCAGCGGTCCCCCGACGCGGTCCTCTGTCTCAGAGCTGCTCGCCTCGGAGGCTTCGCTGAAAATGTTATTGTTATCGCAATATTCTCATGCTAAATCCAAAACACAGCACTATACCAGCTACTAGGAAGAAAATTAACTCTATCCCAGCCGAAACCAGGACATGTTGTTATTGCTTTATCATGAATCTCCCACTAGTAGGTACTTTCCTTAAAACATCAACTCCTAGACTTGAAGAAGAGCCAAGAAAGAAGAGCAATTTATCCAGGAAGTAATTTTATGATACAGTGTCAGAATCAGCATATATATCAATCTTTGTGCACAAAGTGGATCTTCCAACTGTTTTTCTATACAGTTCTTTCTGAGAGCAGTTAACCCAGTAAAATTGGATGTGCTCCATGTTTTCCTACTGAGTTTATTTTCTTCAAACATGTGTTCACTTCTCAAACTGAAACAATAATCGTGCCATTGTAATTTGTAATCTGTATTTGCAATAATGTAACATTGCTGACCTTGCTAACAAACCACTGAGTTTACTGAGCAGAAGGGATTACTTTGACAACATTGCTTTTTATCAAAGCAAGGTACTCAGTAGTTCACGGTACTCGATGCCTTCTTTGCCTCAGTCTTTACAAGTAAAACTGGCTTTCAGGAATCCCAGGCCCCTGAGACCTGAGTGAAAGTCTGGAGCAAGTAAGACTTACCCTCAGTGGAGGAGGAGCAGGTTAGGGAGCACTTAAACAGATTGGATCTATATAAGTCCGTGAGGCCTGACAGGTTGCACCCACGAGTGCTGAGGGAACTGGCTGATGTCATTGTGAGGCCACTCTCGATAATCTTTGAACAACCATGGCGATTGGGAGAGGTTCCTGAAGACTGGAAGAGATTAAATGTCACTCCTATCTTCAAGAAGGGCAAGAAGGAAGATTCAGGGAACTACAGGCCATCAGCCTCACCTCAGTCCCTGGGAAGGTGATGGAGAAAATCCTCCCGGAAAGCATTTCCAAACACATGAAGGACAAGAAGGTGATCGGGAGTAGTCTGTATGGATTTAGGAAATCATGCTTGACCAACCTGAAAGCCTACTACAATAGGGTGACTAGCTTGGTGAATGAGGGGAGAGCAGTGGATGTTGTTTAACTCAACTTTAGTAAAGCCTTTGATGCTGTCACCTACAACATCATCACAGACAAGATGACAAAGTATGGGCTAGATTAGTGGACAGTGAAGTGGATGGGAAAACTGGCTGAATGACTGGACCCAGAGGGTGGTGATCAGTGGCACAAAGTCTAGTTGGAGGCCAGTCACTAGCAATGTACCCCAGGGGCTGACTCCAGTCCTGTTTGACATCTTCATTAATGGCCTGGACACTTGGACAGAGTGCACCCTCAGCAAGTTTGCTGATGATGCAAAACTGGGAGGAGTGGCTGATATGCCAGAGGGTCGTGCTGCCATTCAGAGGGACCTCCGCAGGCTGGAGAATTGGGCTGGCAGGAACCTCATGCAGTTCAACAAGGGGAAGTGCCAAGTCCTGCACCAGGGGAGGAACAACCCCATGCACCAATATATGCTGGGGGTTGCCCAGATGGAAAGCAGCTTGGCAGAAAAGGCCCTGGAGGTCCAGGTGGACACCAAGTTGAACATGAGCCAGCAATGTGCCCTTGCTGCAAAGAAGGCAAATGGTATCCTGGGCTGCATTAGGCAAAGTATTGCCAGCATGTGGAGGGAGGTGCTCCTTCCCCTCTACTCAGCACTGGTGAGGCCACACCTGGAGTCCTGTGTCCAGTTCTGGGCTCCCCCATACAAGAGAGACATAGACATACTGGAGAGAGTCCAGAGAAGGGCCACGAAGATGATGAAGGGACTGGAGCATCTCTCCTATGAAGAAAGGCTGAGAGAGCTGGGACTGTTTAGCCTGGAGAAGGCTCGATGAGGATCTTATCAATGTATATAAATACCCAACGGGAAGGAATGAAGAAGAGGGAGCCAGACTCTTCTCAGTAGTGCTCACTGACAGGACAAGAGGCAATGGGAACAAATTAAAACATAGGAAATTCCATCTGAACACAAGAAAACACTTTTTTATTGTGAGGGTGACTGAGCACTGGAACAGGTTGCCCAGAGAGGTTGTGGAGTCTCCATCCTTGGAGATATTCAAAAGTTGACTGGACACGGTCCTGAGCAACTGGCTCTAGGTGGCCAGCTTGAGCAGAGGGGTTGGACAAGATGACCTCCAGAGGTCCCTTCCAACCTAAACAATTCTGTGATAACACAGGCCTTAACAAATACAGTTCTCATTACTTCTAAGGGAATAGGACTAAAGGGGCTAATCTTTTGCTCTGTGTATTTTGAAAATCCTTCCCCTATTGGGTCCCAAAGCACTTAAGTAAATGCTTAAAACTAAGCTTAAGTTAATTACTGATTATTTAAATAAATGCTAACAGCTGACTAGCAATAGTCTTAAGCATAGGCTTGGAATGAAATCTGCTCAGTAGATGGAAGTCTAATGAGGGACTCAATGTTGCAATCTTTACTTAAGCTTAAATTCCTAAAATCAAACTCTGATTCCACTAAAGTCAATGGAAAAACTATCTTTGACTTCAAAAGGATCAGGATTTCAGCCACTGGACTCAGTAGGAGTTTTGACTGAACAGGGCTATATAATGGACCCAAAAGTTTTTATGGAAAGGCTAATAGGAAGGAAATCAGACATTTGTATACATGGAATTAGGTGAAGTGCAAGATTTTCAATAGTGCTGAACACCAGTCTCTTCCTACTGAGAAGCACAGATAACACTTCCCACCCTTCCAGTTGGGGGACCTAAGCCAATGCTCAGCACTTTCTAATATCCCACCTCCAACATGGAGCTATTTTAGGACTCAGCCTTTGGAGGAAGTCCCTTGTTCCATTACAATGCTAAACAAATTATTTTCTCTTTACTTGCACTGGTGCCTGCGCCCGTTGTGAGGTCCCCACCCATCGGGCCACCTAGGGGGTTGAAACAAAATACTTCAAATGAGTACAATAAAACATAACAGGCAAATACACAAAACATTTTCTCTAACTTCAAATGGCTTGATCCAATACCCAATTCTGTTTTCCTCTGACTCCAACAGGCATCAGATCAGGACCACAGTCATAAAATTATGATGTTTAATGCTACACTGTCCTGGTTTCGGCTGGGATAGAGTTAGTTTTCTTTCTAGTAGCCGGTATAGTGCTGTGCTTTGGATTTTAGTATGAGAATAATATTGATAACACGCTGATGTTTTGGCTGTCGCTAAGCGGTGTTTACATTGGTCAAGGATTCTTCCCCCCCTTCAGCTCCCCATGCTCTGCCAGGTGCCCAAGAAATGGGAGGGGGCACAGCCAGGATAGTTGATCCAAACTGACCAAAGGGCTATTCCATACCATATGATGTCATGCCCAGTATATAAACTGGGGGGAGTTGGCCGGGGGGTAGCGATCATTGCTCGGGGAGTGGCTGGGTGTCGGTCGGCGGGTGGTGAGCGGTTGTAATTTTTTTTTTTTTTCTTTCCCTCTTTTTTCCCTCCCTTGGGTTTTGTTCCTCTCTCTCTCTCATTGTTTTTTTCCCTCTCATTATAATTCATTATTATTATTACTATTATTTTGTTCCAATTATTAAACTGTTATTATCTCAACCCACGAGTTTTCTTACTTTTACCCTTCCGATTCTCTCCCCCATCCCATCGGGGGGGGAGTGAGCGAGCGGCTGCGTGGTGCTTGGCTGCCGGCTGGGGCTAAACCACGACAGTCCTTTTTGGCGCCCAACGTGGGGCACGAAGGGTTTGAGATAATAACAGATTAACCAGAGCGTATTAAGGAATTTAGATCTGTTAGTAGTTGTGGGACGTGATATTGATTCGTTTGTTCCTAGCATCGGTTTACCTGATCTGCACCATGCTCATTTCTTTGCCGTACATGTTAAAGATCGGTGTTGGTTTTAGCAGTTTGCTGTGGTCTGCTTTAATTGGTAATGTTTTGCCTGTGAGATTTGCTATTAAAACAGTGACCTTGTGTTTATTTTGGTATCTAAGTGCTGTACTGAAACCGTTACTGTATGTCAGGTATCATCTTATGGAGACAATTCGCAATTATACTTCTTCCTCTGAGAGGTTTTTTATGGAGGAAATGCAGAATTGTACCTTCACTACTTTCTTCTACAATGCTTCCTCCTTCATTACAATAACTTTTCAGTATTTTGAACAACCTTGGGTAGTTAAGATACTTGTATTGGTATTGTTTGGGAATATTGTTTCGATCTTGTCCAGGGTTAGTAAGCAATTTAAGAATATCATCCAGAGATCTGCCCCAAGGCTGGATAGTTATGAGTGGCAGGGTGTGTGGAATAGCATGGGCAAATGCCTAGGGCGGTGGGCACCTCCAGTGTTTTGGAACTTCACCCCTGAACAAGTGCTGAATCCGGAAAAATTAGTAGAATATTTGGAAAAAGTATGCTGTGACTCTGGCAATTCTAAGGAGATACAAATCGCTGCAATGTGCTGGGGTCTGGCCCATGCCTACCGAGCCCTGTTTAACGCTACTCAGAACCCTCAAAGATCTGGTGACAAAACGACAGGCACTGCGGCTGCTCCAGCCCCCCCTGCGACAGGCACTCCGGCTGCTCCAACCCCCCCTGCGACAGGCACTGCGGCTGTTCCGATTCCCCCTGTGACAGGCACTGCGGCTGCAGCTGCTCCGGACAACTCTGTTACAAGCATTGCGGTTCAAACAGGGAACGAACCCGTGTCAGTATCAGTCGCCCCTATACATAAAAAGAAATCCTGGAAGCGAAAGTCAGCTCGTTTAGAAAGGGAAGATGAAGGAGCAGGGCCATCACAGGAAGAGGAAGAACTCGTAAATGAGACCGAAACTACCCGATCCCTATCCCTGAGTGAGCTGCGAGATATGCGAAAAGATTTCAGCCGTCATCCAGGGGAGCACATTGTCACCTGGCTGCTCCGATGCTGGGATAGCGGGCCAATAGCCTGGAATTAGAGGGTAAGGAAGCCAAGCAGCTGGGATCCCTTTCTAGGGAAGGGGGCATTGACAAAGCGATTGGAAAAGGGGAACCAGCCCGCAGCCTCTGGAGGCGACTCCTGTCAGCTATAAGAGAGAGATATCCCTTCAAGGAAGATGTTGTATACCGCTCTGGGAAATGGACCACCATGGAGAAAGGTATCCAGTACCTGAGGGAACTAGCTGTGCTGGAAGTGATTTATGGTGACCTGAATGACGTGCGGTCACCCATAGATCCAGACGAGGTCCAGTGCACAAGACCCATGTGGCGGAAGTTGGTACGAAACGCACCACCGTCGTGTGCCAACTCACTGGCAATACTGACCTGGAAAGATCGAGACGGTCCAACAGTGAATGAAGCTGCTAGTAACCTCCGAGAATATGAAGAAAGTATCTCTTCCTCCTTTGTCTCAGCTGTGCGGGAACTGTCCCAGGAGTTCAGACAGTTCAAAGAGGATTTGTCCTACTCCCTACCTATACGGACCAGTGTCTCAGCTATTCGGAGCCAGCGTTCTTCTGCTCAAGAGAAAGGATATAGAGGGTACACACCACGGGGCACCCTATGGTTTTACTTGCGTGACCACGGAGAGGACATGAGGAAGTGGGATGGAAAACCTACCTCCACCCTAGAGGCACGGGTACGTGAGTTGCAAGGAAAAACAATCACCAAAGGGAGTTCTTCCAGGAAAATTGCTGCTCCGGTTTCCAGTGGACAGTTCCCCAGACAGAGTAAGAGGGCTGATTTTACTCCTGATTTTAATGAAGAAATTCCTGACTCATATACACAAGAAAAGGGTAATGAATATTATGGCCAGGATTAGGGCGGCCCTGCCTCCAGCCAGGTGGAGGAAAGGGACAACCGGGTTTACTGGACTGTGTGGATTCGATGGCCTGGCACATCAGACCCACAGGAGTATAAAGCTCTTGTAGACACCGGTGCACAGTGTACCCTGATGCCATCAAGCTATACAGGGGCAGAACCCATCTGTATTTGTGGAGTGACAGGCGGATCCCAACAACTGACTGTAGTGGAGGCCGAAGTGAGCCTAACTGGGAATGAGTGGCAAAAGCACCCCATTGTGACTGGCCCAGAGGCTCCATGCATCCTTGGCATAGACTACCTCAGGAGAGGGTATTTCAAGGACCCAAAAGGGTACCGGTGGGCTTTTGGTATAGCTGCCTTGGAGACGGAAGAAATTAAACAGCTGTCTGCCTTACCCGGTCTTTCAGAAGACCCTTCTGTTGTGGGGTTGCTGAGGGTTGAAGAACAACAGGTGCCAATCGCTACCACAACAGTGCACCGGAGGCAGTATCGTACCAACCGAGACTCCCTGATTCCCATCCATGAGCTGATTCGTCGACTGGAGAGCCAAGGAGTGATCAGTAAGACTCGTTCACCTTTGTACAGTACCATATGGCCAGTGAGAAAGTCTAATGGAGAGTGGAGACTAACAGTAGACTATCGTGGCCTGAATGAAGTCACGCCGCTGCTGAGTGCTGCCGTGCCGGACATGTTGGAACTGCAATACGAACTGGAGTCAAAAGCAGCCAAATGGTATGCTACAAATGATATTGCTAATGCGTTTTTCTCAATCCCTTTGGCAGCAGAGTGCAGGCCACAGTTTGCTTTCATTTGGAGGGGCGTTCAGTACACCTGGAATCGACTGCCCCAGGGGTGGAAACACAGCCCTACCATTTGCCATGGACTGATTCAGACTGCATTGGAACAGGGCGAAGCTCCAGAACATCTGCAATATATTGATGACATCATCGTGTGGGGCAATACAGCAGAGGAAGTTTTTGAGAAAGGGAAGAAAATAGTCCAGATCCTCCTGAAAGCCGGTTTTGCCATAAAACAAAGTAAGGTCAAGGGACCTGCACAGGAAATCCAGTTTTTAGGAATAAAATGGCAAGATGGACGTCGCCAGATCCCAATGGATGTGATTAACAAAATAACAGCCATGTCTCCACCAACTAGCAAAAAGGAAACACAAGCTTTCTTAGGCGTTGTGGGTTTTTGGAGAATGCATATTCCAAATTACAGTCTGATCGTAAGCCCTCTCTACCAAGTGACCCGGAAGAAGAACGATTTCAAATGGGGCCCTGAGCAACGACAAGCCTTTGAACAAATTAAACGGGAGATAGTTCATGCAGTAGCCCTTGGGCCAGTCCGGGCAGGGCAAGACGTAAAAAATGTGCTCTACACCGCAGCCGGGGAGAATGGCCCTACCTGGAGCCTCTGGCAGAAAGCACCAGGGGAAACTCGAGGTCGACCCTTAGGGTTTTGGAGTCGGGGATACAGAGGATCCGAGGCCCGCTATACTCCAACTGAAAAAGAGATATTGGCAGCATATGAAGGGGTTCAAGCTGCTTCAGAAGTGGTTGGTACGGAAGCACAACTCCACTTGGCACCTCGACTGCCGGTGCTGGGTTGGATGTTCAAAGGGAGGGTCCCCTCTACACATCATGCAACTGATGCTACGTGGAATAAGTGGGTTGCACTGATCACACAACGGGCTCGGATAGGAAACCCCAATCGCCCAGGAATCTTGGAAGTAATCATGGACTGGCCGGAAGGCAAAGATTTCGGAATATTGCCAGAGGAGGAGGTGACGTGTGCTGAGGAGGCCCCACTGTACAATAAACTACCAGAAAATGAGAAGCAATATGCCCTGTTCACTGATGGGTCCTGTCGTATTGTAGGAAAGCATCGGAGATGGAAGGCTGCTGTATGGAGTCCTATACGACAAGTGGTAGAAACTGCTGAAGGAGATGGTGAATCAAGCCAATTTGCAGAAGTTAAAGCCATTCAGCTGGCTTTAGACATTGCTGAATGAGAAAAGTGGCCAATGCTCTATCTCTATACTGACTCATGGATGGTGGCAAATGCCCTGTGGGGGTGGTTACAGCAGTGGAAGCAGAACAATTGGCAGCGCAGAGGCAAACCCATCTGGGCTGCAGCACTGTGGCAAGATATTGCTGCCCGAGTAGAGAACCTGGTTGTAAAAGTACGTCACGTAGATGCTCACGTACCCAAGAGTCGGGCCACTGAGGAACATCAAAACAACCAGCAGGTGGATCAGGCTGCTAAGATTGAAGTGGCTCAAGTGGCTCTGGACTGGCAACATAAGGGTGAATTCTTTATAGCTCGATGGGCCCATGACACCTCAGGCCATCAAGGAAGAGATGCAACATATAGATGGGCCCGTGAGCGAGGGGTGGACTTAACCATGGACACTATTGCACAGGTTATCCATGAATGTGAAACATGCGCTGCAATTAAACAATCCAAGCTGTTAAAGCCTCTGTGGTATGGAGGGCGATGGCTGAAATATAAATATGGGGAGGCCTGGCAGATCGATTATATCACGCTCCCACAAACCCGCCAAGGCAAGCGCTATGTGCTCACCATGGTGGAAGCAACCACCGGATGGCTGGAAACGTATCCTGTGCCCCATGCCACTGCCCGGAACACTATCTTGGGCCTTGAAAAGCAAGTCCTATGGCGACATGGCACCCCAGAGAGAATTGAGTCAGACAACGGGACTCATTTCCAAAACAACCTCATAGACACCTGGGCCAAAGAGCATGGCATTGAGTGGGTATATCACATCCCCTATCATGCACCAGCCTCTGGGAAAATTGAACGATACAATGGACTGTTAAAACTACACTGAGAGCAATGGGTGGTGGGACGTTCAAACATTGGGATACACATTTAGCAAAGGCCACCTGGTTAGTTAACACTAGAGGATCTGTCAATCGACCTGGCCCTGCCCAATCAAAACTTTTACGCACTTATCCCCCTAGAAGGGGATAAGGTCCCTGTAGTGCACATAAAAAACATGCTGGGGAAGACAGTCTGGGTTACTCCTGCCTCGGGCAAAGGCAAGCCCATTCGTGGGATTGCTTTTGCTCAAGGACCCGGGTGCACTTGGTGGGTAATGCGAAAGGATGGGGAAGTCCGCTGTGTACCTCAAGGGGATTTGATTTTGGGTGAGAATAGCCAATGAACTAAATGGTATGATGTTAACTGCTATATAATACTGTGTGTCATCACTTGTATGATTACTATACACCATATCAATGGTATTTCAATAAGGATCACCCAGATTAGTGAAGAATGAAGTTCGATGAAAGCAAGCAAAGTGCAGTGGTGATGGAACCAGAACTGGCTTCAGCATGCAACAACCCAACACCACACACCATCTCTTCTGCCATGAAGGACTATTATGACAGATGGAGCCCAAAGTCATGGACTAAATGAACTTAATAAACATTTTAGAAGGATGGCCCATAGACCAAGGGAATGATAACTGTGTGTACATATATAGATATACATACCAAGAGACAGGAAAAGTGGTGGTGATTAATTGTATTAGAAAAGGTAGAACCTGGGCATGACATAAATGGTATAGAATAAGGGGTGGATACTGTCCTGGTTTCGGCTGGGATAGAGTTAGTTTTCTTCCTAGTAGCCGGTATAGTGCTGTGCTTTGGATTTTAGTATAAGAATAATATTGATAACACGCTGATGTTTTGGCTGTCGCTAAGCGGTGTTTACATTGGTCAAGGATTCTTTCCCCTTCAGCTCCCCATGCTCTGCCAGGTGCCCAAGAAATGGGAGGGGGCACAGCCAGGATAGTTGATCCAAACTGACCAAAGGGCTATTCCATACCATATGATGTCATGCCCAGTATATAAACTGGGGGGAGTTGGCCGGGGGGTAGCGATCATTGCTCGGGGACTGGCTGGGTGTCGGTCGGCGGGTGGTGAGCTGTTGTAATTTTTTTTTTTTTTCTTTCCCTCTTTTTTCCCTCCCTTGGGTTTTGTTCCTCTCTCTCTCTCTCATTGTTTTTTTTTCCCTCTCATTATAATTCATTATTATTATTACTATTATTTTGTTCCAATTATTAAACTGTTATTATCTCAACCCACGAGTTTTCTTACTTTTGCTCTTCCGATTCTCTCCCCCATCCCATCGGGGGGGGAGTGAGCGAGCGGCTGCGTGGTGCTTGGCTGCCGGCTGGGGCTAAACCACGACATACACATAGAAGATATTTGCCTTTCGAGGAAAAACAAAATATGTAGTACCTAACATTTCATTAGTTTATTTCCATACTTCCACAGCATATGAAAAAATAATTATATTGGAAAGTTATGTCTAGTATTCCTTCATTTGAAAACTGTATTTAGTTCAGTATTAGTTTGAAAAGCAAAGGCTTCTACATAGGCTCAGAAGACACTGAAAGTTCCTGTAAGAGAACCTAATTCAGACACTGTAATACTTATTTGCCTAACTTTTCATTTTATTTTTCTCAGACTTTCATAGACGTTCACTCCAAGGATTTTTAATACTTCTCTTTGTGCTTGGAGACCTCAAATGGTTCTTTGAACACTGTATACTTAAGGGTGTTGATGTTGCTTCAGACAGACAGATTGAATGAACCTAATCCCCCTTTATCCTGTTCAGAGGTGACCCCTCATCATCACTAGTACAGAGCATAGCCTCTTGCTATACAAGGCACTCAAGTACAGAGCTCAACTAACATTTACCTATCAAGGAACTTGTGAATGCATAAATAAGAAATTCTGTGTTTAGCCACTAGACTGCTGATTTAACAAGTGGTCTATTTTACTTGCTTCAACTTGTTTGCATTGGCCACACATTCTTCCCTGTCCTCTTAAGTTTTATGGTGTAGTGAGTTCTTGCATGAATTAAGTAGACAAGCTGCCCTTTTATGAAACAGCAAATTGTCTGCCCTTTCATCCTTTATTGATTTCCTTTAATCTTACTCAATATTCAGCTTTTTCTAGAACATTGCTTTTTTATTATTTTCTCAATTGGGAATAGAAACCTCTTTGGCTTTTCTTTTGATTTTTCAATGCAGTAATTTTGGGAAACTGTTATGACTGGTAAATGACTGTTATGAGTTCTTGTTTCTCAGAGTACAGTTTAAAGTGACCTAAGGCACACAAGCAGACAATAGAAAAGAACATTTAAAGGGACGGGATTGAGCAGAGCCTACCTGTGTTACCTGCACTCAGAGGCCGATGTGTCACACCAGGAGACATGCTATTTCTTTGTAAAGAAGGATGGGCCAGTGGCAAAAGGTTGGGGTTACCCAGTAAGCTGATTGGGTTACTGTATACCAAATTGCTGTGGTTGGACACTGGGATAGAAACTGGCATCTCAAAATTCGGTGGTGGAACAGCCTGTACAAGTAAAAAAGGGGAAATAAAGACAAGAATAGTACAGAAACACAACAATCTTCAAGTATAGTTACTCCATATTTAGTTCAAATATTTTGTAGCTAGTGGTTAAAATATTTAAGCTCTCACCCACTGAGACAATAAGTGTCACCCACAGAGTTTTAAACAGAGTTACCAAGGCTTTTAAATATGGTTTTCAAAATCATGATTCCATCTTCCTTTAATGCAGCTTGTACAAAGAAACAAAGTTCTACTCAGGGACGTGTAGCAAATACAAGAACTTTACATATATACCATTCTTTGGCTTTTTTTGGGGGGTGGTGGTGTTTGTTGATGCCTTTTCAACCAGGCCTTCATCTGTTTAGAGACAGAGATACTTATAGCTCCCTTCTAGTGAACTATTTCTCTCCTCTGCTTTCATCACTCTTATGAAAATTACAAATAAATGTATAATTATTATCAGATGTTTTAGAACAATATAAATACTTATCCCCAGAAAATTATCTGAGGAAACACTATTGGCCTTAGCTCTTAAGAGGAAAAGCTAATTTTATTTTCATTTGGCAGCAGCTTTGTTCTCTTACAAGACCAGGCACAGGCATTGCATTGTTTTATAAATTTTGTTAGTGATTTAATGGCTTGACTTGTTGACTTTCTGTTCAGTTTTGTTTTCTTCCCTCCAGATTTCTTAGCTACCTTTTGATGATCAAAAGTAAATGAATATAACTTCTCTGAAGCTATACTGATTCGTAAAGTTAAGGATCATGTCTTATATTTACAAATTTACATTATATACTAGCTTTGAGCTCCATCTTGCCCATTAGATTTAGGCTTACACCAAGAGAAGGAGCTCCTATTGCATTAAGGGACAACACCTACTGATTCTTCCTTTTGTGGTAAGCAGCTTGCCGGTGCACACAGACTTTGAGCTCTGTGTGTGAAGTATTCAAAGGGATATCCTATCTTATATAAAAAGAAATGCTAACATTTTGCAGTTCTGTAGTGTGTCTCTGAAGCAATTTCACAAAAAGATAATAAATTGTACCTTGTAAGATCCCTGCAAGGTAGGAAGTTATACCCAAAACACAGCTCAGGAAACCAGAAGAGACAAGTTAATAGCTGGACTAGGACTATATCTGATTTTAAATTTGACATCAAAAGGTTAAATTTAATGAAAGCAACTAGAAGGAAATTTCATTAATTTTTAGGAGGACAAAAGTGATGTACCATGTTTAGATTAGCTGTATTGTTTCTAATTCCTAGATCTTTCTCAGTTTTATAGAAAAGACATTTTTTTCCCAAATACTTATGGAGGTAAAGAAGGTGACAGAACTCACTTCCAGCCAGGAATGAGTTCTTCCATTTTTAAATTTTTTTTTCCCATTTATTAAGACTTTAAGTGGTTATAACATGTGCTGCTTTGCTGGAACAAAACCAAGCAGCATGACAGACAATGAAGGATCTGAAGAACCATCAAACCCCCAGTTTTTAAAGATGGAAAAGTAACTAGGTTAAATCCTATATGATTGAAAATTCTGTTGCCTTGGTTTGAACAAACCAAAGGTCATCCTTGAAAGAGGATAGGAATGGCAATTGGTATGATTTTGACTTGAAAAAGGGTTAAGTGTTTCAGCTTATAACAGTCATCCAAAGTGTTGCAGTCATTGCTTTATTGAACTGAGTTCCACCCTGAAAAACCAAATTCATGGTGACAGCTTTAAAACTTTTTTGTTGAGAAAAACAGCTATACAAAAGAAGCAAATGGAAAGGGAGGCAAGAAAGATGGAATATACGTGTATACTTCCCTGATGTTTTATATACATGTTGAGCATTCTTAACAAGCCATTCCAAATCCTCATTTGTCAAATTTGGTACTATTCTGGTCTCTCTGAAAAAATATTTATTATTTAATTTTTTGCAAAAACATGTTTGGCATAGATGTGTGAACTTCTTCAAATTTTAATTAACTCGTGAAAATTTTTCTTCTGAGAATTAATATAAAGAACACTTATACTGTGTGAGACAGAGCATCCTTAAGAAGTATTCTCAGCTTAGATATCAGATTTTGCACACACAATTGACTAGGACTACAGAAGAGACTTTGCTCATTCTGGGTATGCAGACATCCTCTTTTGTAGCTAACCATACAACCTACATGTGGGAATGAGGGATTAACACATCCAAATAATTGCACTAACTCTTCTAAAAGCAAGCAGTTATCTATGCAAATTCAGATGCTTCTTTGAACCTGGGCAAATCTTTGGGTTTGCTAATCTTTCTTCCATGCAGAAGAAGGGTCAAACAGAACCTCCATGTTCTGTTTGTCAGCTTTATAAATCTAATCTTAAGCATAATGACAAAATAGCCTGCCCCTCCATCTTGTGCAAACAAAATAGCACATGCAGAGTTATTTCTCTTAGATATCTGGCAAGGCATATGACTGATGGTTAGAAATTTTTTACTTGGTTAAAACAAAATTTAGCTCTTGTTAAAGCATTAAAGAAATGCTGATGAGGTCAAAGCAAATTCTCTGATAAAGCTGTAAAATGACCCCAACACACAAACATATCTGAATCCTACCATTAGGCTCTCATGCAGCCTGTTTCTCTGCAGTGAGCAAGTAGCTGTAACCCTTCAGTGCTCCAACTAAGTTTGGCAGAAACATTTAAGAACTGAAATGGCATATAGAGAATGCACTAATTACTATATATAAAGGAATTTCAGTTCTACATTGTTTTTTCTATATCACCAAAAAAAGTATTCTGTGGGTTTGTTAGCCTTTCCACAAAGAAAGATTTCCATCATTATTTTTTTAGATATAATTTGGGCAAGTGGTGTGGTAAAACAGTTCTGTAAATCAAGTGAATATAATGTATATATATAATTCACTTGTTTCTGTAGGTTTCACCTATAGTAGACTTTGTATATGTGTCAGAGGCAGAGACTTGGAAGAAAAATGTTATGTAAATTTTTCTGACCACAGTATTTAATTATATATTGTGCTATTAAAGACTGTTTGCAGCTGAAATGTTTTCCTTAAAAAGCCAGAACTGAAAGGGTTATGGTTTGTTACTGCAACAGTTGTCAGCAGACAGCCATCTAACCTTTGGTACTTACAAGTATTTTATGGTTCTTGATCATATTATCAAATTCTTCATTAATTTTTTTGTATTTTTCTTCAGTGCGTGGGGTGAGAGCGTAAGAGGAGTCAGGATCAGGGCTTTCACAACCTTTGCTTTCTTTCTTGTTCAATGCTTGCCAGGTTCAGAGAAATATCAAAAAGTAAAAAAAATGAAAGGAAGCTCAGAGTACTTACACATAATCTTTGCCTGCTAATCATTAGATCAATATCTTCATCATTTTTCCTGTACTTGTCCTCAGACTCAGAGCTGTGACCTACTGAATCATCTGCATCAGGGTCTGGACTGTCACAGCCATTAAGTCCTTTCTTTCTCAATGTCTGAAATACATAATTTGGAAAGTTCGGTACATGACAGCCTGCAAGACTCAGCAGTGTTACAGTAACACAAACTGCCCAGCAGTGGAAGGTTTTATACTGTACTTTAAGGAAAGAAACTGGCTATAGATCCACCACATTGATGCTATAAGGCTCCAATTACCAGTGGCAAAGAGAGGAGCATACAGACTTCTTTCTTCTGAAATTGGAATCCATCAGTAAAGAATGGAGCTAGCAATCTGGCAAAGCGTCTGTGCTAGTGCACACCCCTCCCACCATATCTGATAGCATTAAAGGGTTAAGGCACTTAGAATGCACTTTATTTTAGGCATTTCAAATGTTAATAGCCAAGGATGCATATCACTGTGTTTTCCTTTACTCTAAAGACAGACACAGGAGAAAGAAATAAAAAAATCCTGAAAACAGATTTAGGAATCCATGTTCTTGACAGAAGAAAAAGGAGCAGTAGCTAAATTGAATTCCTCCTTTGAACTGGACACAAGGGATGACACTAACAGTGCCCTGCCACTCCTAAATGTATGCTCTTGATAGGACAAGGGAGAGGAGAGAGTTGCTAATGTGACTGTGAAATAACGATTAAGAGCTTCTAGACATGTTGTTTATTTTTCATTGACCCCAGTTACAGTGCCACAAATGTGCAGTGCTGAACTTCAATGTTCATGTTTAATGTTAATGAGAAGCAAGTCTTTGTGGCCTGTCCAAGTATAAGCACCAGTACACAAAGTGAGTAATTGTAGGTTTCCTCAAATTTAGCTTTAAGAGTTCCTAGGTCAAAAAGTCTTCAAAGAATCCATTTGGCTGTCTACAAACATTATCAGTAAGTTTGCAGTTAATTCTGAGTTGAAACCTGGCTGAGTGGTCTCAGCTACAACATATAGATTGCATAGCACTCTTGTGTTGCTAAGTGGCTATGCTTGTGATATGTGATTAGTGTGGGATGCTCCATGCAGCACTAGTTGGTTTCTTTTTGACTTCTCAGAATGGCTGCATCTCATTTGAGCTTTTTGTTCCATCTGGAAAAGTACGTTTGCTAATTATTTCCTTTATGGCAATGCCCATTTCATCACTGTTAAATCCCTCAAGTATTACAATTTCATACTTTGTTTCTGTAATATTGTATTTATATCTTTAAAGATCAGAGTTCACTTTCTATATTTTAGCTGAGACAAGAACAGAGCCCCCTTATTCCTGCAAAACCTATTCTCCTTGTGGAGAACCCTCAAACCTCACATTTTCATCAAGCCAGCAAAGTGATGGCCATCTGTCCCAAGAGATCTGAACCTTTCAAACTCATGTTGTGGACCTCTGAAACAAAACTAGGCAATTGCAGAAGGCTAGCTTCAACTCAATGTAGATCTTTTCAAACTTTGTATCAGTACAAACTTCACATCTAATCCCATGAGATACTCCTGACACAGACAAAATTATAAATCCTTTTGAATCAAACCTTAAGAAGCTGAAACAACTTGAGTGAGTCTCTCCACTTTTTTTCCATTCCCTCTTTTCTCTTTCTCTTATCTCTTAAATGTTAGCTAACAGAACTGACAGACTACAATGTGTCATGGATGATTTCTACTACTACTAGCCTGAAACAAACCAATTATAAAGAAGGCCTTTGCAATCAGCTGTTTTATAAACTTAATAGATAAAATACAATATATTAAAAGTGAATTTTTCCTTTTAGATCTGAATAACTAATCTCAGCTAATGTTCATCTCTTCATATAAATACAAAACAGTTGTCATCTGGATACAGAATACATAAAATGTTGTTTTCAAGATCCATTGGATCAAGCTGCCCAGACATGAAACCCAGATCAGTAGTCTTGGGACCTTTTCTTGAGCTCATCTAAGTCACTGACAGAGTCCTACTGATTGTGGTCCAAACAGTAATGGAGTCTGACCACATGTTATAAAACAAACTTTACTGAGGCAGTAAGAAAGATGAGCAATAACGTGCCCATACAGCAACTCACCCGATCACTGATAGCCAACACAGGATCATAAGTGATGCCATGGCTCCAGGCGGACTGTCAGGGACACTTAGTATCCGGGTCATCTGACAGCAACAGCCAATCATGCAAATGCCTTTTGAATGTGGGTAAGAGTCACACCGCCCCTTGGCTCCACCAATGGTAATGTAATTTGAGAGAATCATACCTTACATGGATAATGTGGGTGGCATCCCGCCTATGCTGCAGATGTCAGTCAAGGGGCAGGGTGTCACTTCCACCCCTTGATTTGCTCAAATCATCACTTGATGTGGAGTTATAGGCTAGGGTGTTATTTGGTGGGTCATTAGCTATATAATAAGCTAGGTGATATTGGAATTTGCTTATATCCAGTGGCCCCCAACCTGGGTCAGGGAGTGGCTTGACCATGACTGGGAAAATGCTTTACAAGAAGATCTACAACCCCATCCGCTGATACAAAACAAAACATAAACAATGACAATAAACAAGATAATTACAAAAAGTACAGCCAAAATCTTTTTGACAGCTACCCTGAGATCTGGGAACAAATAGGTAAGCCATGACCATAATTTGCCAGTTCCCCAATCAGTATTTTCGGTTGCCACCTGATGCAAGGGCTTTAGTTGTTCACGGATTTTCTTAAGGTTGGTCTCAATGTGTTGATCTTGGTTGACAGAGACACAGCAGGTAGTATTTACTAACGCACAAATGCCACCTTGCGTGGCCAACAAGTAGTCTAAGGCTAGATGTTTTTGAACGGTAATCTGTGATACTTGAGTGACTTCTTGCTGCAGTGCTTGGATGGCATCGGTTGTTTCCAGGGTAGCAGAGAGATTGACGATCACTTTCTCAAGCTCGGAGACCCCTAGCCAAGGAAGGAGGGCCTGGGCAAACTAGCGAAATCCAGATCTTTGTTTTACCAAAGGTTTAATGCCACACTGATGTTGCAGGGCATCTTCAACATGCATCCCAGGCACTATTCGCCCGAGTGTGCAGGTCCCCTCCCACCTCCATGGGAGGGTTTTCATGGCACGATTGCCACACAGCCATTATAGGCTGGGTGCACCTATTGTGCTAAGGTCACGGCAGTGAGTAGTGCCTCTCATGCAATTGTCAATATTGGCATGGTAGGTTTGCATGGTGTAGGATGGACCCCGCCACATGGTTTATAGTTGGATGGATCATAGCCTGTAAAGTTCTGTAGGACATAGAATTCTGATCCGTCCTTCACCAAGACAGCAGTGGACAGCTAGTGGTTGAGAGATTAGCCTGAAGAGAGTAATATCTGACAAAAGTTTTAGGTGCATGGCCCCACAATGCCACCAATACTGGCATTCCCAGCACGTGAACCCTTGGTACCCAGATGATGTGAGCAGCCATAACAGTGGCCTGCTTAGAAGGGGAAAATTACAGAACAGAAGAAAATGTCTGCTGAAAAATACTGACAGAAAAAATGCCTGCCAGTCTGGGAACTGTCAGCCTGGGAACTAGGCCTGTGAGCTAGCATCTTCGAAGTACAGCTGGGTACCTAGAAACCAGAGACATCCCGAGATAACATCAATAAGCACAAAAACCAAGGAACTGTAACAGCAACTTATAATCTCAAAGGTGGAAAACAGTCTGGAAAAATAAAAATTGGTCTGAAAGAACAGAAAACATCATCTATTGGCTGTTACAGGTGAAAAATAGAAACGAACAGCATCTATTGGCTGCTCAGAGTGGTGGTTTCCTATGCCTTCTTATGTCTCTATGATATAAAAAGGACTTAATTTTTATCCAAAATGGAACCTCTCTGAGAACTTCCTGTGCTGCATGTACTTTTCCTTTGCTAAACAGGTTGAACTCTCTGCACAAACATTCTATGATAACTTGGACTCTCACCAGGGATTCCTGGCTGATTCCGAACTCTGTGACACGGATCATGTTTGAAGTGAGACTCTGTCTGTTATTTTATTGGTCCCCCTCTGGGCCCACTTTTGGGATTTGGTTTGTCCTCCCCTCTTTTAGGAATCATTGAGTCCCCCTCTGGGATCAGTTTGTCCTCTCACCCCTTTGGGATGGTTTGGCCCCTTCTGAAATCTAATTAACTTGATACCGGTACTATACGTCCACATAAGTAATCTATCATAAGTATATCTGCTATTATATTGTTGATAAGTTGCTTTACTAATGATAAGTTTGTAATAACCTGTAATAGTATACACCTACTTGGTTGTTGCTATAATATCGATCATTGCTATACAACTGATTGTTGCTATACTATTGATTGCTGCCATATTATTGATTCTTGCTATATTATTGATTGCTGATAGTAATTTGTAATAGCTTGATATATATATATTCACTTTATTAATCATAGGTATACTTGCTAATGGCAATTTTTGTGGTAGTATACTTGCTAGTGGTGATTTGTGTGGTAATCTGTAATAAAGTAGAGAAATTTAGAAGATAAAAGCCCCTGTGTCCTTGTGTATTACAGAATCCTACGAACCCATGGTCACGATCTCTACACACCTGTAGGCCGAGCAACCCTTTAGAGTGTGACACCAGATGCAGGATGTTGTGTACAAATCCAACAATCAGTTCCCTTTCTAACATTTGCCAGCACCTGAGATGCATGAATTAACAAGTTAGAATCCCAAACAGCAAGGCCCTGGTGGACTGTCCCTAAGAACAGTATCTACAGCAGATTCAAAATTGGGGCTTGCACAAAACAACCAACAGTAGTACAAGCAAAACGACTACAATAAATAGCAATATAGCAGGAGGATTTTTTTCCAGATTGTTGTGGTTTAACCCTGGCCAGCAGCTAAGCACCACACAGCTGCTTGCTCACCCCCCTCCCACAGTGGGATGGGGGAGAGAATCGGAAGAGTAAAAGTGAGAAAACTCATGGGTTGAGATAAAGACAGTTTAATAGCGAAAGCAAAAGCTGCACACGCAAGCAAAGCAAAACAGGGAATTCATTCTCTACTTCCCATCGGCAGGCAGGTGTTTAGCCATTTCCAGGAAAGCAGGGCTCCATCACACCTAACGGTTACTTGGGAAGACAAATGCCATAACTCTGAACGTCACCTCCCTTCCTCCTTCTTCCCCGCAGCTTTTATTGCTGAACGTGATGTCATATGGTACGGAATATCCCTTTGGTCAGTTGGGGTCAGCTGTCCCAGCTGTGTCCCCTCCCAACTTCTTGCCCACCCCCAGACTACTTGCTGGAGGGACAGCATGAGAAGCAGAAAAGGCCTTGACACTAGGTAAGTACTGTTCAGCAATAGCTAAAACATCCCTATGGTATTAACACTGTTTTCATCACAAATCCAAAACATACCTCTGTATTGGATTTGCGTGGCAAGGTTTTGATAGTGGGGGGGCTACAGGGGTGGCTTCTGTGAGAAGATGCCAGAAACTTCCCCCATGTCTGACAGAGCCAGTGCCAGCTGGCTCCAAGATGGAACCACTGCTGGCCAAAGCTGAGCCAATCAGGGGTAGCGCCTATGTGATAACATATTTAAGAAGGGGAAAAAACTGCTGTGCAACAGCAGCCGGAAGAGAGGAGTGAGAATATGTGAGAGAAACAACTATGCAGACACCAAGGTCAGTGAAGAAGGAGGGGGAGGAGGTGCTCCAGGTGCCAGAGCAGAGATTCCCCTGCAGCCCATGGTGAAGACCATGGTGAGGCAGGCTGTCCCCCTGCAGCCCATGGAGGTTAATGGTGGAGCAGATATCCACCTGCAGCCCAGGGAGGACCCCACGCTGGAACAGGTGGATGCACCCAAAGGAGGCTGTGACCCCGTGAAGAGCCTGCGCTGGAGCAGGTTTTCTGGCAGGACCTGTGGCCCCACGGGGGAGCCACGCTGGAGCAGTTCATGAAGAACTGCAGCCCATGGGAAGGACCCATGTCAGAGAAGTTCTTGGAGGACTGTCTCCTGTGGGTGGGACCCCACCCTGGAGCAGGGGAAGAGTGTGAGGAGGAAGGAGCAGGAGAGACATCGTGTGATGAACTGACCGCAACCCCCGTTCCCCATCCCCCTGCGCCACTCAGGGGAAGGAGGTAGAGAAGTCGGGAGTGAAGTTGAGCCCGGGCAGAAGGGAGGGGTAGGGGGAAGGTGTTTTTAGTTTTGTTCTTATTTCTCATTATCGTACTCTGTTTGATTGGTAATAAAGTACATTAATTTCCCCAAGTCGAGTCTGTTTTGCCCGTGATGGTAATTGGTGAGTGATCTCCCTGTCCTTATCTTGACCCACTAGCCTTTCTTCATATTTTTCTCCCCCTCTCCAGTTGAGGAGGGGGAGTGATCGAGCAGCTTGGTGGGCACTTGGCATCCAGCCAAGGTCAACCCACCACAGTCCCATACCAGCTACTATGAAGAAATTTAACTCTGTCCCAGCTAAAACCAGTACACAGATCAGTCCATCCATCCAGGGTGGTCCAGTAGTTGGTCTGAGTCAGTGACTCTGGGCTTATAATGGACATTATCACTTCCTGAAATACAAAATTGCTTCAAGTACAGCCCAAAGGGGCAGTCCATGGATCTAACATTGAGATTGGGCCCCGGTGTCCACAACAAAGGTGACCGGTTGCTGGTCATTCATGACAGCTTCTAACCGGGGCTAGGACATGGGGTAAGCAAAAGGGTCTGCCGGAAAACAGAGCTAGGAGGCGGATCTCCATCTGGCAGCATATATCTACCCACCAGTTCTCTGGCAACACCTTAGAGAGAGAGGAAGGAAGGACCAAAGGGGTTAACTCCATTGGCCATTCAAAAGCTTTAACAAAACATTGCTTGGCAATTTATCAATTTGTTGCGGGGTGGGGTGTGTGTAAACACCCTTTAAACCCCGTTTCCAGCAGGAGCTGCTATAGGTGGCCCCTCTCTGTTTGGCTGGAGGAGGTGCCCTGTCCTCTGCCTGGGTGAGGATTCCTCTGCATCTGATGGCCAGGCACAGAAGCCATTGCCATGGCACCCACCCCTGCAGCCAGGGCATGCAGAGCTCTGGTGTCTCGAACCCATGGTCCCCCTCACTGAGGTAAGTTAGAGCTGCCTCAGTGCACCAGAGCCTCCTGAGCCACTCCACCCAGCCTTCTGCTGGCTTTTTATGAAACTGGTTGCCCAGGGAGCAGAACTGTTCCCTGGTATAGGCTTGCACCCAGCAAGTGCTTGAGGCAGGTAGGGGAAGGGCTCCTGCTCCTGGGCTATGACTGCACCAAGACCTAAGAGTGGGGTCAGCAATTGCCTCCTATAATCACAGGATATAAGGAGAGTGGAAGGGAATATGGAGGAGCAGGTGTGTCTTCCTCTGTAGGTTTGGGAAGGGGTCAGGGTCTGGTCTGGTGCCAAAAATGTCCCATCCCAATTATCATCCTTATCATCATCCTGGTAGATAGCAGCCCTAACTGGGGCTGTTGTACTGGAATGATCTCTCCAGGCCTTGAGGGCCCACTATGCCAAGGGAGCTAACTTACACTCATCCCTCTTGACCCCTTGCTTAGCTTCTCCTGCCTGTTCGAGGGTGCCACACAGCCTGGTAATTTCAGCCCAGGCAGCGTCTAGGGCACAACTCAGGAGGCCAATCAAGGTGTCAGGGGACAGGGCATCACTGATTCGCATGGACTCTCTGTGGAATTATGTTGATGTGAGCTGGATCGGATGGCATCCTTAACTTTCACCAAGCTTGAAATGATGGTCTAGCTCCTCTATTTACAAATGGCAATGATATTCTTTGTCCCCAGAGACCAACACAGCTGCAATTGAACGGGCATAGGTGAGAAAAGGGAGCTACTTTATTATTACCTTCATTATTACCAGAAAACCCGTAGTAAGAGCAATATGAGAAGACGAGGGGGAATGTTTTGCAGCCTCCCTGAATCTTTTCCTCTCCCTCATTCCCAAATGCTTGTCTGCTGCATTCATAAGACTGTACCTGAGTGAAAGAAGATGCACCTTGTCCTCAGCTCACTCACAATGCCCTAAAGCTCTGTGACTGACTACTTAGCACTCATGTGAACCAGTGGTGGATCACTTCTGTGGTTCGTAGAGGTTCAGGAATGCACTGCCATCTTTCAAATGTTCAGAGGAAGAAAGGCAATGCAATGCAATTAATGTCTTGCAGCAGTCTCCAATAAGTGATTGGATTCCCTCACAACATAGTAATCTGTTTTTATTTTCATAAATGTTTATTTTCATAACCTTGGAAAGCAGGTACAATAAATCAGTTAGAATTGCTGCTTCTTGGTCTGGTATGGCAGCAATCTCTATTTTCACCAAAAATCCAAAGACCAAATTTAACAAAATCATGCTGGTATTCTACCCCAAATTAACTTGCCCTAACAGAGTAGAGACTAACTTGTATTTTGCAAAACCCCCCAATCCCATGTATTTGGCTGGTACCTTGGCTAACATGGCTACCCTAGCTCACTAGTCCAACCTCCTCCTTCCTGCCCTGCCCCCAACATCCTGCTTCAATGAGTTGGGATAAGGTTAGACAACAGAAATGTCCACCAGTGTGCTGCAGTCAGAGGCACATCTCCTAGCTTTGTGAGCAGTAGAACTAATACCTGGTTTCCTATGGATTGCATTTTGGGGTAAAGTGCAATGTCCAGAGAAGTTTTCCTGTTGCTGGGTCTCTTGGGATTTCTCCTGCACCCTACCCATCTTTCTGTGGATTCTTTGTTGCCTATTTGTGTAAGGACTTATGCTGCAACTCTGGCTTCAGCTGGGGCCCTTTCCTGATCTCTTTTTTTCCTGTATGAGAGCATATAATTTTAATGAAACTTGTTGGAATTTCATTGTCTGTGAGACCTCTTTGTGCCAAATTTGCTTGGTACTGAACAAAGACTGAAAAAGTTATAAGGGAAATACAGAAGAACATACTGATAGACTGCACAGACACACACACACACTCTCACATACGTAGTCAACCTCTCCTTAGGAGAGCAGGCTGAAAGTGATATACTTATCCTCTGCATCAAGGTACTGAGTGGTATCTAGGACAAATATAATGATCCTGAGCATCATTTTTTACTTTCCTCCACATTATTACCAAACTCATACCTCTCATAAAGGTCCTTTATTGTTGTGTTTCAACACAACTGATACTTGTTGGTACAACACAACTAAAAGTGGGACTGATCAATACCCAACTCATCAGTCCTTATTCACAAGCTCTCTGGACTCCATGTCAATTTTTCCCTCTCTCCCTTTGCTCAGTGTCACCTTTTGATTATGGAGGCTGACTATGAACACTGGAGAAGAATGGACTCATTAAGAAGGCCAACCAGGTTTCAGCAGGCTAGAGTCTTTGACTCAGTCTTGCAGTGACTTAAAAATTATTTTTCTTACCATGTTAAACTGTCATAGCCTCTTGAAATCCCTGGAAAATAGCCAGACCTATAGCATCCTCCTGGAGACTGACTAGTTTCCAAAGATGTAATGACTATTCAGGGAATTTTAAAGAGGATAAAGTTACACAATTGTGTAGTGCATTGCATTCTAGAGAACCCCAAGCCAGATTTCAGTTATTTCTAAAGAAAATAAGCCATTTTCGTACTACGGAAGCTCTAGTTTTTCCAAGCAATTAAACAATTAATTATATTGGACTCCAATAACCTAAGATCAGCAAAGGCATTTAAAAAACAAAATGGTTAAAGGAAAATAACCTTTGGCTGAAATTGCATATGCCAGCAATTTAAATTAAATCCTGCTCTATAAATCTCTGAAGAGAAGTGCTGATTTAGTGACATACTGGCTGCTGTAAAATGAAGTATAAACAACTATTCACTTTCATTTAATGCAAAACTTATCATCACTACAAAACCACAAAAGAATATATGATACTATCAGCCAGGTCTGATTTTATCAAGGCAATGAAAATCATCACAATTTCAAGGCTTATAAGGAGGAAAAGCCTTTCATTTTTCTAGCCCGCTCTCTACTTCTACAGTATTATCTTCTCCTTTTAGCATTATTGTAACAGGCAGACTGGAGAAGGCTAGAAATTGAAGGTGTGGAGCTCCATAATTTTTTTTCATCCTATCTTTTAGTTTGCTCACTTTTGTAAAGGGGAAGCTCCTTTGTTCTTAATAGGTTCATCTGCTGCAGAGCCAATCTCCACAGTGCTCTAGCACTTGAGAAGCCACAGATATTTGGGCTTGGAAAGGCTCATATTAACTGCTAAATGATAAAGATGAAGTTGATCAATAAGGTCCCCAAAAGGTTTAGACAAGTCCATTCTGTCTATTCCATTTTTATATCCTCTGGACCAAAGATCTAACTATCTATTGCAAGGTTAATCACTATCTTAATTTGTATTATGAAAAGTACCATCTCATTGGCTCCTTGTCCATAACAAATGAAGCCTTCACAGAATCAAAAAATCCAGTATTGAAAAATTTAGAGTTACAAGTCTACTTTTACTAATCCCCAAATCTGTGATGTTGTCTAGAAGCCACCACAATGATCTTTAACTGATAACCCCATTAACAGCCATGAGTACCCACATAGTTGTAATTTGGTAAATTATATTCAGCTGTCAGAAAACAAAAACCACAAATGCCCTCCATTTTCCACTAGCACATTCTTTTCTCTATCTGGATGGGAGAAATCTTCCAGACACAAATGAAAAATGGTTTGGTTTCTCTTTTGCTCACTGGAACCACATATTTATGTGGCAAGGCACACAATAACCAATTATAAAGGAATGATATGCTATTGTGTTGAACCACTTTATTAGTTACAGCCATTCCAAAGCATACAGCCAAATTTATGGAGCCCCCCCCATTTAAATCATGGACCTGATTCATTTAAGCATCTATTTGCTCTCTGTACAATAGAAACATTAAAGTTAGAAAGTGTTGAGTGAAGACAACCTTCACTCTCTTGCACAGTTATATAATGATATTTTATTATAAAATTGCACTATACAATGTATGGTGCAATCAAGTAATGAAAGATTCAAGTGAAATGAAAAACAAAGAAGAGACAGGTTGCTATGGGAACCGTTCATCTGAATTCCCTGACTTCTGAGTAACTAAAATCTCAAATTTTATGTTCCATTAATGTAGGGTTCTTAGATTTTTACATTTAATAATGAACATAAACTAGTATGCTAATACAAATGCACTTTAATTGCATGTTTAAGAGAATCAGATAAAACATTATTACACTTACTGTTATCTAACAAGCTCCAGACAAAAAAGTATACTAATAACACAGAAAGATTGAACATTTCTTACCTCTACTATATAAATTATAAAATGCTTTTGTGGTTTACACTCTTTTTGAAATAAGCCACAGGGCTTATATAATAGCTGTACTTTTGTAACCATGTTAACCCTTTGGTTACTAATTTATTTTCATCTAAGTTTCAAAGAAAGAAATTTGCATTGTCTGGTCCTGTACATCTGTCTTCAAGTGAATACACATAAGCATGCTTTTCACAACAATTCACCAAACCCTCTGCTTGGATTTGCCTCTCACTTATGCATGCTCTCTCCTCCTTCAAGTACCTTCTCTAATCACACCCCTTGTGAAACCAAATAATGCAGACACCCTTTGACAGTAATATCTGCATCTCTTTGCTTTTGATTGATCAACCAGTGTGTTATGTTTATATGCATATATTGTAAGCTCCTCAAGACGGGCAGTTTTGCCTGTTTACAAAGTTCAGTCAATTCACTTCAACTCATGCTCTTCATGTGCCGAGACATATACTTTATAATATTTTGTAATACATATATAAAACCAAAATAATCCATGGTGTTTTGAAAGAACACTGGGACAGCATAGGTTTTGTTTCTTTGTTTCCTATAGCTGTGCTACATAACTTGGGCACTGGGGAGCCCTGCAAAGCGTGTTCTAGGAGGCAGCACTTGATGCAGCCCTCTGATCCAGGGAGACGCATAGCCATATGGAAGTACAGTTTGTTCTCTCTGATCTTGCAATTTGTAACAGACCGGTCAGTCTCAGCACATCTCCTGTTGCCTCTCTGCAGCATGTCCCCTACATCCACGTGAAAGAACACACCTTACCTTCTGGCTGTTGTGCCTGGATTACCCCTCTAGAGAGATGAGGAGACTGGAGATATGGAAATTGCAGAGTTGCTCCCTAGAAGAGGACAAGCATGCCCTTTTCCTTTCCATTCTTACTCCCTTACCAGTGCTTTTCTATTTAGTATTGATTTCAATTAAGCAGGGCAACTTTGGCTTTATAAAAGAATATAAATAGAAGGAGGATAAGTCAAATTTAGAGATCTCATAGCAATTAATTAAACCATGCACCTTTCCAGATTATCTCACAAGCAAACACAAACAAAACACTCTGGCATAAAGCTTTATAACATTTCTATTAATGTATATATGTACAAACTAAGCTTATACACCTTACATTCATAATTATTTCACAGTATGTGCAAACTATTTCTGTTCATCATTGCATTTGTAAATTGTTTTTTTAAAAATCCAAATATGAATAATTCCTGAAATTTTAAGTAAGGATATTTCATATAGAATATATCATAGAACAAAAGGTTTGACACCACCACCCCCCCCCCCAATCTACCAGGCAGCTGATGTAGAATTCCCACACTAACTCTCAATTGACAAAATCATATTTTCCCAGCTTTGACAGAACAGAGCTACAACAGCATCCGTGACTTCTACTCAGGACTGAGTACAGCCACCCAGGAATTCATTTGGGGCCAGAGAAAATGAAGAGCAAGGGAAGAGGAGGGAGCGTATCAAGTTATCTGCAAACACAAGCATTGGCTCCCCACTCCATCAGAACTCAGCAGTTTACAATCTGACATAAAGCAACATCCCTCACCATAAGCTATTTGACTCATCCCCACTATCTACACCTGTCAGCACCTTGGCACCTGTTGTCTGATTTAGCAGTGGCCAAGTGCCAGCAGCCAATTGTAGTGGCAGTGCTGCAGCATGGCCATAGATGGCTGTCTCTGAGGCCTGTCTGCTGATTGGGACTGCTCATCTCTGCATTTCGGGAGCCTGCTTTTTTTACTGGTACTATTGTCACACTTTTTAGCTCTCGTGGTCAAAACCTATAGGAACATAGCATTTGTGCTTTATGCATATATGAATACATACACTCACACCTTCTTAGTATATCACTTCTCAATTCCTTCTTTTTGTCCAAATCTAGACCCACATAGGAGGATTTTTTTTTTGCTCTCTGAAGTCTTCACATTTGAACATGACCAGCCTCCATTTATGTGGATTAGTGGAGATAAAAACAATTACGTGCTTTTCTACACAATACTGGTATTTCCTAAAAAAATGATTTAATGTGTGAGATTAATTTGAGGTGTTAAGTTCCAGTGACATAAATGCAATAGTGACCTAGTGATTACAGCTTTTGTTGAATTATTACCAATCTGATAAAATCGCCTTTATAAATATGTAAGGTTTAAAAAGGAAAAAAACAATTTAGTCTTGTACAAACAAAATTCCTTTGAAATATTAGCAGATTTATTACTCAGAACAGAAGTATTCTCAGGGTGTTTGTGTTTTAAGGATGGAATAGTTATCACTCCAAGTAAGATAACTATGTGTGAACCAAATGCCTGATTCTTGAGCACTGCCATGAATATAACCTCATGCTGAGGGTCCAAAGGCCTGTAGTAGGCCCTTTTTTTGAATAATCGAAATACATAATGGGGAAATCCTAATTGTAACTGCTCAGCAGTGGTAAATTGTGAACATGAGCCAGCAATGTGCCCTTGCTGCAAAGAAGGCAAATGGTATCCTGGGCTGCATTAGGCAAAGTATTGCCAGCATGTGGAGGGAGGTGCTTATCTGTGCCTTAGTTTTCCTGAGTCCATCCCTACACATCCAGGAAGCATCCCTGTATTATTCCCAGGACACATGTCCCTGGTTTCGCTGCCTGTGCTTTTGCTTTTTACACTTTAGAATCAGTGGGGAAGGGGGTACCAACAGGAGAGCTGAAGGTAAGCCAAGGGTTGGCATGGCATCGCCTGAGGGTGGCAATGCTAGTGGGAACATTTACGCTGCTCCTGGGAACACAGAAGGTTCAGGAGCGCATCTGAGATGCTTGTACACCAATGCATGCAGTATGAGAAACAAACCAGGTGAAACGGAAGTGTTGGTCAGTTCCCAGAGCTATGATGTCATTGGTATTAGTGAGACTTGGTGGAATGAGTCCCACGACCGGAGTGCTGGGATGGAGGGCTACAGGCTGTTCAGGGGGGATAGGCAGGGCAGGTGAGGTGGAGGAGTTGCACCATATGTAAGGGAGAGGTGTGACTGTACAGCCCTGTACATCCAGTTAGGGATGATGTGGTTGAGAGCCTCTGGGTGAGGATTAAGGGGATGGAAAACAAAGGAGATGTCACAGTGGGTGTCTACTACCGATCGCCCAGCCAGGATGTTAGCACTGATGAGTTATTCTGTAGGCAATTAGGAGAAATCTCTGGATCTGTAGCCCTGGTCCTTATGGGAGATTTCAACTTCCCAGGCATCGACTGGGAATACCATACTGCTGTGACAAGCAGGTCTTGGAAATCCCTGAAGTTTGTGGAAGATGATAACTTCTTGTCACAGGTACTCAGTGAGCCAACTAGGAAAGGTGCCTTCCTAGACTTGTTGTTTGTGAATAGAGAAGGACTCGTGGGAGATGTGATGGTAGGTGGCTGTCTTGGCCACAGTGATCAGGAAATGGTTGAGTTTAAAATTTTCAGTGTAATGAGAAAAAAGGTCAGCAGAGTTGCTACCCTGGACTTCAAGAGAGCAAACTTTAAGCTACTCAGGGAGGTACTTAGCAGTGTCCCTTGGGAATCTGCTTTTGAGGGCTTAGGAGTCCACAGGTGCTGGTCTGTCTTTAAGAACCACCTTTTAGAAGCACAGGACCAGGCAATGCCATTGTGTCCTAAGTCAAGGGACAGAAGACCAGCTTGGCTGAACAGGGAACTCCTTGTGGAGCTCAAGAGGAAAAAGAAATTGTATATGCAGGGAGAAGATGTGAAAGGCCAAAGCTCAATTAAAGTCGAAACTGGCCAGTGATGTATCTGACAACAAGAAAGGCTTTTTTAAAGTATGTCAACAGCAAAAGGAGGCCTAAAGAAAACATTGGACCAATACTTGTTGAAGATGGTCACCTGACTAATAGGGATGAAGAAAAAGTGGAGGCATTCAAGGCTTTTTTTGCCTCAGTCTTTAATGATACTGATAGACCTTGGGCTGCCTGGTCCCCTGAGTTGGAGGACCACGAGTGTGGGAACAGTGCCTTTCCATTTGTGGATGCTGAAATTGTAAGGGGCCAGCTGTATCAGCTGAATGTTCACAGGTCCATGGGGCCTGATGGGATTCATCCCAGAGTACTGAAGGAGCTAGCAGATGTTACAGCAGGCCCCCTCTTGATCATCTACCAAAGGTCTTGGGAGTCTGGGGAGGTCCCTGCTGACTGGAAGACAGCCAATGTTATTCCAATTTACAAGAAGGGTGTGAGGGAAGACCAAGGGAACTACAGACCTGTTAGTCTAACCTCAGTACCTGGAAAAATTATGGAGAAGATTATACTGAGTACTATTGAAAGGCATTTAAAGAACAATGCAATCATCAGGCACAGTCAACATGGGTTCACAAAGGGAAAGTCCTGTTTAACTAATTTGATATCCTTCTATGCTAAGGTCACCCACCTAGTGGATGAAGGGAAGGCAGCAGATGTAGATTTTCTGGATTTTAGTAAGGCTTTTGATACTGTCCCTCACAGCATCCTTCTGGACAAGTTGTCCAACTGTGAGATGAGCAGGTTCACTGTGCGCTGGGTGAAGAACTGGCTGAAGGGCAGGGCTCAAAGGGTTGTAGTTAATGGGGCTACATCTGGCTGGTGACCAGTGTTCCTCAGGTGTGGTGTTCCTCAGGGCTCAATTCTAGGGCCAGTTCTGTTCTATATATTTATCAATGATCTGGATGCAGGAGTTGAATGCACCATTAGCAAGTTTGCTGATGATACCAAACTGGGAGGTGCTGTTGACTCTCTTGAGGGACAAGAGGCCTTGCAGAGGGATCTAGATAGACTGGAGCATTGAGCAATCATCAATGTCATGAAATTTAACAAGTCCTAGTGCTGGATTCTGCACCTGGGATGGAGTGACACTGGGCACAAGTATAAATTGGGAGAGGAGTGGCTGGAGAGCAGCCCTGCAGAAAGGGATCTGGGGGTGCTGGTTGACAGCAGGCTCAATATGAGTCAGCAGTGTGCCCAGGCAGCAAAGATGGTAAATCGCATCCTGGGGTGCATTAAACACAGTATAACCAGCTGCTCAAAAGAGATGATTATCCCTCTGTATTTAGCAATGGTGCAGCCTCACCTTGAGTATTGTGTGCAGTTCTGGCCCCACAATTTAAGAAGGATGTGAAGGTCCTTGAATGCATCCAGAGGAGGTCAACAAAGCTGGTGAAAGGGCTGGAAGGCAAGTCCTATGAGGAGTGGCTAAGGACACTGGGTTTGTCTGGTTTGGAGAAAAGGAGGCTGAGGGGCGACCTCATTGCTCTCTACAGCTTCCTGAGGAGGGGAAGTGGAGAGGGAGGTGCTGATCTCTTCTCCCTGGTATCCAGTGACAGGACACGTGGTAATGGTTCAAAGCTGCACCAGGGGAGGTTCAGACTTGACATTAGGAAGCATTTCTTTACCGAGAGGGTGGTCAAACGCTGGAACAGGCTTGCTAGAGAGGTGGTTGATGCCCCATGCCTGTCAGTGTTTAAGAGGCATTTGGACAGTGCCCTTAATACTATGCTTTAACTTTTGGTCAGCCCTGTAGTGGTCAGGCAGTTGGACTAGATAATCGTTGTAGGTCCCTTCCAACAGAAAATATTCTGTTCTGTTCTGTTCTATTCTATTCTTTTCTATTCTATTCTTTGGTTTGAGCAGGAGGTCCTTACTCAGCCATGCTGGTCTCCTGCCTTCCTTGCCTGATTTCTTACACATGGGAATCAAGAGCTCTTACACTCTAAGAAAAATGTCCTTAAAGAGCTGCCAGCTCTGTTCAGCTCCTTTGTCCCCGAGGGCAGTTTCCCAGGGGTCCCATCCATTCATTACTTAAACAACTGAAAGTTTGCTCTCCTAATTCAGCATCCTGACTCTACTCTTCACCTGGCCCATATCCCTCAAGATTGTGAATTCCACCAGGGCACAATCACTGCAGCCCAGGCTGCCACCAATCTTGACATCTCCAATTAGTTCTTCTGTTTTGGTGAGCAACAGGTCCAGTAATGCTTCTCCTCTGGTCAGGCTGTCTATTACCTGGACTAAGAAATTGTCCTTGATGCTCTCCAAGAGTCTCCTGGACCGCCTACAGCTTGCTGTGCTGCTTTTCCAGCCGATGTCAGGGTGATTGAAATTCCCCAGTAGGAGCGTGAGTCAGAGAAATTTGACCAGAACTGAGGATCTGAGGGCAGAGTTTATTGAGATACTAGGAAAATCATGGGTGAGAGGGTAAAATAGGAAAAAAAAGTTATCTTCACTCAGAAACTGAACATCTGTAGTGATCCTGACCAGAAGACCATTGTATATCGAGGAATTAGTGATCCACAGAACAGTTAACCTGAGTAGGCCCAGGTCTGTGCTGCGCTGTGCGGCAGATTCAGCTTGGCCTTAAGGCCTGTGTTGTGCTACGCAGATCCCTTGGCTGCAGGATAAACTCAGATAGCTCAGTGTAGCGGAGGAGCCTGTGGGCAGCTCCGACTTGGTACCTGAGATTACACCACCTGCATGGCCTTGCCTTTATCTAACAGTGCAGCAAGAAGTTCTCATGAGAACACCATCTATGTTTTGACTGTAGAAATGATAGAGTTGTTTCCTTGTAAGAAAATCCTATAACAGCTTGAAAGACCAAAAGGGGAGAATCTCTTCTATGGACGGGGTCTGCATGGCATGCTGCGTGTGGGTTGGAGTCCTGTTTGATGCTACACTACTTGGGGCTCCCAGCATCTAAAGGGACATAAGATTATCTATGCTATTCTCTTCTTATAGTGTTAGCTCTAATAAATAGTGTTTTAAATGATACCTTACAGAGTTTGAGCGCCTTTCTTACTGGGATCATAACAGACCAGCACCTCCTGGTGCAAAACAAATGGCTGCAAGGTGGGTGTACATTCCCTTCCTCTGACTCTGCTGTGAAGGTGGTAACCTCCAACAGAGGAAAGGCAGTAAATAGCTTAGGGGTACTAACATCTTAAACTATCAATCAGAGCTCTTTGCTTAGAAAGCCTAAGTCAGAGTCTCACAGAGCCATGTTACATATAAAGAAGAGAGCTTTTTGAATTGAGAATCTCAAACCCAGAACAGCCTTAACTGAGCTAGGGACTATATTTGTTTTAAAGAACTGACCTCCTTTGTGATTCATCATTTCAAATTATTTTGGGTCATGGACATAGGTAGTTTTTGGGGGACTGTGTTCCCAAGAAAAAAGGTAAATCTTTATCAACTTTAGGCTATCTGAGAAAAATGTTCAGAATTTGATAACATTCTCATACCTTTTTTTTTAACATGCTCAGATTGTATACAAGAAAGCACCATAATGAATCCCTGCCTAACAAAGAGCTGAAATCTACAGGTTCACAAGAACTACTCCCGATCATCTCATCCCTCTAAACTTTGTTTCTGGACATAGAAATGCCACTGAACTTCACAGCAACCTGTCCCAAAATCTAGGAATGCCTTAAATTTGGATCAACTACAGACTGAACCAGTAATGCGTACCTATGTCTTCAACCACCCTGAAACAGCTATGCTGAGAGATGGAACAACAGTATTTCCTATTGACATTATTGTGGCAAGAAAATTGAGCTAATTTACTTATTCCATTATCTTGGCTATCTTCTAAACCATCCCTGCTGCCACAGTAGCTAAAGCTCTTTTCTTAACTTCTGCAGAGCATTTACAATGCAATAGAATAAACTAATGGAAAGGTAAAGAGTATCAAAAGAAATAATAAAGGGATACTTCAGGGACTCTCTTATTTATTTAACATTTGAATATGAAAATTCAATTTTAAAATCAATCAGAAGCTGACTGTGCCAAAGAAATCAGAGACTGTGACAAGATCGAATTTGAGCTTACTTCAGAACACATGTAGCCTTGCGTCTCTATAGAAAATTTAAAACCAAAGATCTGACAAACAAGTCTTGTAAAATCCTGACTGATATCAATGGGCCCAGGCTTTCACTCAGCACTTAAAGAAGTAAAAGGGACTAACAATGTCCTAAATAACCAAAATTTCAATGAAAATCAGTAATGTTACAAGATCCTTTCTGTGAAAAGGCCAAGGACCATATAAGAAATGGGCATATAAGACCATATAAGAAATGGGCATATAAGAACTTCTCCAGTTCAGAACTGCATTTTACAGAGATGTTGAGGTAAGGTATACCTCTGAAGGGATTGTGGCCCAAGGATAAGTCCACGCTGGAGAAGGTACACCTCGAAGCATCTGTGGCTGTGGATATGTCCATGCTGCAGCAGGTACACCTCGAAGCATCAGTGGCTGTGCATGAGGTCATGTTGGAGCACCTCAAAGCGTGTGGCCATGGATAAGCCCAGGACAGAGCACGTACAGCCCTGGAGGGACTGCAGCTGTGGGTAAGGCCATGTTGGAGCAGGTTTACTTCTGAAGGGACTGTGGCTGTGGGTAAGGCCACGCTGGAGCAGGTATATCTCTGAAGGCATTGTGGCCCATGGAGAACGCCACGCTGGAACAGGTGCACCTCAAAGCAACTGTGGCTGTGGATAAGTCTATGCTGCAGCAGGTATACCCCTGGAGAGACTGTGGCTCATAGAGAAGGCTCCACTTGGAGCAGGTACACCCCTATGGTACTGCAGTCTGTGGATAAGTCCAAGTGGGAGCAGGGGCAAGGGGAGGTGTTCATTGCAATGTTAAACCCTATGCTCTGGTCCAAAGCGACCAGGGATGGAGATTGTAATGGATATATACTTTTAAATTGTTGTAACCCATGATATGAGTTGCATGTTATAGGAATTACTATAGGAGGAACCACCTGAACCAATGGAGGACAAGCCTTACAAGAAGCAGTGCAAGTGCAGCAGTGACCTGACCTGAGCTGGCTTTGGTGCCCAATAACTCCAAGCAACACACCACCTCTCCTGTCCTGAGTGACCACCATAAGAGATGGAGCCCAAAGTCATGGACTAAATGAACTCAATGGACATTTTGTGGACATTTGTGGACATTTATGGACATTTTACAGACATTTTACAGGGGTGGTCCATAGACTAAGGGAATGATATCTGTGTATATATCAAAGAATGGGAAGGGGGGTGGTGGTTAATGAGAATGTATTGGATAGTGTGGGACCTGAGCATGATGTAAATGGTATGGAATAAGGGATGGAGAATGTGCTGCTTTTGGCTGGGGTAGAGTTAATTTTCTTCTTAATAGCTGGTATGGGTCTATGTTTTGGATGTGTGCTGAAAACAGTGTTGATAATACAGAGATGTTTTCGTTATGGCTGAGCAGTGCTTACACAGAGTCAAGGCCTTTTCTGCTTCTCACATTGCCCTGCCAGCAAGTAGGCTGGGGGTGTACAAGAAGTTGGGAGGGGACACAGCTGGGACAGCTGACCCCAACTGACCAAAGGGATATTCCATACCATATGACATCACGCTCAGCAATAAAAGCTGGGGGAAGAAGAAGGAATCGGGGGATGTTTGGAGTTCTAGCATTTGTCTTCCCAAGTAACCGTTATGCATGATGGAGCCCTGCTTTCCTAGAAATTGCTAAACACTTTCCTGCTGATGGGAAGTAGTGCATAAATTCCTTATTTTGCTTTGCTTGCCTGTGCAGCTTTTACTTTCCCTATTAAACTGTCTTTATCTCAACCCACGTGTTCTTCTCACTTTTACCCTTCCAATTCTCTCCCTCATCCCACTGTGGGGGGAGTGAGCTAGCAGCTGTGTGGTGCTTAGCTACCTATTGAGGTTAAACCATGACAGATATGCTAGGTCACAAGACCCCAGAATAAAATAGCAGGAATGGATGAGTACTTCTTTCATCCCTGCTACTTGATTGGTAATGCAGATCAGTAAGAAGCGGACTTATTTGTAGAACATTTAGTCAGCTCTTTTGCTCCATCACTTTCAGTGAAGGAAGAGGTGTAATTAAGAACATTTCTCCCATGAAAAAGACTGTACAGAAGGAGTGGGAGGATTTATCAGATTTCTTGAAGGGAAGGGAATACAAAATTTAGTCTGTGGGAGAGATGAGAGATTTCTATAACCATCAGAGATGTAGTGTTTTGCTTTGTACTGGGTCTGGCTGGGATGGAGTTTATTTTCTTTATAGCAACCTGTATGGTCCTGTGTTTTGGATTTGTGACTGAAAGAGTGTTGATAACACACCAATGTTTTAGCTATTGCTGAACAGTGCTTGCACAGCATTGAGGTTTTCTTTTTCCCACTCTGTCGTCCCAGTGAGTAGGCTGGGGGTACACAAGAAGTTGAGAGGGAATACAGCCGGGACAGCTGACCCCAGCTGACCAAAGGGATGTTCCATACCATATAATGTCATGCTCAGCAATAAAAGCTTTGGGGAAGAAGAAGGAAGTGGGGGACGTTCAGAGTTATGGCGTTCGTCTTCCCAAGTAACCATTACGTGTGCTGAGGCCCTGCTTTCCAGGAAGTGGCTAAACATCTGCCTGCTAATGGGAAATAGTGAATGAATTCCTTATTTTGCTTTGCTTGTGTGTGAAGCACACAAGCAAGATTAATCCATCTTTATCTCAACCTACAGGTTTTCAGCTTTTGCTCTTTCGATTCTCTCCCCCATCCCGCTGGGGGTGAGTGACTGGGTGGGTGCTTAGCTGCTGGCCGGGGTCAACCCATCACACACCTCAAGTCCAAGCCCAGGAGCATCATACTTTTGTTCACACTATAGCATAAAAAGTCTGTGTGACTTCAGAAGTGAATCCCTCATGGGCATTGTCATCAGATGAGTTTAGTTCTAGAAAATAAACTCCTTACTATTGATGTAGGTCAAGTCAGATTTGTCATATGTTGGTTTCTGCAGAGGTCCTAACAGTGCAAGGGTTCTGCTGATGAAGCCAGTTAGTCAGAACCCCCTATACCTGCCAACATTTGAAAGCTATAAAGGAAGACATCTAGGAACAAAGAAATGAGAGCACACCTTTTTACTCTTTTAAGCCACATTTGGAATAGAAACAATTTTTAAAGGGACAGGGTAGGAAAATAGTCAACAAGGAATGTTCCATTTTAGCTACATTGCTTTGATGCATATCCAAGAGCTTACACTGAGGCCATAAACATTCCACACCCTGCTGCAAGAGCCTTGCGGTAGGAAAGGACTATGGAATAGGTCTAATAAAGGATTTAGGGACTTAGAAAGCTTGATTTGGCAATACTTAATATTTAGGCACCTGACCTCCAGGGTGGAATTCATACTATGCTGGGATTTGAGGCTTCCTATACAGGGCACAGGAAGAGTTTGGTACTACAGAACAGGATTCAAATCTAGCAGCATGTTAAGTTGTGAGTGACTCAGACCAAGCAAACGGGGTTTCAGAAATCCCATCCCTCATCAAAAGTTACACTGCTTATCCAGGGCTGCAGAGACACCTTCATCCACGTGGGATTCAGAGCACACTGTCCCCTCCTACAACTAATCTTTCAGAGACTTAAGGAAAAGTCAGTCTTTTATTTTAAGAAACATCTAGTGGTTAGAAACCTGTTACAAAACTGGAAACAGGTTCTGTTTCTTCCTCAAACTGAATGGGTTCAAATCCATACCTCCCATATTTCTGTAAGGGATTTACCCAACTTCCCATGCTGTAGACAGTTCTAGATAGGTCAAGTCTCCACACTTCCTGGTAACATTGTGCTTTTGTGCATTAAAGAATGAAGCATTCATTGGGTCAGAGTAACAGAACTCAATAGGAGACAGAGCTCTGTGGCTTGTTACAGAATTTTTGTTTGAGGGAAGGATCTGTTGAAATCTGATTTCTGCTCCAAAGGCTGTGTTTGCATTTTGCATTAAACAGGCTCTCATTAAAATGCAGAAATAATTCTTTAAGAAAGGAATAAAACTGAGGTTTCTGTGCTTTTGATAGTATACAAACATTGACTTTATTTTGTGAAAAGCTTGATCCTATCTTTGCACATTGCATTAAGCATACTTGGAAAACACTTGCCACGGATATCTCCCCTAGGACTGAGAGTTCCCAGATCTTTGGGGCTTAAAGAAGGAAAAGGCTCTCCATTTTGTGTTAGATTGAGTTAGTCCTGAGTAAGCACAGAAGTACAGGCACCTAAGAATCTTCAAGATCAAATAGAAGGTCTCTCACCAAGTTCATGTGCCTCCAGATTAGACTTTTGGATAAATGACCTTAGTTGTCACATTTTAAAGCTTATGTTTAGTCACTTTTGTAAAACACTTTCAGATATAGGATGGAAAGTACTGAGTGCAATTATGAAATTTATTCAGAAGTTAAACAATATATGTGGGATGAGGGAAGATTTACACCTGAGAAGACAAGCTTCTTTTCATATAGGCTACAAAAATACAGATTAAATGCTAAAGCACATACTTTAACTCCTGGAAACAAAAGTGTAAAGCTTCCATTTTATTGATATCGGCTTGAACATGCTAGAAGTATGTATTAATCAAGCCTTGGATTATAACAGTGAAAGTATAAATTATGTGGTTTTATGTTTGGTCATGTTATAGCCATGATTCTATTGTAGTAAGCTAAATATACTTTAAACACCATACATTCCATTAGGAACTGCTTCTTTGTCAAGATTTTGATCTCTTTTGAATCAATCTGTAGCAGCTGTATGTTGTTTAAAATACTGTTATTGGCTCTTCTATAATTTGCTTTCTTTGAACAGCCTATGTGCAGTAACATTTGATCAAAGACATAAACGTATACTTTAACAACCCAAAGGAAAGTGCATGCACAGTTTTATAACAGTGCACTATAAAATGTAATTATAGTTGTCTATAGAACACACAGGATGATATAAATAAATAGATGTGAGATTTTTTAATGCAAGTCTATCCAATATATAACAGATTTTTCCCTCTAACACCAGTCTCTATCATGCAAAAGCATTAATGAACCATTTAGAATAAAGATTATGTGACTTCTTTTAATAGTATATGTGGAAGAATGGTTAAGTGAAAAAGGACACAGCTTAATTGATGTGAGCAATCCAGCCTTTGATGGGGCCTGGGAGCCAGAGATCAAGGTGAAATTCCCTTGAGAACAGCAGAAGGAGTACTTGGTAAAGCAAGATAAACGGGACTAAGCCTGGGAAAGTGCTGATAAGACCCCCTTTGTGAACAGTGCGTGAACGGCAACTTTGTACCAATCATATAATTGTTTTAAGCGCGTGGACAAGTATAGTTATCCAATAGAATAGTCGCTGTTAGCGCGTGCTTTGCTTAGCATCTATATAAACCTGTTAAGTAATCTGAATAAAGGAGAACAACCATACTCATATTGAGATTCATCGTTACTCCGGGTCCGTCTCCCACTCCGACATCTGGTAGCAGAGGATGCACCGATGAAATCTCCGTGACTGCGGTAAGCAGCTAGAGGAGGGGAGTTGGGAAACCACGGCTGAGGGAAGCGCTGCCTGGAGCAAGAAGCAGGGCAGACGCCGGTGTGAGGTCGCTCCTCACCTCTCAGGCGCAGTGATGGAAACAGAAGCTGCGGCCACGTTGCTCACTGGAATCCTCTCTAAGAGAGGGATAGAAGCACCAGTGAAGCAGTTAATAAGGTTGATTAAATTGGGACAATGTTGGGGTCACTTTTCTGACACCTGCATGTTATTTTCCGTATCGGAATGGCGAGATTTTGGAGGAACAATGTGGCAGAAAACAATAGAGGGGGATAAAAAGGAAGAAAAGGAAATAAAGGCGGTTCGTGGACTCTGGAACACTGTCTTGGAAACTTTGAAAGCGATGAAGGCGGAGAGGGAAGTAGCTTGCGCTGCTGCCCAAATGTTAGGTCCGGGAGTGTCTAAAGATAAGCCCGAAATCAAACCGGGACCTATTGCGCGATTTTTTGGGCTGCCTGCCGTGAGAGGCGCGTCTGGAACTGTCTGTAAAAACGTTTCTGAACTGCGTGTTATGGCGGAATCAGTGCAGGAGCCAGAAAAGGCGGAAGTTCCAGTTAGCAGGGTTAATGCAAACTGTGAAGCGAATGCGGAAGTAGCTCCGCCAAAACCCCCTGGAGGGGCGGGAGCGACAAAACGTAACGACTTGGGCGGAGCAACCTGCCGACTTCCCCCTGCAGCTCCGCCCAGTGAACCACCCTCCGCGCCTCCGTTGCCGCCCTCAACCGCGTTCTATCCGCCTCTACCTCCCTCTACGGAATCCTCTGGAACTACCACACCACCTAGCGGGGAGGAGCTGCCACAATCCTCTGATGCCACTGCAAAAATGTTGCAAGCAGTTTTAAAACGTCTTGATACTCTGGAATTACAAACAAAAAGGAAAGGCGAAGCTGTGCCTCCATGTTTAATGAACCCTCCAGCACTCCCTAGAACCACACGCTGGAGTGGTGTCATCAAAGATGCAATTGTAGAAGGACAGTGGAAGCCTGTGGGGGGGGCTGAAGGCCCTATGACACTAGCGTTTCCAGTTGTGCAGAGAGACGGGCAAGGAAAGTGGGAGCCTCATGATTGGAAAATACTGCAACAAGCCCGAACCACCGTCTCAACATATGGATTAAAATCCGCGGCTACAAGACAAATTGTTAGTTGGATCTTTTCTGCCGACCTGATGTGTCCATATGATTGTCAAAACCTGATGAGACTGTTACTTACCCCAACACAGTATTTACTGTGGATGTCATCCTGGCAACAGCGAGCCATTAATGTTGCTGCTCAAAGACAAAGAGACGGGGACCCACTTCGTGGAATCACTGCGGATATGCTCGTAGGGCAAGGACCATACAGCGACTATCAAGTGCAGATAACTTTTCCAGCGAATATGCTACAATTGTCTGCTCAGCTAGCACTTGAGGCATTCCTTAGCCTACCGGGATCCAACGTTCCCTCCTTTAGTAATCTCCAACAAGGAGCAACCGAGAAATACAGTAATTTTGTAGATCGGCTCTGGGAAGCTATCATGAATCATCCTGATTTATCATAGAATTATGGCAGATGGATGTCACACATGTTCCCGAATTTGGTCGATTGAAATATTTGCATGTCACCATAGACACCTTTTCAAAAATGATATGGGCAACTGCGTTGCCTGGAGAAAAGGCGCATCATGTATGTAAACATTTGCTCGCTTGTTTTGCGGTGCTAGGTGTGCCTGAGCGTATCAAAACAGATAATGGGCCTGCTTATATTAGCCAAAAAGTTAGAGCATTTTTAGCAAAATGGGGAGTCAATCATATTACAGGGATCCCACACTCGCCTACTGGTCAAGGACTAGTGGAGCGCACGCATCAAATTTTGAAGGACTATCTAAATAAGCAAAAGGATATAGAGGTAGACCCTCAACAGAGGGTGCATCGTGTACTGTTTACACTGAACTTTCTCTGTCTTATGGGAGATAGAGAAGAACCGCCGGTAGTAATCCATCATCAGCACCTTAAATTTAATGATACAATGACACTACCACAATTTAAAGTAAATTACAAGGATCCTGCCTCTGGAATGTGGCTAGGGCCAGTCCCAGTTATATTTAATGGTCGAGGATATATGTGTGTTTCCACAGGTCACGGTCCAGTGTGGGTGCCGAGCAGAAACGTGAAGCCTGTTCTAACTCCTCATGGCTCATCCGACAAGCAAGATGAACCTACCCCTGATCATCGGGATAGTACTCCCGGTGGTGATGAGTCTTCACAAAATTGAGCCCAGAGAAAATATGTGGGTTACCTGGGCGAACAAAACAGGTCAACAAGCGTTTTGCCTCTCACTTGCGTCTGCTACAGAGCCTTTCCGGACGTGTCTACTAGGGGTACCAGGTTTTAAGGCAACTGACTTTAGTAGTTTTGCTACAAAAAACTGTAGTCGAGCTACCAATGTTAGTGGCTGCAGTGCCACACTCATCAATAGTCTAAATGTTACACTGCCGTGGGACCCCCAAGAGTTAAGCTTATTAGGATCAATGAGAATTGGCAATAAAACAAAAAATTGGACTCAAACTTGTTTTATATTTGGAGGACCCGCCTTTACTGGCACCAATTATTATAGAACATCTAACTGGATTGAATGGACAAATGTCACATCAAAAGAAAGGCGCTATAACGATTATTACGATCCAGCTGGTTATTGTGGGGACCAGGCGGCCCTAGGAGCCGAGACTAAGGGAGGAGTACCAATCTGGAACAATGGCACTCCTAAGGCCTTGCCTCCAGATGTCTTTTTAATATGTGGTGATAGAGCGTGGCAAGGAGTTCCACAGAACGTGTTTGGTGGGCCGTGCTATCTTGGAAAATTAACGTTATTAGCCCCAGATCAAAATTGGTGGAAAGATGTAAGAAATAAAACAATAGAAATCAAACATCGAACCAAACGAGAAATCACGGGTCTTTCCCCGGATTGTGATGATGAACTTGCCCTCCTCAGTACCACTGAGAGAGTGTTCCTGTCCCTGTTCATACCTGGGGGGGCAGCAGGACGAGCCCTGAAACAGGTTGGGCAATTAGCCTGTTGGGCTAAAAAACAAGCAAAAGTCACCACCCAGGTAATAGAAACACTATTAGAGGATCAAAATAGCTTACGCCACGCAATTTTGCAAAATAGAGCAGCAATTGATTTTTTATTATTAGCCCAAGGTCATGGTTGTGAGGATTTTGAAGGCATGTGTTGTATGAACCTGTCTGATCACAGTGAATCAATTCACAAACAACTACGATGGCTGAAAGAGCATGCCAACAAAATTCGACAAAATCAGGGGTTTTTTGATGAATGGTTAACCAGTTTGTTTGGGTCCTTACCATCATGGCTAAAGGGTTTGTTAGCTGAGGGATTACGACTTTTAATAATTTCGGTTATCATAGGTCTGTGTTTTTGCGTAGCATGTAGCTGTGTAAAAAAAGGCTTTTAGAACCATGATAAATCATGCCTGGATCGCTCAAAAACAAGAAGGGGGAATTGTGGAAGAATGGTTAAGTGAAAAAGGACACAGCTTAATTGATGTGAGCAATCCAGCCTTTGATGGGGCCTGGGAGCCAGAGATCAAGGTGAAATTCCCTTGAGAACAGCAGAAGGAGTACTTGGTAAAGCAAGATAAACGGGACTAAGCCTGGGAAAGTGCTGATAAGACCCCCTTTGTGAACAGTGCGTGAACGGCAACTTTGTACCAATCATATAATTGTTTTAAGCGCGTGGACAAGTATAGTTATCCAATAGAATAGTCGCTGTTAGCGCGTGCTTTGCTTAGCATCTATATAAACCTGTTAAGTAATCTGAATAAAGGAGAACGACCATACTCATATTGAGATTCATCGTTACTCCGGGTCCGTCTCCCACTCCGACAGTATATTTACTCATTCATTAACTAGCAACCATATATAAAAACACCCATAGCAAAATTAAATAAGGAAAGCAAAACAACCTCAAGTTGTAGGTTTATAAAAAATATCATAAAGAACATGTTGATTTAAACCTCTTTTAAAGGCTTTTTTTTATTCAAAGAACAATGGATATTTAAGATTTAACTACCACAGACATTCAACAGTTCTGGACTATGGACATTAATTCACAACTGACCACTAGATTTGTGATTATTAAAAATGTAGAACAAGAAAGCATATGTGTTTGAAGTATTGCTTACTACAAAAGGTTGTAGAAGCTGTAGAAATTGATGTCTGTGCTAGGAATACTAACCAGAGAGTTTTGAAGTCAAACTGACTTCAAAATTACCATTCTGGGCTTTAAATCAGGGTTCCCAATAAACCTGAATGGTGGACTTTACATATCAAAGCTTTTTAGCATTTTAATAGCAGAGGACTTTTTTACTTAATAAAACTATGAGCAGTGGCTAAGGGCCCACATCTGGACACACATACACTAAAAAAACTTTACTTGTGTAAGTGTATGAAGAACTGTGAATTACTCAGTGCTGTGCAATCTTCAACACTGGTTTGACTGAGAAAAGCTGACAGCTTATGGGATCCCAATATAACAAAATACCTTGGAGAAAGTTCAGTACTTTTTGTTGGGTAAGTTCAGTACAAGTTGGGCAAGTTCAGTACTTTGCATTAAAGATAGTTGTGAGGTAGCAAAAGATATGGTATTTCTACAGTTGTGATTAATATTACTGTGTAAGAATTCAGGTGAATAATCACATTTTGTATTTACCTTACAAAGCAGGGATGTCAGTGATGAAAATGAAAAATGGGTTTGCTCACAAAATCCTTTGTCTCTAGACCATAGCTATAAGTAGCTCACTATCTAGATTGAAAATGGTAATGCAGGGTAGTGTGTCCTATTTTTCCATGCTTGCAGTGAAGATACAATATGGAAAGTTATCCTTGATAATTACTAATGCACCGTACAGACACAATTGCACCATGTACTACATAAAGGAATCACTTGTGGTCTGCCTCCAAAACAAGTATTGGCAGTAGGGGGCCAACATGCAAGAAGGCAAAATGCTTTACAAGGAGGAAGGAGACTAGAAGAGTCGATGTACCCAAACACAAGGACCTTGATTCTTTTTGGAGTGATTTAAGTCCCCTTCCATCAGTTATAGTCCTTTGTCTCCAGAGCCTTATCACAAGCAGCATTACAGGAACTGAACAAAACAATACTGAGGCCCAAATAACCCTGTGAACTGTGCTGACATTTCCTCATCCTGTTGCTTGTTGCTGTGTTTGATCAGGTTATTCAGATTTAAAAAAAAGAACAACTCCATACAGAACAACAACAAACATTCCTGTTTTAAATAACATGTTCAACCCTTCCTGGTGTCTTTTCTCCCTTCTAGTATTACTGATACCTCACACCATGATGATAATGATGATGTGATATAAAAAACACAGTAGCACAAAACAAGAAGGACTTTCTCTAAAATGACAGCTTTCCAAATGAAAAATTTATGCTTTGCAAAGTTCTCAGCAGATTTATTTTTAAGTTAATTAGATCCTTCCTATTTGCATTCCCCCCTACCCCCTTGCCCAAATGTAAATTTTGGATAAATGGAGAATTACAAGTAAGAAACTTAACTCATATATGTATTTCAAGAAATGTTCCACATCTAAAAAGTTTGATTTTTCAGTAAAATAAATCAGCTGTCTACTCATTCACTTTTACTACTCAGAATTAGAGTAATAATTTTTTTCTTTTTTAGTGATATGTGAAGTTTTGAGGGTACAATTAAAAGTGTGAAATCAATCAAAAGCATCTATTTTTTTCATTCATTCACACTAGATATATAACATTCATGGTATTTCTTAACAGGACATTGCAACCATTGCTCATCTGAAAAGAAATTTAAAAATGTGGAAAGTCAGAAAAAAGGACCTTATGGAAGTCAGCTATTTTTGACAGTAAGACAGCTTCTGTGAAACAAAGCCAGAAATTGTTTACGATCTATGAGAAAAAAAAAATATCCTTGGGCTAAAATGTTTATTGGCACCTAGAAGTCTGAAGAGAGCAAGTCAGGCCTGTGGTTTTTTTGAGGGCACTTTTATCATCGCTTGCATTCTCAAAGAGATTTGTGAATGAATAGAGCTGTATTACTCAGCCTTCTATTCCACGCCTATTACTCTCCATTTTCCTTGGCAAGACTGAGAGCCAAGCTATTTTTAGTTAGGCAGTTTTCTATTTTTAGACAAATATCAGTTAAGAAACATTTGTTAGGAAAAAAAAAAAGAAGAAAAACACAAGAAGGGGAAGGAATGAAGCTTCCCATCTCATATTGTGAAGCAAGCCCTTCAACCTCTAACTCCAGGCATTTCAGCTGCTTCTAATCTTGGAAAGATAAAGAAAATTAAGAGTTAAAGGATTTAAAAATAAACCTACCCTCTGGCAAACAGACTAAAATGCAACAAGCTGTTACTATGTGAAACAGTGACTTTAAAACCAAAGAACATTCTCCGATGGGACTGGGATAAAACTTTGGAGCTATTAAGTTATAAGAATGTTTTACAGACATGTAAGATTTTTCCTGCTTCCCAGCCAGATATATCATTTTTTGGAGAAAGAAACAGTCATCTGTGAAATAGACCTAGCTCTAAGAAATACATATTTAAGTTCCCAGTCTGACAAAGAAAGGAATCACGAACAGAGTTTGAAACACACTTATATTCTGCACATATTCTTCACCTTTGTTCTCACAGTATTTTTATAACAATCTGGCCCAAACATTTTCTAAGATATTATTTTAAAAATTATTGCTAAGAACAGAAGAATAAAAAAAATAAAGTGGGACCCTGACCAAATAGTAAGGATTGATCCTCAATCAATATAAACCAGGAAGTCAAGAACTTTCTCAAAATATACCCCAAAGCAGCTTTTGCTCTAAGTGCAGATGAACTGAATTTGTCTCCATTCAACTTTTCTCTGTCCCTATTCTCTTCTTCCAGATCATGGAAAAATAAGCTATCAGGTGAGCTACTTCACTTTCATTTGAGACACATTAAGATTACAAAATATGTTTTATGCCAACCAAATCCTTGTTGAAGATAAATCATAGTAAAAAACTGGCCCTTTTTGGAGAGAGAACAAAACAAAGCAATTCATTATGCAACTTTCCCTTAGCTGTATTTTTCACATACTGGATTAATTTGAAATATTTTCAAAATAAAAAATGGTGTCAAAATTTGATCATCTACTTTTCTTCTTATAGGCTGTAAGGCATAAAAAGTCTATCAGGTGCACAACAGCAGGATGCTGTAGATTTATCAAGGAGAGCTTAAAAAACAGCCTGCGGATAAAAAGATAGAGTCAAAATCTCATGTGAATAAGTGGGAGGAAAGGAATAAATTGTTATCTATCTACTGGATATAGTAAAGGGATTAATTTGTACAGTCCCACTGACGGGGACAGCAGTCTCATTGAGGGACTACTTTAGACAGAACAGAATTGCCTTCCACAATTTTCCAGCTTTGAAGGTTTTTTTGAGGTCTTGTAATAGCCAATATTTACTTAAAGCCCACATTTATGGAATAATGAGATTACTTAAGAACATCAGCTTTTGTTTTAAAAGGTGTATTTCTAAATTATTTGCTTGAAAAAATGAAATTAAGATTGATAAAATGGAGAGTTTTAAAAATATTTCTGAAAATGGGATTTCCCCCCTCCCCCCCAAAGATCTTTTTCTACTAACCATGGTTAGGAAAAATATAGGAAAAGTTCACATGAGGATATTAGGTTACAAACACATCTTCTAAAGGCTCAAAACTCAGAAGACAAACAAAGGAAGACCAAAGGAATATTACAGAAATCCTCAAGATCTTGAAGCCAATACTATGATTCTGTCATATATGAGGTTAGCAATAATGGTTTGGCTAATATTTATTAAAAATGAAACAAGAATCAAACATTTAAAAAGCCTAAATCATCATGCAAACAAAAGTCTTTGTCATGTTGATCCTGGCCAATCATCCCCTAGTCTGTGGAAACTGATAACAGTAACTTTTTTTTTAACAAGTTGGTCTCCAATTGATTTACAAAGGAAATCAATATTGCTTTCCCTATTTTACAGGCAAGGAAACTGAAGCATTAGGAGGAGATGTGACTTGTCCAAGGTCACACAACAGCATTTGGCAAAGCTATTAATAAAATCTAAGTCTCATGAGTCCTAGTCCAGGACACTATCCAATAGACTGTACTGTCTTCAGATCATGCTGAATAACCTTTCTTACATACAGGCTTACTTTCTATAATGTCCCAGATCTTCAGCCCACGGTATTTGAAATAATTCCGCTGATTTTAACAGCTGAAGAGCTGGCTTGATGTGTATTTCACAGCTTGTTTATATGCAGTATTATGTTATGATGACAAGAGAAGAAAATACTCTTATTACATTAAACAAACTACAACAGTTGCCTTACTTTGTCTAAAAGGAGTACATTTAGATAGTTATGGGGCTTATGTACTACAAATATGCAGATCTTAATTGATATGAAGAGGCTTTCAGAATCTAATTAACCTCCCAGCTAGTCATTAGCTCTGTGACCTTTAGAAATAATTGACAGAAGGAAATTTTCCCCCCTTCATCTCATTCAAAACTGCAAAAAGCATAATGCACTTACTTGTCAGTCATACAAGTCATACAGTCATACAAACTCCAACATTTATTCTTGTTCTCTATTTCCTCATTTCCATAAGAAACTTCTTGCCTAGTCCTATACAACTGTGCTGATAATGTTAAATGAGACCCATAAGATAAGTTTTTTTCTATTAAAGCAGATAGTAACTGAAGGTATTGACACACTTCTAAGGAAAGAATGGAACTATAGTTGTGAAAACAACTACTTCTGCACAAAAAAACCTGTGTACTAAATGCCACAGGAGTTTGTAATGAGAGAAAATCTAATCCCATTTTAATGTAAAGAATTGCAAATCTTCTAGCAATTACATGGCAGAATTTAAAATGACAGCTGCTGAATGTATTGGTATTTACATAGAGAATTGGGAAGTTAGCATAAAGATGAATATAATATTTTTTCTCAGTGTCCGAGGGTATAGCAAGTACACTCTACACAGGTTCTGTTATTCCTTAAAATAAGCTACTATATTCCAATATATTCAGTTTACATGGCAAGGTTTTGGTAGCGGGGGGGCTGCAGGGGTAGCTTCTGTGAGAAGATGCCAGAAGCTTCCCCCATGTCTGATAGAGCCAGTGCTAGCTGGCTCCAAGATGGACCCACCGCTGGCCAAAGCTGAGCCAATCAGCAACGGTGGTAGCGCCTCTGTGATAACATATTCAAGAAGGGGAAAAAAACCTGCTCCTCTCTTCTGCCAGAAGAGAGGACTGAGAACATGTGAGAGAAACAACTCTGCAGACACCAAGGTCAGTGAAGAAGGAGGGGGAGGAAGTGCTCCAGGTGCTGGAGCAGAGATTCCCCTGCAGCCTGTGGTGAAGACCATGGTGAGGCAGGTTGTCCTCCTGCAGCCCATGGAGGTCCATGGTGGAGCAGATATCCACCTGCAGCCCTTGGAGGACCCCACGCCAGAACAGGCGGATGTGCCCTGAAGGAAGCTGCAGCCTGTGGAGAGGAGCCCACATAGGAGCAGTCTGTTCCTGAAGGACTGCACCCCGTGGAAAGGACCCATGCTGGAGCAGTTCGTGAAGAACTGCAGCCTGTGGGAAGGACCCCACACTGGAGCAGGGGAAGAGTGTGAGTAGGAAGGAGCAGGAGAGACAAAGTGTTATGAACTGACCACAACCCACATTCCCCTTCCCCTTGGGCTGCTGGGGTGGGGGGGAGGGGGAGGTAGAAGAGTCAGGAATTAAGTTTGAGCCTGGGAAGAAGGGAGGGGTGGGGGGAAGGTATTTTTTTTTGTTGTTCTTATTTCTCATTATCCTACTCTGTCTAATTGGCAATAAATTAAATTAATTTCCCCAAGTCAAGTCTGTTTTGTCCGTGATGGTAATTGTTGAGTGATCTCCCTGTCCTTATCTTGACCCATGAGCCTTTCGTCATATTTTCTCCCTGTGTCCAGTTGAGGAGGGGGAGTGACAGAGTGGCTTGGTGGGCACCTGGCAGCTAGCCAAGGTCAACCCACCAACATGTGCTTTTTAACTGAAGCATAGGTGAATGCAAGACTGTGGAGTGAGTGGTTTGGTGGGTAAGGACATAAAGACTTCAGTTTTAGGAATCCAGTTAACTCTAAACAGAAGTCTCAGAATGAATCTTTTTTTGCAGAACTAAGACATATCATAAAACCTCCACACAGATTTCGGTGAAACTTAGAATAATTGTCACTGTTGCTTAGAATAGACAAACTTGAGTGTTGAATGCAAATTTTTTCTCCTTCAAGAGTGTGCATTGATTTTTAGTCACCAGTGGATGCTATAAGTGTATTTACTGGCTAATAGCTGAAACAGGTTAATCTGGTAGATAATTTTTATGAGCTGAAGAACTCAGAAATGCCAAACTGCATGTTGATCAATTTCATTTTGAATAAGACATCTGGAAAAGACAATTTCATGTGCATCACTGGGATAATCAGAAATATATACCTATATATTGGATAGGACCAAGATAGCTTTGCTTGACTTGCAATAATACAAGTATTAAAATTAAAGTCATTTTCCCTTGAAAAAAGAGTGTAATACTTATTAGATGCATGATACTTGGTGTCTTCTGCTACTTCAAATAATAAATTGTGGCCTGAAGGCTCATTCCTTCAGAAATGCTAAATATAATTCAGCTCAGTAAATAAACTGAAAATGCCCGATTAATAAAATTAACAATTTTAACTAAACCTACATGAAAATTCATGTAATCTTTACATTTGAATAGCAGTGGTTTAATTTGAAAGTAATTAACTACATATTAGGGATCTACACTTTTGATTTTCTTTAAATATAGGTTGTTCAAAGAAGTTATATCACATTCTAATGACCACAGTAAAAAAAAGTAACTAAATAGTTAATATTATGCAGAATGTGAACAGAAATTGAATTCTAAATTAAAGACCTTTATATGGTTGACAGTTTTTTTTCAAATTTTTATAAGGCCACCTAAAAATGTTTTCTTTTGTTGATTCTATGCAGAAATCTGTGAGCACAGCTATCCCCTTTTCTTCTGCTGAAATATAGTTATATAGTTGAAAGTAATTTGGTTGAAAATGATCAGATTTAATAACACTGATCCTCAGCTGCTGTTGATTGCTCTGGAAGAACAAGATTAAAAACTTGTAAGTGTGAAATGTAGCTGTCTGAAAGCAGAAAAAACAGACTCCTTACAAGGAAAATATGTGTAATGTAGTCAGTTTAACTGATCAATTTAAATATTTAAATGTGTAGCAGATTTATATTCAGTACCTAAAAATATATCCAAACTACAAGAGCCAAGCCATCTCTCAGATTGCATACTTTTGTGGGCTTTATTTCCCTATTATACTAGTAATTGTGATGTTAATTATCAAGTAAAGGCATGATAATTACATGTCTTTTTTGCTAATATGGGACTCTTGTTCAAAACCTACACTCTGCACAAGTACTCCTTTAATCCTGAAACAGTACTGGCTTTGGTGTGTGTAATGGGAGTCTTATGGACGAGATTGTATTTAGGGAGTTAGTGATCTTGAGCAGCCCGAGTCTGCTCTATTGGGCCTTGTACTTAAGGCTTGAGTAGCCCCTACATTAGCATGAGTAGCTGCTGTAAGGAAACCTGCCAAAACACCTTGTGTCGACCTGTGCTGTGTGCTGGTGGGTGTTATGACAGAGATACCGTTCCAACCTGTCAGGAGAAGATATATGATTATGTTTGTTACACAAAATAAAAGGCATGGGAGAGAGGAGGAACCTCTCCACAGATGGGATTTGTGCAGCGTACTGGGGGAAAAATCCACCCAGGGTCTGTCCGATGCTGCATGAAAGCAGGGTTCCAGTATCTGAAGGGACTTAAAATTTAATCACTATCTATATTCCTCTTTGTACTCTATCTCATTAAAACAGCTATTTTATTAAGCCATTTGTTGTCGTGCTTTTCTTATTGAGATACGGAAATAACCCTGAGATCTCTCTCTCTCTCTCTCTCTCTCTCCCCCTCTCTCCCCCCCGCCCTGGTGCAGAACAGTGTGACTTAAGTATTTTGCATTACAGGCAGAATATTGAAAGCTGTAACAAAAAAATAATCAAATGACTTCATTCAGATTTGACAATACATATGGAAAAACATATAAAATGCACTTCATTTAACCTTTTCTGCTTATTGTTAATTACTCAAAATAAATAATATTAATTTCAGTTACCTACTTTTATTTGGCTGCTTTTACAGGAGTAAAAAGAAATGCACACTGAATTTTGAGTGTACCCACAAAATTACACATCTGCTTGCAAAATTGCCTATCAGCCTGACCAAATTAGGCCACTGTTCATGCAGGAAAGGGATTTTGCAGGTACAGTGTTCTTTCTTAAAAATCTCAAAGTTACAACAAATAGATATTATTTAAAACTTTAGATTTTCACTCAAGTTTCTTGAAAAATCATAGTCCTCATGATCAAAAGTCTTCATTCATGTTATAAGCATATTATAAATCCCTTACCAGTCACCTACTCACCCATTCCCACAAGAAAGCCTTCAGGAAAGAATAAAAATATCACAGGAAGCTTTTCCTGTTAAGAATATTCAGGCTATGTACCACTAAAAGAGGACAGGGGATCATTTTGGGGACAGAATTTGTATTCTACAGAACAGAATATGGGCTGACCAGAGGTAACAGAGCTAAACATATTGGTAGCATTTATGAGCAAATTCGCATTGATTTCTATATCTTTAAGACAGGACCTCATCCTTCCAATGCTTTTTAAAATTATACCATTAGATGCCTAATCTTAGGTGCTTTGAAACAATTTTTAAATATTGCTCTGAGTGTTTTGCTATTACAACAAGATCTTAATTGAGTACCTCTGTCTCAGAGCAAACTCAAAAAAGAATCCTCACAAAATATAAAATCTTACCTCAAAAATATCCAAATTTGTTCGACTTTCATGTGGCTCATTGTACTCCGTATATTTCAGCAACACTTTGTCCATATCAGTGCTGGCATACTGAAACAGTTTGTTGGTGCTGTTGAAGATGATTAGAGAAATCTCACAGTCACATAAGACACTAAGCTCATAAGCCTTCTTCATTAACCCAAATTTCCTCTTCATAAATGTCACCTGGAAAAAAAAAAGAAAAAAGGTCCACATAACATGTGACTGCTGTAGTCTTTGAGTTGAACAACTTTAGAAGAGCATAAATAAATAAAGATCCAAAATAGAATATAAGTATCCATGTGGATGTGTTATGTAACTGAGGAAATATATGTAATTCTCATTGCACAAAACTCAAGCTACAAATAAATAGTATGGGACATAGTAGCACTATGTAGTGTTGATGCTACTTTTGCCCTTCTTAAACACTCTGTTTATACTGCATACATCTTTCCCATCAATATTTTAAAACTGCACCTTAGTGTAAAAGAGATATGGTGTTCATACAAAAACACAATAGTTTTGAAGAAATATCTAGTTGTTACTGGATCTGGCTGGGATGGAGTTCACTTTCTTCATAGCATCCCGTATGGTGCTGTGCTTTGCATTTGTGGCTAAAACAGTGTTGATAACACACCAATGTTTTGGCTATTGCTGAACGGTGCTTGCACAGTGTTAAGGCTTTCTCTCTTCCCCCCCTACCCTCAGCCAGTAGGCTGGGGCTGGACAAGCGGTTGGGAGGGGACACAGCCAGGACAGCTGATCCGAACTGACCAAAGGGATATTCCATACCATATGACATCGTGCTCAGCAACAAAAGCTCAGGGAAAGGAGGAGGAAGCGGGGACATTAATGTATTTGGCTGCTGGGTATTTGGCTGCTGGCCAGGGTCAACCCACCACACTAGTGTTAGCAATTCAAATACATCTTATTTAACACTCAAGTTCTCATGTGAGAAATGAGAAATAAAGCAAGAATGAAGAACAAACACTAGATGGCCAGCAACAAATATCATCTTTGAAATAAGGTCTTACCATGTCAAAGTAGATGCTTAGAAATATGAACTGTCAGTTTTTAGTACGTGACTCTGGTCATATTATATAGGTAAAAATAGGGATGTGCTTAGAAATTCTCAGTAAATCAACTATTGCCCTAAAACTTTATGCAAATCCTAAGCAGTATGTACATAATTATCATTTTCCAAAGGGACTGTTTTGACAAAGACCTGCACATCAAATAAATGCAGGGTTTTTTTTAATTTCTGCACTAGCTTACAAGTTCCAATAAGATATGTAGCTTAGAGTAAGAAAACAGCATGAGATGTTTAAGCTAATTGTATGATTGAATTTGTTTCTTCTTCTTCTGTTTCTTCCTATATGCAATTTCCACTAAGTGTATACAATGACTGTGGGGTTTTTACATCTTTGTTCTTCTCCAGGAATTTTCAGTGACAAGATTTTTAAAGAAAAATATGGCTGCTGAGAGCAGCCCTGCAGAGAAGGACTTGGGGATATTGGTGGATGAAAAATTGGACATGTGCCGGCAATGTGCGCTTGCAGCCCAGAAAGCCAATCGTATCCTGGGCTGCATAAAAGGAGTGTGCCCAGCAGGTCGAGGGAGGTGATTCTGCCCCTCTACTCTGCTCTTGTGAGACCCCACGTGGAGTACTGCATCCAGCTCTGGGGTCCCTAGTACAAGAAAGACATGGACCTGTTGGAGCGGGTCCAGAGGAGGGCCACAAAAATGATCAGAGGGCTGGAACACCTTTCCTATGAGGAAAGGCTGAGAGAGTTGGGGTTGTTCAGCCTGGAGAAGAGAAGCCTCCTGGGAGACCTTATTGCGGCCTTTCAATACTTAAAGGGGGCTTATAAGAAAGATGGAGAGAGACTTTTTACCAGGGCCTGTAGTGACAGGACAAGGAGCAATGGAGCAATGGTTTTAAACTGAAAGAAGGTAGTTTTAGATTGGATATAAGGAAGACATTTTTTTCTGTGAGGGTGGTGAGACACTGGAACAGGTTGCTCAGAGAAGTTGTGGCTGCCCCATCATTGGAAGTGTTCAAGGTCAGGTTGGATGGGTTTTCTGAGCAACCTGATCTAGTGAAAGATGTCCCTACCCATGGCAGGGGGTTGGAACTAGATGATCTTTAAAGGTCCCTTTGAACCCAAACCATTTTATGATTCTATGATTAAATGAAAGGTCCTTTAAAGAGCAGCGAAGGAACCTTCAGCAGCCTCCTTCCATGTTCTTATAACCCTTCAGCATAACTTACAGGTATGAGACAATAGTGATACATTCTGGTAAAAGAACTATTGTCCTGGAAAGCCTGAAGCATAATGAGCTACAACTTGCTGAATAGTCCAGATAAAGAAGAGTTAGCTATATATTTTCTATTATATAGCTATATATTTTCTATTATATAGCTATATTATTTTCTATTATATATCGTATTAATTATAGTTATAACAAATAAAATGTTCATGATTAATCTGTATAAAAAAGGCTTTGTACTTCTTTGTTATGCCCTGTTTTTAGTATATTAGTACATAAATAACTGGTCAAAAACTTAAAATAGCAATATAATTTAGTTTTCCCAAATCCTAAAATGACGGTGGATCTTCAATATTAATTTTTTTCTTCTTGAGTTAAGAGGAGGGATAATTTGAAAATGTGTTAATTAACAGATGATATAGCAACTCAGAAATTAGTAGGTTAGGCAGTATCAAGTATGCTTCACACTTTAACTTATAAATTAAGATCTAAAGAACAGATAGGGATGCAAGAATAATAATGGTGAATCTCTGCTATTTCATTTCCTTTAGTTGAATCAGACAGATAAGATTAAATCCATTATTTATAGATGTATATATATGTACATGTTCTAGGCAAAGACATCACATTAATGAAAAAAAATCATATCTCAATCAAAACCACACTGGCTAATACAGTATACAAGATAGTGGACTTTTTTCTTTATCCTATTGCTGTTTCTGGCAGGTATAAATAGATGTTTAGGATAAAAACCATGTTTACTAGTTCTGTGCAGCTAAAATGTTTGTAAGGTAAAAGTCAAAGAATATTTCATCCCCTGCTGAGCAAATGGTCAGGAAGCACATTTGTCTGCATTTCCTTTCATAACAGGAAGTATGTAACTTCTTCCTCTCCACAGTGGCTTCAGTTCTGTTTCCCACCTCCAGTTCTTTCTCCCCCAGGGTTTTCCAATCCATTCCTTGCAAGAAAGCAAGGCTGTGCCTGTGTCTGCATTAGTTTTCAGCTCTACTGTGTTGGGAGATGGCTTCTTTAATATTGCAGTCTCTTTACTTAGGCTTCTTGCTCACACTTCAAATTAAAAGTAATTTGACCTAAAACTTTACCTTACACTAATTCACTCTAAATTATGCTCAAAACATACATTTGTAATACAAACACACTTAACTACATTCTAGAAATTCATGACTTAGTTTAGCATCTCTCTTAAAACTTTACCTCTGAGGTAGTCTGGCACAACATGAAAAGTGCTATCAGGGCTGTGCAGGTCACTACAATTTGGGAGTCATGAAAACTTGGGGTGTATTCTTTGCTTACATAAACCTAACTTTTCTTCTGAAAAAAATAGGACTAGGGCCTAACTGTAATGATACATTCCAAGGATATTTCTTCCTATGTGCAATGTAATGTAAACAAGAGGGGGAATTCAAATATATGTAAAAGATAAAGAGAATATTATATTTAAGACAAAGGTTCATTGGACAGAATGATGCTTAGTTGCACAGTTAAGCATATATGTTTTCATGTAAAAAGAATTCTTTGGGGGGAAAAAAAAATCCTAAAAGATCTTGAATAAAATCAAGACACCCCATGAAGGAAGACTGGAAATATCAGGAAACTGATGGAAAAAAGTTTCTTCTGTAACTTGCATTCATTTTAGCGCTAATATGCAAGGCTCTCTTCTGTTTCTACAGGGGAGGTTCTGAATCAGCCAATAATCTTTTACTCTTTCTTTTTAAATAGAGCTGAAGCATAGATAAAAATAGATGCACAAGCCTGAAATTAGTTTTGAAGCTAGCAGAATTAGCTAGAACAAATCTAGGTCTTTCTGCAAATGGTCATTTCCTTCCAGGATATTCTTCCCCTGCCTCATAACCTCACTGTACTTATATACTTTAATTCATTCTCTGTTGAGCTAACTGCAGCAAGTCTTGTTTTATACCTCTACAGATTTGCTGGAATCAAAGAATGATAAAAAGTTTAACACATGAAAAAGTTAAGCATCGAATGTTTATTACTGTAATAGCCCATAGAATTAGAGAGACATGCTATTTGAAAAGGGTGTCTTAATATTTAAGTGTCTTAATATTGAAGTATACACTTCCTATGGTATTTAATAACACTTAAGCCCCCGGCAGCTCATTACAAATTGAAAGATGTTGCAAACAAAGTGTGCAGTCATTAGCTAAGCTCAGCTCAGTTTAAATTGGGAATCTCCCAACAGCATGCATCACAAGCAAGAAAAAAATGCAGAACTAATGAACAAGACAATCAGAGGGATAAAAAATGGTGGCTTGCCATGTAAGACCAGATCTTTCTTGATAATAACTAGAAATATCAGCATATTAAAAGTAAGAGCATGTTCCAAACCTGATATTAGAATGTTGTTGGGTCAATATGCCCTCTTCCTGAGTCAATGTGCCTCTGAATTTAGCTCACAGACCATGGATTTAATGAAACATTTTGTAAGTGACCTTGTAAACAGTAATACAATACCATTACATCCTTACACCTATTTATTTTAAGCCTGGGCAACCCTGCTTGGACTGGTGTAAAGACAGCTTCAGATGATCCCAGTCTATGGTTGACCCCAAAAGGCCCTCATTAAAACTAACAAAAATGTTTCAAACAGGTAACAAAAGAAATGGGAAAAATTATAAGGATTTTTCTTAGGGGAATGAATGAAAATTTTCCTTTGTGTGTTGACCATGACAGAGCTAGTTGAAATAATTTTTCACTTGAAAATAAATTTCAGCCATGTTTTTACAAATATCCTTCCTCTTTTTTCAAACAACCCAGATTTCTTCACAGCAGCCTTCTCCAATCTGACTGATAGGAATTACTGCATAAAGAACTTGTAGCAGTCAGGAGCTTCCAACATCAGATGTCACTGCTAATATTTTTGGCTACCAGTTCTATTGGTGGTGCCACTGATATAAAGTATGCAGTCTATTCTGATGGCTCATTGGCAAGGCTATCACAATCTCATGAGCTTGAACAGCACTACCAAAAATGTCTTATTTATCCCACATTTACTAAGACTATATTATCCAATGTCATCATAACAAAAAGGAAGTCTCTGATCATATTGGCTACTTATAACAGGATTCTCTTGAGACCTCTAATTTAGATTTAATACCATGATGGTAACCAAAATACCTAAATAAATACACATTTATTCTAACCCTGTCAGTTATTTATATTCCTTCTTCCTGTGGCTTAAAGCAAAGTGAAAGGGATTTTTTTCTGATAGCTATGGGTATTTCTGAAAGTTTCACAGCTGAAGAGAATTTGGAATCATGCACAAAAGATTCAAAAATCCTTGCCCCCTTTGTCACCATACAGTAACTATGAGGGCCAGGAAAATATAGTCAACTGGCAGCCCACATGAAACAACATTAAATGAATGGCTCCTAGTTAAAAGCCTGGATTCTACACTTAAGTCAACGACAGAGCTCTCATGCACTCCAGGGTAACAGGACTGGGCTTCTAATGTCTAGGCTGCAGTAGTTTTCCTTTAACTTATAAAAAAAATTTGAAGTTTCAAATAGTTTCAGGAAAAATAGATTGTACCCCAATATTGCACATTTCTATGAGATTTGCAGCCAGAGACATATAACTCCTTAGGCAGTTTTAACTTACATTTAATACCAGGATGGTGACTAAAGTACACAAGTCCAACCAACTAGACTTGCTCAGAAGAAATCCTCTTGAAGGGAGATCAGCACTATTTTTGTCCTTTCCAATCTGCTAATAGAAGCACTTTGAACAGTAGAAGAGTTTCCTACCATAGCAGACAGTAGTGTGGAAGAAAACAGCTGTTATACTGATAGGACAAATATGTTCAATGGTTAACCTAAATAGCTAGTCAGGACACTGGGCAAATGATTGGAAAAGCAAGGACAGAAATTGTCTTCCACAAGCCTTGTAACAACGTAAACTCTTTTGCAGAAACTGTTATCCAAACAGCTTCCTCCTTGCAGTGGGAGAGGGTGGAAGAATTGAGCTATTGCTGTATCACGTGGTTCTGATACATGCTCCACCTATTTTTTTCCCTGTACATGCTGCCCTGCAGAGAATTTGTGATTGAAAAAAGCCAAGGATGCATAATCCATGTATATCATATTCCCATCTAACATGCCTTGTACTTTGAAACCACACTGAGTTTGATTATAAATAACAATAAATCAGTTTCAAGTCAACAGATTTGCTGCTGTTCTTGCAAACATCTTCTGGTGAGCTAGTAAGAAGGAAAAAAATCCAGTCTTATAAACTAAATAGTCTTCTTTCCATGTCATGGCAAATGGAGCTATAAACAAGCATTGGAGAACTGTGCTTCTGTTGGGATTTTAACTTAATTAATCAAAAACTTTTAACAGTTTTTTCCTCTGCATCCATTTAATATATTCTATACATTAAAAAGATATTTACGGCAGGAATATAAACCAGCTAGCATTTTAACATTACTGTACACATATAAATTAGAAAATAAATAAATGATGCAACTCCCCACAGAAGCAGCAATAGCTTATGAAATATATTATATTTTAAGAAACAATAAGACTTCTGAAAAAGTATCTCATATAAATGGTTAAAAAACCAATCAGCTATTAGCGAAAAATCCAGTTGTGTTTAATCATTTATATATGGCTAAAACTGAAAAGCCTTATCCCACAGTTCAACTGAACCAATGGAAATCTTTTTATGGACTTCACTGAGCTTTAAATCAGGGTGCTAAATGTAAAGAGGACAAAACCAGTGGAAACACTTTCTAAATTATATTTCAATATATTAATAGAAATGTGAAGTAGAATCAAGCCAATTATAGTATGTGGAGGCTAAAGCACAGTAAATCTATATCTTCAGCTTCACAGTGTATCTGGCTAACCAGAACTATGGAAATTATCAAATCCTAGCAAGATAAATGCTTTCTGCACTAATACTACAGTTGTTAATATTCTAGTGTTATAGTTTTGTTGATAATTATTAGTTCTGAAAGCTGGTGCTAGAAGTCTTGAAACTCTACAGTGAATGACTTACTTAAACACTTGCTGTATCCATTTTTTTAAAGTAAATTTATCTTCTTGAAAGATACCCGATTGACAGAATTGGAGATTTAAATCCTCCATAAGTCCTGTATTTGAGTAAACAAGTTGATGCTGAAGGTGTTGTATAAACTAATGTTACTAATAGCAAAATTTTGTAGTTTTATTTACAAAATGATAATTCAGGTACACTTTGAAAAGAAACCATGGTAGTATGGGAGAGTTCAAAACAGTGTCATAACAGTTAATGATACATGCAGTTCAATATTTCAAATCCAATTTCCATTCCAAATTATAAACCAATTAAAAGAAATATGGTGGTGGTTTTATATTGACATTATTGCTTTTTAGCTTGGCTGACAGCAATAAGTAACCTTTAAGGAAATTACAAAATGTATTCATCATAAATCCTTGTATTTTTTTGCTTTTAAATGTGATTTTCTGCCATGAAGAACACAAATGACTACTCACAATACAGAATTTACAAATTCTGGGAAAGCATACTTTAAAATTATAATTTGTCATTATGCCTAGATTGAGTTATTTATGGCATTATAAAATCCTTGAAATCTAACAACAACATAATCATTTCTTATAAAACAACCTTAATATATGAAGAAAATAATAGATCAAATGAATAGAACTAATATACTAATAGTAACTCAATATCAGGCGCTTAAAAACAATTACAATTACAAAAAGATTACTTCTAAATTTCAGCCACATGTATGCAGAACACTAATTATAGTGTTAAACAATCTTATTGAGAATTTCTCACAGTTGGGAATCTCCAGTTTCAGCAAAACACCCATCAGATACATCAGATGTAAACAGCAGTAGCTTTTCACTGATTTTATTTTAAGATGGCAATTGTTGAATTTTATTTTTCTGAAAACAGAAGAGCAGTCACTCTAATTTATGATCCTATTTTAACTAGTAGCGGTAGTATTGCTAATATGTGACATTGAGCTATTCAGTCATTTTATTTAAAACAGTGATAATAATTATTTAACCAATCCTGATAGACCTATTTAGCCATAGCATTGGTAAGGGAGACTTTGTTTTATGACTGCAACATGACAATATTATTGTGAGTTGTTTTTAGAATGCGTTATGCTGCACAAATTCTTTTTAAAATCCACGTTCAGACAAGAACATACCAGATTTTTGTATGAAGTACCATCATTTTTTTATGCAGGAGGTAAAAATAAAAACACTGCAAACATGTAGAAATGCAAATAATTTGAATTTGTGAATTTAAAAGAAAGTCCTCATGCAAATAAAGGCAGAATATAATAGGTCACAAAATACAGTACTATAAGCTTGAATGCTGTAACAACTTGCATATGTGCTTAACAATATATAATATACAGTGAAGCCAAAGGGACTACGAGAAAGGGCCCAAAGTAAAGCATACACATCAGTCTTTGTATAATCAAAGCCTAGAGTAATATATTCCTATCTACACATTACTAAATCTGAAAAAGCTATGTGTGAGGTTTCTGATTGTTTCCAGAAGTACCTTTTCTTTGATAGTCTTCCATACATTGTGTATATGTATACATAGGTATATATACAAAATTATCACTGTTTTAAACACTTCTGAGAATAAGGCACCCTAGAAATATATGATGTTCAAATACAGTATTTTTGCTACTCACCTGTCTGTTACGTTCATCCATAATCCTTGTAATCTGAATCTTTTTTCTCCCCATAGTCCCTGTTTTTTTTCCTCTCCTTCCTTAAAATTATGTATTTTCCCTTTTCTTTTCTTCCTTTTTCCCGTTTCCTCAAAACAAGTCTCCTTCTTCAGCACTTGAACTACTCAGCTCACAGTCTCCTCCATCCTTTCATGCTAAACACACAAACAAAATCAAATGTTACTATAAAATTGAGAACTAGATGAACTAGAATAGAAGTTATAGAATAGAGAGAACTAGATAGAAGTTACTATAGGGAGTTGACCAAGTGTCCTAATTATAATTTAGTGTACAAGTAAATTATAATAAATATCTACTGCATCTATAAAGTAAGAAATGCATAGGGAAATATCAATAATATCATTCAGAAGTTTCTTTTTATGAACAAGCCCACAAATATTTCAAGAAATGAGTAAAAGGACTGAAATGTACATTGTCAAAACTAACAGAATTGGGTAACTAGTTTTAAATATCACTCACTGCACTAATATGAAAAATTACTTAAATCAGAGAGTTAATGAACCTTTCTGTATCTATGCATGCTAAGTAGACCAGCTAATTCATTTCTGAAGGGAAAACAATGTTGTGTTGTGACAGCAGAGGTGATAGTCTGTCATTATGCAAATAGGATGCACCTTTATTAAAGTGTTCTTTGATATATGAGAGATCAGCTAGTTTAAATCCAAAACTTTTAACCTTATTCTTTAAGAATATAGATTGGTGCAAGTATTACTCAAGATACTTCAAGAAAAAAGTAGTGTTTTCCCTCATTTCATTTTAGAGAAAATTTCAAACCGTTTTGACAAATTATTTATAACTAGCAAACATGCACATCTTTCCTTCTAAGAATTTTTGCACCAGAAGCCAAGCTATGTAACACAGAGTAATAGGGAATGCAGAATGTTTTGAACAAATATTTTCACAGTTTTAGTAATGAACTGATATCAGCTCCCTGAGCTTTATGATACCAGTTCTATTGCAAAACAGTCAGACAAAATATATAAAAATACATAATAGCATGTAATAAGCATTCCCTATTTCACAAAATGTCATAAATCACAAAATTAATTTTTATCACGTGCAAAATATTTTAAGCAATAAAAGATCGGATAAAAATATAAGAAAATACACAAATTATGTTCATCTGGTACTAAAATAAAATATGCTTATTTTTTCTGGTTTTAACCTGTTTATCTATTTTTATATTTAGATATTTTGGATAGAACAGCATAGAGTTCTTTTAAATACAGAAGAGAAAACAAATTTGAACAAGATTCACTTTAAATTATTTTCAAATGTTTAAGTTAGTTCCATATTATATTAAAAACATTTACTTGGAAATCAAAATTTAATAATTTTAAAACAGAGGTTGGTGTTTCCTTATTTATTTTAAGCTCATCGTCTCGCAGCCAACCTGATAAATTCCCACAATATGTTACATAACGCTAAGCCAATGTTCTCGCCATTTAATCCATTATTTGGCTCTGATTCAAAGCTACTGAGGTAGAAAAGCTAGACCTCACTCATTCTGATCTTCAATTCTCTCTTGATCTTCTTTGCATACATTAAAATTTAAGCCACTCAGTGTTTTATTACTCTAAGAAAAAAAGGAGTTAACGGATAAGCAGTCAGTTGGAGATTTATAACTGGCCACTATGATATAATTAATTTGCTGGGAAAAACAAAATTTCAAGTATAATATTCACTACCTTTTTGTACATGAATGCCTTTTTATATCACCCTAAATCATTATTGTAATACAGAATATGGCATGTAAAATGGAACAATTCATATTGCCAATATTATAAAGTGCAAAGGCTGCAACATTTTTTTGCTGCTTTTCACCTATTTGAAAAGAGTTCAGCAACTTTTCACTGCTTAAAAAGATACAAAGGCACTTGATCATATTAACAAAAAAAAAAAAAGTCCAAAACACTGAAATAAAGTAGTTTAATGTATTTATAAAACTTTTTTATAAACAGAGCTAGGAGACAGTCTTATCTGATATTCAGTGTTGACAAACAAACCCAGTCTATTTTTAGAAACAGTTTTAAATTTCCTTGGACTAAGTTTCTTTCCTGTTTTTCCTATAGTCTTACCTCTGATACAAGGAGTGTTAGAATGGTTTTTCCTATGCACATGCAGGACCCAAAGGAGTCTAACAGGCTTTCTCTGTAACAGTAAGCCAATATGCTAATTCACAGCAAATGCATATGGAACAATTTACTTTAATTCAGCTGAACTATTGGTGGAACTATTGGTGGAACTATTGGCTTACAGCACTATGCCCGCCTATGGTCTAATTCATTTCAGTGTAGAAGGTCAGGGTGGACAGATTTGAGCAGTGGTGACATGATTAGCAAGAATGAGAGCTGCTTTGCAGATAAATATTCTGATGCTGAATGAATTCAGAAAAATCACTGAATACTTAGGAAATCTACCAGGAAGGGCACAAATCTTAGTGGAGTGGCAATATGGTGAGTGTCACTTATCAGTTCTGCATTTAAGACTAACCTTCAAACAGCAAAAACTTTTATAGACAGTTTAGAGTCAGAACACTTAATTCCTATGATCTACACAAAATTATCTTAAAATAATTCATGCAACACTTGAGGAGCTGAATTTTGTTTATTACCTGGAGTAATCCACTAAATACACTAATTTTACTTTAAGTGAAAAAATAGATGAGCAGGAAAATAAAGGTGAAGGGGAACAAGGATGATTTTGTTATTAAATATTATCATACAGTCTGAGAGAAGCTGAAGGAGAAGAAAGAATGTGTTAGACCATATATACCCAATATACAATTTGCAAAGAAACATAATTCTGCTTCTGACAGGCAGCAGGTTACATTTTCTTGCATTGATAAAAAAAATCACTCTCACATTTGCTTTTTGCTTACTAGTCTAATTTCAAATAAAAGCTATTCAGTTTGTCTAGCAAATTTATTTCTTTTTTTTCCTTGATACCTTCAAAGGTTGGCGACTTCTGTGTCAAAAAGAATGTAAATAACTTTGGAGACCAACAAATCTCCATGGCTGTTTTAGGACTTCAGCAGTGCTCCCAATACTTTTCTGAAAGTTCCCACAGGATTAAGGATTACAGTATTAAGTATTTAAAGTTCTTGTTAACTGATAAATTGTATTTCCCTAACACAAATAAAGCAAGAAAACTAGCACTAGTTAGAAAAAGTACTACAAAACTCAAATAATACTGCAGGCTTTCATTACCTAAAAGAATCTAAAAAGGAACTTAAAATGATTCCAGAAGCTTTGTCAAAATAACTTTTCACAAAAAAGAAACCTTCCAACATAATGACATGGTTACATCCAAACAATTTGCATTTAAAGAAATACAGTTACATGCTATGGTGTTACAGTCTTCTGCATTTTTTTTTCCAAACTCAAACATTAAAAAAAAATCAGACTGCTTACAAAAAGAGGAACTTCATTTTTGGCGAGCTTCTCTTCACTATATGATTTGTCAGAGACAATCTGCTGACAGAAGATTTATCCGAGCCTTGAGAAGGGAAAAAACCTAATGGACAAGTGCAGCAGATCATTCAATCACACCTATCTCTCTTTTGTACATTCACACAGACGTATACATGCACACGCGCACATGTGCACGCTCACACACACTATCCCCTCTCTGCAGCACAGAAGAATCTTGATAGAATGGCAGGAAACATGCACAGAGTGGTCAGGGAAGGATATGATGTCAGCAACCACAAACAATAAAAGGTATAAAGGTGCTTCCTTCCCTAAAATGTTCCAGAAGTGCAAAATGGGAACCAAAACTCTCCACTTCCTTCTCCAAGCAGAACTGTCTGAATCTGCTCTGCTGCAACACCCCAGACAGAGAGTTCTTTGAACAAGTCACACCAGGGACAAGAAGGAGTATCAAAACAGGAGAATCAAAATGTTTAATTTATAAACAAGAAGGCAGCCAAAGAAAAACTAAGTTAAAATGTGCTAGGGATTAGTATTTTCATGGTTGCTTTACAAAAGAAACAAACTTGCTGTAAAGATGTCTCTGTTCCATTAGGCAGCTTGCATTCTCAATGGATTAACTAGATTAAAATTAAAGAATCAAACCAAATCTTCAAACAAAAAATGCTGTCCCCATTCTCTTACCAATTCTATACTGATAAATAAAAATCAATTATAGATCTATGAAATAAATGCAAGTCTTTTTGTTTACTCAAAAGTTTTGAATCAGATTCAAAACACAAATCTAAATGTACTGAGTAAGAAGGCATCAGCTACTTGTCTGATGAAAAATTAGGTGCAAAGACTACAACAAAACCATGAAAATCCACAGCAGGGAATATATATTCAAATAAAATGATCACTGAAATGTTATCTGTAAAAGCCCTAGCTGATGAAGTTCCATATACAAACAGCCATACTTAAAGAAACAAATGGGCAGACTGCATCAAATAAAGACACCAAGTCTTTCAAAGTCTGTCACCTTGAGCTGGATAAAGTTGCAATAAATACAGAAAAGGGTGAAAGTAACGTTTATCTCTCATATCATCCCACTGAGATCAGCTGACAATACATTCAACATAAAAGTGGTCCTTCACATTCAATATAGTTTGGTTCCATGGTCATTACAGAGGACACAGTTTGGCCCATTAACAGAAACTTTACGATAAAATTATATATGTCATCACCACAGCAATACATCAGTAAAGTAGAAATGGCACAATATACAGTATGGTTATCCAGGCAGAAAGCCATGAACAATGAGTCGTCTTAAGGTTTCAAACATATGTCCACAACACTCTGATTCAGAAATTAAACATAACCTACATTTATGTGTTTTGATCTTATATTTATATTTCACTAATTTTACTACTGATTTTGAAAGCATCTGCTGAATTTATAAGATTCTCTTCCATAACTGGTAGTCCCTGTATTTATTTGATTTTTTGTAAGGGATAGCATAATGTGTTTATTTTTAACAGTCTCAGCTTCAGAAGATATAATTTATTTGTTTTTCCCATTAATATTTGACTGTATTCCTATTATAATGACAAAGTAGCAATGAATTTCAGAAAATTCCTCTCTTTCCTTTATAGATTCCTTACCTCTAATGTTTGGGGTTTTTTGCATTCTTCTTCTAGCTGAGAAAAAAGCTGAGTTACTGCCTTGTTAATCAATACTATTATTTTTATTCCTAAGAGGAAGAGACATGAGAAGATCTAGCATTGTGATTTTTTTTTAAATTTGGAATTAAACACTTCTTGTAAGAACAGATATGTGCTTGCTACGCTTGATGAAGAAAGGAAGACTTGCCTAGTTTATATTTTTGAAGATTAGATGAAGAAGAATATTTGATTTGTAAAGCAAAGAATGCAGACAGTAATGCATATTCTAAGGGCAACAGTTGAGTGAAATGCTAGTATACTAAAAAACATGCCCATAAAAAGTTGATTTTAAATCTACAATGACCAGTAGGTGATATTTCAGTGATATTTCACCCAGTTCAAAAAATGGAAAGCAACTAGTCTGAAGGGACAAAGTTTACAGATTCAGGATTAGGCTCATGATGTACCTATGGCAGCTAGACAGACATAATGGGAGTTGACCAATAAATATGGAATAGGATCCTTAAAATTCCTGGGACATTGGCTCAAGTGTATTATTGAATCACACAAGCTAATAATACAAGGGAATAAGGGATTGAAAAATGAATCACCTAATTGGTCTGAAATGGACACAGTGACTAGGAATGTGAACCTGTCTGAAAATGGAGTAGGGAAAATGGACCGGTTGGAATTTCAGCTAGGAGACTGGATAGTTTTGAGCTAATGATTGGATTGGATTTCATTATAGCTAATAGGTGTACAATAAGTGTCAGGAAAGGCATTTTACAAATTCAGTCATTTAGTGGGCTGGAGGAAAAAGGGAAACATTTCAGTGGTCAACAAAGTATGATTTAGCATTTTCTGTGTTGAAAAAGTCTCTTGGAACTACGCTGGTCTTGGTCTAGCTATATTTAAAAACATCTTTCATACTGGGTAAGATAGTAGTTGGAGTAATGGCTGAAAGATGAAATAAGATACAGGGGTAGGATTACTACTGATGAGCATAACTTCTATGTTCTTATAGATCTGGATACTTGAACAAAAGACAGTAAAGAACTTTGATGGCTACTGTTTTATGGAGGTTTGTGATTTGTGACCATGAAAGAGAAGTTGAAAATTGAAAGATATTGGGACAGAGCTCAGTTACAAAAAGAAAAAAAAAAAGGGAGTAGAGCCCTAAAGTAAAATTAAAACAGCTTTTGAGTTATTGCCTGATGGGGAAGGCGACTCGAACTGTGAGCTGCACATTAATACTTGATACTGCACATCAATTCTTGAATCTTGCTATGTTTAGAGATATAAGAAATCTTTGTAAACAAACAGTATCAAGGAAATATCTGAGTCCCTTGTCAGTTCCCCTGCCCTAATGGAGACAACCTTTAACACCCTGAATTTGGCTAGGTATTCAACCCAAAAGGGTGAAATATCTCTTAAGGATGTGACCTAATCTGGGTGCTGGCTGCACAGCTCAGCCTCCTATCGGGGAACTGAAGCAAGGAAATGTGAAAGTTTTCAAGCAGATGTCCTCGAGCCACAGAAATTCCTCAAAATGTGACCAAATCTGAATTGGAAAAAATAAATGGTCTTTTGGGTGCACAAGCCCTTCTTCGGATCCACAGTGTACCCAGAAGCTCATCTTTTTTTCCATCTTCATCTTTTTCTAATGACAAAATTCATAAATTAGGATACATTGCTGCTTTTAAATATTCAAAGTATACACAATTTAAATAGCAACACATGAACTCAGAATATATCTGTTCTAAAAAAAAAAAAAAAAAAAGAAAGAAAAGGACAATGGCACCAGTATAGCAAAGCAACACTTATATTATGATTACAAAGATCTGATATCTCTTTTATGCCACAGGATAGGAAGTAATCATTGTATGTATATTATCTGATGTCTCATGTCTGGAATTTTGCATGTTCAGGATAAAGCATCTGTTAGAAAAATGGAAGGTTCTGACTACCGAGAAATAAAGCACACTGCCATATTTGATGGTGCTAGTGCACCATCATTCGTTTGCCAAAGGTACTTGATTTCTGCCTCCTGGCTATATCTTGACAAGAGGCATCTCTCTATGCTGGAAGATCCAAAATAGATTCCCACTGGTTTGAAACTATAAAAGACACATAAATAGACAATGCTGTAAGAAAGAAAAGATAACATGGATTTTACTATGAGGGTGAAAACAGAAAAAGATGCCTAGTGGAAGAAGAAATGGGTAAAGTGCCTGAAACAACTGACTTCTATCTATTCAGGCAGGAATTTTCTGTTGTTCTGGCCTAGTGAGATATTCTACAGATTTTTTTTGTCCTTGGTGGTAGAGAAAGGGGCAATATATGTATTTGTGTTAACAATACTCACGTGAAAAGAGAGATAGAGAACTGGAGAAACATAAGATATACAGCACACTGATGATTTATGCTTTGATACGATAAAGAGCTAAAAGAGCTGCACTTTAGATACTTGAATCAGTTAGAAAAGAATAAAAAGCTCCACCTAATTTAGCATGCTGTTCAACCACATCATAGTTCACATTCAGTTTTTGAAAATTGTTTTAGGTAGCTAATTCATACTTTCCACGTGAGGATTTGCGCTTCTAACTTTACACAGAATTGGAGTCTAACAGCTCTCACCTCAAGACCTGTAAAAGCAAATTTTCTACTGAAACAGAAGGTGTTTACTACAGAGGTAAACCTAACACTGCTTGCAACTACAAAAGTCACAAGTAAGCATCACACCTTGTCTACTGAACCTGTACCACCTGTAGCACTCCTGTAGCACATGCAGCTGGATTTATTTCTTACACATACAAAACACATTGCATTTGGCAACAGCCAATGCATAAAGTCAGCATCCCTGACAAATATCAGTAAAAACCAGACATATAAAATGTGCTTAATTTGTAGAGGGAAATGCTGCACAACTTGCTTGACAGTTTCCATTCCATCTTGAATGAGCTTGCCTTTTTCTTTTTAAACAGATCATTGCAAACATTGCTCATTTTATTATTGTCTGAGAAGTAATTAAGGTGAATATTTACTACATGATAGTGAAATTCTGAGTGCTTTTAGTAAATATACTATAATTCTCATCTGGCATATTCAGTGAGTAAGTAAACAAACACAGAAGATCATTTAGCAGGTTTAAAAATATATGAAAGTAATGTTAAGGGCAAGATTATGATCATAAAAATGTTAATATCTCTGTTTAAAATCATTGATTTCAGAAAGTTTTAATTATCTTATTTCTCTAAAGCATTTATATACACATGTTGTTCTAGCACTAAAGCCCTTTATGCTAATGTATATCTTCTTGAAATAAAGATATTTTATAGCACTGTCATATAAGGTCCAACATGGTACACAGCAGATTCATCAATTTCCTGTTTTGTATCCTCCCTCTCTCTCTCACAACATCCTAATCAACCTAATTAAAGCTTTGTGCATTTGAAACCTCAGTTGATAATTTGTTTAACTCTATCCCACTGTGGTCTTTTTATAAAGAGAATTAAATTTGAACTTCTGACAGCAATTATTAAATGATCCCAACTGGCCCCAATTAAGACACATGGCTCAAAGGCCTTCAAAATCAAATAAAGTGCCAAGCCCTCTCTTTCACTTGTACATCTTCCTTTACTTTGCTTTATTTTCTTAAAGCTAATTAAGCTCATCTCATCAAGTGGAACTGCATGCTATTGTGTAGACTAATTCAAGATACAATGTATCAATTTACTGCTGCAGACATACTGAAGTATGGACAACACTCCAGAAGTCATCTTTTTGAAACACCTCCCTGATTCAATTCACCTAGCTTTTAAGGGAAGAGAAATGCTTTAATATGTTCACTGTGCTGCACATGACCTACATATGCGTGCTTTTAAAACATTGCATATAAAAACCATGGATTACAGAAATATATTAAATATCCATAGTATGAATTTTACACTGCTTACAATTCTCCTTATAATAACACTTTTCTTCTTTAAGTCTTTCCATTTTGTTTTCATTTCTTCATTTCTGAGTTTCAAAGAAATGTAACAGTCATGTAACTTCTGAAGTTAACCTTTTTTTTACCCTTAATTTCTGCTCTAATTTTTCTACATACGTTCAGTAGTATGCTGCGAAGAAATGTTCCCATGATTTCACATAAAGGCAGGTAACCCCAGGATTTGGAACTCATTGGTTTGTGTGGTACTCCAGAGAAACAGCTGAATTAAAATCAGCCTCATGAGACTGAAGTAGCTTCTATACACATCTCACTCTTTTTATTCTAAGCTCTAACACCTGCTTGGAAATTTAACCCCCATATTTTTCTGAAGAAAAAATGGGACAGATTTGTCAACTGCCATTTGGTTTAGGTCAAAGCTGAGCCGTATGATGTTCTGCTAAATTAATTGCAATGTAATTGATAGTTTGACACAGTTTTTGAAAAGATGATGCTCTATCCACTTTATAACCAGACTGCTTTCCCTATATTAAAATACACAAGACCTTGTACTTCCGCACATTCACCCTAAGTGCAGCTTTGAGTAATAACTTACTAAAGTACAGCACACATTTTCTATTTCAATATTTCTAATTAAATGTTATACAAGAAAAGATCATGTGCACAGTCATCATCAAGAGAGTATGCAAAAAGTAAAAAAAAAGCTCAAAACAATACTAATTTTAAGTAGTATTTTATTTTTATTTTAAGAAAGCAGTGGGCAATGTTTTCTATATATTTCTTTCATTTACATGTTTAAAAAATGTAATAAAGATATTCCTTAAACACAAAGAAGATAGAAAGACACTACATTTCAATGCAATATTTCCTTTACTGTCAGGAAGATATGTAAGTATGTAAAACAATTATGTAAATTATGTAAAACATAATTAGACACATTTCTTGTCCAGCAGGGAAACACATTTTTCTTTGTAAAAATTTAAGAAATTAAAGTGATGCCAACCTCTTTTCAAACTGTAAAATAAATTGTTGCTAAATAATCGCAAATGATACATTTGGGAAAAATTTTAAATATTGACTTTAAAAGGCAGGCAACAATTTTACTCCCACAAATTCTATATGACTCCAGTAAATTTTAACTGTAACATACAATAACAACTGACAGAATTTCTCATACCGCATTCAAATTTCAGAAGATTAAAAGAGATTTTGAGTATACTGTGCCATAAATTATTTCTCATTGTATTCTGATAATTCCACACAAGATGTTAGTTTTAGATCATTCTTTTGCTAAAACCAGAAAACCCTGCCACAGATTTAGTGCAGATTTAGTGCAAAGAGCTTAAAATATCCTGTGGAAAAAATTCTGTACAGAAATCAGATCAACCCAAATCCTGCCATTACTCAGCACTGCAGCGGCGTGCAGATGTTTGTAGTGGTTTAAGGATCCGTTGGGGGCTGGAAACTACATATTCAACTCCAACATGACTGAATCTCATCAAAGTAAGAGCTCATAATTTGTCACAAAACCCAGCCAATTAATATATGTTAGAAAAAGGCTCCCGTGAAGATAATATATAATTAAAGATCCAATGCAGCTGTCACAAATCAAAATTCTGCATGTTAAAAAGAAATATCAGTCTGGGTTTCTGAATGTTTACATTGATAATAGATCTATGGAAAAAAACCACAAAACTAACTATAGTATTTCCTCCAGGTTTGGGGTTATGACTTAGGGACATCTGGGTACTAAAGCACTATTTAGTGTTCTGACTGTTGTGCTGTAAATAGTTAAGATCCTTGCCAAAATGCAGCAGTTATTTTGTTTTAGTGCTATATTAAAAGACAGACCTTCATTGTGCGTGAGGTGGCCTTCATTGATGCACTTTGTTGTCAAGACATTCCTCTGAAAACACAGCATGTCCTTATCGCTACAAAAAATACAGTACCATAAAACTGTGTACTATAGCCCTAAGACCAGCACTGTGATCCTAGCTATTCAAATGCACAACCATGAGTAAAACTACACTGCAGCCAGTTCCATTATTTCACATTTACATTGGTAAAAATGAGATCTGAATGTAGCCTGTAACCATTGTTTAAATAAATATATCAATAAAAATAGTTTTCATATACATATACATGGAAAATGAAGCCTGTTGCTTTATTAATACATAACTCTGACTGTGATGCTGACTGCTACCTATTCAGAACAATAAACTTTTTTCCTTATATTTTGCACAACAATATTTTAATTATTGAAACACTGCATATGAGTCAATTGGGCTGTGATTTTTTTTTTTAATTTTTCTTTTTTAACAGATATTATCCATTTTCTGGCTATCATTTGGGTTCCTACCTGTCAGTCAGTAAACTCTGAAAATATTTGAATACTACTTTGTATATGTGTGCATGTATGAACATGTGTGCCCTTGTCTTGACATCATGTTGTAAAAGTAAGTACTTTCTCTTTTCTATTTGAAAGAGACACAACAAAAACAAATTTTTGAAACAGTAGTCTGACTGGAATTAGTCAGTGTATTTTTAAAAATGCTTTAACTCATATTCAGACAAATAAAAATATCATGTTGATGGATAAAAGCAGGGACAAATTTTAATCAATGGTAACAGAGAATAATGTAATGGAGATACAATTCTCCGTAAGTGGAATGTGATGGGTTTTAAGGGTCTTTTCTCCCCTTTAAACTCCTTGAACAATTTCAGAAATGCTGTTTCCATTAATGCTAGAAGCTGTAGTATGTATCTTCAGCACAAAGTTAATTTTCTTAAAATATCACTTATTACATTGGTACCGAATCATCTGTTGACTTTAAAGTTATGGTTTCAAAGGTCATGAATAGGCACAGAATTTTGAATATGCTAAAACTTAATATGCTGAGAGGTCAATAGAATAACTCATAAGTGTTTGAAGTGTAAGACAGCCTATATGTGTAAGGCTGTCTGAAAAAGACCAAAAGCACTTCACATTTCTGACCTGTTTACATGGTGCAAAATTTCCTAATATTCTTTAATATTCTTCACTACATTATACTAAGGTAAAAAAAAAATCATTATGAAGCACCGTACTTTTTAACAAAACAGTGTGAATAATGTTAAGGTTATGCTGCCTTTTATTCCTCAGGAGTGTGTTCATTGATTCCAAGCAATCAGTAACATTTTTGATTAAGATCTCAGAAATAGCTGAAAATCTCAAAGTTTCTCTGCTGTTGAAACATTCACATGTCTTTGACTGTCCCCACTAATGACAGTAAACTATGCAGCCTCAAGCTAAAGAGATTTTCTGCAATGAATATACAAAAAGACCAGATAAAATCCATTTTAATACTAACTAAATTGTTATGTCTATTAAAGAAAAAATATTTTTGCCCCTAGAAACACTTTGAGATTGAAATAATAAAATTCAAGGTGCAAATCATGTAGTGATAAATGATACAAATTCATAGAATCATAGAATCATTAAGGTTGGAAAAGACCTCTAAGATCATCTAGTCCAACTGTCAATCCAACACCTCCATGCCTACTAAACCATGTCCTGAAGTGCCACATCTACACGTTTTTTGAACTCCTCCAGGGATGGCGACTCAACCACTTCCCTGGGCAGCCTGTTCCAATGCTTGACAACCCTTTCAGTGAAGAAATTTTTCCTAATATCCAATCTAAACCTCCCCTGGTGAAACTTGAGGCCATTTCCTCTCGTCCTATCTCTAGTTACTCGGGAGAAGAGACTGACACCCACCTCGCTACAACCTCCTTTCAGGTAGTTGTAGAGAGCAATAAGGTCTCCCCTCAGCCTCCTTTTCTCCAGGCTAAACAATCCCGTTTCCCTCAGCTGCTCCTCATAGGACTTGTGCTCTAGACCCTTCACCAGCTTCGTTGCCCTTCTCTGGACATGCCCCAGCACCTCAAAGTCCTTCTTGTAGTGGGGGGCCCAAAAGTGAACACAGTATTCGAGGTGCGGCCTCACCACTGCCGAGTACAGGGGCACGATCACTTCCCTAGTCCTGCTGGCCACACTATTCCTGATACAAGCCAGAATGCCATTGGCTTTCTTGGCCACCTGGGCACACTGCCAGCTCATATTCAGCCAGCTGTCAACCAGCATCCCGAGGTCCTTTTCCGCTGGGCAGCTTTCCAGCCACTCTTCCCCAAGCCTGTAGCGTTGCATGGGGTTGTTGTGACCCAAGTGCAGGACCCGGCACTTGGCCTTGTTGAACCTCATACAATTGACCATTTGATTGGTCAATTGCCCATTGATCCAGCCTGTCCAGGTCCCTCTGCAGCACCTTCCTCCCCTCAAGCAGATCAACACTCCCGCACAACTTGGTGTTGTCTGCAAACTTACTGAGGGCGCACTCGATCCCCTCATCCAGATCATTGATAAAGATATTAAACAAGACTGGCCCCAAAACTGAGCCCTGGGGAACACCGCTTGTGACCGGCCGCCAACTGGATTTAGCTCCATTCACCACAACTCTCTGGGCTCGGCCATCCAGCCAGTTTTTTACCCAGCGAAGAGTACACCCGTCCAAGCCATGAGCAGCCAGTTTCTCCAGGAGAATGCTGTGGGAAACCGTGTCAAAGGCTTTACTGAAGTCCAGGTAGACAACATCCACAGCTTTTCCCTCATCCACTAGGCGGGTCACCTTGTCGTAGAAGGAGATCAGGTTGGTCAAGCAGGACCTGCCTTTCATGAACCCATGCTGGCTGGGCCTGATCCCCTGGTTGGCCTGCACATGCCTGTTGAGCACACTCAAGATGAACCGCTTCATAATTTTCCCCGGTACCGAGGTCAGGCTGACAGGCCTGTAGTTTCCCGGATCCTCCTTCCGGCCCTTCTTGTAGATGGGCGTCGCATTGGCAAGCCTCCAGTCGTCTGGGACCTCCCCTGTTAGCCAGGACTGCTGATAAATGATGGAGAGTGGCTTGGCAAGCTCCTCTGCCAGCTCCCTCAGTACCCTTGGGTGGATCCCATCCAGCCCCATAGACTTGTGAGTGTCCAGGTGGCGTAGCAGATCGTTAACTGCTTCCTCCTGGATTATGGGGGGTTTATTCTGCTCCCCGTCCCTGTCTTCCAGCTCAGGGGGCTGAATACCCTGGGGATAACTGGTCTGACTATTAAAGACTGAGGCAAAGAAGGCATTAAGTACCTCAGCCTTTTCCTCATCCTTGGTGGCAATGTTCCCTCCCACATCCAATAAAGGAGGGAGATTCTCCTTGGCTCTCTTTTTGTTGTTAATGTATTTGTAAAAACATTTTTAATTATCTCTTACAACAGTGGCCAGCTTGAGTTCTAGCTGGGCTTTTGCCTTTCTAATCCTCTCTCTGCATGACTTGACGAGAACCCTGTACTCTTCTTGAGTTGCCGCCCCTTCTTCCAAAAGTGGTAAACTCCCCTTTTTTTCCTGAGTCCCAGAAAAAGCTCTCCGTTCAGCCAGGCTGATCGTCTTCCCCGCCGGTTCGTCTTACGGCTCATTTCATACTATACAATTAGAAAGCATTTTTATTAATAGGAATGTCATCACGTCTGAAGTGAGCAAAGTCTTCCTCTCTCATCACCTTTTCCAGAAAAGTAAAAATAAAAGAATAAAAATACTTATAAGAATTTCCTTTCAGATTAATGAATGTTAATGAAGACATGAGCATGTCACATCCAAAAAAACCAAATGAAATTAATATCTATATTTCCTCTTCTCAAATATAATTGATTGCAACATGGAGATTTTGTAAATACCGTCTTATGGATGTCTACAACAATACGATGAAAGAAAACAATGAAATAAACCTAAAAGAATGATAATACTCAGTTCTTGAATGGTCTTTGAATAAACCTAGCCTAACTGATAATCTTTTCCTAACAATGATACAGTTTATGTGGACATATCTAATAAATCAGAGAAACGGCTTCTTTTCACTCAGTTCAGCTCTTTTCATCATGATGACAGAAACAAACATTCCTATAAAAGTTGTTACAGCCTATATTCTTCCCTGTATTAGTGTGCACACAGAGTGGTACAGACCAAATTGATGGACATAATTCAGTCTTAAATTAGCCAAAGGGTAAATTGTAATATAATCTCTGGAGTGTGCAGATCCTTCTTTACATTTTTTTAAATTGTTATTGATGTTTTAAATGAGGTCAACTTTTCCTTTTTCGAAACTGGTTTTAGTACTCAGTGTTTTCAAGAACCCCTTTCTAACCAATATAAAGTTGTCTCAGAAAACACATATCTTAAGAACAATAAGAACAAATGTGGGGAGTTTGATAGACTTTTCTTGAAGCAGGCTTTACTTCACTAATTTTTAGTAGGGTTATTGCAGTGATTACATTTTATGGCAAACATACCGTTTATTTTTTAACAAATCAATGCCCCAGTTCCATCTGAACCTGAAGATGTCAAAGCTCACTATTTGTTAGAATACCGTTAGAATAACCAACTTAAAATAGCAGGAAGGAGAGGCTTGATTGTGTAACTAGTAAAAAGGACCACTGAGATTTAACAGAAAATACATTTTTTGACCAGAAGGTCAGATCCATTGCTCAGAAACAAGGAGTGACAGTCTCCAAGAAAACAGCTTCTTAGCAATTTAAGAATGCATTAATAAAAGACATACACAGACCAGTTAATAGAGGGTGTGAAAATACATTCTATACTGCTGGCTTGGCATCATGCAAAAGACAATAGAAAGTTGTCTACACAAAAAAACAGTATGTAGGAAAGGAGAGACAAGACTCTCTCTCCTCAGATACGTTTATACAGTGTGACACAGCCAGTCTAAGATTGAGGCTTCTGTATATTGTATATAAATTTTTTTATACTACCCAATGACTACATTTTATAGGTGAAATACAATTTCTCTATATTGTTTTGAGATGGAGAGATCAAATGGAGACCAAATATGTCTGGTAAGTAAGAAACTATCTCTATTATCAATTCTTCCTACAAGAACTTCTTAGAACAGAAGTTCTCACATTGTGGTGAATCAGAAATCAGTGAGCCACAGAAATGTTGCTTGTTACCAGTAGACAGATATACTATAATATGCTATATAATATGATAGAGTTGGAAGTACTTTTATTATTTATACTAATACATAGTTTCCTAACATTATTCTGTCACATAAAATATAGTTAGTCTTGATGTAGATATATTCTCTTGCCAGAAATTCCTATTTCTGAAAACTTAATTTACTACAAATTCTATCATTTGAATAATGTTCAGAAGGAATTTTCTTCTACACATGCATAGCTTCTTACTGAAGTTAGCCAAACTTCTGTGGGTTTGAAATTTGCTTACCTACTTCTCCCTGTTGCAATCTCCATAACACAGAACAGTTGTATATTACACACAAAAGGGAAAAAAACCAAATCTGAAGTACAATTCAGTAGTGTACTATAGATAAGGTTTAATGCAAGAAGTGCACAAAATAATTGCTTTAGCCTTGCTGAATTAAAATATTTGGATTCAACATTAAAAAAAAACAACACAAAAAACCATTTAATCCTTCTTATTATGTGTCACAATAGGGAAACCTACATGAGGGAACAAAAGTGACACAGGCATGGACAGAAAACAGCAAAAACTAAGTTTAAATAAGAGAGAATTATAGCCATCAGCAACTCTGAACATTTCCTTAAAATTTGGATAGGCTTAAAAACACTTCCTTAAAATCTTTAGCCTCAAGTCAGGCCAAAGAATTATTCTTTAGCAAGGAAGTATGTGTAATGTATTGAACTACTCTGAACAAATCTGACAAAATGCCAGGAGCTTCCTTGGTGTTTAAATGGCTGCCACAAAAAAAAAAAGAAAAAAAAAAGAGACCACATGCTTTGTGTGTAGTCAAATTTTTTTTAGGAATTGGACTAAAAAGGTAGAAGGTCCTCAAAAATGCCTTAGGTAATAATTGCAACTCTGCAGTTTTGGGACAGACACATGAGCCAGAAATACTAACTTTCAGCACATATGGAATGAAGTTGAGACTAACCTGAAGAACAATTATAGCATACTTATTCATTTTGGTTTCTTTAGAACCATATAGAACAAACTTCAAATTTTAAATCAGACTATATTTTAGATGTTTGTTTTTCCCTGGTTGATCGGACTTTTTAAAATACATTTGAAAAAAAAAGTAGTTAAGATAAAGATGGTGCTGCATCACAAGCTTGAATTTCTTAGCATTCAGTTTACAGAAATTCCAAGGGCAAATCCTCTTTACAAGGCTGAGTCTCAATTCACTTTTGCCAAATGCCAACACTGACTTGGAGTAGATTGTTTAATGTTTATTGCCAGCAATAAGAAACTTTTAAAACCTGAAATGACAGTTTATGATTAAACCATTTAATCTTACATTTTCCAAGGTACAGACTGCAATATTCACTCATATGAAATAATTTATCTTTACATTTAGGAAGGACACTTTGGATTCCAGTTTGCTCTTAAATCTGCATAGAAGAATACGGTGACATATTTCAAACATATAAATTTATTTTTATGGGCTTTTCTCCCCCCAATTGTCAGTCATATTTCAACTGAAAGGCAGTGGTGTGGTGTTCCTCAGGGCTCAATTCTAGGGCCAGTTCTGTTCTATATATTTATCAATGATCTGGATGCAGGAGTTGAATGCACCATTAGCAAGTTTGCTGATGATACCAAACTGGGAGGTGCTGTTGACTCTCTTGAGGGACAAGAGGCCTTGCAGAGGGATCTAGATAGACTGGAGCATTGAGCAATCATCAATGTCATGAAATTTAACAAGTCCTAGTGCTGGATTCTGCACCTGGGATGGAGTGACACTGGGCACAAGTATAAATTGGGAGAGGAGTGGCTGGAGAGCAGCCCTGCAGAAAGGGATCTGGGGGTGCTGGTTGACAGCAGGCTCAATATGAGTCAGCAGTGTGCTCAGGCAGCCAAGAGGGCAAACTGCATCCTGGGGTGCATTAAACACAGTATAACCAGCTGCTCAAAAGAGATGATTATCCCTCTGTATTTAGCAATGGTGCAGCCTCACCTTGAGTATTGTGTGCAGTTCTGGGCCCCACAATTTAAGAAGGATGTGAAGGTCCTTGAATGCATCCAGAGGAGGTCAACAAAGCTGGTGAAAGGGCTGGAAGGCACGTCCTATGAGGAGTGGCTAAGGACACTGGGTTTGTCTGGTTTGGAGAAAAGGAGGCTGAGGGGCGACCTCATTGCTCTCTACAGCTTCCTGAGGAGGGGAAGTGGAGAGGGAGGTGCTGATCTCTTCTCCCTGGTATCCAGTGATAGGATGTGTGGGAATGGTTCAAAGCTGCATCAGGGGAGGTTCAGACTTGACATTAGGAAGCATTTCTTTACCGAGAGGGTGGTCAAACACTGGAACAGGCTTGCTAGAGAGGTGGTTGATGCCCCATGCCTGTCAGTGTTTAAGAGGCATTTGGACAGTGCCCTTAATACTATGCTTTAACTTTTGGTCAGCCCTGTAGTGGTCAGGCAGTTGGACTAGATGATCGTTGTAGGTCCCTTCCAACGGAAATAGTCTATTGTATTGTATTGTATTGTATTGTATTGTATTGTATTGTATTGTATTCTATTCTATTCTATTCTATTCTATTCTATTCTATTCTATTCTATTCTAGTTTGCTTTTTAAGAATGACAGTGTATTCCCTATATCTGAAATTCTGGTAATGCTGTAGTACAATGTTTTGCCCTTGCTCTCTTCAGTAAATCTAAAATGCTAGAGGTACTTGACATTTCAGTTCTTCCACAAGAGATCCCCTATTTTCTCCAGCTACTAGGAAGAAAATTAACTCTATCCCAGCCGAAACCAGGACACTAATATACGTCTAATATATTAGAGAAATTGTTCAAGAACAGTTCATCCTTACACAAAGATTACTCGTGCAATGCTGCCAAAGTCAGAGTCAACCTGCATTATCATCCATGGACTGTAAGTGCCAGACAAGCAAATTAAGCTGCTTTCATTCTCCACTGTGCATTGCATAAAAGCAATTTTTAATTTCATGCTGAGAAATAGAGATGAGTGAATAACAATTTCCCACAAATTAGATAGAATTGTTGCATTCTGACACACTTCTTTTTTAATTGTATAAATTCAGACATATGTATGGCATAAATCCCTGAAGAACAGTGTCCTAAGTATTCAATAAAGAGGGGAAAATCTTATAAAATCTTGTCATTCCTTAAGGATAATTTTGAGTCAGCTCACTGTGAGTATTTTTCTAGTATGTATTTGCAAACAGCATTGAAACACATTATCTATTATTTAATGTAGCAATTTTACGCTTTTTATTTACAACAGTGTTTTGGAAAAACACTCTAGAACAGAATAATGTATTTAGAAATGCTCTATAAATTGTGCTGCATATCTGTATCTGTAATTGGAATTCCACAATAGAATTCAGGTGAACAAAATGTAATTATTAGATTGAAAATGTAGACATGATACTGAAGAAAAAAATCTTACTTGTTGCACAAAGTACTTTATGAATGCCCACAAGAGTAAGATCTGACCTCATTGCAGCCATCAACATTTAGCATCTAGTCTAAGCTTCTTCAAACATGAGCTTTCTTTATCGTCAATGGAGAAAATTAGGAACCATATAAACATAGCTGTAAACATCTCACCAAAATTACAGGGACTATAATGGAAGTAGTAGGACAAAGAAGAGGATACCTTTCCATCTCAAGCTTCATACAGCTCAAGCCTAGTGACTTAGACTGCACAATGGGAACAAGAAAGGAACAATCCCTCAAAAAGAAAAAGAATAAATATTCAAACATCTTTTTTTTTTAGATATTAAATGCAATAATGCCCCATGTGTCCTATTTAGTTAGCAATTATATTGCCTTACTGTGTGTGTTAACATGGAAAAACTTGTACCCTTATTATGCAACATGAAACTCATCATTAAGAAGTCACTATCAATAATATTCATTGTGATATTTTTTAAAGTCTTCCCACACTAAACCACTAACATGCCTAGTTTACTGTACAAATAAGAAAACAAAAAATCCTTTGAAATAAAAACTCCAACAAAAATTATTGAGGGAAACCATAATAAATATGGCTCTAATAGGAATCATGCTGAAAAATAATAGTGAAGAATAACTAAGTACGCAAAAATTTAAATTTAATTTCAGTGTTTTCTGATAAGGAGATATGGTTCAAGACAGATTTCCTGGGGGAGTTCCTTACCTGAAGACCTATCACAGCAAAAGACATAACTTGCCAATGTAAGATGTGATGCTGAGATTCCTAAAATGTGCTATGGGGGTGGTGATATCTGTCAAGATTATATTTGTGGAGGAGTTCTTGAAAATAGCCAGGATCTAAACCATTAAGGATTTCAAAACTGAGAGAGCAAACTTTAAAATCAAACAGGTACTTCATAGCAGACAAAGTAAATGAGTTCAGGTACAAGGAGGATGATTTGCTCAAGACAGTCTGGGAGTGTGTCACTGAATTCTGAGCAGGCTGCAAGTGACAAAGTTGAGCTCCTGGAAGCCTTTCTAGGAGGGATTTACAATAATCCTCTCCATCAAGAGAGCATGTGCTGCTGCTATGAAGTCATCAAAGGATAAATAAGGGTACTGTCTGCATCAAGCATGCCACTAAAAAGACATTTTTCAATCTAATTCACTGCACTAATCTCTACAGAGGAGAGGGGAATGAACTGGACATCAGGATTTTTAGTACCATTCCCTACTGTGTGCAAATCCCCTCAGTCAGTAGCCACATGTAAAAAGAGAGAGCAGTCTCCTAAAGATGACAAAAACACACTGGTAAGATTTGTGCTTTCACTGGAGCTAAGACAGAGGGAGCTGGCAATATTGCCTGTTTGAAACAGAGCTACATTTGTGGAATCCCTGGAGTTAGAGACATACAGTTCCTTATCACTAGAATTGTGCTGAAGTCTTTGATATTTAGCATTCCAATACCCACTGTAAGCACATACACTTCATGACATCATTCTGGTGTCTGCCAAGCTAACCTTGAACTTCAGCACTGCTCTGAAGAGCCATAAAATATTTTTATCATTAACCTGATATTCTGCACAACAAAATTGTTGGCTAATTCAGGCATGAAGCTTTGCAGTTATAAAGCATTTGATTTCCCCACATATTCAAACTAAGATTTCGTTGAATTTGTGCATGCTGAATTGGACTATAAACTGAAAAATATATTGTAATAGCATACAAAATCTTGTAATCTTAAATAATGAAAATATTAAAATAATTAAATAATTTAAAAGTGTTTTCAGTTCACCAAATTGAATTAAGGTAATAAAGCATCATTACATATATTTTCTAAAATATATTTTCTAAAATATATCTTCTTTTATAAAACAGTCACATCTTGAAAACATATAAAACTATTCACATTATCAGTGAATTAAAGTATTCAAAATTAAGCATTTATTGGCCTCCAATGAACAATAAATGATGTTCTTAAAAGAGAAAGTTTATGTGATGCACACATTATAGGAAACTTCTAGTAGCATAATTATTAAAACCAACAGCTTGTACCCCTACAGCTTGACCAAATTTGAAAAAAGTTCAGAATGGAGTGGGGGAATTGGCTGATGAACTTCTGTCAATGATAGCAGTAGTCTTCATGAATAATTCAATATATGCCCCATTCCCTCTTTGTCTCAACAGACTAACATCTGCATCTCTCAAATGACAAGTGTTATTTTTTTCAGAAGCTTCTGAAAATAGTATACTGATTATAAAATATATAATATAATAAAGTTTTTCACTCTCTGCTTTTCACTTTTTGCTTCTGACTTACAGTAAGTAATGAAGTTTTACAACAAAAGGGGGAATTTTCTGAATGGACTTGTATGAGTTATGCAGGAGGTCTACAGAAGCAGTTGGGAAAAGAATTGAGGTCCTCTACTAAAGATTTTGTGTTTTACCTTCAAAAGAACACCTAACACAACCACACAATTCACCCAGATTAGTGTGGCCCCAAAAACTCACTAAGAATTTTTTGCTTTGTACATAAAAGCTACAAATTAACAATTTCATAACATGGATCTTCATGCCTGTCTGATACAATCAGGAAGAAACTTTCTGGTCTGAGTTTGTTGTACTAAATTAGATATTTTCCATAATATCTAATACTTCATACTGAAAATTTGGCACTCCCAGATGCCAAAAATTTCACAGGACATGTTTGGTGAATTCTCTGACATAGAACAGAGTTTCTATTGAGCTAACAAGGCTTCAGTAAAAGAGGAGAAAAGCTTAAGGAGTTTGTAGCACAGGTTTCATCGATTACATTGCAACTGCCAGTACCATCAGAGAAGTTGTGGATGCCCCATCATTGGGAGTGTTCAAAGTCAGGTTGTTCAAAGTCAGGTTGAGCAACCTGATCTAGTGAAAGATGTCCCTGCCCATGGCAGGGGGGCTGAAATAGATGATCTTTAAAAGTCCCTTCCCTTTAAAGGTCCCTTTCAAACCAAACCATTCTATGATTATATGATCAGTCCAGTTTAGGAGGAGAAATGACCTTCAAAGAATGTCTTCTCAGACTTTAACAATTTAGCATAGAACCTCTCCAAATCACTTTAAATATTTTTTTATTTAGCAGAACAGGCAAAGAAACCAACACTAGACAAAACTCTAATCACTCAGAAAAAGACCTTCCAGTGTCATTAGGCCTTATTACTTAAACAAAGGTCTCTCAGATAAGTGTGCTGAAATAATTTGAATATTTTTTCAGTTTAGTGAAAAGATTCTTCAGTGGCATTATGTAACAGTGGATATTTAGGGAAGGAAAACATTAGCTTAATATAATGCTGAAGTAGCTATGCACATAGCTGTTTCCTGATTTACTGAGAAGCTACCATGTGCAGCACTTCTGACTGAAAGCAGTAGTGGACAAAATCTTTTTGATGATACAGACTGAAAGATCAGCTTGATGCTTTGCAATTTTTAAAATATAAATAGTGTATTATCTTTCAGTCCATGAGCCAGCTTCTGTTCATAGGAAGTGTGCTCTAAGCACAAGAGAAGAAAAACTTTGCCTTGCATGCCCTGGATATAAGCCATAAAAATTGAGCTGGTATTGAAGATTTGAAGGTGATCTTGTTGCCAGGAGATAAGCAGAAAGGTTTCTTTAACTTCTGTTTTACCTCCTTGTAATGAACTGTTTCTGTTCTCAGCTGTGCTGGTTTTGGCTGGGATAGAGTTAATTTTCTTCATAGAAGCTAGCATGGGGCTATGTTTTGGATTTGTGCTGGAAACAGTGTTGATAACACAGGGATGTTTTTGTTCTTGCTAAGTAGTGCTTACACACAGTCAAGGCCTTTTCTGCTTCTCACACCACCCCACCAGCGAGTAGGCTGGGGGTGCACAAGAAGTTGGGAGGGGACACAGCTGGGACAGCTGACCCCAACTGACCAAAGGGATATTCCATATCATAGGACGTCATGCTCAGCATATGAAGCTGGGGGAAGAAGAAGGAAGGGGGGCACATTCGGAGTGATGGTGTTTTGTCTTCCCAAGTAACCATTACACATGATGGAGCCCTGCTTTCCTGGGGATGGCTGAAATCTTTTTGCATATCTTGCAGCTCACTCAGGGATAGCCCTAGTCCATGAATAATACATTTTTGGGGATAGCTCACATGACGAAAATAGGCTGTCTCTGCTCACAAAAGGTCCACATCTAAACTGCTACAGAGAAAAAAGTGCTTCATACCACTACGGAGGGTGTTCCCCCCATTGGAAACCGATGCTACTGGCAAGGCACTGGAAAGTATTTTTAAGTGAAAAAAGCCCACACTGTTCATATCCTGTGAACAGCAAGAAAATTTAATTTTCCAGTGTTGCTTTTACCTTAGTTTTCCAGTGTATAATCATACAACAAAGTAATTTCTTTCATGCTATTTTTCATTTCTTGAAGTTAGTTAACTGTGTAAAATGTAAATATACAGTCCAGATTAAGACTTACCTACCCATTCTATATATCTGTTTATACAGATATCTTCACCCTGCCACTTAAGTGACTACCAATATTTATTCCCAAAACATCACTGGGAGACTGAAAATATGATTCCCTAATTGACAGAGATGAAAGTAAGGAATAGAAAGTTAAGTGCCCTACTCACTGTTAACTAAAACCAGTAGCATCAACAGAAAAGCAGCTCTCAACCATATTTTTTTCTGCTCATCACTTGATCGGCTTTCCTTATGGATTTTTTTTAAATGGAAGCTATCAGCTATGTATAAAATGAAAAAAACCCCACAATCTCGACGTTATATCTTCTCACTTGTGATACATCTACAGCTAAGATCAGCAATGATTTCCAAAACAGACTCTGAAACCAGTAAACATATAGAAGGGACTTCTATATAAGTCCTCAGCTTTGGAATTTTTCATCTGTTTTGTCCAATTTGGATGTGCATAAATTTCATCTCTTTTGCCATATCAGGTTCCAAGTAGGATCGTGAAGTATCAGGCAGATTTGAGATTCTTTTACTTAGCATTTGGATCTAAAAGGAATATATCACTATGCTGAACTGCAGTTCAATTTATAGATTGGGTTTTTATACAATGAAGTATAATTAATAAGCTTAAGTTTAAAAGGAAGTGCTTTAAAAAAACCACAAGATAAATAAGGATTGACATAAGGATAGGGAGTTATTTTCATAGCCTTTCATTTGGTCTTTGGCCTCTTTCCTGACACTTTGTAGAAGGATGTCAATTCTCATGACATATATAGCAGGATATAAAATCTATCCTTTCAGAAATGTATTAAATTCTCCCATTCATTTCACATAGGCCAATCTACTAATAGGTGTGCTGACCCTGTTGTAATCTTGGTCTTAAGTATAATAGCTTAGTGGTAACAATTAGTATATCTGGAGCTGAACTAACAGCCTAGCAATCAAGGCAGAGATGTAGCATAAGCATCCCCCTCCCAAGCAACCTATTTCCCCTTAGCTTTCTTTTTACATTATGTGTGATAACTGATACACTGAAAATATTTGTCTCATATATTAACAATTCCCATCCAAAAATATTTTTAGGACTAATTTAAAAAGTCAGTATTATTTGCAGAAATCCTAGAAAGATCTAGCCTGTAACAAAAAATAATATTAAAAACATCAGTAATGGAATCTGGAGCTTACAGTCATTTTCTAGTCCAACCTGTCTAAAAAACCAAGAAAAATTATGTTTGGGATACTTATATATATATCATTCCCATATCCGCATACACAAAGAAATATAAAAGTACATACAACAAAAACACTAAAATTTGCTATATTTCTAACCCATAATATAGAAGGACCACAAGTCTAGAAGAACAGAAGAAAGACTTTTTAATTTTATATAGTAACTGTATACATGTGACTAGAGCACCATGTGTTTATGGACTGGTTATTTTGAGGTCTAACTGTGAAAAGACTTTTTGACAATTTTATTCACAGTCTAAGGCATACCCAGAGGCAAGCATAGTTTGAAAACCATATATGTGTGTGTGTGTGTATATATATAAAAATATATATGTACATAATCATAGGAAGTGATTTTACAGAAAAACCACAAGTCTAGCTAACGTGGCAGTCTACCACTGCATAGTATTTCTGGATAGACTTTTTAACATATATACCCCATCAAGAACATAAAATCTGAAATTATCTGAGGAAACAAAAATGTGATGCACAGAATTCAATTTTAAGTATATAAAGGCACACCTCAACATGAAATAGTGTTTAAAAATACCTCCTAAAAATACAGTTAATTTTTTTTAAAAATCTATTTAATTTCTTTTAATATATATATGCAGCTACCTCAAATGCAGCCAAGTCATTAAGCTCATTAAATCAGTCTGATTTTGGGAATTAATGGAGCTTTCCATTGTTGAAGAATTAATTTTTAGCTATCAATATAAAAAAAAGAAACCCAGGGACATCAACCCTTCTGTACAAATTGCAATTCAAAGATTGAAATTATATCATTAAAGATGAAAACAATAGGATTACAGGCAACATCAACTTGTAAAAAAAATTCTGATCTTTAATAAACATCTAGTATGCCCATTGATATTTAATGTTAACAGTTTTTTAATGGCTGAGGCTGTAACCTTAGCAGCCCAATGTGGAATTTACTACTGTCATCCATGCCTTCATAGGGATAGAGGTAGAAGGCAGCAAAGCACTAACTCAAAGTTATGTTTACCAAATTTGAGCTGTTGATTCATTTTCCACTGGCAAAGACATAATAGGAGCACCCCATCACATCATAAGCACTATTATGCTGTTTAGACACCTTCCATAAAGTTTAACTAACACACTTACTCCTGCTACTGAACATTGAGAATTGCAAGACATTCTTAATAGCAAAACTATCTGTGTTTCTTTTCCTTCCACCTTCTTCCACCTTGTTTGTTTATACTGTTAATTCTTTGAGGTAGAGGCTGTCCATTTTGTGTATTTGCACAGCACCTTGCACTATAGGCCCTGATCTCAGGACCTGTAGCTGTTACTACAATACTACTTATTGTTGTAACAATAATAATTTTTAAAGATTTTTTCTCTGTAGGCAACAAAGTCTAAAACAGTCAAATTTAATTTTGCTATTTATATCTTCTCAATCTCTTACTGGACAAGTACTTTTCACTAGAAGGAATACGCCCTCTTATACAATATCCTTTTGTATAATTCATATGCATGCAGTATGCTTAAGATTCCACATTTTTAGATGATCAGCAATATTTATAAACTGGAATATAAAATTTGAAAGAAATACTATAATATTTTCTAAATAACAGTTGGGAATATTACAACATTTATTCCAGAATGGACAGGAATAACTGCCACCACTTGAAACAGAGAGGTTTGTTGATTGCAGTGTGATGTTTTTCTATGTACATTATTGGATAACCTATAATTTAAAAACCAGGAATTTTTTTAAAAGCTAAAAAATTAAACAAATACCCTGTTTAACTAGATGCACAGCAGCCTGGGTAAAACCCTATGACTGTACAATAAGTAAAAAAATAAAAATAATGCATTTATTCTCAGTTACTCTTCAGAAAAGAGAATCCTGTATAAGTGACTACAGCAGAATTTTTTTTTCCTTAAACTGAGCCCTGTCAGTGACAGCAAAACAGATTGTGTGCATCTGCTGGGAATGAGCCAGATGACAGTTGAAGAAACACACGTGGATATCTTGGCACAACAACTAAAGAAGAAAAATAGACAGAAAGAAGCAGAAAATTCTAAACTTTAATTAAAATAGCCTCTCTAACAAAAGTTATCTAAGAGTCTGTTGCAACTGCATGCTATACTTCACAGTGTAATTTTTCAAAAGGAACAACATATTTATACTGTACATTGTCTTGCTTACTCCCTATGGTACTCATATGGCCACCATTCCCACAGAGCAACATAGAATTTGCCTCAGGAAAGTATCCTCATTTTACAGAGAATTGACGCACCAACAAAGTGAATTCCTCATAGTCATATAAAATAGGTTCTGGAAGGAGTTAAATCCACACTGCCCAAATCCAGGTTGCCATCCTAAACACTAAAATATGCTCCCTGTGCTTAGTTCTGCTTTCAGCCAAACCTGTTATACTTAAAATTGCCATTAAACAAATACCCTGCTAGTACTCTAGCATTACAGGACTAGTGAGCCTCACAAGTTAAATCAGCACAAATGGTTACTGAGTCAGCTTTGCTATTACTGTTTGTAGCCTCTCAAGTTTTACAGTTGAATATATGGATTGAGAGCCCAAGATAGCTCTAAAAAGGATCAATGAGTTACAGTCTTCAGTACAGAACTTCTACTACAAATAATGATAACTGTGTATGCTCATAGAAGAAGAAGAATCTGATCTTCGTTAATAGTTAAAAAACAATCCCAGATATTGACTCATCATGGCAGCAGAACTGCATGCTTATATTCAGGACTAAATTTAGGAATTCTGCTGAGTCTCTAAATTAAATCTTTTATTCTAGTTGTAAAGTAACTTACACAATTTCCCTTTTGGTTAATCACTTGAAGATAGACAGAGTTTTGCCTTATATATCAGGAATAAGATGTGACTGCCAGCTGAGTGAAGATTAGTATAGCACCTAATGGTTCGAGCAGCAAAAGTAATCTATTTAGAGAATCTGGAAGCCTCATGAAGCCAACAGTTTCAGCCTGTTATATATTCCATATTCGGTAATTGTCTAATATTCTGATGGCATTTCAGAATCACATTAGCAGAACTGAATGATGTAATATATATAAAACTCTCATATATCATTACAGAGTACAATTAACATCCAACTGAGAGAAGTTTATGTATATTCCCCTAGCCTGAGAGAAGCTCTAGAACAGCTTATAATGCACCTTGAGGTTCCATCTCATTTCAGGATGTATTTCAGGCAATCACACATGTACAGACTATAATTCCCAAATGGGAACTTTGAAAACTGCCTAAGTTTGCTTATAATGCTCTTGATCAAAGAAGTGGTAGAGCTCTACATAGTCTCCTCAGCACTGTGAGTGTGGTCTGGAAGAGAAGATAAGGAGATCTTGTTTTGAAATGTTCTATTCAAGTGGTACCTTTGTTTCTAATGAGTTTGCAAATAGAGTGAGAGTGGAACTGAGAAAAAGAGGTGAATGTTAATTAACAGAATTAATGATAATTCTGTATAAAAAGCAGTTTTTAGTAGGTCATCAAGTCAGTGGAGTTATGCTAGAATACATGAGCAAAGGACATAGTTTCATATATTCAATTACATCTGTAATGCTGTTAAATAAACATTAATATCTGTGGATGTAAGTTCACTTTGTATTTGTGAAAACAGAATTTCACCATTATAGTGGAAAGAAAAGAAAAAAACCAGCATAATTTTACAACCAAGAAGCTGTTCCAATATCATGTAACTCTTAGATAAATACTAGTCAAGAATGAATATCCACACAACTTTTTAACCAGAGTTGTTATTCTTCTTCATTTATTCAAGCATAATAATGCATTCAGGAAGTCAGATTTTGATTCACACCCATATATTCAACACAGTCACATTAATTGTCCAAGAAACTGGCTGAAGAGGCATGCATGCTAGGCCACAAGGTCGTTTCTAAAGGACCACCCAAATTCCACTGAAGATGACTGAGATCAGGCATGTAATGGCTATTTTTGAACTATTTGTTCTCATAAAGGTTTATTTAACATTCTTAGATACCCTGAGCAATGTATCTCACCCTAAAGCTGTACTTCCTGTCTCAAACAACCTATTATCAATCCATTAGACATATATAGCATGCTCATTGTCCTCATATTCAAGCACCTCTTCATGTTCTTTACTATCCCTAGATTTCACAGCTGTGCTAGGCATGGTATATCTCAGTTCAAGAAACAAACTCAAATGAAAGAACGAGGCTACTAAAAATTACCAAAGGCTGACATGGATGTATTTATAAAAGAAGTAGTTTCACATATTTAGATGAATATACACCTAAATATAAAGATAAAACTGAAGGCACTTTCTTCCTTATGCATTGTGTTTCATAACGAAAAATGAGATGTTTCAGATGATGTAATAGGAAACATTGCATGGAAATTAGCTGTTTAAACTAGTTTTAAGCTATATTATAGGCTAGAAACACAGAAGGATTTGTATTTTTTGAGCACAAGAGAGAAAAGAGCACAAGAGACAGTAGTTACGGAACTATGGCATTCCAGTGAAACATGACTGAATTACAGTCCTTCATTTGATGAATATTTAATTATCTATACAAAAAAGGGATGGTCTCACAATGGGAAACTGAGAGTAGCTTTCGCCCAGAATATTCTACAGCCAAAAGATTAAGGACCTTTCCAGAAAGAGGAAATTGTATTTTCTATGAACTGCTCCAAATTAAGGGTAAGTATTATTTCAAATCAGGTTTCCCAAATCCTGGATTTGTGCTGTGAAAGTTAAAGAGTTTATACACTTAATCTGGGGATGTGGATTTCAGTAGACAACAGGACAAATAGCAAAGTAAAACCTAAATTCCCTTTTTTTCATCTTGCCCTAATTCCTTTCTAATCTATGTAGATACATCTAATCTATGTAGATACACGCACAAGAGCGGGCTGTCCCCAGGTGCCGAAAGACAAGCCGGCAGGGAAGAAGACCGGCCTGGCTGACTACAGAGCTCTGGCTCGAACTCAGGAAAAAAAGGAGAGTCTATGACCTCTGGAAGAAGGGGCGGGCAACTCAGGAGGACTACAAAGGTGTAGCAAGGCTGTGCAGGGAGAAAATTAGAAGGGCCAAAGCTGAGCTAGAGCTCAATCTGGCTGCTGCTGTAAAAGACAACAAAAAACACTTCTTCAAATACATTAGCAGCAAAAGGAGAGCTAAGGAGAATCTCCAGCCCCTAGTAGATGGGGGAGGGAACACAGTGACCAAGGATGAGGAAAAGGCTGAGGTACTTAATGCCTTCTTTGCCGCAGTCTTTAATAGCAGGGCCGACTGTTCTCTGGGTACCCAGCCCCCGGAGTTGGAAGACAGGGATGGGGACCAGAATGGAGCCCCCATAATCCAGGGGGAAATGGTGAGTGACCTGCTGCACCACTTAGACACTCACAAGTCTATGGGGCCTGATGAGATCCACCCGAGAGTACTGAAGGAACTGGCAGAAGTGCTCACCAAGAGATTAGCTTGAGTGCTCACCAAGAGATTAGCAAGAGATTAGAGCACTGGAGATTAGCTAATGTGATACCCATCTTCAAGAAGGGCCGGAAGGAGGACCCAGGGAACTACAGGCCTGTCAGCCTGACCTCGGTGCCGGGGAAGCTGATGGAGCAGATCATCCTGAGTGCTATCACACGGCATGTAGAGGATAACCAAGGGATCAAGCCCAGCCAGCATGGGTTCAGGAAAGGCAGGTCCTGCTTGACCAACCTGATCTCCTTCTACAACAAGGTGACCCGCCTAGTGGATGAGGGAAAGGCTGTGGATGTTGTCTATCTAGACTTCAGTAAAGCCTTTGACACGGTTTCCCACAGCATTCTCCTGGAGAAACTGGCTGCTCATGGCTTGGACGGGTGTACTCTTCGCTGGGTAAAGAACTGGCTGGACGGCCGGGCCCAAAGAGTGGTGGTGAATGGAGTTTACTCTGGTTGGCGGCCGGTCACAAGCGGTGTTCCCCAGGGCTCTGTGTTGGGGCCAGTCCTGTTTAATATCTTTATCAATGATCTGGATGAAGGGATCGAGTGCACCCTCAGTAAGTTTGCAGACGACACGAAGTTATGTGGGAGTGTTGATCTGCTGGAGGGTAGGCAGGCTCTGCAGAGGGACCTGGACAGGCTGGATGGATGGGCCGAGGTCAATTGTATGAGGTTCAACAAGGCCAAGTGCCTGGTCCTGCACTTGGGCCACAGCAACCCCATGCAACGCTACAGGCTTGGGGAAGAGTGGCTGGAAAGCTGCCCAGCGGAAAAGGACCTGCGGGTGTTGGTTGACAGCCACCTGAATATGAGCCAGCAGTGTGCCCAGGTGGCCAAGAAAGCCAATGGCATCCTGGCTTGTATCAGAAATAGTGTGGCCAGCAGGACTAGGGAAGTGATCGTGCCCCTGTACTCGGCACTGGTGAAGCCGCACCTCGAATACTGTATTCACTTTTGGGCCCCCCACTACAAGAGAGACATTGAGGTGCTGGAATGTGTCCAGAGAAGGGCAACGAAGCTGGTGAAGGGTCTGGAGCAGAAGTCTTATGAGGAGCGGCTGAGGGACCTGGGGTTGTTTAGCCTGGAGAAAAGGAGGCTGAGGGGAGACCTTATTGCTCTCTACAACTACCTGCAAGGAGGTCGTAGAGTGGTGGGGTTCGGTCTCTTCTCCCAGGTAACAAGTGATAGGACAAGAGGAAATGGCCTCAAGTTGCACCAGGGGAGGTTTAGACTGGATATTAGGAAATTTTTCTTCACTGAAAGGGTTATCAAGCATTGGAACAGGCTGCCCAGGGAAGTGGTTGAATCGCCATCCCTGGAGGTATTTAAAGGACGTTTGGATGAGGTGCTTATGGACATGGTATAGTGGTGGTCTTGGTAGTGTTAGGTTTACGGTTGGACTTGATGATCTTAAAGGTCTTTTCCAACCTATACGATTCTGTGATTCTGTGATCTTGGCATCCTGAATAGATTTTAGCTTTTGCAGCATCTCAGTGAAGTTGCCAGTTTTCATCCCTGTTTAGCCCTTGGAGAACTGGAAAACATTTAAAGGTTTTGAGTCCCTGTCTTACATTGTACGCATTGGACTATTATGCAAGTTCTGCACTTTATTTGCATACTTTTTAACCTTGCTTCTGTTGTCTCAAATAAAGTAAATGTACCTTTTTTGGGATGACAATTAGTGGATTCATATGTTCAAGCTAGACAATATATTTTTTTAAATACCCTTTTTATTACTAAGTTTTGTAATTCATATCAGAGGATTCCTCTTCCCAGTCTTCCTGGAAATCATCACCAATGGGTTGCATGTGGCACTGGAGATTATTATATTCAAGAACCTTGTTTAAAATTTGGAGCACATTTTCAGAACTGAATTTACTGAACATTCATTTTGTCAATTGAAAAGCCATATTTTAATCTCAGATATCAACTTTAGATCATCATATATTCAAAATGTACTCTGTGTGCATGCATGATAGTGAATATTTGTTTAACTTTTCTGCATTTAAGATTAGCATTTAGACCAACATACAAAAATAGAATGCTGCTGCTTCATTCTTGCAAGTATCAGCAAGGGAATCTTCACAAAACTATACTTCTACAACTTACTTTGTGATTTTAGAGAGGCCTTTTTGAAATATCTACATTGTATTTTGAACTTATATCTATCAAACTTGGAAGCTCTTCAACTCTATCAAACATGACATCTTCAACTAGATTAGGTTGCTCAGAGCCCCATCCGACCTGACCTTGAATGTTTCCAGGGATGGGGCATCTACCACCTCTCTGGGCAATCTGTTCCAGTGTCTCACCACCCTCATTGTAAAAAATGTCTTCCTTGTATCTAGTCTAAATCTACCCTCTTTCAGTTTAAAAGCATTACCCCTTGTCCTATTCGTACAGGCCCTACTAAAAAGTCTTGTCCCCATCTTTCTTATAAGTCCCCTTTAAGTATTGAAAGGCTGCAATAAGGTCTCCCCTGAGCCTTCTCTTCTCCAGACTGAACAACCCCAACTCTCTAATCCTTTCCTCATAGGAGAAGTGTTCCATCCCTCTGATCATCTTCATGGCCCTCCTCTGGACCCGCTCCAACAGGTCCATGTCTTTCCTGTACTGAGGACTCCAGAGCTAGACTTGTTTTGTTTTTCAAGTTGACAGAAGGTCGCACTAAGTTTTATGGAAAATGTATGTATTACAGTTACATAATGCACCAATAGTCTTAAGTGTTTCATTTACATTAAACTTTATCTTAGCACATAAGTAACTGTACCACAACTAACCAGTTTTGTAAGGCTGATTAGCTCTACTCATTCATGATAAAAAATGTAAAAATTATTTAAAGTACTATGTAAAGACCAAAGCATACTATTCCAAAAGGAGTTCACAGCATATGACTTAAATTCCCACAACAATATAAGGAGTCTTTCCATCTCAAATTTAAGTGAATTCAAATGAAAATTCAAATGAAAGATGCACAAAGTTAAACACTTATAAGCATGCATTACCTAAACTCAAGAACTGAAGAGCCTATGATACAATGAAGTTTAAGAGCATTTCATTCTTAAACTGGATTGCTTCCTTAGTCTGATAAATCCGGGTACAAGCACTACAAGGTCATACCATTTGGTGAACTATTAAAACCAAATAAGCTTCAAACACTTCATAATATCAAGCATACAAATGAGGCAAACTAACTTCATTAAAGTTTAAACACATGACATTCATAGGGACAAGTCTGCAGTAATTTGACTAGCCAGCGATTTAGCTGTGTTACATGTCTGAAAAGTTACTTTTAAGTAATCATACACTTAAAAAGTCTGCAAGCAACCTCAATCCCAGTCCACATACACCAACTGATACATTCTTCAAATGCAATAGGAAATGTACATGGGACTTTTCTACGATGCCCACTATATTTTATTTCAATGATGAATTTCACATGTACTTACACTATAAACATTTAGCTGTTTGGATGATCAGACTACTCCTTGAGATATTTTCCTTTCTTAGGAAAAAAGAAAAAAATCCCTTTACTTCTTCCAGCCTTAAATATTCACCACCTGGTTCAACATGCAGCCTCCTTTAATCACACACACAACCTTCAAAGTCAATCCAATAAGCAGCCAGAAGATGTCTGGTGCGTGTGTGTATGCACGTGCGTGTGTGCATGCAGCAATGAGGGAGGAGAAAGTGGCTGAACTGTCGGTTGGATTAAAAGTAATTGGACTTGTCCTGAAAGCGTCCAGGAAGGAAGTGACAGCAGGTGAATGGGAAAAGGCGAGCAGCTCACAGCCTTTGTAACATCGCGGAGGGGAAGGGGGGAGGCAAGGAAAGGGATTCAGACTACACGCCTGATGAGGTGTCTTTTTCTGCTTCACTCCCTCTTCCTCCCTTTTCTTCCTTCTCCGTGTCTCAATTTCTCTCTCTCCCACAATCCCAAATGAATGACTCTCTCCTCCTGAGCTGGAGAAATAATCAGTTCCAGTCTTGCAAAAAGGGAGTGGGATCAGATCCCGAAAGCGTTTTAATAAAACATAGAGCAACAGCAGCAGCAGCTGCTCCTTTTCTTGCCCCTCCAGTCTAAACTAGGTTGAAAAATTGCTCCACTACACTACTTTAATTATGTATATGGTATGCAGAATAAATCACTGAACATCAGCACCTCAATCAAGCACTTTTAAAATTATCATTGCATCTTGGGTGAATCAATCTTTCCATTCCTGACATTTTGCTAATTTTAGTTTTACAGTGGGGGTGATGGCAAGGCAATACACAAACCTAATGACAATCCTTTATTACACAGAGCAAAGACAACACGTTGAGTCAGTGAATATTTTCCCCCTTCTGGTGAAGTACAGTAGCATGAGGACATAGGATCACTGCAAGAACTGGGAGAAAAATACAGTTTGGGTCAGCTCAGACACAGGCAAAGCAATTGCTGCATGCTGAATTAGTGAAACAAGAAAGGCTGCCCAGTATCCTACAGTGGCAGCACTGACCAAAGGAGTCTATGCTGTCTGCATGTGAGACGTTATGGGGTGGAGAGGCTTTGAAATATCCTTAAATGTTGCAACCCTTAAATGCCCACGATCATCTGCTTCCATGCTCTGCAGGCACGTTGCTCTGCATCAATACATTCTGTGCTTTATGTGCAGGGACACACAGAAAGGTACCCAGGTGAAATCAAAGATGCTGGCAATCATTAAGGGAAGGGAAGGCACAAAAAGTGGGTGGCACTGTGCAACCCCTGCAAGCAACAGAGCCTCAGTCATCACTGTTATCATCTCAGTGGTAGGGGCTGTCAGGCCAGCAACTTCTTCATCATTTTGGAAACATTTCCACAGCAGAACTGGGCAGTTGGCATTAGGTATTTTTAGCCCCCGTGACATTTCCTACCCCATCTCCTTGTACCTTTATTGGGCTCTTTCTCCAGAGCCCTCAGTCTGTAAAGCAACCCAACTTCCCAAACTCATTAGGCTTTATATCCAATTGCTGGTGAGTTCATCCCAACACGCTGTACAAGAAGCAGTACCACACAGAGCAGAAACAATCCTGATGGCAAAGTTTGGGGCAAATAAGCAACTACATTCAGCAAACAGGAATGCTGGTTAGATAAAATCCTGTTTACTTCATTGCACAGGTCCAAATCATAGCCTACTGTCTGAGATGGTCTCGTCAGACTTATCCACAGAAATGCAGTATTCCCAACACACTGTATAAAAGAACAGGATGGTTTTTATATGTTCATTTGCTTTTATAACCAGATTGAAAGGACTGTACTGCATGTGAATTTGAATCCAAAATAAGTACATGTAATAATTAATGAGTAAAACTGGACTTTGCACATACTTGTTTTAATTTTTATGTAGATAGCCAACTTTTACAATCCTTTGAGAGTAGCAGGAGACTTTATAAAGGCACAGACCATTATTTTTATGATAGATTACAGTACTGGAAATAGGAAGAGCACATATGATAAAACTAAGACTGAATTCAGACAACAGTGATAAATTTATATTTGTTTTATTTTAATATGAGTTCTTGGTCTTGCAGTCTTTTTCCCCATAAACATCTCATTGGGCCACTGACCTACTTCTAAAGTTCCTTATTTGACAATGAATAAATGCCTTTTAAATTTAACTATACTTCTTAAAACATGGATGTTCAAAGCATGGTCAGAGCAAAATGAAGCTAATGGAGTTCTAAAACACAGCCTGCAATTGTTCTCAACTCAGATTCCTAGAGAGTACCTTTTACTGACTACAGGTCTAGACAACTCTTAATGGACAGAGTTACATTCTATAAAATACACCCACTACAACAATAACAATAATACTGATGTTGTACCTAGAACCATGAGGCAGCCAGACATGAACCAAACACATTGTAAATGGTGGTGAGAGGCATATATGCTTGACAGTGTCAGCAGTGAAGCCCAATATAACATTGGAAAAGAAATACTTTCTCAGCCCCAGGTTTGGCATGAAGCACAGCAGGAAAGGAATATGGAACAGCTACATGGGTTGTACCCTTGCCTCTTCTGCAGACAGTTTTGGTCTCCTAGCATGACACCCAACTTTGCAGTAATATTAATATTTTCTTAGTGGCAAAAATAGAAAATTGTGTTAAGACTTCACACTTTTGTGCTCTAATTGAAAATGACTGTCATCTGCTTTATTTTGTGCAGGATATAAAGGTTTTCAGGTTTCTGGCTAGTTGATAAAAAAGTCCTTCAACTGGCAAGACAGAACTTGAGTACTATCTTAGCTTAAAAGAAATTATTAGAGTAGGCAAATATTTCAGAAAATAACATATACAGCAGCTTAACACATCTACTACATCTCCATGTGGGTTTTTGTGGCCTAATTTTTAAATAGTTGTGACCTTCACATACTAGAGTATCTTAAAGCCATGCCAAGTTTTTGTCATGAGTACAATTCATCAAATCCATGTAAAGAACATCTCGGTTTTTAAAGCAGGGTTCAGATGCTTCCATGTAAAGAACATCTCGGTTTTTAAAGCAGGGTTCAGATGCTAGATGGACAAACAGATATGAGGGAAGTGATCATGCTTTCTCACTCATCTCAGGGTTAGATAAGGCATGAATATCTTATGAAGTGTTTAGGATCTTTTACTATTTTGCTGCATTTAATTTTAAAATCTGGAATAATTTCAAACAGTGAAAAACCTTTGTTATGGTATCTGTACTTGTACTGATGCTCCACAAATGGACCCTTTTTGAATTTCTTGCAGGACAAATCTACTCTTTTGGATGTTGACAGTTCATGTGTAGGTCTGCTGACAAAACTATTTTTTTCTTATTCCACCACTTCAGGCATACACTATTTTAAACAATGAGACATTAGTCAAAATGTAATATTATAAAATCAGATCCCCAAAGTTTTATCAAAGAGTGAAGTGTGTCCAAGTATCTCTTTCCCTTACAAGTGTGATTATCTCAAGGTGGGCTTGGAAAATATTCCTTTGAAGATGATTATCAAAGTCCATTTTTATTCTTTTGTGGATGCTGAACATATCTTTCCCTTAGGGGAAATGAGATTGCCAGCTTGCATCATTTAATGACATTTAAACTGAAAAGCACTACGGTTACTATGAAATTATCCATCTTCTTTGCATCTTAACCCTGGTGTTTAAAGGTGTTTCTGTTCAGCCTCACTCCATGCCTCACTCTCTTCCACCACCTCGCTATCTTGTAAGAGCAATACAGTAAAACACTTCTTCCCATGTCTGTCTGCTTTTAAACTTGGCCCACGCTGGGTGCAGCACTTGAAATGAGCTTTACAAAATTATTTAAAAGTGAGGTGGGGCAGTTGCCACAGCAACCCACCCTGAGAGAAATCAAGGCTATAGATTCATCTACCCCACAAGATTATTCAGCAGTACTGTATCTGCTCTTCATTAATTCAGAATTTTCCATTAATCCATATGCTTTTATAATGAACAAAAGATATAAATACAGATATAATTTCAAAGATAATAGGATATATATTCCAGGAACACAATTTAAATGCTTTATAAACCATTGCAAATAGCTGAAATGTACATGATTCTTTGCAAAATCATTTAATTGCAAAAATTTGCAAGGTAGGCACAGCTGTCACATGAACTTTAAATAAAATGGCATGCCATTACTAAAATGGTGTTATATACATCAAGCAATGATTACAGAAAGCCTTTGTCACAGGTGTACCTGTAAGTACATAATACAACAGAGCTTGCTCTCCAGGCTTTGCATTTGACATTAAATCTGAAAACAATAAATAGGACTTTGTAATATTAAATGCAATAAATAGTAAATACTCACCACGTACACCCTCTTTATTGTCAAAATCATCTGCCTCCAATGCTTTACTTAATCTTTTTCATAGTAGTTACTTCACAATTTACAATTGTTGTTCAGCACCTTAGGTGTTTAAAAGCACAAAAGTAGTATATTATTTAAATGCAAACCTATAGTACTTAAATATATTTAAAGATATTTATAAAACAATTTATATAAAAAGAATATGAATCTTTACTGGTATGCACTTAGGCCTAAAGAATATCACTTGTAAGTAACTTTAAGTTTTCAGAATCTGTAATAAACTCCATCTGAATCCTACTTTAGGGATGCTACACTATCAATAAAATTATAAAACTATTGATCTTGGACTGTACTAATCTTCCAATAGGTACTTAGAAAATTATTTATGCTTTTATGCACTTTCTGGAAAATGTAGTTGACTTATTGTTTGATAAATGTCAATTTAAAAGACTGCCAAATACTAAAATGTTAAGGCTTGGAATATTAATTTATTCCTTCTTTTAAAAACTATTGTGTGTTCTGCAGCTACCTAAGGAAGTTTCTCCTCAAGCCTACCTCTAGGAATGCAACACTGAGTATCATCAGGTGAATCTTTTTAATTGAAATACCCATTTTCTGTTGTGGAAAGGGTGTCCTTATGTAAATCCAAATAAACTACTTCGCACTGCAATATAATAGGTGGCTATACTGATAGTTGCTGTTTGGAGAAGTGACTGCTGTAGTCTCTATCTTGACCTCTTGTAGCCTGAAAATATAAAAATATCAATATAGAGGGAAAATAAAGTTTCACACTTTTTTTTTAATTAAAAAAAACCCAAACGGCTTGAGGATTCCAGTTCAGTGAGATTTGGGAAGGAGTGGCTAATAGGAAGGACACATGAAGGCACAGTGGGTAAGTAACACAGAAGTAGGTAAGTTGCTCTCTCTTGAGATCCCTCCGCTAAACACAGTGCAGGCCAACGCGAGCCGGATGTCCCTCACGTGGGGGGGCATTGCCTGAGACACCACCGGGACGGGGAAGTGGTGTGGTGGGGCATCGCCACCCTGGTAACTGGCGGAGGGTCCAGCTTTGCTCCGGCAGCATCACCATACCCTCCCGGTCGGGGGACAGAGTCGCCGATGCCTCCCCGCCGCGTGTGCGACCGCGGGGAGTGGAGGGCAGGCGTCGGGTGCTAGCTGCCCAGAGACCTTGAGTATGCGTGAGGGTACCATGCATACAACCACAGCACCCTTTGAGCGCGGGAGATGCCCGCGCGGGTTTGGAGGGAGTGCGGAGAGTGGCGTCGCCGCCCCCTGAGGAGGAGGGAGCGATGCGGGGCGGCAGTTGCGGACCGAGCAACAGGAGTGCTGAGGAAGGCGCCGCAGCCGGGGCAGAGAGGTTAGCTGCCCTTTGTGTGCGAGAGCAACCTTCGGCCGGGGGAGGGCAGGGATGGGAGAGCTATCTCAGCTCCGGGGCAGCCGTCACCTGCTCACCGGCAACAAAAGCTGGCAGGCTGTTGCGGGAGGAGTCCTGCCCGGGAGACCTGCCCGGCGAGAGCGACAGCGACGCACCCTGGCACACAGGCTGCTCGGTAACCTGCGGGTCGGTTCCTGCTCCGTGCCTGTGTCTCCGTTCGTGTCTCTGCGGGCCGGGGGAGCATCGGACGTCAGCACTCCCCTGAGCTGCAAGGAGGTTACAAGTAAGTAACTACTCGCGGGCATTAAAAGCAGTTTGCCGGGCTGGAGGCCTGGATTCGGCCCCAGCTAAAGGTGGGCTCTGTGAAAATCTAGAGGTGATCAGCAACCTTAATTCTGCTCTGTATTTCACTATAATACTGTCCCCCAAGTTACCCATAGTAGGGCCCCTCCAAAAGTCTTTTAGAGGCTTTACAGTATTCTGTCTACCTTTTTGACCTTTGGAATAAATAAGACCATTTGTTTGTGAGACTGAAGTACAGCACTAGCTACAGCTAGTATTTTGTGCGATGCAAATAGGCTTTGTAGTGCACATGAATAATTGTCTCAGACCATGTTGGGTAAAATATATTGCTGTCTGCCTAGCATGTGGGATGGCACATAGCCAGTAGCGACAGAAGTCTACAGGGAGGTGCATGATATGAAAATGTGTATTAATGAGCAGGGTGAGGCTGGTAAAGTTATTTGATCTATAGCTAGTGTGTGACAGAATGTGGCAGATGGTTTATTCTGGGAAAGGGAATGGCAGGGGGCATTTCAGTTTTCTAGAAGGCAATGTGTGTGTTAATATGCATCATGGCTGAGTGACTATGGCAGGAGGGGGTGTAGCACGTACTTGGCAATGTTTGTAAAGATAGAGTTGTCCTGGTTTCGGCTGGGATAGAGTTAATTTTCTTCCTAGTAGCTGGTATAGTGCTGTGTTTTGGATTGATTTTAGTATGAGAATAATATTGATAACATGCTGATGTTTTAGTTGTTGCTAAGTAATGTTTACACTGGTCAAGGACTTTTCAGCTTCCCATCATGCTCTGCCAGGTGCACAAGAAGCTGGGAGGGGGCACAGCCAGGATAGTTGATCCAAACTGACCAAAGGGCTATTCCATACCATATGACGTCATGCTCGGTATATAAATTGGAGGGAGTTGGCCAGGGGGTAGCGATCACTGCTCGGGAACTGGCTGGGCATCAGTCTGTGGGTGGTGAGCAGTTGTATCACTGGGTTTTTTTTTTTTGGTTTTTTTTGTTGTTGTTTTTGTTTTCCCCCTGGGTTTTGTTCCTCTCTTGCTCTCTTGTTGTTTTCCTTCTCATTACAATTTATTATTATTATTATTGTTCCAATTATTAAGCTGTTCTTATCTCAACCCACGAGTTTTCTTACTTTTGCTCTTCTGATTCTCTCCCCCATCCCACCGGGAGGGGGGAGGGTGAGTGAGCGGCTGTGTGGTGCTTAGTTGCCGACTGGGACTAAACCACAAGAGTAAATGGTATTTCTGGTCTAGATGGAGAGCTCAGAGGTAGAATAATCTGAGGCATTATCTATAACTTTCAAGGCTTTCAGAAAATTTTTTTTTTAATGTCCCTTTTTTAAAAAGTGGGTTTTTTTTTTTTCTGCTACCTTGCTGATATTTTCAAGGGCCTTTTCAGGGAAGAGACTAACTGATTGTACAGGGGGATAAGGCTGCCAAATGCAGAGTCAACAATAAAAAGGGGAGTTGTTTGTTTTGCTAAATTGTTCCATCTCTAGTAATCTGAAATATTTCACTGTTTAAAAAGGCAGTTTCTGAAAACGTTGTTTGCAAGTTTATATTATCCTTTAAATATTCCATAAAAAGTTGTTCAAGGCATTATTTTTGTCTAAGAATTTCTTTACTGTACTGTTTGTTTTGTTTCTTTAACAGTATTTTAAAACTAGAGGTAGGAGGAAAATTTTTCATAGACAAATGCTTTCTTTCAACAAAAAGATTAGGTATTATTAAAGTTGTCCTAAAACTGTAAAACCATTATTTATTACTTTGTGAATCACAACACAGACTAGCTCCAGGATCTGATTCTAATATTGGTGTTAACCATTCTTTTTTGTTTGTTACACATGTGCTTTTTATAATAGACTAATGCTTAAGGTCTGATATTTGTTTGAAAATGAGGCTGAATTCACATCTGAAGGAGTCACCAACTATAGAAATGTTGAATTTAATGACTTGTGTGGAACAGGGATGCTGTGGAGCTCATGTACCAAATCCAAAGTCCCTTGAAGTCTCTTGGAATCTAATGCACTCTTACAGGTTTTAGATAAGACCCTAAAATGGAAGCACAGGCCTATATCAGTGGTCATCCAGATCCTATTCCTGCTTCAGACTTAATCATTGAGCATGCTGAAACTCTAGTTCCTGTACCAGGCACTGTATCTCCCTAAGGTATGTGTGTCCTCATAATCCTATGACAACATTCCACCAAATGTATAAAGCTTTTAATATTTTTTTAATATATATATAATTTATTTAATTTTTAAAGGGGACAACAGTTGTAGTCAAAGAGCTTACTTGAGTATAACCACTTCCCCATCTTAATAGGGTTTAAGTACAGGAATGCATTTGAAGAATAACTTTAGAAATGTCATTTTTCTTGAACTGCTGTTCATCAGTCTGATTATTTTGCGCCTTCATATGCCTCAGAAACGTTTGATTTTTCTAAAAAAACCCAAGGCATTTGGTAGAAAACTAATGCATCTTATAGTTTACTACAACTGTGATTAAAGTCTATCTACATTGGTAAACAGCATTCATCCAAGAAAAACAGTATCTTTACTATTCTCCTCAGTGACTAATAAAGAAGGGCGTGCTGGATGGAGACATATTGTACTTTGGTGATTCTTTGTTCTACATGGCCTATGATGAAACAGACTAAATTACAGCAGCTGTGGGGCTGCTTGAATTTACAGAAGGGATCAAGTAGGTTCCTGCCAACTGCAAAGTACAGCACTGAGAATGCTTATCTTTATTTATCTTTTAGTATCTTGCACAACCTCTAGGCTTGATGCAGAAGAAGATAACTTATCTTTCATTGTTAATTTATGCAATTTTAGAATATTTGAAGTTCACTATTAGCTGGTCATTTCAAAAGAAGTTTCCAATAGGACAGTTCTCCCTATTTCACCCCCCAAAAAAAGGCTCCCAAGAAATATGTTTCAGAACTAGCGTTATAAGACATTTTGGGAAATATAGGGGGATTTTTTTTTTAAGCTGTGCATTGCCTCTCTTTTCCTGAAATGGAATTGACGGACTAAGGTATTGTGATATTTTTCAGACATTTTGCAAAGAAACCCACAACCTAAAATAAAAAATATGATTGCACCCCCATGCTAATTGTGTGACATTCAAGCATTTGTCTGTCTTACACTGCATGATGATGTGATACAGAAGCAGAATTAAGTATTCTGCAGCTGCTACAAATTAGATCAGTATCTGCATCTGTGTAGACAATGAAATTCATGATAATTTTGAGGGCTGAGCAAAGTAGAGATTTGTTTTGGATAGACTCCTAGTCACAATTCAAATAAAATTCAAATCAGACCTGTTCTAAGAGTAGAAAACTGTTAGTCAGCTCATTCTCCTGTTGCTGAAGGCCACTATGGTTCCCCATCCTGGCTACAGATACAAATTCCAACAAGAATTTGTTGAATATCTTGAAACAGCAGCCCAAGAAAGGCTGCTGTTACAATATTCCTAGCTTTAAGAGGAGATTTTTTTTTTTTGAGGAAACCCAATTCTCAGGAGTTTTCCAGACCAGGCTTTGAGATATATTTCAGATAAACATCCAGATTTTTTTGATGTTTCTTTGATTTGCATCTATTTCAAGTTGCTTACTACTTTCTGTAATCAACATTGGAGTAAATGATATGCAAATTTAAAAGGTCAATCATCCTCCCTGTTAGAGTATGTTGTATGATATTTGCAGCATAAATTGAGTATAGAATATAATAGTATACGGAATGAAGGAATAACAGTACTGCTGGCAAACTATGTATACAGGTGTCTTTGTATACAGATACCAAAAGCAATAGGTTAGTCTTTAGACATTTTGAGAAAATGCACTGTTCTTAATTTTAATGTTTGTAAACTCATCAGTGCTAAGTTCATGGTTTTGTTTTGCATTTGAACAACTCCAAGCACAAGTGTTGATCCATAATTATAGCTTCTAGGTGCTGCTGTAATAGTAATTCTTTTGTTATCAAACCCAATAATTAATATAAAACTATTAGCTGTTTTAGAGGCCTTTTGAAGGTTGACAGCTCTTGTTGATATATGAAGAACAACTTGTAACCTCTATAGCCATAAAATGTAATTGCACAGTAGTTGGGTCAGCTTTTAGATGTGCTTGTGCCACTTATGTTAGTCTATATTAAAACTTCTGATGTCATTGTTTATAACTCTTCCCATGGAAACACTTTAAAAAGCTGATATTACTGAGGTTAAAAGGAAACTGAACCTCAGAGGTCATGTTTGGATATGTACTTTGGTTTAGATGTATTTAATTTGAAGTTATTGTTGCTGTTGTATGATCTAGTTTGAGCATCTTTGCACAGTTCCTCTATGATATGGACAGATTTAAATTCCCATTTCTGGTCTGTTACATTCTACAAGCCTGCACCATTTTATAAGGAAACAAAGAATCAGGCCTGCAATATCTGATTTCAGCAATGTCTTTATGGATAGCTACAGTGATGAAGTTAAAGGAGAAGAAACCTAGTTACTAAATTGGAGAAGCTAAGTTTTTGAAATTGAGGGTTATTATTTTTGTCAGGCAAGTAAGGACCATATAGAGACAACTTCAGTTCTTTTTTTTTTTTAACCTCCAATTAATCTCCAATCAAATATAAACTGAAACTTCTTGGATTGACCTATCAACTATATAATTACCCTCTCCATTCTTAAACTCTCAGTAAAAGCTAAATATTTCCATTATGGTGGCAAAAAATGAGTTGATAACATTCATTAGCTTTTGTCTTTACCTTTTAGATCTTCAGCAATCTGAGGTTCTGTACTGTAAGGCCTCCTTCCTCTAGTATCTCTGGATGCAATTTAGCTGTCCTCTTGGCCATGACTCAGATAAAGGAGTTAGGGCTGTAGAAGATGAACTTGTTTGGAAGGGAGTTAATGGGATTTTCTAGCTGTAAGTGGGAGCAGAGGCTCTGTTGGAATCTAGATATTCAGGTGGGGTGAAGATGGGGCAAAGGTAGAGGAGGGCATATGGGCATCAATAATTTAAGAAGGACCTGTGCTCGCTAAGGGATATACAGATTAAGAATTTCTGGATTAAAGCGAGGTTTGATTAAAAGTTTCTGCATCCTTTTTGCAGATTAAACTCAGTGTTTTTGAAACTATTTACAGAACAGTTTTTCCCTGGAAAAACAGGGAGAAGTGCTTCTTTGCCTTAAGTGTAAGACAGTTCCCTCATGTTTTTGAGGAAGAATACAAATCAAAACATCATTTCAGTGAGGTTGTATGTGCCTAAAATCTAAAATGCTATCAAAAGTATAGTGGTTGAAGATCAAATGGTTAATGAAGTTGGACAGTGTAAGGACACATAATTAAATGGATAGCCATAACTTTCCAAAGGTAGTAACTATCTCCTAATATGCAAGTAGATTATTTCCCAATCTCTTCTATTTTTCTCATAATAGTAGACTCTTCATTAATTTTTCATAATTATTGCACGTATTAATTTGTTATTACCAAACATTCTTCTACAATAATTTCAAACTCATGAGATGGATTGATAGTGGGGAAAGGGCTATTTGCAAATAGTTGTATAGTGGCTAGAGAGTATCCTGCCACCACTTCAGAAAGCAAAGAAAGAATGAACGATGCAGATATCTATAGCAAAAACTATATATGATCCTGTGATTTTGTATATTTACATATCATTTTTAGTTCAGCAATATCTATATCATATAAATGGAAAATTTGCATGTTTTAAGTGTTCATTTATGAAGCAGTAAATAAGGCATTAAGGCTACTCTTCCCCCTAATTTTTATTATGTAATTTCATGTTTTAATCTAACTTTTAAATGCAACTTCATTATCTTCAGTGAAAAATTTCTAATTTTCACCAGTGTAAATGAAAGGTGAATGTGCTGAAAATACCATGTAATGCTGTATAAAGAGCCTTGAATTAACTTTTGATAAACGCAACATACAGTCACTAAATTGTAATTTTTGCCAAAGCTTTGTGGTTAGATTCCATTTATATTTACATGCACTATGGAATAACTAATATAAATGTCTTCCTGACACTGAAGCTTGGGATTTATTAGAAAAGACAAACATGTGGTTGAAAGCTGAGCTAGACTGTAGCTTTTCAAAAGAAAACATATAAAAAGATAGTTGTAGAATAAACCACTGTAGTTTACAAAATAGACAACAAAGCAGGTCCCGGGAACAGAAGGGATGTTGATTTCTTAGTTAATAGGGAATAGTTGTTACAGAAATAAATGGGTGTACCTCATTTCGGGTAGTAAAGCTTCATTGAATTAAATAAGGTTTTCCTATTTTTTTTAATCTCTCAGTATTTCATAGAAATATTTTAGAATTTCATTTAATGTGCTTAAGCTTGATAATCAGAAAAATAAGAAGCAGAAAGACCAATAAAAGACACCAGTTTAAATTTGATTGTATAAATTATCTAATGTGAAATTTCCACCTTGTGTAACATTAAATAGTCCTTTTCTAGAAAAGTAAAACATTCTATACTGAAGTTATATTTTACAAAATACTCTTTTTTTTTTTTTTTTTTTTTTTTTTTTTTCTTCCAAATGAAGTGAGGTACAGACTAACTATAATAGAAATTTCATGAAATTATCCAGGAGTTTGTCATGTTACTGTTACCAGTAATTTTATGTTTATGTTCAAAAGGAGTTTCTAAGGTTTTGGAGTATCAGCTGAAGCTCCATGGAGCATTCTACAGACAATAAATCCTTTTATTTTTGTTAGGAAATTACCAGGATAGCTCATTTATTTTAAAGGAGGCAGATTGAGAGGAGAAGAGTACAACAGCAATATTGTCTGACTTCTAGTGTTCTTGTATGTAATCCTGTATGTTCTTTCCATTCAGATTCATAGAAACAGTCTGAAAGAAACTGACTATAAATATCCATTCACTTTCAAGAAGCTTTTCATGGCTACAGAAGCTAAAATCAAGCACCGTATCAAATAAAATGTGAAACGTGCTACAAAGCTTATCTGCTTTCTCTTGAAGAAAGCTTTATGAATGTAGCCAAAAGCCTGAACCTGAATCATACAGTACTGTGGCAAGCAGAACAACTCTAGACTTAAAATAATTTTTAATCATTTTCTCTATTAAAACTCACCAGTGCCTTTCTCCTGCTTCTCCAGGAAGTTGTACCTGTCAGCACCTGTTGAGGGCTTTGTTGATCAAACTGGCAGGTTAAAAAAAAAAAAAAATATTCCTGTAGAATAAAGCCAGACCAGCTGGCTTTGAAGAGAAAACCCCCTAGTTTGGGTTGTATTTGCCTCACTCGCTCTCTACTCCACAGCCCAAGGCTTTTTCTCCTTTAGTTGTTGACCTGTAGGCTGCGTGATGCGAGTGCGCAAGTGTCTGGCAGGCCAAGGTGCACCTGCTTCTGTCACTCCTGAGTAAATTTAGCTGTAAAAGGTATCACTGACAAGCAGACCTTTGTCAGCGCTGGCAAACAAACATAGAATTACTGTCCCCTTTCAAAGTATGCTGCAAGTTCAAATGGAAAATGTTGAATCAATCATCTTATCCAGAAATCACTTATTTGAGAAGGAAAAAAAGCAAAATTGCATTTCAAGAATAATCTTTGAACAAGATGAATTTTTGTTCTATTAATTGTGGCTGGAAGGAAACTTTTAAAATGGAAATACAGCACACATAATTCCGGTTGTTAAACTGTTAAGTATTAAAGTTGATTGCCTTTCTTTTCACTAACTCATTGTGCCTTTTTATCCAAAGAAATATTAGACTAAAACCTCTCAAATAGGGCGTATTAATCTCATTCCCAAAATTGGAAAGCATGCACCGTTGAGAGACTAGATGTCAAAATTACATGTTCATAGCACTTATGCTTTGGGAATCTCGGAACCAACCACTCTTAAAATGGAAGCTAAAGTAAATGAAAAGCCTTCTGAGAGTAAAGCAATCTAAACTTGGTGTTCTTGTCCTTATTGGATTAAGGTGAGGGCATTTATCATTTATATCCACCTCACTATTTTTTCTTTTTCTCTTCCTGGAAATGGCTTCTGGTGATTGAAACAAAAACATGTAATTTGCATCAGTATGTCTATTGCAGACTTTAAAAAAAAAAAAAAAAAAAAAAGTTGCCAACATAGGTTTGCTAGGATTAGAAGCAGCATCTCTTGATATTCCATTTCTGCTTAAACTATGTCATAAACTCAAACAACTTTAAAGAAAAATGTCAACAGTATATATTTTATGACAATATGCTGTTTAAAAGGAGCAAAATGTTGCTTTTAAAAAAAAAAAGTGATGAGAAAAACTCTGGGTCAGGAGCTCTTTGTAAAATAAACAAGGTTCTTATTTACTTACACAGTAAGTAGGAACCGGGGTATATGTCTGTGCAGGGGCACCCTTTCAGATAGAAGCATGGACCTGATTGGCATAATCCTGTACGCATTGAAATGTTGTAAGTACCTCTCTCAATATGTACAGGGTTTAAAAGCTGAATACTGAATAAGTAAGTGTTTTTCTTTAATAATTATACAAGAGGTACTTTGTGGAAGCTTGGTAAGAGGAACAGGTTCTTGGGTTTTGTATCATAATAAAGCTCTTATGTTTTCACCATATTTAATAAAATGTATTTCATTTCAAGCCTCCTATCAGCTCTCATTCTTAGATAAAAACAACATTCACAAAGTCCTAATGAATGGCAATTATGAACTTTTTAATGATCTATTACTGTTTCAAAAACAATGATCGTAGTTCATGTTCCCTTCAGACTTAGGCACTGCTCTAATTGCAATAAAGCAGACTGTTTTTTCTACCTGGAAAGTAAATAGTAGAAAAAAAATAATAAAATAGACTCTGTTTTCTTTTGGAAACAGCCATAGCCACCTATATGGCTGTTTAATAGGTCACAGAAGTTAATAGCTTAACAATCAGCTTGAAACCTAGCCAAAAGACTGAAAATAAAGATGTTTTAGTATAGAAATAAATCAAATGAAAAATAATAATTTCCTATTAAGATGTGCCTGCCCCACTACTGTTAAAATATCAAGCCAAAGGACTAGCAGAAATAAGGAATTTTCTATCGCCATATTTCCATGCAGAGAAAGGAGCGTAGACATGAACTATATTTATTTTCAAAACTATCCTTCTGAAGAAGATCCACTGTAGAGCAAATGTTATTTGAAAGTTGCCTTGGCTCAATTTCAAGATTGTTTAGGAATTCTGCCTATTATCTGGTACAACTAATGTTCACTTTTAATATAGCTTGATTTACAAAGTATGAATATAAGTGATTGCTATCCATTATCTTTAGTTAAAATTCTATATGTATTTTTAAAAATCCTATATTAATTTTGTTGATGGAAAACATTTTCTCTACCTGAGCAAGGTTGTAGCACTAAAATGTTTCATTAATTACAACTGAAAAACATATTTCTATCTAGAAAGATCCAGCAGTTCTCATAGCAAACCAAGACTCTAAACCAGTTGGATTTCAAAGTTTGTATCTCTGCATATTAGTTGCATTTATTCCTGTTATTGTTTTTATTTGCCAACTTGTCTCAACAACCTAGTACCTGCTGAGTGCAGATGGCACAAATTCTCTCTCCACTGATTTGACTGGAACAGCATTTGTAGACACTCTACATAAAACTTCACTAACTAATGACAATTGTTACCTTCTTGCATGCTAGATTTTCCATATCAGTCTTATACATCTATTTATGTGCATGTATTTACAAATGTGTAAATATTTTATTTAAGTATTATGATTTTGGTGTGGGCTGATTGAATATGTTTGATTTTCTGTGAAAGCTTCAGTGGGTAATCTGTCTGTGGGTTGGTCCATTTGTCCTGCAGATACTGCTGTGGATTGCCACATGAGACCTAGGATTGTAATTGCTCTCAAGAACTTTTACTCTGAGCCAACTAAGCATATCAGAGAAGTGAAACTTTCAGCCTCTGGGGAAGGATGCAGCACACATGACAGTTTTGTACATTTTCCTTATATCATGTGCCTGTCTTTGCTACAAGTTCAAGGTTGCTGGGGTACTTACTGGGAAAGTAGAATGAGACACTAGTCCCAGCTCAGCCCTCTGAATTCAGTCCAACATAGGCAAGGAAGCTCTGACCTTGTTCATCATCCTGAACAAATAAATTTCAGTTATATACTTGAAGGGGAAGATTGCTCAGGTACACTGCAAAATGCACTGAAGACATGCTGGGCTTGATCCTGCCACACTGAAAGCTGGGAAGCAAGATTTGCCCTTTTGCCACTATGTAATTGACAAAAATCTGAATCTTCCTAGCCACAGATCTGGGAAAGAAAGGGATGAGGAAAAAGGATAATGGTATTGTTTGGGCACATAAATATTCATCTAAGTAATATATTTTGAGCTTTATGATTTATACTTTTGAAATCAGTATGTCTTTTTTTTTTTCCTAGCATTTGTTAAAGAATTGCATCCAAAATGCTAGAAAGTCAGCCTGAGCATATTGCAGATAAAATCGATCTCCCTTCTCCATCACATAATAGAGATACATTTGGCCTAAATTCAGTTTTTCAGATGCTAAAAAGCTATGATAAAACTGCACAGATTGTATGATAATGGCATATTATACAACTCTAGATCATCGTATGCCCAATTTCTTATTAAAGCTTGCTATAAACCATTTTTATAGCACCATCAACTTACATGGCACTTTACAAACATAAAGGCTCATTGCATACTCATTGAATTTATAGATCAAATACAATACAAATAAGCAGGGGGTAAAAACAGGAAAACATTTAAGAAAATGGAGAAAGCATAGGAAGTATTGCCATTAAGCAAAAAGGGGGATGAGTTGTTTGAAAGCTTTTAAGGATCAATGGCAGACTAAAATGCATGCAAGGAATTCTCCAAGGAGCACTTCCTGGTTTTTTTGGAGCTATCAGAGCAAAAATGGGCCCAAAATTTTGACTCTTCCATGCTTCAGACATACACAGCTGAGAAGGACTGAATAAGAAACCTGACTGACTAAAAAGTAGCTGCACTTGAGGAACTTGTACACAATCATGATGGCTCAAATTTGTGGACTGAGCTTAAAAAGAGTTAGAGGGTCAGAAAGCTGAAAATATGGAATCTGCTTCCATTAGTAGGAGCATAAAATTGCCAAGAGGGAAATACACAGCTACAGTAGCAATATGATAGAATGTGAAATCCACAGTTCATAAATGTGCATAATTTTAAGCCCAGCAATAAACTTATATACTTGAATTTGCATGCAGCCTTCTCTATACCATTGTGCAGAGTCCTAAAGCAGGAAAAACGTAAACATACATTTGGCAATGTTATGTAGGTTTTTCTAATACAAGAGAAGAGCTGGAATTTTGTTGTTGAAGAGAAGGTAAATGAAGAGATAATGGAAGAAATATGGTTGGAAGATGTTGGGGAATTTTTACTGCACCCCTTGAGGCAAATTAAACATGTCAGTGCTTAAATATAAAGAGATTTAATGAACAATGCATTGGACAGAGTCCTACCGCCATAAGTGGTCCTACAAGGAGTCTGCAAAGATGCTGCACGAGCGATTCCTTATATACACTTGCGCCAGCACCAATCCTGTGAGCATCGGCATCAGGCTCCTTAACCTGGTCTTTGGTTCTTCCCCAGTGCCAGTTCTGCTGACCAAAAGTGCCTGCCCGCCTCCTCTGCCCCGAGCTTTCCATGATCGTTACAAGACAATGCTGCGGCTGTTTCTTATCTCATCAGTGAGGGAATCTTTGCTCTCTTACGGGGGAGCCCTTCTGTCTCTGACATTCCTGCTTTCAGCCAGTTTAACTGGTTCTGTAGTTAGCCCTTCCTGCCCTCCATGCCAGAGAATTCCTTGGTCAGGAGTTACCATTGCTGTTAAAATTTGAATTTCCCCTTCAAAGAAAATAACTTTAGCAGCATTCTGAACAAATTTGAGGGGAGGGTTATAGGGCAGGGTTAAGGTAGTTAAGGTGAGATGTCTGGCCGTTTAAGTGGTTGTTAGTGGTGGGGAGGCAAATTTCAGAGACATTAGAAGAATACTATTTAGGAAACTAGCCACAAAAGAAAAGAATATAAAGTTCAGAAATTTGTAAGTCCGTAAGTTAAGAAAGAGAATGTAGTAGTTAATACAGACTGAGGTAGGAGGTAGAGAAGGAGTGAGAAGGAAGAGAGTGTTTATATAGGGAGAATTCTGTTTGCGGCACTGGCTGGTAGTCAAAGGGAGATGCATGAAACAGAGAAAAACTGCAGAAACAGAGAGAGTCAGATTTGGGCATAAATGCAGCCGAAGGCATGGAAGAAGATAATGCCTCTGAGAGTGGAGAAAAGATAGGAATTTAGGATAGGCTTCTCTACTTTTCTGTTTTGTATGTCCTGAAAGGAAAGAAACTTTTCAAAAAGGAAAATTAAAACCAGTGAAGGAGAAGGGTAGACAGTTGCATGGGAGAGAAAATTTGATCTTGCAACTAGTTACCAGTTCTACTGAAATACTGTGCCTAAAAGAGCTGTATACACACCTATACAAGCAAATTAAATTCCCCTATCTCTTGATTTTCTTTAAAATATTTCATAGAAACTATGTGGAGAAGTTACTAATCTAGGCAGAGCAAGTAATTTCTGACACATGCAAGAGTATTAGGTAGCAAGTGTGCTTGTGTAATATAATATGCAAAGCATAAAGGCATGAAGGGAAAAGGTGACATGGTAGGGCCCAAACTTGACTCTTCATACAAAGCAGCCTCTAGGCAGCTCAGTGCAGTATGTAGCACTGCCTCTGTCAGAGATATAAATATTAGGTGACAGGCTGACTCAACAAGAAAGCCTGTTTCATGAGCTACAAATACCTAACAAACCTCTGTCTTACTAGATTCTGAGTACAAAAAAAAAAAAACACCCAAAAAGTGGTTCTGGGATACGTGTGAATAGATCTATATTGTTGCACTAAAGGAAAGAAAACAGCATGAGCAGTTGCAGTCTGTGGGAACTCAGGTACGTAGGTGCCACTAATTTAAATGCTCTCCAGGATACTGTCACAGAGAAAAGAGAAGAGAAGGTCCCCAGCAATGTTTACTGCAGAAAAGTTGCACAGATTATAAGCTATTTTAAAGTAATAAATGAACAGTGACCTTCTGTGCTGGTTTGGGCTGGGATAGAGTTAATTTTCTTCATAGTAGCTTGTATGGGGCTATGTTTTGGATTTGTGCTGAGAACAGTGTTGATAGTACTGAGATGTTTTTGTTATTGCTGAGCAGTGCTTACACACAGTCAAGGCCTTTTCTACTTCTCGCACCACCCCACCAGCGAGTAGGCTGGGGGTGCACAAGAAGTTGGGAGGGGATACAGCTGGGATAGCTGACCCCAACTGACCAAAGGGATATTCCATACCATATGATGTCACGCTCCACATATAAAGCTGGGGGAAGAAGAAGGAAGGGGGGCACATTTGGAGTGATGGCATTTGTCTTCCCAAGTAACTGTTATGCGTGATGGAACCCTGCTTCCCTGGAGATGGCTGAACACCTGCCTGCCAATGGGAAGTAGTGAATGAATTCCTTGTTTTGCTTTGCTTGTGTGCGCGGCTTTTGCTTTACCTATTAAACTGTCTTTATCTCAACCCATGAGTTTTCTCACTTTTACTCTTCTGATTCTCTCCCCCATCCCTCTGTGGGGGGAGTGAGTGAGAGGCTGTGTGGTGCTTAGTTGCTGACTGGGGTTAAACCACGACACCTTCTCTTCTAAAGTACGATTTATTACAAACTGGTCTGCTGTTTTGTATAACTGTTTTACATACTAATTGCCAGTATAGTTGCCCAAAAATTAAAATATAAACATGATATTGAGTGATTCTGTATTGGGTTTATGTGGCAAGGTTTTGGTAGCGGGGGGGATGCAGGGGTGGCTTCTGTGAGAAGATGCCAGAAGATGCCTCCATGTTGGACAGAGCCATTCTGGCTGGCTCCAAGATGGACCCACCACTGGCCAAAGCTGAGCCAATCAGCGATGTTGGTAGTGCCTCTGTGATAACATATTTAAGAAGGGGGGAAAAAAATGCCACATAGCAGCCGGAAGAGAGGAGTGAGAATATGTGAGAGAAACAACTCTGCAGACACCAAGGTCAGTGAAGAAGGAGGGGGAGGAGGTGCTCTAGGTGCCAGAGCAGAGATTCCCCTGCAGCCTGTGGTGAAGACCATGGTGATGCAGGTTGTCCTCCTGCAGTCCATGGAGGTCCATGGTAGAGCAGATATCCACCTGCGACTTGTGGAGGACCCCAGGCCAGAGCAGGTGGATGTGCCCTGAAGGAAGCTGCAACCTGTGGAGAGCCCATGCTGGAGCAAGTTCCTGGCAGGAACTGCGACCTGGGGAGAGGAGCCCATGCAGGAGCAGGTTTTTTGGCAGGAACTCTGGCCCCATGGAGAGGACCCATGCTGGAGCAGTCTGTTCCTGAAGGACTACACCCTGTGGAAAGGACACACGCTGGAGTAGTTTGTGAAGAACTGTAGCCCCTGGGAAGGACCCACATTGGAGAAGTTGGTGAAGGACTGTCTCCCATGGGTGGGACCCCACGCTGGAGCAGGGGAAGAGTGTGAGGAGGGGAAGCAGCAGCAGAGACAACGTGTGATGAACTGACCGCAACCCCCATTCCCCATCCCCCTGTGCTGCTTGTGGGGAGGAGGTAGAGAAATCGAGAGTGAAGTTGAGCCTGGGAAGAAGGGAGGGGTAGGGGGAAGGTGTTTTAAGATTAGTTCATATTACTCATTATCCTACTCTGTTTGAATAGCAATAAATTAAATTAATTTCCCCAAGTCGAGTCTGTTTTGCCTGTGATGGTAATTGCTGAGTGATCTTCCTGTCCTTATCTTGACCCATGAGTGTTTTGTTGTATTTTTCTCCTCCTGTCTTGTTGATGGGGGGGGGAGCGATAGAGCAGCTTGGTGGGCACCTGGCAGCCAGCCAAGGTCAACTCACCATGGATTCATAAATAGTGTATCTAAAAGCAGAAACAAAACCCGCAAAATGTTACAAACTTTCAGAACTTTTTAGTGCAGATCAGAAATATGATGTATTGTGGAATTAATTATTTAAAAAAAATTTTAGAGTAAAAATTGGAAAGGATCAGTGCAATAAAGGGTTTCACTAAACATTGCCAGTTTAATGTAAAAACAATTTAATTCCTGTGACTGCAAACCATTTTTCATATTTTGCTGTTGTCTCGCAAACTCCTGGAAGTTCCAGTTTTGTAAATATGTTCTGTTCAGTAGTATATTGAGTCTGGGTGGATGGAGTTAACTTCCCCCATAGCAGCCCTCATAGTGTTGTGCTCTGTATTTGTAGCTAGAACAGTGTTGATAACACACCAGTGTTTTGGCTACTGATGCTCCCACAGCATCAAGGCTGTCTCCCCACCCCCGCCACCCCCAAAGGACAGTAGGCTGGGAGTGGGCAAGATCTTGGGAGGGGACATAGCCAGGACGGGTGAACCAAACTGACCAAAGGGATATTCCATACCCTATGATGTCATGCTCAGCAATAAAAGCTAAGAGAAAGGAGGAGCGGGGGGCATTCATTATTAAGGCGTTTGTCTTGCAAAGAACCACTATGCGTACTGAGTCCCTACTTCCCAGGAAGTGGCTGGATATCGCCTGCTGATGGGAAGTAGAGAATAACTTTTTTTGTTTTCCTTTGCTTCTGTGTGCGGCCTTTGCTTTTCTATTATTAAGCTGTCTTTATCTCAACCCATGAGTTTTTAATCTTATTTTCTCCCCCCCCATCCATCTGAGGAGGGAGCAGTGACAGAGCGGCTTGGTGGGCACCTGGTGGCCAGCCAAGGTCAACCCACCACAGTCCTTTGTGGTGCCCAACATGGGGCATGAGGAATTCGAGATAAGGATACTAACTGTGAGAGATAACTGGCAATACATGGACTGAACATTGCTAGAGAGCAGAACAATTGTGGGGAATTTCGGTTGTAGTTGTGGTGAAGTGTGGTTGAGTGTGTGTAAATTGTCCACTTTTGTCAGTGTTGTGATGATGTTATTTTGATTTTGGTGTGGGGAATTCTTTTTGTTGATCTAAGTGAAGATTGTAGATTGTGTGATGGATGTCTATTTTAATGATAATTCTTGAATATATGATTCACAGAGGTGAGGGGTGGAATGTATTGGGTTTGCGTGTCAAGGTTTTGGTAGTGGGGGGGCTGCAGGAGCGACTTCTGTGAGAAGATGCCAGAAGTTGCTCCCATGTCGGACGGAGCCTGTTCCAGCCAGCTCCAAGGACCCGCCACTGGCCAAAGCTGAGCCAATCAGTGACGTTGGTAGTGCCTCTGTGATAACATATTTAAGAAAGGGTAAAAACTGCTGCACAACAGTAGTTGGGAGAGAGGAGTGAGAATATGTGAGAGAAACAACTATGCAGACACCAAGGTCAGTGAAGAAGGAGGTGGAGAAGGAAGGGTCTGATCAGGAAGCCAGTCCTTCAGCAAAGAAATGGAAGGAAGAAGTGAGAGAAATCAGACAAGAGGCGGAAACTACCTGGTCCCTGACCTTGGAAGAACTTCGAGACATGTAGAAAGATTATAGCTGCCAGCCTGGTAAGCAAATTGCTGCCTGGCTGCTCTGATGCTGGGATAGCAGGGCCAACAGTCAGCAATTGGAAGCTAAGGAAGCCAAACAGCTGGGATCCCTTGCTAGAAACTGGGAAATTGACAGAGGAATTGGAAAAGAGGCAGCAATTTGCAGTCTCTGGAGACAGCTCCTCTCAAGTGTGAGGGTAAGATATCCATTCAAGGAAGATCTTGTGAACTCCCCAGGAAAGTGGACTACTGCTGAGGAAGGCATCCAGTACCTGAGAGAATTAGTGGTGCTAGAAGTCAGCTACGGTGACCAAGACAATGAGGAGGTCTCCAAAGATCCAGAGGATGTCCTGTGCATACGGGCCATGTGGAGGAAGGCGGTCCAAAACGCCCCAGCATCATATTCTAACAGCTTGGCAACAATATATTGCTCAGACGTGGATACACCAACTGTGTGGAGAGCATCTTCCTGGCTCCAAAACTTTGAAGAAAATCTCTGTCCCTCCTCATCCCCATGGGCCAGTGCCTCGGCTGTCTGGGGCCCCCCAAGGAGTCAGTCCCCTCCTGCCCCAGTCAGGGGAAAGGGACCCCCAGGTGCATGCCGCATGGGATTCTCTGGTTCTTCCTGCGTGACCAGGGGGAGGACATGAGGAAGTGGGATGGTAAACCCACCTTTAAGCCGGAAGCCTGTGTACACGAACTGAGAGGGAAGACAGCTGTTAAGAAGGGGCCACCCAAGAAGGCTGTCAGCTTAGTTGCTGTAGAGACACAAGAAGGCAATCAGCAATCTCCCAGACATAGACGAAGGACTGAGATCACCTCCCTTGATGCTGGTGAGGGGACTTCTGGTGTGGCACCGCAAGGGTCAGACAGTAAATACTCTGACCAGGAATAGGAATAGAGGGTCCCTGCCTTTGGCCAGGAGGAGGAAAGGGATGACTGGGTATACTGGATTGTGTGGACTTGATGGCCTGGCACATCAGACCCACAGAAGTATAAGACTTTGGTAGACACTGGTGCACAGTGTACGCTGGTGCCATCAGGGTATAGAGGCACAGAACCCATCTCGATCTCTGGAGTGACAGGGGGATGCCAAGAATCGTCTGTATTGGAGGCTGAGGTGAGCTTAACAGGGGACAAGTGGCAAAAGCACCCCATTGTGACCGGCCTGGAGGCCCCTTGTATCCTTGGCATAGACTACTTCAGGAGAGGGTATTTTAAGGACCCAAAGGGGTACTGATGGGCTTTTGGTGTAGCCACCGTGAACACAGAGAAGATCAAACAGCTATCTACCCTGCCTGGTCTCTCAGAAGATCCCTTCATTGTGGGATTGCTGTGAGTTGAAGAACAGCAGGTGCCAATTGCTACCAGGATGGTGCACTGGTGGCCATATCGCACCAACTAAGACTCCCTGGCTCCCATCCGTGAGCTGATTCATCAATTGGAGAGTCAAGGAGCAATCAGCAAGACTTGCTCACCCTTTAATAGTCCCATATGGCCAATGCAAAAGTCTGACGGAGGGTAGAGGTTAACAGTAGACTATTGTGGCCTGAACGAAGTCACACCACCACTGAGTGCTGCTGTACCAGACATGCTAGAGCTCCAAGATGAACTGGACTCAAAGGCAGCCAAGTGGTATGCTACAACTCACATTACCAATGCATTTTTTTTCAATTCCTTTGGCAGAAGAATGCAGGCCACAGTTTGCTTTCACGTGGAGGATTGTCCAATACACCTGGAATTGACTGTCCTGGGTGTGGAAACACAGTCCTACCATTTGTCATGGAATGATCCAAACTGCGCTGGAAAAGGGTGATGCCCCTGAATATCTACAATACATTGATGACATCATCATGTGGAGCAACAAAGCAGAAGAAGTGTTTGAGAAGGGAAAAAGAGTAATTCAGATTCTTCTGAAAGCTGGTTTCGCCATAAAAAGAAGCAAGATCAAGGGACCTGCACAGGAGATTCAGTTCTTGGGAGTAAATTGGCAGGATGGATGCTGTCATGTCCCTATGGATGTGATCAACAAGATAACAGCCATATCCTGTTGTAGAAAAAAAGTTAGTTGAAACTTGGAGCTAGCAGCTTAAACATTAATAATAGCTAGAGTAGACAAAGCTAGGAGCTTAAACATTAATAGCTAGAGAAGACAAGGCCTATAGATCGTAGTATATGAACTGTAACAACCATATTACAACATGCCAAATAGCTAACTACAGAACTGGCCGAAACTGACCTAAGAAGATGTGGTATTGTATAAGAAGATGTTCACTTAGCAACTGCTTCGTAACGAAACAGCAAACAAATAAAACCAATAAAAAAGCAAGAATACCCCAGACCTTAATATTACTATTGGTCCGAACTATCGCATGAGAGGTGGGGAACTTAGATTGTAAGGGTATAATTGCCCAGGGATTTCTTTGTTCGGGGTCCCTCTTCGGAGGCACCCAGCTTGAGCTGTAGCGCTATTAATAAAAAGTATTTTCATAAAGAAATCTATCTTTCAGTTTATGTGGAAACCTAGAGTCGAACCCTGTTATGGTGGCTGGCATGCATAATATAACAGTTTGGCACCCCAGATGGGACTCTAGGCAACCACTGTTGGACGTTGGACTCTCTTGTCTCCAAATGTCCAATTGCCGGCATCGCGTGAGTTCACGTGGGAACTTTGGAGATGGGAGGCACCGACTGGTGAGTGTTAAAATTTCGCTACTAAATTCCGGGCTTGAGTGAGTTTGAGTCCCCTAAATTCTGGGTATTCTGGGTTCGAGTGGGTTCAAGTCCCAGCCCGGAAGCGCACTAGGAGAGGTGTGCGTGGCCTAATCAGCGTAAGGCGCACAAATTTGCCATACAGATATGGGGAACGTACCCAGCATAGAGAAGGGGATGCCCTTAGCTGAGGTATTAGAAAATTGAAGGAAAATAGATGGCACTACAGATCTATCAAAAAAACCCCAAACCCATGCAATAGCATTGTGTAAGGAAGACTGGCCAACACTTAGAGGAGCGGGGGTATGGCCCCGTGAAGGGTCCTTCGAATTAAAGAAATTGGCTACGCCCCAGAAAATTTTAGAAGATGAAAAAAACCTCAGCAAATGGATTATTGGTATATATGGGATAATTGGGGATATGATCACCATAAAGAGGATGGTCGAAAACAAGTACGAAAACTTCGAGGAAGAACTTTAGCTACAGCAATTGTGAGTAATTTAACCAAGGAGCCTGCAGAGCCGGTCTCTGCACCACCCTATACTCCTCCCTCTGTATTGCTTGTTGCTTTTGCTGGGCTTTACTCTGTGGTTTCTAGTGTTATCCCTAATCCTCTTGCAATGCAGCTAGTGGCAGCGGTGGGTATGTGTGTGTGTGTGTGAAACGTTCCTCCCCCACCTCCAGTGTTACATGTATACACCCATCACCCCTGGAACCCCGGGGATTTGGTTATGTGGGAAAATCAAATGCCCAGGTTAAGGGAAGATGCGGGTCGATGTGCATCATTATTTTCCATTATTTATTTGGGATATAATCCATCTTGGGCTGATGTTAACCTGTTGTTGAGGGAGTTATTCTGTCCAGACAGAAAGATAAGATAATTGAAAAGAATATGGAATTGACCCTACAGGTAGGGGGAAATTGGACTGCCTGGCCTCAGGTTGATTCTAATTAGGATTATAATAATCAAACAGATAGAGATAATTGCCGAACAGTGGTTAGAAATCTGATAAATGTGATTAGAGTTTGCGAGGAGATAAGAGTAAATTGAACTAAAGTACAGGCATGTAGACAGAGGCTAGAGGAACACCCCAGCGACTATTGGGGAAGATTGCAACAGGCTTTGTTGATGTACAGGGGAATGACTCTCCAGAATTTTAATAATGAATTGGCAGCAAGTGTATTTGTGAACCAAACCACCTCTGACATCTGCAACTATTTTAAGGATCACATGCTAGGGTGGCAAGGAGAAAATTTGAAAGATATTATATTACCTGGAAGTCCTATATTTGTACAATATGTAGATTATTTGTTATTTGCCAGAAAGACATACGAAGATTGCTTGAAAGATACTATTTGTCTGTGTACTGCTTTAGCAGAAAAAAGGTCACCGTGCATCTCTCTCTAAGCTTCAGCTGTGTCAGCAGGAAGTAAAATATTTAGGATTTATATTAACAGAAGGACAAAGATTAGTAGACCCAGAACGGGTCCAGGCTATTGTAGAAATACCTTGACCAGTAACAAAGAAACAACTGTGAGGATTTTTAGGCACAATAGGATACTGCAGACCCTGGATATCAAGGCTAGGGGAGTTAAGTAAGCCAAGGGCAGAAGCTACCAAGGCAGAGGAAGTGGAGCCTATACGTTGGGGTCCAGAGAGAGAAAAGGCTTTCCAAGCTATAAAAGGAGCTTTAGGTTCTGCTCCGGCACTGGGATTGCCAGATTACTCCAAGTCCTCTGAACTATTTGTGCATGAGAACAAAGGAGTAACCAGCGGAGTCCTTACTCAAAAGCTAGATCCCCATCGCCGCCCTGTGGCTTATTACTCAACTGGATCCTGTAGCGGCAGGGAATAATTCCTGTGTTAAAGCGATAGCAGCAACAGCAACTATCATAAAAAGGAGCAGACCATTAGTTCTGAGTCACCCAACAACTGTGTATGTCCCACATGAAGTAGAACTGATTCTTAAGCAACATGCTACACAAGCATTGTCCCCACAAAGAGCACATCACTATGAATTAATGATTTTAAATGCGGATAATATTACTTTAAAAAGACGTAATGTTTTGAATCCAGCAACTTTACTGCCTGTTCCCTCCAATGGTGAGCCGCATCATGGTTGTGCTAAGGTAGTGTTTCACTCCAGCTTCCTATGGGAAGATCTGCAAGATCAGCCTCTAGAGAACTCTGATCTAACCCTTTTCACCAATGGATCTTCATACCCCATGAATGGAAAATGACACACGGGCTATGCAGTGGTGAGAAACTTAGAGGTACTTGAAGCAGAACCTCTACAACCCTCGGTGAGTGCCCAAGGGGCTGAATTAACTGCATTAGCAAGAGCAGCCTGGTGGGGACATAATCAGCAGGTAACTATTTATACTGATTCTAAATAGGCTTTTGGAGTGTGTCATGCAACGGCTATGCTATGGAAAGAACAAGAGTTTCTTACCTTGGCGGAAAAGAATATTTCTAATGGAACTGAAATCTGAATGCTGTTGGAAGATATTAAGCTTCCAAGGGAAATCACTGTAATACACTGTCCAGCTGATACCAAAGGCTCCCAATGAAATTGAAAAAAATAATTACTTGAACTTATAGTCAGATAGGTTTAAAATGGTCTGAAGTTTTAGAAATAGTACTGTGGGATATTGGGATATTAGAAATACCCCTCGCCAACCTCTAGGGTTGTCACCAGCAAAAAGTGTTTGGCAAGCATTTAGCTATACCCGGGACCTTTGTCCCTGCTAGGACCAGCCTCTTAGATGGAGATGTACGAGTTACCAAATTTGTATTGGAAATACAAAAACATCTACAAAAAAGTTTCAAAATTAAAAGGAATCATGCTCAGTGGTATCAACCCACCCCTCCAGAGATACAGGTACATGATTTTCAGCCTGGAGATAGAGTTTTAATAAAAGTATTTTCCCATAAATCTAAACTGGAACCCAGGTGAGAAGGGCCATATACTGTCTTATTAAGTTCTTATTTTGCTATAAAAGTTACAGGAAAGGAAGCCTGGATCCACCACTCACATGTTAAACAGCTACCTGAGGATCATTCAGTAGATGAACAACAACCGGTGATGGAGGAACCTACCACGATTGCTACTTTGGAGACTGAAACCATTTGAATTTCCGAAGGACAAAGGAGTTACGAATTCGTGTAATTTTTATTTATTTTCTAGAGCTACTTGGACGCGGGACTCCCCAGATGCCTGGTTAAGTGAACCATCTGAGACTGTTAATAAGGAGTCTTACCCCTCTTGGTATACATACTACCCTTATAGAAGAGATTACGGAGATTTTATGGGTAAAGTTACTAACATTTGTTGTGCTTATTACGCAGGTAAAGGGAATATCTAAGTCTGTACAGCCCCATTACGAGTGGAGAGAAAACCTCTATTTTAATTTGTTACAAACCATTGTCCAAATTACTAAGAAAACTGTTGGATATGTACTCACCTCCCAAGTCACTCAGCTTCAAGCATTCCCCTGTTAGGGATCCCTTGTGGGATAATGGCTGAGGTGACTTAAAAATTAGAACTTATATTCACACTTTTAGGTAAGGCACAGCATTGAAGAAGCTTCCCAGGTGGAATGCAGCTGACATGCAAGGAATCCATTGCATGGGAGTTCCCTAGGCCTGCAACCTTAGATGTCGGTAACGCCAGGGGAACTTGGTGTGCTGACTCTAAGAGGTGCTGCCCAGAGGGTGGAGCGGTGTGGAGATGCCGCGGCCAGGCTCTGCAATAATAGGGGAACTTAAAGGTGTCATGGAACTGATAAGCTGCATATTTACTACCCTGGGCCAACAGCCTGCCACGTTTTTGACAAAATGCTGTCCTTTTGGTGAACTTTGCTCATTATAACATCATTATAATACCAAAACACACCTCCATCCCAAAAGCTACCCGCCTCCAAGGTGCGACCACCCCTCACTGAGCTTGCACACTGAATTTTCCTAGCTTATACCTTTAAAAGCGAAGAGAGAAAACTTTACACCTAAACAAAGGTATGTATGACTAGAGTCACTCAAGCTCCACCTGAAAGGTGAAAGATAGTATAAAATGGTTTAAGAGAAAGAGAATGTTAGGGAAGACACCATCGTGTATCACTCTGACGTTTGGGATCAGTCGACGGGCTGAGCCTCTCTTCCCCCCCATCGGGATGCCTTTGGGTAAGAGTCGAACACTTGGTTATACCAAGTGCCTCCCCGGGAAACTTAGAAATCTCTATAGAGTCGCTTTATTATTTTCTTTTAACGCGTTTGTGTCCGGCCGTGTTACTTGTATTCTTCCGGCCATGTTATATCCGGCCGTGTTACTCATATTCTTCCGGCCGTGTTATATACATGTTTGTGTCCGGCCGTGTTATTCCTACTCATATTCTTGACATTTGTATGTGCTTTGCAGACAGTTAATTTATCACCGGTAATCCAAAGAATCTGTGTGTCTGTTGCTCTAATAAACTGCACTCTTCATTGATCTAGCCATGGTAGTTCTCATTGAACACGACCAGACTGGGGGGGTGTAAAAGTTAATGCTGTCGCCTTAGTGAAAACCCTGAACCAATAAGTGGCTACACACACAGTCCTTAGAAAATAAACCGTTGACCAGGTCTGAGACTAAGACTGGACCTAGCCGCACCTAGACTCCTCTCTGAGAAGGAGTTTAGAAAGCAAGGGGGTCCTGTCTGAACCTCATGACTCAACGGGAGGGTTCCCCTCAGCCACTCCTCAGACTCTTATTTGTATGCGACAGTAACTCTTAACGCAACATCCCTATACCAAATAACATATCATGGACCAATAGGAATAGCGGGAATACTTGGGGACTTTTCCAATACACCCTGGCCTGTACCTGAGGGAAAAGGGTGGTTTTGGATATGTGGTAAGAGAGCTCGCAAAATATTACCAGGAGATTGGTCAGGAACTTGCACCTTAGGAGCTGTTACTCCTAATATTTCTGTGTTCTCAAATTTGACTATGGAATCAGGATCCTGGTTACGAACATTTGTTCATAGGACCAAATGTAGTAACCCACTAGTAGAAAGGCCAACTGCATTTTACTCCTTCGCTAGATGGTTTCTTCCCTGGTTAGGAGTGAGTGAATTAGAAAAGGCCTTAGTTAAGATTTCAGCAGCAAAATAAATTCTTGGCAATAATACTGCTGATGCAATTACGGCATTACAAGAAGAGGTTTCTCAACTCTCCAAAATTACACTGCAAAATAGAATGGCATTAGATACTTTGTTAGCTTCACAAGGGGAAGTATGTACAATTATTAATACCAGTTGTTACGTGTATGTTGACCAGAGTGGAAGGATTTAACAAGTAAAATTAATGCATAAAGTACAATTGGATAATACTTCAGCAGGATTCCAAGAAGTATGGTCTTGGCTCACCTCCTGGGTACCAGATTTAGGAGCTTGGGCAAAATGAATTTATTTTGGGTTATTGTTTTTTATAATAAACTTTGTGATACTCTTTGTTTGTATTCAGTGTTGTAACATTTGCTGTGTTCAACTGTGTTCACACCTTAGAAGCTATAAATATTCTGGTCCCATATGATAACGGGAATGTTAATAAAAACAAAGGGAAGACTTGTAGAAAAAAAGTTAGTTGAAACTTGGAGCTAGCAGCTTAAACATTAATAATAGCTAGAGTAGACAAAGCTAGGAGCTTAAACATTAATAGCTAGAGTAGACAAAGCCTATAGATCGTGGTATATGAACTGTAACAACCATATTACAACATGCCAAATAGCTAACTACAGAACTGGCCGAAACTGACCTAAGAGGATATGTTATTGTATAAGAAGATGACCACTTAGCAACCGCTTAGTAACAAAACAGCAAACAAATAAAACCAATAAAAAAGCAAGAAGACCCCAGACCTTAATATTACTATTGGTCCGAACTATCGCATGAGAGGTGGGGAACTTAGATTGTAAGGGTATAATTGCCCAGGGATTTCTTTGTTCGGGGTCCCTCTTCGGAGGCACCCAGCTTGAGCTGTAGCGCTATTAATAAAAAGGACTTCAATCTCTTTTCGGCTTATTGATTCAGTGGAAACCTAGAGTCGAACCCTGTTATGCTGGCTGGCATGCATAATTTCCATAACAATCCCCACCAGCTAAGAAGAAAGAAAAACAAGCTTTCCCATGTCTTGTGGGATTCTGGAGAATGCATATTCCAGGTTATAGTCAGCTTGTGAGCCCTCTCTATCGAGTGACCCGAAAGAAGAACTATTTTGAGTGGGGCCTTGAGCAACAGCGAGCCTTTGAGCAGATCAAACAGGAGATAGCTCGCGTGGTAGCTCTTGGGCCTGTCCGTACAGGACCAGCTGTGCAAAATGTGCTCTACACTGCAGCTGGGGAGCATGGTCTCACCTGGAGCCTCTGGCAGAAAACACCAGGAGAAACCCGAGGTCGACCATTAGGGTTTTGGAGCCGGGGGTATTGAGGATCAGAAGCCCACTACACCTCGACTGAAAAAGAGATACTAGCAGCATATGAGGGGGTTCGAGCCACTTCAGAAGTTGTTGGTACAGAAACACACCTCCTCTTGGCACCGCGATTGCCCATGCTACACTGGATGTTCAAAGGAAACATCCCTTCTGCGCATCACGCAACCAGCGCTACGTGGAGTAAGTGGGTAGCATTGATCACGCAATGGGCTCGAATGGGGAACCCCCAACCATCCAAGAATTCCATTCAATTCTCTTCCATCAAGGAAGAGATCATGGAGTGGCCAAAAGGCAGAGATTTTGGAGCATTGCCTGAAGAGGTGGCTCGTGCCCAAGAGGCACCACCATATAATGAGTTATCAGAAGATGAAAGGCGTTATGCTCTGTTTACTGATGGATTCTGTTGTGTTGTAGGAAACCATCGAATGTGGAAAGCTGCTGTGTGGAGTCCCACATGACAAGTCGTTGAAGCCACTGAAGGAGGTGGTGAGTCAAATCAGTTTGCAGAAATGAAAGCCATCCAACTATCCCTAGAGATTGCTGAATGAGAAAAATGGCCAGTACTCTATCTCTATACTGACTCCTGGATGGTGGCTAATGCCCTGTGGGAGTGGCTACAGCAGTGGAAGCAGACTAATTGGCAGCACAGGGGTAAACCCATCTGGGCTGCTGCATTGCTGCAAGACATCACTGCCTGGGTAGAAAACATGGCTCTAAAGGTACGTCATGTAGATGCTCACATGCCCAAAAACCATGCCACTGAAGAACATTGAAACAATGAACAGGTAGACAAGGCTGTCAAAATTGAAGTGGCACAGGTGGACCTGGACTGGGAGTGTAAGGGTGAGCTATTTGTAGCTCAATGGGCCCACGAAACATTGGGACATTGAGGCAGAGATGCAACTTACAGATGGGCTCGTGATCGAGGGGTGGACCTGACCATGGAGGCAATCATGCAGGTCACTCACGAATGTGAAACATGCTGCAATCAAGCAAGCCACGCGAGTAAACTCTCCCTTGGAATAGAGGGTGGTGGCTGGGTTTTCAATATGGCGAGGCCTGGCAAATTGACTATGTTGGATCACTGCCACGAACATGCCAAGGCAAGCGCTACATACTGACCGTGGTGGAAGCAACTACCGGTTGGCTAGAAACATACCCTGTAAACCATGCCACTGCCCGAAACACCATCTTAGGCCCTGAAAGGCAAATTTTGTGGTGACATGGTACCCCAGAAAGAATTGAGTCAGACAATGGGACTCATTTCCGAAATAACCTCATAAACTCCTGGGCAAAGAAACACAGCATTGACTGGGTGTATCACATCCCCTATCACTCACAAGCCTCTGGAGAGATATAATGGACTGTTAAAGTCTGTGCTGAGAGCATTGGGCGCTCGGGCATGGAAGCACTGGGATATAAATTTATAATGATGCTAAGTATTTCATACCTGCTTATTATCCTAATCTCTACATCCCAGACCATCTTTTCATTTTTTCCCATGTTTAATAAACTTCCATTTCCCCATATACACTCCCAAAACTTTCTGTTTATTATGCTGACAACTCTTGGTACCAATATTGCATTCTGTGACTCACTTAAAAATGAAAAATTAAGGCTAGCATAAAACCAATAGGATGCAATATAAGATTAAATGCCATACAACGCTGAATTCATCATATCATTTTGGTAAAGACTTCAATTTTTTTAATTTACCTGTAGCAGTGCCTGAATTCAGTCTTTTGCAACATAAAACTGCTGCAGAATTTAGGTCAAGTGAGCTGCAGCACAGATAGGACCTTTAAGAAAGCATATCATAGTAGGCCAGCCATAAGTAACAGTTCTGATTTAAGTCGATAAGTAAAATAGTTATGTGGTGCTCATATCTTATCCATTTCAAAACTTGCATGCTTTATTGACATTTCACAGACTATAGTATATAAATATGAAAATAACATAAGCTCCAGAACCTCAGCTGGTATAAATTAGTGTCTCTTCAGTGGGAATGATGCCAGTTGTGTTGGCTGAGGTGCATGGAAAATGATTGGGAAAATATAGATGAAAATGTGTATAATGTTTCCTATTAGTAATCTTAAATTTAAACATTTGAAAAGAGATGAGAGCCTGCCTCCTTGTCCTCACAAAAAAGAGAAAAGATTTTTAAAAATAATTGAGGTTTTAATTCTCAGTCAGCTTTGAAAGTCACTGTTGACCAGTTGGGGGCATTGTCGCATTTTCTGCTTTTAGGACACAAATTACTACTCAACAGCCTTGAGCAAGAAGTTAGGAATGAGAGGGAGCTGATCTTTGCCAGGGTGCAATCCTTCCCTTGGCAAAGGAAACTCCTGCACTATTCCCCTGGCACAGCTGTGTAAACAGGTATGCCTTACGTCTGATTTATGTAGCAGTAGATTTAGCAAAGAAGTCATAGAATGAAACCTTGGACAACTCTCAAAAGAAAAACTTTAGCTTAAAAAATTGGTTTTAGCATTTAAGACTGAAGACTTTATTTACTGTAAAGTAGTCCTTCATGCTGGCTTTACTACCAGAAAACAAATTCAAATAATTGAAAAAAGTGGTATGAACATTAGTGTTCGTTGAACAGTTCTGGTTCCTGTTGGAGATTTTGGCTTTTCTGCTGTTAGGGTTCTTTTTCAGAAGTAAGATAGCTTTTATTTGAATAAATGCATCATGCTATTTAAAAAAAAAAACAACCACAAAATGTTTTGAAATTATGAACTGCTTCTATGCATATTTAACAAAACCTCATTCAAGGCAATATAGAGAAAACACAGGACTTCGGCTCATTTCACGCTGTTGTTGACTATATGGTGGTATAGTCACTATAATGTGACTATATTGGCTAAATGGTGGTATTTTACCCTTAAATGGTGGAATTTTCAGGACTATTAATTTTCTTTTGAAAATGGCCAAGAGCTACATCTGACTAGAGGGTCAAAAACTGATGTCGTGGTTTTACAGTATAAGTAAACTGGCATACGTTGGCAAAATTACCTAGAAAGAGAAAGAAATGCTTTAACCTGCAAATTCTTTCTCAACAGATAGAATTTACAAAGCAAATTCCCTACCCTGAGGTTTTAGTCTTGGTTTTATTTTCCCAATGTATTGGGTTTACGTGGCAAGTTTTTGGTAGCAGGGGGGCTGCAGGGGCTGCTTCTGTGAGAAGATGCCAGAAGCTGCCCCCATGTCAGACAAAGCTAGTTCCAGACAGCTACAAAATGGACCCACTGCTGGCCAAAGCTGAGCCAATCAGCAATGGTGGTAGTGCTTCTGTGATAACATATTTAAGAAAGGGTAAAAATCACCATGCAGTAGCTGAGAGAGAGAGGAATGGGAAAATGGGAGAGAAACAACTATGCAAACACCAAGGTCAGTGAAGGAGGGGGAGGAGGTGCTCCAGGCACCAGAGTAGAGATTCCCCTGCAGCCCATGGAGAAAACCATGGTGACGCAGGTTGTCCCCCTGCAGCCCACAGAGGACCATGTTGGTGCCCTGCAGCCCAGGGAGGACCACAGGCCGCAGCAGGTAGATATGCCCTGAAGGAAGCTGCAGTCCATGGAGAGCACATACTGGAGCAGGCTCCTGGCAGGAACTATGGCCCCATGGAGAGGAGCCCAGGCAGGATGAGGTTTTCTGTCAGAAACTTTGGTCCATGGGGGACCCACGCTGGAGCAGTTCTTGAAGTACTGCAGCCTGTGGGAAAGACCCACGTTGGAGAAGTTCATGAAGGACTATATTCCATGGGAGGGACCCCACACTGGAGCAGGGGAAAAGTGTGATGAGGAAGGAGCAGCAGAGACAATGTGTGATGAACTGACCACAACCCCCATTCCCCACGTCCCCTGAGCTGCTGGGGGGGGGAGGTGGTGTGCTGGTTTTGGCTGGGATAGAGTTAATTTTCTTTATAGTAGCTAGTATGGGGCTATGTTTTGGATTTGTGCTGAAAACAGTGTTGATAACACACTGATGTTTTAGTTGTTGCTGCACTAGTCAAGGACTTTTCAGCTTCCCATGCTCTGCCAGGTGCAGAAGAAGCTGGGAGGGGACACAGCCAAGATAGTTGATCCAAACTGACCAAAGGGCTATTCCATACCACATGACGTCATGCTCAGCATATATAAAGCTGGGGGAAGAAGAAGGAAGGGGGGGACATTCGGAGTGATGGCGTTTGTCTTCCCAAGTAACCGTTATGCGTGATGGAGCCCTGCTTTCCTGGAGATGGCTGAACACCTGCCTGCCCATGGGAAGTAGTGAATGAATTCCTTGCTTTGCTTTGCTTTGCTTGCATGCACGGCTTTTGCTTTACCTATTAAACTGTCTTTATCTCAACCCATGAGTTTTCTCACTTTTACTCTTCCGATTCTCTCCCCCATCCCACTGTGGGGGGAGTGAGTGAGTGGCTGTGTGGTGCTTAGTTGCTGGCTGGGGCTAAACCACAACAGGTAGGGAGGCAGAAAAGTCCAGAACCAAGGAGTGAAGTTGAGCCTGGGAAGAAATGGAGGGTGAGGGGAAGGTGGTTTTAGTTTTGTTTTTGTTTCTCACTATCCTACTCTGTTATTAACTGGCAATAAATTAAATTAATCTTCTCAAGCAGAGTCTGTTTTGCCCATGACAATAATTGGTAAGTGACCTCCCTGTCCTGTTCTTCACCTACAAGCTTTTTAATCTCATTTTCTCCCTCTGTCTTGCTGAGGAGGGGGTGTGAGACTGTGGCTTGGTAGGCACCTGGCAGCCAGCCAAGGTTAACTCACCACACCCAACAACATTCTAACTCCCTTTGTCAAGTAGCTACTCTTACAGCCTTGGTACAGAACATCTATAGGAGGAAGATAAGCTGAAGTTATTATATTGCTTAAAGGGATGTTCTATTATATTTCATAACCTGTGGCCTCAGAGATAAAGAATGGAGCCCTGAAGCTCTCATAGCTATGGCTACATCGCTTTCATAGCTCTAGGTTTGCATTTGCCAAACCATGTGGGTCAAATCATACACTCTATCCTCACCAATTCATTTGTGAAATTGAGTGGATATGTCCAAGCCATACTTCAGCAGATCCAGTTTGTACTTGCTACCTTTTCTCACACCCCACTGCCCCTCATAGCTCTCTACTAGGAGTCATATCAAGTGATTAGCCTGGCTCAGATACAGAAATTGTGACTCCATTGTGCCCCCTAGCATGCTGAGGGATAGAATAGAATAGTTCATTTGGAAGGGACCTACAACGATCATCTAGTCCAACTGCCTGACCACTACAGGGCTGACCAAAAGTTAAAGCATAGTATTAAGGGCACTGTCCAAATGCCTCTTAAACACTGACAGGCATGGGGCATCAACCACCTCTCTAGGAAGCCTATTCCAGTGTTTGACCACCCACTTGGTAAAGAAATGCTTTCTAATGTCAGGTCTGAACCTCCCCTGATGCAGCTTTGAACCATTCCCATGTGTCCTATCACTGGATACCAGGGAGAAGAGATCACAGAATCACAGAATCGTATAGGTTGGAAAAGACCTTTAAGATCATCGAGTCCAACTGTAAACCTAACACTACCAAGACCACCACTATACCATGTCCATAACCACCTCATCCAAACGTCTTTTAAATACCTCCAGGGATGGCGACTCAACCACTTCCCTGGGCAGCCTGTTCCAATGCTTAATAACCCTTTTGGTGAAGAAAATTTCCAAATATCCAGTCTAAACCTCCCCTGGTGCAACTTGAGGCCATTTCCTCTTGTCCTATCACTTGTTACCTGGGAGAAGAGACCAATACTCACCTCTCTACAACCTCCTTGCAGGTAGTTGTAGAGAGCAATAAGGTCTCCCCTCAGCCTCCTTTTCTCCAGGCTAAACAACCCCAGGTCCCTCAGCCGCTCCTCATAAGACTTCTGCTCTAGACCCTTCACCAGCTTCTCTGCCCTTCTCTGGACACACTCCAGCATCTCAATGTCTCTCTTGTAGTGGGGGGCCCAAAAGTGAACACAGTATTCGAGGTGCGGCTTCACCAGTGCCGAGTACAGGGGCACGATCGCTTCCCTAGTCCTGCTGGCCACACTATTCCTGATACAAGCCAGGATGCCATTGGCTTTCTTGGCCACCTGGGCACACTGCTGGCTCATATTCAGGCGGCTGTCAACCAACACGCCCAGGTCCTTTTCTGCCTGGCAGCTTTCCAGCCACTCTTCCCCAAGCCTGTAGCGTTGCATGGGGTTGTTGTGGCCCAAGTGCAGGACCCAGCACTTGGCCTTGTTGAACCTCATACAATTGACCTCGGCCCATTGATCCAGTCTGTCCAGGTCCCTCTGTAGAGCCTTCCTACCCTCAAGAAGATCAACACTCCCGCCAACTTGGTGTCATCTGCAAACTTACTGAGCGTGCACTCGATCCCCTCATCCAGATCATTGATAAAGATATTAAACAGAACTGGACCCAACACAGAGCCCTGGGGAACACTGCTTGTCACCGGCCGCCAACCAGAGTAAACTCCATTCACCACCACTCTTTGGGCCCGGCCGTCCAGCCAGTTCTTTACCCAGCGAAGAGTACACCCGTCCAAGCCATGAGCAGCCAGTTTCTCCAGGAGAATGCTGTGGGAAACCGTGTCAAAGGCTTTACTGAAGTCTAGATAGACAACATCCACAGCCTTTCCCTCATCCACTAGGCGGGTCACCTTGTCATAGAAGGAGATCAGGTTGGTCAAGCAGGACCTGCCTTTCCTGAACCCATGCTGGCTGGGCTTGATCCCTTGGTTATTCTCTACATGCCATGTGATAGCACTCAGGATGATCTGCTCCATCAGCTTCCCTGGCACCGAGGTCAGGCTGACAGGCCTGTAGTTCCCTGGGTCCTCCTTCCGGCCCTTCTTGAAGATGGGCGTCACATTCGCTAATCTCCAGTCAGCAGGGACCTCCCCAGTTAGCCAGGACTGCTGGTAAATGATGGAAAGGGGCTTGGTGAGCACTTCTGCCAGTTCCTTCAGTACTCTCGGGAGGATCTCATCAGGCCCCATAGACTTGTGAGTGTCTAAGTGGTGCAGCAGGTCACTAACCATTTCCCCCTGGATTATGGGGGCTCCATTCTGGTCCCCGTCCCTATCTTCCAACTCCAGGGGCTGGGTACCCAGAGAATAATTGGCCCTGCTATTAAAGACTGAGGCAAAGAAGGCATTAAGTACCTCAGCCTTTTCCTCATCCTTGATCACTGTGTTCCCTCCCCCATCTACTAGGGGCTGGAGATTCTCCTTAGCTCTCCTTTTGCTGCTAATGTATTTGCAGAAGTGTTTTTTGTTGTCTTTTATGGCAGCAGCCAGATTGAGCTCTAGCTCAGCTTTGGCCCTTCTAATTTTCTCCCTGCACAGCCTTGCTACACCTTTGTAGTCCTCCTGAGTTGCCTGCCCCTTCTTCCAGAGGTCGTAGACTCTCCTCTTTTTCCTGAGTTCGAGCCAGAGCTCTCTATTCAGCCAGGCCGGTCTTCTTCCCCGCCAGCTCGTCTTTCGGCACCTGGGGACAGCCTGCTCTTGTGCCTTTAGGACTTCCTCCTTAAAGAATGTCCAGCCTTCCTGGACCCCTTTGCCCATTAGGGCTGCCTCCCAGGGGACTCTCTCGACCAGTCTCCTAAACAGGCCAAAGTCTGCCCTCCGGAAGTCTAAGGTGGCAGTTTTGCTGACCCCCCAGTTTTGCTGACCCCCCTCCACGTATCAAAAACTCTATCATTTCGTGATCACTCTGCCCAAGACAGCCTCCAACCATCACATGGCTCACAAGTCCTTCTCTGTTCGTGAACAACAGGTCCAGCGGGGCACCTTCCCTCGTTGGCTCACTCACCAGCTGTGTCAGGAAGTTATCTGCCACACACTCCAGGAACCTCCTAGACTGTTTCCTCTCTGCTGTATTGTATTTCCAGCAGACATCCGGCAGGTTGAAGTCCCCCACAAGAACAAGGGCTAGCGATCGTGAGGCTTCTCCCAGCTGCTTATAGAATAGTTCATCTGTCTCCTCATCCTGGTTGGGTGGTCTGTAACAGACTCCCACCACAATATCTGCCTTGTTGGCCTTCCCCCTGATTCTTACCCATAGACACTCCACCCTATCATCACCATCATCGAGCTCTAAACTATCCAGACACTCCCTAATGTATAGGGCTACCCCACCACCTCTCCTGCCTCGCCTATCCCTCCTGAAGAGTTTATAGCCATCCATCGCCGCACTCCAGTTGTGCGAGTCATCCCACCACGTTTCCGTGATGGCAACCATATCATAGTTTTCCTGGTGTACAATGGCTTCCAACTCCTCCTGCTTGTTACCCATGCTGCGTGCATTGGTGTAGAGGCACTTCAGCTGGGCTGTTGTCCATGTCTCCTTCATAGAAGAACACCCCTTGTGTGCTTTGAGGTGTTTCACTGGCATTTCCCTCTTGGCTCCTATTGCCTCAGTATCCCCTAGCTCAACTCCATTCGACTTCGGCTGTGCCCCAGCATACCCTGCACGTCTCAGAGACACAGGCTGAGTGCCCTCACTGGCACCCACTCCCTCTGACCGTGGCACGTTGTCCCTCAGCTTCCCTCGGGCAAGCCTGATATTACCCCCCTCCCCCTTCGAGTCTAGTTTAAAGCTCTGTCAATGAGCCCCACAAGTTCCTGAGCGAAGATTCTCTTTCCCCTTTGAGAAAGATGAATCCCATCAGATGCCAGCAAACCTGGTGTTGTGTAGGCCATCCCGTTATCAAAAAAACCAAAACCGTGGCGATGACACCAGCCATGGAGCCATGAGTTGATAGATTGGGTACCTCTGTTCCATCTAGTGTCACTGCCCACAACTGGAAGGAGAGAGGAGAAAATAACTTGTGCTCTGGAGTCCCTTACTAGCTGTCCCAAGGCCCTGAAGTCTCTTTTGATTGCCCTAGGACTTCGTGTTGCAGCTTCATCGCCCCCCACATGGAAGAGCAGTAGGGGGTAATAGTCCGAGGGCCGTACCAGGCTAGGGAGTATCCTCGTGATATCCTTCACGCGGGCCCCAGGGAGGCAGCAGACTTCCCTAAGAGGAGGGTCCATCCAGCATATCGGACCCTCGGTTCCCCTCAGAAGGGAGTTACCCACAACTATAACCCATCTTCTCTTCCTTGTGGAGGTGGTGTTGGTACGAGAGGTACGTTCTTCTGACCTGGGCGACACCTCTGGTGTAGATGGACTGTCATCCCCATCCTCCATTGACTGGCCTTCCACCTCCAGGGCCTCATACCTGTTGTACAGAGGCACCTGGGGAGGTGAGGTGGGCAGGGAGGGCCTTCGCCTGCCACCACGATCGTGGACTTGCCTCCATTCACTCTCCTCCTTTGAGCTGCTGCCTTCAGCCTGGTGTGTGTGTGTGGGGATACAGGATCCCCTTGATCGTGGGTTCTTACTGGTGGCTGCTGCTGCTCCTCTTCCTGTCTCAGGGGGGGCAGAGCGTGGCACTTCTCAGCCTCTTTCTCAGCCTCCCTGATGCTCCTTAACCTTTCTACCTGCTCCCATAGCTCTGCCACCATGCAGAGCAAATCATCCACCTGGTCACACCTCACACAGCTGTCCGCACGGTTGCCACGCGTATCAGCTGCCAGATCAGCACCTCCCTCTCCACTTCCCCTCCTCAGGAAGCTGTAGAGAGCAATGAGGTCGCCCCTCAGCCTCCTTTTCTCCAAACCAGACAAACCCAGTGTCCTTAGCCACTCCTCATAGGACGTGCCTTCCAGCCCTTTCACCAGCTTTGTTGACCTCCTCTGGATGCATTCAAGGACCTTCACATCCTTCTTAAATTGTGGGGCCCAGAACTGCACACAATACTCAAGGTGAGGCTGCACCATTGCTAAATACAGAGGGATAATCACCTCTTTTGAGCAGCTGGTTATACTGTGTTTAATGCACCCCAGGATGCAGTTTGCCCTCTTGGCTGCCAGGGCACACTGCTGGCTCATATTGAGCCTGCTGTCAACCAGCACCCCCAGATCCCTTTCTGCAGGGCTGCTCTCCAGCCACTCCTCTCCCAATTTATACTTGTGCCCAGTGTCACTCCATCCCAGGTGCAGAATCCAGCACTAGGACTTGTTAAATTTCATGACATTGATGATTGCTCAATGCTCCAGTCTATCTAGATCCCTCTGCAAGGCCTCTTGTCCCTCAAGGGAGTCAACAGCACCTCCCAGTTTGGTATCATCAGCAAACTTGCTAATGGTGCATTCAACTCCTGCATCCAGATCATTGATAAATATATAGAACAGAACTGGCCCTAGAATTGAGCCCTGAGGAACACCACACCTGAGGAACACTGGTCACCAGCCAGATGTAGCCCCATTAACTACAACCCTTTGAGCCCTGCCCTTCAGCCAGTTCTTCACCCAGCGCACAGTGAACCTGCTCATCTCACAGTTGGACAACTTGTCCAGAAGGATGCTGTGAGGGACAGTATCAAAAGCCTTACTAAAATCCAGAAAATCTACATCTGCTGCCTTCCCTTCATCCACTAGGTGGGTGACCTTAGCATAGAAGGATATCAAATTAGTTAAACATGGTACCCCAGAAAGAATTGAGTCAGACAATGGGACTCATTTCCGAAATAACCTCATAAACTCCTGGGCAAAGAAACACAGCATTGACTGGGTGTATCACATCCCCTATCACTCACAAGCCTCTGGAGAGATATAATGGACTGTTAAAGTCTGTGCTGAGAGCATTGGGCGCTCGGGCATGGAAGCACTGGGATATAAATTTAGCAGAACCCGCTTGGCTGGTTAACACCAGAGGATCTGCTCAAACAAAACCCCTACATACTGTGGGAGGAGATAAGGTCCCCATCGTGCACATGGGGAAGTGGCTGGAGAAGGCGGTGTGGGTTTCTCCTCCCTTGGGAAAAGGCAAACCCATTCATGGGATTGTCTTCGCTCAAGGACCTGGGTGTACTTGGTGGGTAATGTGGAAGGATGGGGAGACCCAGTGTGTGCCTAAAGAAGATTTAACCTTGAGGGGAAAATAATCTGTGATGTGAGCTGTATGTTGTAGGAAGTAACGTAGCAGGAATGACCTGAACCGATGAAGAGTGAGTTTCGCAAGGAACCAGGCGAGTGCAACGATGACCCAAACCAAGCCGGTGTTGGTGCTCAACAATCAAACATGCTGCTTCTCCTGTCCTGAGCGCCCATCTTGACAGATGGGGCCCAAGTCATAGCCATTTCTAATGAACATCTGGAGGAGTGGTGGAAGCCCATGGAACGGGAGAGTAATATCTATCTGTTAAAGGACGGGATGGTAGTTAATGAGAATGTTTAATTCTGTATGTTGGGTATATAGGTGGTTTAAGTACGTAGTCTAAGTTGTAAGTGTTGGTAAGAAGGGCTTTCAGTAATGACAATTAAATACAATGGGATGGTTAGAAGATATATAAATGTATCAAATTATCTGGGACCTGAGCATGACGCAAATGGTATGGAATAGGGGGTGGAGATTGTATTTGGTCTGGCTGAGATGGAGTTAACTTTTCCCATAGCAGCCCTCATAGTGCTGTGCTTTGTATTTGTAGCTAGAAAGGTGTTGATAACACACCAGTGTTTTAGTTACTGCTGAGTAGTGCTCCCACAGCATCAAGGCTGTCTCTCCCTCCAACCTCCTGCCCCCAAAGGCCAGTAGGCCGGGGGTGGGCAAGAGGTTGGGAGGGCATATAGCCAGGACAGCTGACCCAAACTGACCAGAGAGATATTCCATACCATATGACGTGGTACTCAGCAATAAAAGCTAAGAGAAAGGAGGAGGAGGGGAGGCATTTGTTATTTAGGCATTTGTCTTTCAAAGAAACCACTATGCGTACTGAGTCCCTACTTCCCAGGAAGTGGCTGGACATCACCTGCTGATGGGAAGTAGAGAATAACTTTTTTTTGTGTGTTTCCTTTGCTTCCATGCACAGCCTTTGCTTTTCTTTATTAAACTGCCTTTATCTCGACCGATGAGTTTTTCATCTTATTTTCTCCCCCTGTCCAGCTGAGAAGGGAGCAGTGATAGAGCGGCTTGGTGGGCACCTGGTGGCCAGACAAGGCCAACCCACCACAAATAGATGAGAGATCTGTTTTACATCTGTTATGACATTTCAACAAAAGGTGCTTACTAAGAAACAAATAAATGGACCTCCTGCTTGTTTTAAGTATGTCCTTTCATGTTATAGAAATAGTTGATTTGAAAAATATTTTAGGTTGATCCGGTACCACAGCCATATACAAGGTTGCCTAACATTTCTCATTGAGATTTTTTTTACTGTTTGCAAGTTATCAGATTTCAACTTTAAGACTTAAAGTTATCCTTTTGGGGTATGTGCATTATTCTGAATTTTTCTAGAATGGTTCAGCAGTTACTTGAAATTAACAGTGGAGAAGTATTCTAGATTACATATGTTAAAAGAACTTTACAACTGTTTCAATGAGAATCTCTAACACCTACAAATCTTGTAATAATGGAAGTTTATCAGGCACAGTTTTAGGGATGTACCCAAAGCCTGCCCAAATAGCATATCTACCAAAGAGAAATTCACCAGGAAAATACAAGGTCATGTATGCTTGTTTGAGACTTCAGTCAGGAATCTGGCACCAAAGAGGAGGAGGAAGTGATTAAGAGCTGTCGGTATGCCTATATGCATGTAGCCAAATTAGAGCTGCATGGCAACTAATTCTGATATTCCTGATATTTTAAGCCCTGACATTCTTTTATCATAGAATCTGAGGATTTAGTAAGGTGTACACTGAACTATGTATATTTTGCCCTGTATAGGGAACAGATGGGTCAGCTGTTGTCCACTTCTTATCTGCTCAATTTCTAATGCAAAAAAGGTGAATATATAGGTTGTTCTTTTTCTCTTTACTCTTTTTTCCCCTACTCCTTAGAACGATACAGGGAACTGACCCCACATTGACTTTCTCTTTTTGTCCCACCCTCCAAGCTCTTAATATTGCTGTAAGCATTGCCCAGTCTTCCAAGTAGTAGGTAGAAAAAAAATCTGATAGAATTGATATATACTGAAGAACTGAGTTGTGCAATAGCCACTTATATGTACATAAAATGTAATTCTAGTCCTCTGTTGTTTTTTGGCATTAATGTACCATATTCATTGAGACTGAGACAAAACTGCTGCCTCTAATTAATAGCCGCTGATTTGGACAATTGTCCAAAATCAGATTATAATAAATGGCAGTCTTAGGAATTTTGATTAACCTCTAAAGAAATGTTACTTTGCAAAAACCCTGTGAAATGCATTAATGAGAAGTTGTAAAGTAGTTGTAATTGCAGGCATGGCATTATAGTTAACAATTGTATGGCTCTGTTCTGCACCAGGCATGGGGTTGGGTGTGTGAGAGAGAGATGGTGCAGGGTTCTTTCTTATTTCTCAATAAGAAAGGCCTGACAATGAATGGCTTAATAAAATAGCTGTTTTAATAAGACAGAATAAAAAGAGGAATACAGATAGTAAATCTTACATCCCTTCAGATGCTGGGAATCCTGTTTTCGTGCAGCATCGGACAGACCCTGGATGGCTTTTCCCATGGCATGCTGCACAAATCCTGTTTGTGGAGAGGTTCCTCCTCTCTCCCATGCTGTGGTACCTGTTATTTTCTGTAACAAACAAAATCATATATCTTCTAACAGGTTGGAATGTTATCTCTGTCCTAACATCCACCAGCATGCAGCACAGGCTGACACAGGGCATTCCAGCAGGTTTCCTTACAGCAGCTATTCATGCTAACATATGGGCTACTCAAGCCTTAAGTACAAGGCCCAATCGAGCAGACATGGGCTGCTCAAGATCACTAACTCCTTGAATATGTCTTCCACAAGGCTCCCAATACAGGCACATCAGCTGCCATGAAGCTGGAGTGATTATAATACTATTTAAAACAGTTTAAATACATCAAATACTTAGGGTGCTTACTAGGATCATCTCACATGGTCATTTGATACCTTTACTTTGGGCAAATACACTCTTAGTGTTGCTCAGTCATTAACACTTCCGGCCTTCTGAGGAGATAAGAATGTACTGATCTGCTCTAATTGGCCTTTAAGGGAATGTCATATGGTCCAGGATAAAGACTTATTAACTTAAAAAAGAGCTTCTAATAGCATATCACACTGATATGCTAGTTAAACAGGACTTTCCCTTTGTGAACCCATGTTGACTGTGCCTGATGATTGCATTGTTCTTTAAATGCCTTTCAATAGTACTCAGTATAATCTTCTCCATAATTTTTCCAGGTACTGAGGTTAGACTAACAGGTCTGTAGTTCCCTTGGTCTTCCCTCACACCCTTCTTGTAAATTGGAATAACATTGGCTGTCTTCCAGTCAGCAGGGACCTCCCCAGACTCCCAAGACCTTTGGTAGATGATCAAGAGGGGGCCTGCTGTAACATCTGCTAGCTCCTTCAGTACTCTGGGATGAATCCCATCAGGCCCCATGGACCTGTGAACATTCAGCTGATACAGCTTGGACCTGTGAACATTCAGCTGATACAGCTGGCCCCTTACAATTTCAGCATCCACAAATGGAAAGGCACTGTTCCCACACTCGTGGTCCTCCAACTCAGGGGACCAGGCAGCCCAAGGTCTCTCAGGATTATTAAAGACTGAGGCAAAAAAAGCCTTGAGCAAAAAAGCCTTGAATGCCTCCACTTTCTCTTCATCCCTATTAGTCAGGTGACCATCTTCAACAAGTATCAGTCCAATGTTTTCTTTAGGCCTCCTTTTGCTGTTGACATACTTTAAAAAAGCCTTTCTTGTTGTCTGACACAACACTGGCCAGTTTCAACTCTAGTTGAGCTTTGGCCTTTCGTGTCTTCTCCCTGCAGATGCAAACCACAGCTCTGTAATCTTCCTGCAAAGCCTGACCTCACTTCCAGAGATCGTACAATTTATTTTTCCTCCTGAGTTCCAAGAGGACTTCCCTGTTCAGCCAAACTGGTCTTCTGTCCTGCTTGCTTTACTTAAGACACAATGGGATTGCCTGCTCCTGTGCTTTTAAAAGTTGGCAAGATGGACAAAACCTGCAACCTGGAGCAGAAAGGTCACTTCAGGCATGGCTGATCTTTGTTCTCTACCCTATTCATTTCACTATAGCCTATAAGCCTTCCAGCCAAGAAGCAGACCAGCCATTTTATCCAGGTCTTGAAATACCTGTATTTTCTCAATGATGCCCTCCACGTATGGGGTGATCAACAATGGGTGCAGAAGCTTCCTGTGTGAAGAGTCATCTTTTGATGCTTCATCCTGACAGGTGGCACTCTCTTTGCAAGGCCACCACAAGGACCCAGTCAAATGGGAGTAGTCTTCAAAGTTAGACACTTTAATTCCTATCAGGCATTATCTAATCATGAGCATTAATGTAATATACACTGAAGACATGCATGATGAGAGTTTTGAGAAATTCAGCCCATTTTCCCCTCCATCAGGCCAGTTGTCCTGTCTAACTGAAGGGAACAGAAGCAGTTGGCTTACCAATATGCATTGTGGGCATGCCTCCGCTCCCTGCTGCCCTGGAAAGCTTAGTCTGAACCAATTGTGCCAGTCATTCCTCTAGGAATCTAAAATATTCAGTCAAAAAAACCAAACCTCACAACAAACCAAAAGCAAAACTAGGCAAACAACCTTAAGTATATGAAGCTAAATCTCCTGATGGTGTTCACCTGCAGGAATCCCATTCTAGAGGTTTCCACCATTGCTAAAATGTGAAACAACAAGTGAAAACAAACAAGCCTGCTGTTTTTCTTCTCCTTCTTCCTTTTTGTTGAGCAACTGTTGTTCTCAGTGGCATGGCCAAAATATTCACCCCAAAATCAATCCTTTCACTCAGACTTATGTGCTGAGAGTGGCTGGTGGTGCTTGTCCTATGCACACTTCCAGATTTTCATTCTGCCTTCATTCATACCGTCATCTTGTTGAAAAAACTTCCTCTGGCTTCATAGAGTTGTGCAGCTATATCATCAACATGCATCTTATTTTTGAGGTGATTCCACATCTTGTTCCAAGCATGACTGCAGTCATTCCTACATTATTGGGAACAATAGTATTACTAATATATATTTGTAGATATACTGATTTCTTTAAGTATCTTTGTTTGTTTATATGTGTTATTACAATGTACCTGCAAGTGTTGCTTAGCATTAGCTAAACAATATAGGGAGAAAATCAGACTTATCTAAGGAATATTCTTAGATAGTCTCAAAGCGGGGAATTGATATCCGAAATCTGAGATTTATGGGTTGAATAGTTGTCTTGTATAGGCTTAACTAACTTGCATACTTGCTAATCAGTCAAAGGGGAACATGCAGGCCTCGTTAATCACTAACCTTCAAAGAAGAAACTACAACAAGGAACTTCAAGGACTGATAAAAGGGGAACATCCTGCCCTAGAAGGTGCTGAAGACTGGGGCAGTGCCAAAGAACCATGAAGTCAGAAAAAAACACAGTAACTAGGGGAAAGGCAAAGGCGGCACGGGGAGATCATGACCACCAACTCAATTAAAGACCAAAGAAAGCTACCCCCCCACTTCCTGCAAGCATGTGCAGAATATTAAAGTAGCACTGTAGCTTTAAGTTAAAACAAGAGAAATGTAGACCAATAGAAAACTGCTTTGTGTAATTACTTATGCATGTGTATAACTAGACTGTATAAATATTGTAGCTGCATGACCGAACTTTGTGCTAGCTTTGTGGAATTATGACCTAGCACCCGGTTTTGCGCAAAACCAGAAATAAATCAGTATCTCAACTCTGTGTGTGTATTTGGTGTTACACACCAGGTAACGAACTCCGTTTGTGAGACAACAACATGAAGAGATACATGAATTTAGCCTGAGGTCAGCATTAGGAGTAGCAGCTCCACTGTATACTTCTGCCAGTTTGGTATGCCAGCTTCTATTTCCTTGGAGACACCTTTACCTGGTTCAAGTATCTTCTTGTTCTCTGCTTAGCTACCAATTGCAGAAAGACAGCAGAGCAACTTGCCTAGCAGTTTTTCTTTTCTCAGCAGACAGAAGTTTATTTCTGTCAGGGAGCAGTAAGGGCTGGATGCTCCACAACGTAGGGGGACAAGCCAGGAGTGGAGGATGACCGCAGCACCAGCAGTGCCCTTACCAACCCAGGCACAGTCCTGCAGCATCTGAACACAGGAGGCAAAGCAGTAGGCTGGTAACAGAGTCCATTGACAGTCCCAGACAACGTGAAGTAATCACTCAGGTCCAGGGACCATCCAGAGAACACAATCAGAAGTAGCAAGAGATGGAGGCCAGAGACAGGGCTGGAAACAAGGCTACAACACAGGCCCTCAGTCCATCTAGGAAACAAAACCAAAGATAGTACTAGTGACATAAATCCCAGGGGACCTAACCAGGAGACAACTAGTCACAACACAGGTCTATGATCCAACCACAAAACAGACACAGAACTTGAAAGTACTACACTTGTAATATAGTTCAGACAACCAAAGGCCCTGAGCTGAGCTTAACATATTAAAGAGGGGTGGGGGGGAACCTGTGCAACAGCAGCCAGAAGAGAGGAGTGAGAATATGTGAGAGAAACAACTCTGCAGACACCAAGGTCAGTGAAGAAGGAGGGGGAGGAAGTGCTCCAGGTGCTGGAGCAGAGATTCCCCTGCAGCCTGTGGTGAAGACCATGGTGAGGCAGGTTGTCCCCCTGCAGCCCATGGAGGTCCATGGTGGAGCAGATATCCACCTGCAGCCTGTGGAGGACCCCAGGCCAGAGCAGGTGGATGAGCCCGAAGGAGGCTGTGACCCTTTGCAAAGCCCACACTGGAGCAGGCTCCTGGCAGGACCTGTGACCCCACAGAGAGAGGAGCCCATGCTGGAGCAGGTTTGCTGGCAGGACTTGTGACCCTGTGGGGGACCCACGCTGGAGCAGTCTGTTCCTGAGGGACTGCACCCCATGGAAAGGACCCATGCTGGAGCAGTTCGTGGAGGACTGTCTCCTGTGGGAAGGACCCCACACTGGAGCAGGGGAAGAGTGTGAGGAGTCCTCCCCCTGAGGAGGAAGGAGCAGCAGAGACAACGTGTGATGAACTGACAGCAACCCCCATTCCCTGTTCCCCTGCGCCTCTGGGGGGGAAGGAGGTAGAGAAAATCAGGAGTGAAGCTGAGCCTGGGAAGAAGGGAGGGGTGGGGGGAAGGTGTTTTAAGATTTAGTTTTTATTTCTCATTACCCTACTCTGATTTGATTGGTAATTAATTAAATTAATTTTTCCCCAATTTGAGTCTGTTTTGCCCGTGATGGTAATTGCTGAGTGATCTCTCCCTGTCCTTATCTGGACCCACGAGCCTTTCATTATATTTTCTCTCCCCTGTCCAGCTGAGGAGGGGAGTGATAGAGCGGCTTTGGTAGGCACCTGGCATCCAGCCAGGGTCAACCCACCACAGGGTCACAAAATGTACCTGCCTAGATTATCTTTCCTTGTGATGGTCCTAAGAAAAAAATCTGTTTAGGGATGGGTTCAGCTTGAGATTATAAATGGAAAGTGGAAAACACGTCCTTGTCTTGCAGGTGTTTTCCTAGGAATGCAGCGGAGATTATACATGCAGACTGTAGGGAAGAATGCTAAGGCTTTGGGGTTTTCAGAGGGGTAGGACATGGGATGACACACATTTGGTGAAGAGTCCTCAGTAAAATTCTTCCAGTTGGAATTAAAGCCCCCCACCTTAGAATCTGTCAAAGCTACCCTTTTTGCTGTCTCGTCAGCTTTTCGATTTCCACTAATGATATCTGTTTGTCCTTTCTGATGGGCTTTACAGTGCATTACAGACACCTCTTTTGGCTTGAGAATGGCCTGTAATAAATTTAAAATTGCCTCTCCATGTTTAATTGGAGTTCCTTGGGAAGATAACAGTCCTCTTTCTTTCCATATGGCTCCATGGGCATGTATCACTCCAAAGGCATATTTTGAGTCCATATATATGTTTACTCTCATATTTTCAGACAATTCCAGCACTCTGGTTAGTGCAACGATCTCAGCATTCTGTGCTGATGTATTAACAGGTAGCGGTTTAGCTTCTATTTCTCTATTCAATGTCACTACAGCATATCCAGCTTTTCGTGCTCCATCATCCACAAAGCTGCTGCCGTCAGTGAATAACTCCCAATCCGGGTTTTCCAAAGGCACATCTTTCAAATCTGGTTGGCTGGAATACACCTGTTCTATAACCTGTAAACAGTCTACACCTGTAAACCTGTAAAATGTTCTAGTTCATGATTTTCATTGACAGGGACTAAAGTAGCAGGCTTCAAGGTTGAAGTCACCTTTAAAGTGACATCATCCTGTTCAACCAAGGATGCTTGGTATTGGATCAATCTGTTTGGAGACAACCAATGATGACCGCATTGTTCTAACACTGTCAGAACAGCATGAGGTATGAAGACGGTAATGGGTTGTCCCAAGGTTAATTTTCAGGCTTTGGCGATCAATAACACCGTCCCTGCCACTGCTCTAAGGCATGCTGGCCATCCTTTACTTACTTCATCTAATTATTTAGAGAAGTAAGCTACAGGTCTTTTCCAGTCTCCCAGTGTCTGGGTCAACACTTCCAGAGCTACATGCTGTCTCTCATGGACATATAAGATTACAATATTTACGGGGTTTTTCTTTAGTTAGGGGATCCCCTCCAAATTTTTGGCAATTCTTCAGGATGCATCCTAAAGGAGTGCAGGGAGGTATCTTGATAGAGGGATTTAAACCCATATCATTTCCAGGAAAAATTTTGTTAACCAGGACTTCATGTACTCAGCAACTGAAGGATATTCCGATATTCCTTAGTTACATAGTTATTCCTAGTTGCATAGTTATACACATGCATAAGTAATTACACAAAGCAGTTTTCTATTGGTCTACATTTCTCTTGTTTTAACTTAAAGCTACAGTGCTACTTTAATATTCTGCACATGCTTGTGCAGAATATTAAATCCCTCTATCAAGATACCTCCCTGCACTCCTTTAGGATGCATCCTGAAGAATTGCCAAAAATTTGGAGGGGATCCCCTAACTAAAGAAAAACCCCGTAAATATTGTAATCAGTGGTGGCCAATGTACAAATTAGGTGATGGTGAAAAATGGCCCAAAAATATAACTTTAAATTATAATACCGTGTTGCAATCGATGCTTTTCTGTAGGAGCATGGATAAATGGGATGAAGTACTATATGTCGATTTGTTCTTTACATTGCAAAATAATCATGAAATCAGAAAGAAATGTAAACTGTTGAATAGTGATCCTGATGGTATATATGTTTTGGCAGAAAATGGGTTAGAAAAAAAAAAAAACAGAGATGATGTTCTGCATGTGATATTGGAAAAGGATGTATCAGGGTAATGAGGAACCAGAGGATGTTCAATTATTAGTACCAAGAACTAAGCAAGAGGGGTTGGACAATGAAACTGAGTCCGATGGGGTAGGGGAACAGTCCACTCAGATGGAATTTTCACCAATCTCGGGAAGGACCCAAGCTCGTGTACCTGTAATACAGGCACCACTCCAACAGGCAATTGGAGTGGAAGGCTTACCAGTGTTTCTGCATGTACCGTTTACTACTTCAGATCTTTTAAATTGGAAGCAATCAGTTGGATCCTATCGGGAAAACCTGGACAAAATGTATCAGTTAGGGGATGCAATTATATGCAATCATAACCCTACATGGGGAGACATGCAGACACTGTTAAGCACTCTTTTTACTCCAGAAGAAAGGCTTAACAGTGGAATGGTAATGGAAAAGGCTGAACAGGAAAATCAAAGGCAGAATGCCAACGATGGTCCTGCTAGGTTTATGCCTAAAAATGATCCTGAATGGGATCCAAACACCAGTGCAGGAAGGGCTATGATTAAACAATATCAACAATTGATTGGGATACAACATGGGGTTCCAAGACCTAAAAATTTAGCAAAATTGTATGATATTAAACAAGAAAATAATGAGAGCCCCTCAGCATTCTGAGAGATTGTGTGAAACAGCTAGAAAGTGGACTGACTTGAATCCAGAGGAAGAGACTAATCAGAGAATGTTTAATATGTTGTTTATTGGACAATCTGCTCCAGATATAAGGAAGAAATTACAAAAAGTGGATGGAGCAGGAGGAATGTCTATATCCCAACTGATAGAAATAGCTTATAAAGTGTATAATAATCGGGATGAAACAGAGAAAAGGGGAAAAAAAAAAAAAAGGAAAAATTAAAAGACAGGAAGCTGCAGGCTACATTACTGGCCACAGCAATTGCAGGGAATTTGGCAAGAGGCAAAGGAAGGGGCTGAGGATATTATCAAGGAAATAATAGAGGCAGAGGCAGAGACCGGGGTTGGAACCCTGGGTCTATCCCTGTTTTAAGTCATCTGTTAGGATCGAATCAGTGTGCATACTGTAAGGAGGACAGACATTGGAAAAATGAATGCCCAAAGAAGAAATCGATTGCCCAAGGGGGGTCTACACAGGAGGCTGATCTAATTACGTTGGGAACTTCTGATTCAATCCAAATTCAGATTTGGATTGACGGGGACCGGGGGAGAACATTGAAATTTCCCCAGCCGATCCCCTGGTTCCAGTTCAGCTGGGGAATGAAATTATAGATTTTCTGATAGACACGGGGGCCACCCATTCTGTAGTGACTAGCTGTAAGGGACCATTAAGTAATATATATATGCCTATTGTTGGGGTCACAGGAAAGTGAGCTTTGAAACCATTTCTGAAATCAATGGAATGTAAGATTGGAGGTAAAGTGACATCTCATGAGTTTCTCTATATGCCAGAGTGCCCCATTCCTCTTCTAGGGCGAGATTTACTTTGTAAATTAAGAGCACAAATAACCTTTTGTGATAAATCAATACAGTTACATCTACCAAAAGAAACTGCCTGGAAAGCACAATTTTGTTTATTGACTGCGAAACAATGGGAGAATATCAACATCCCAGAGGAGATCCTGGATGCTGTGATACCTACAGTATGGACAACCAAGAGACCGGGAAGAGCGAAAAATGCTGTACCGGTAAAAATAGAATTGAAGTCCGGAGCATAACCGGTAAGAAAAAGACAATATCCTATTAAGTTGGAAGCCAGAATAGGTTTGGAACCATTGATAAACGACTTTACTCAGTATGGATTATTAAGAGAATGTCAATCTGAATATAATACTCCAGTTTTGCTGGTCAGGAAGCCCTGAACACAGGAGTATTGGTTGGTACAGGATTTAAGAGAAATTAACTGGATTACAGTTGATGTCCATCCGGTAGTTCCAAATCCATACACTCTGTTATCATCAATACCTGAGAATAATGCTTATTTTACAGTACTGGATTTGAAGGATGCTTTCTTTTGTATACCTCTGGAAGAGGAAAGTCAGAAATTGTTCGCGTTCGAATGGGAAAGTCCAATCACCGGAAGAAAAGTCCAACTCTGCTGGACCGTGCTACCCCAGGGATTTAAGAACAGCCCTACCCTGTTCGGTAACATACTAGCCAAAGAACTAGAAGACTGGCAAGGTGAGCATCCTTCTGTATGTAGATGATATATTAATAGGGACCGCTTCAGAACAAGAATGCAAAGGAGCCGCTATTGATCTGTTAAATTTCTTGGGACTTGCTGGATACAGGGTATCACAAAAGAAAGCCCAGATTGTACAAACAACTGTGGAATACCTGGGCTTTGAAGTTTCACAGGGCAAAAGAAAATTGGGACTAGAACGGAAGGAAGCTATATGCCGAATAGCTCCTCCAAAAGAATTGAGGGGATTCCTAGGAATGGCCAGGTGGTGTTGCCTTTGGATACCAAATTTTAGTTTAATTGCTAAGCCATTGTATGCTGCTATCAGAGGGCCTGAAGAGATACTAGAATGGACCCCTGAATGCTGGAAAAGCTTTGATACCATAAAAACTGAACTGATGCGAGCCCCAGCGTTAGGGCTGCCAAATTTAAACAAACCTTTCATCTTATATGTCCATGAGAGACAGCATGTAGCTCTGGAAGTGTTGACCCAGACACTGGGAGACTGGAAAAGACCTGTAGCTTACTTCTCTAAATAATTAGATGAAGTAAGTAAAGGATGGCCAGCATGCCTTAGAGCAGTGGCAGGGACGGTGTTATTGATCGCCAAAGCCTGAAAATTAACCTTGGGACAACCCATTACCGTCTTCATACCTCATGCTGTTCTGACAGTGTTAGAACAATGCGGTCATCATTGGTTGTCTCCAAACAGATTGATCCAATACCAAGCATCCTTGGTTGAACAGGATGATGTCACTTTAAAGGTGACTTCAACCTTGAAGCCTGCTACTTTAGTCCCTGTCAATGAAAATCATGAACTAGAACATTTTACAGGTTTACAGGTGTAGACTGTTTACAGGTTATAGAACAGGTGTATTCCAGCCAACCAGATTTGAAAGATGTGCCTTTGGAAAACCCGGATTGGGAGTTATTCACTGACGGCAGCAGCTTTGTGGATGATGGAGCACGAAAAGCTGGATATGCTGTAGTGACATTGAATAGAGAAATAGAAGCTAAACCGCTACCTGTTAATACATCAGCACAGAATGCTGAGATCGTTGCACTAACCAGAGTGCTGGAATTGTCTGAAAATATGAGAGTAAACATATATATGGACTCAAAATATGCCTTTGGAGTGATACATGCCCATGGAGCCATATGGAAAGAAAGAGGACTGTTATCTTCCCAAGGAACTCCAATTAAACATGGAGAGGCAATTTTAAATTTATTACAGGCCATTCTCAAGCCAAAAGAGGTGTCTGTAATGCACTGTAAAGCCCATCAGAAAGGACAAACAGATATCATTAGTGGAAATCGAAAAGCTGACGAGACAGCAAAAAGGGTAGCTTTGACAGATTCTAAGGTGGGGGGCTTTAATTCCAACTGGAAGAATTTTACTGAGGACTCTTCACCAAATGTGTGTCATCCCATGTCCTACCCCTCTGAAAACCCCAAAGCCTTAGCATTCTTCCCTACAGTCTGCATGTATAATCTCCGCTGCATTCCTAGGAAAACACCTGCAAGACAAGGACGTGTTTTCCACTTTCCATTTATAATCTCAAGCTGAACCCATCCCTAAACAGATTTTTTTCTTAGGACCATCACAAGGAAAGATAATCTAGGCAGGTACATTTTGTGACCCTGTGGTGGGTTGACCCTGGCTGGATGCCAGGTGCCTACCAAAGCCGCTCTATCACTCCCCTCCTCAGCTGGACAGGGGAGAGAAAATATAATGAAAGGCTCGTGGGTCCAGATAAGGACAGGGAGAGATCACTCAGCAATTACCATCACGGGCAAAACAGACTCAAATTGGGGAAAAATTAATTTAATTAATTACCAATCAAATCAGAGTAGGGTAATGAGAAATAAAAACTAAATCTTAAAACACCTTCCCCCCACCCCTCCCTTCTTCCCAGGCTCAGCTTCACTCCTGATTTTCTCTACCTCCTTCCCCCCCAGAGGCGCAGGGGAACAGGGAATGGGGGTTGCTGTCAGTTCATCACACGTTGTCTCTGCTGCTCCTTCCTCCTCAGGGGGAGGACTCCTCACACTCTTCCCCTGCTCCAGTGTGGGGTCCTTCCCACAGGAGACAGTCCTCCACGAACTGCTCCAGCATGGGTCCTTTCCATGGGGTGCAGTCCCTCAGGAACAGACTGCTCCAGCGTGGGTCCCCCACAGGGTCACAAGTCCTGCCAGCAAACCTGCTCCAGCATGGGCTCCTCTCTCTGTGGGGTCACAGGTCCTGCCAGGAGCCTGCTCCAGTGTGGGCTTTGCAAAGGGTCACAGCCTCCTTCGGGCTCATCCACCTGCTCTGGCCTGGGGTCCTCCACAGGCTGCAGGTGGATATCTGCTCCACCATGGACCTCCATGGGCTGCAGGGGGACAACCTGCCTCACCATGGTCTTCACCACAGGCTGCAGGGGAATCTCTGCTCCAGCACCTGGAGCACTTCCTCCCCCTCCTTCTTCACTGACCTTGGTGTCTGCAGAGTTGTTTCTCTCACATATTCTCACTCCTCTCTTCTGGCTGCTGTTGCACAGGTTCCCCCCCACCCCTCTTTAATATGTTAAGCTCAGCTCAGGGCCTTTGGTTGTCTGAACTATATTACAAGTGTAGTACTTTCAAGTTCTGTGTCTGTTTTGTGGTTGGATCATAGACCTGTGTTGTGACTAGTTGTCTCCTGGTTAGGTCCCCTGGGATTTATGTCACTAGTACTATCTTTGGTTTTGTTTCCTAGATGGACTGAGGGCCTGTGTTGTAGCCTTGTTTCCAGCCCTGTCTCTGGCCTCCATCTCTTGCTACTTCTGATTGTGTTCTCTGGATGGTCCCTGGACCTGAGTGATTACTTCACGTTGTCTGGGACTGTCAATGGACTCTGTTACCAGCCTACTGCTTTGCCTCCTGTGTTCAGATGCTGCAGGACTGTGCCTGGGTTGGTAAGGGCACTGCTGGTGCTGCGGTCATCCTCCACTCCTGGCTTGTCCCCCTACGTTGTGGAGCATCCAGCCCTTACTGCTCCCTGACAGAAATAAACTTCTGTCTGCTGAGAAAAGAAAAACTGCTAGGCAAGTTGCTCTGCTGTCTTTCTGCAATTGGTAGCTAAGCAGAGAACAAGAAGATACTTGAACCAGGTAAAGGTGTCTCCAAGGAAATAGAAGCTGGCATACCAAACTGGCAGAAGTATACAGTGGAGCTGCTACTCCTAATGCTGACCTCAGGCTAAATTCATGTATCTCTTCATGTTGTTGTCTCACAAACGGAGTTCGTTACCTGGTGTGTAACACCAAATACACACACAGAGTTGAGATACTGATTTATTTCTGGTTTTGCGCAAAACCGGGTGCTAGGTCATAATTCCACAAAGCTAGCACAAAGTTCGGTCATGCAGCTACAATATTTATACAGTCTAGTTATACACATGCATAAGTAATTACACAAAGCAGTTTTCTATTGGTCTACATTTCTCTTGTTTTAACTTAAAGCTACAGTGCTACTTTAATATTCTGCACATGCTTGCAGGAAGTGGGGGGGTAGCTTTCTTTGGTCTTTAATTGAGTTGGTGGTCATGATCTCCCCGTGCCGCCTTTGCCTTTCCCCTAGTTACTGTGTTTTTTTCTGACTTCATGGTTCTTTGGCACTGCCCCAGTCTTCAGCACCTTCTAGGGCAGGATGTTCCCCTTTTATCAGTCCTTGAAGTTCCTTGTTGTAGTTTCTTCTTTGAAGGTTAGTGATTAACGAGGCCTGCATGTTCCCCTTTGACTGATTAGCAAGTATGCAAGTTAGTTAAGCCTATACAAGACAACTATTCAACCCATAAATCTCAGATTTCGGATATCAATTCCCCGCTTTGAGACTATCTAAGAATATTCCTTAGATAAGTCTGATTTTCTCCCTATATTGTTTAGCTAATGCTAAGCAACACTTGCAGGTACATTGTAATAACACATATAAACAAACAAAGATACTTAAAGAAATCAGTATATCTACAAATATATATTAGTAATACTATTGTTCCCAATAATGTAGGAATGACTGCAGTCATGCTTGGAACAAGATGTGGAATCACCTCAAAAATAAGATGCATGTTGATGATATAGCTGCACAACTCTATGAAGCCAGAGGAAGTTTTTTCAACAAGATGACGGTATGAATGAAGGCAGAATGAAAATCTGGAAGTGTGCATAGGACAAGCACCACCAGCCACTCTCAGCACATAAGTCTGAGTGAAAGGATTGATTTTGGGGTGAATATTTTGGCCATGCCACTGAGAACAACAGTTGCTCAACAAAAAGGAAGAAGGAGAAGAAAAACAGCAGGCTTGTTTGTTTTCACTTGTTGTTTCACATTTTAGCAATGGTGGAAACCTCTAGAATGGGATTCCTGCAGGTGAACACCATCAGGAGATTTAGCTTCATATACTTAAGGTTGTTTGCCTAGTTTTGCTTTTGGTTTGTTGTGAGGTTTGGTTTTTTTGACTGAATATTTTAGATTCCTAGAGGAATGACTGGCACAATTGGTTCAGACTAAGCTTTCCAGGGCAGCAGGGAGCGGAGGCATGCCCACAATGCATATTGGTAAGCCAACTGCTTCTGTTCCCTTCAGTTAGACAGGACAACTGGCCTGATGGAGGGGAAAATGGGCTGAATTTCTCAAAACTCTCATCATGCATGTCTTCAGTGTATATTACATTAATGCTCATGATTAGATAATGCCTGATAGGAATTAAAGTGTCTAACTTTGAAGACTACTCCCATTTGACTGGGTCCTTGTGGTGGCCTTGCAAAGAGAGTGCCACCTGTCAGGATGAAGCATCAAAAGATGACTCTTCACACAGGAAGCTTCTGCACCCATTGTTGATCACCCCATACGTGGAGGGCATCATTGAGAAAATACAGGTATTTCAAGACCTGGATAAAATGGCTGGTCTGCTTCTTGGCTGGAAGGCTTATAGGCTATAGTGAAATGAATAGGGTAGAGAACAAAGATCAGCCATGCCTGAAGTGACCTTTCTGCTCCAGGTTGCAGGTTTTGTCCATCTTGCCAACTTTTAAAAGCACAGGAGCAGGCAATCCCATTGTGTCTTAAGTAAAGCAAGCAGGACAGAAGACCAGTTTGGCTGAACAGGGAAGTCCTCTTGGAACTCAGGAGGAAAAATAAATTGTACGATCTCTGGAAGTGAGGTCAGGCTTTGCAGGAAGATTACAGAGCTGTGGTTTGCATCTGCAGGGAGAAGACACGAAAGGCCAAAGCTCAACTAGAGTTGAAACTGGCCAGTGTTGTGTCAGACAACAAGAAAGGCTTTTTTAAAGTATGTCAACAGCAAAAGGAGGCCTAAAGAAAACATTGGACTGATACTTGTTGAAGATGGTCACCTGACTAATAGGGATGAAGAGAAAGTGGAGGCATTCAAGGCTTTTTTGCTCAAGGCTTTTTTTGCCTCAGTCTTTAATAATCCTGAGAGACCTTGGGCTGCCTGGTCCCCTGAGTTGGAGGACCACGAGTGTGGGAACAGTGCCTTTCCATTTGTGGATGCTGAAATTGTAAGGGGCCAGCTGTATCAGCTGAATGTTCACAGGTCCAAGCTGTATCAGCTGAATGTTCACAGGTCCATGGGGCCTGATGGGATTCATCCCAGAGTACTGAAGGAGCTAGCAGATGTTACAGCAGGCCCCCTCTTGATCATCTACCAAAGGTCTTGGGAGTCTGGGGAGGTCCCTGCTGACTGGAAGACAGCCAATGTTATTCCAATTTACAAGAAGGGTGTGAGGGAAGACCAAGGGAACTACAGACCTGTTAGTCTAACCTCAGTACCTGGAAAAATTATGGAGAAGATTATACTGAGTACTATTGAAAGGCATTTAAAGAACAATGCAATCATCAGGCACAGTCAACATGGGTTCACAAAGGGAAAGTCCTGTTTAACTAGCATATCAGTGTGATATGCTATTAGAAGCTCTTTTTTAAGTTAATAAGTCTTTATCCTGGACCATATGACATTCCCTTAAAGGCCAATTAGAGCAGATCAGTACATTCTTATCTCCTCAGAAGGCCGGAAGTGTTAATGACTGAGCAACACTAAGAGTGTATTTGCCCAAAGTAAAGGTATCAAATGACCATGTGAGATGATCCTAGTAAGCACCCTAAGTATTTGATGTATTTAAACTGTTTTAAATAGTATTATAATCACTCCAGCTTCATGGCAGCTGATGTGCCTGTATTGGGAGCCTTGTGGAAGACATATTCAAGGAGTTAGTGATCTTGAGCAGCCCATGTCTGCTCGATTGGGCCTTGTACTTAAGGCTTGAGTAGCCCATATGTTAGCATGAATAGCTGCTGTAAGGAAACCTGCTGGAATGCCCTGTGTCAGCCTGTGCTGCATGCTGGTGGATGTTAGGACAGAGATAACATTCCAACCTGTTAGAAGATATATGATTTTGTTTGTTACAGAAAATAACAGGTACCACAGCATGGGAGAGAGGAGGAACCTCTCCACAAACAGGATTTGTGCAGCATGCCATGGGAAAAGCCATCCAGGGTCTGTCCGATGCTGCACGAAAACAGGATTCCCAGCATCTGAAGGGATGTAAGATTTACTATCTGTATTCCTCTTTTTATTCTGTCTTATTAAAACAGCTATTTTATTAAGCCATTCATTGTCAGGCCTTTCTTATTGAGAAATAAGAAAGAACCCTGCACCATCTCTCTCTCACACACCCAACCCCATGCCTGGTGCAGAACAGAGCCATACAATTGTTAACTATAATGCCATGCCTGCAATTACAACTACTTTACAACTTCTCATTAATGCATTTCACAGGGTTTTTGCAAAGTAACATTTCTTTAGAGGTTAATCAAAATTCCTAAGACTGCCATTTATTATAATCTGATTTTGGACAATTGTCCAAATCAGCGGCTATTAATTAGAGGCAGCAGTTTTGTCTCAGTCTCAATGAATATGGTACATTAATGCCAAAAAACAACAGAGGACTAGAATTACATTTTATGTACATATAAGTGGCTATTGCACAACTCAGTTCTTCAGTATATATCAATTCTATCAGATTTTTTTTCTACCTACTACTTGGAAGACTGGGCAATGCTTACAGCAATATTAAGAGCTTGGAGGGTGGGACAAAAAGAGAAAGTCAATGTGGGGTCAGTTCCCTGTATCGTTCTAAGGAGTAGGGGAAAAAAGAGTAAAGAGAAAAAGAACAACCTATATATTCACCTTTTTTGCATTAGAAATTGAGCAGATAAGAAGTGGACAACAGCTGACCCATCTGTTCCCTATACAGGGCAAAATATACATAGTTCAGTGTACACCTTACTAAATCCTCAGATTCTATGATAAAAGAATGTCAGGGCTTAAAATATCAGGAATATCAGAATTAGTTGCCATGCAGCTCTAATTTGGCTACATGCATATAGGCATACCGACAGCTCTTAATCACTTCCTCCTCCTCTTTGGTGCCAGATTCCTGACTGAAGTCTCAAACAAGCATACATGACCTTGTATTTTCCTGGTGAATTTCTCTTTGGTAGATATGCTATTTGGGCAGGCTTTGGGTACATCCCTAAAACTGTGCCTGATAAACTTCCATTATTACAAGATTTGTAGGTGTTAGAGATTCTCATTGAAACAGTTGTAAAGTTCTTTTAACATATGTAATCTAGAATACTTCTCCACTGTTAATTTCAAGTAACTGCTGAACCATTCTAGAAAAATTCAGAATAATGCACATACCCCAAAAGGATAACTTTAAGTCTTAAAGTTGAAATCTGATAACTTGCAAACAGTAAAAAAAATCTCAATGAGAAATGTTAGGCAACCTTGTATATGGCTGTGGTACCGGATCAACCTAAAATATTTTTCAAATCAACTATTTCTATAACATGAAAGGACATACTTAAAACAAGCAGGAGGTCCATTTATTTGTTTCTTAGTAAGCACCTTTTGTTGAAATGTCATAACAGATGTAAAACAGATCTCTCATCTATTTGTGGTGGGTTGGCCTTGTCTGGCCACCAGGTGCCCACCAAGCCGCTCTATCACTGCTCCCTTCTCAGCTGGACAGGGGGAGAAAATAAGATGAAAAACTCATCGGTCGAGATAAAGGCAGTTTAATAAAGAAAAGCAAAGGCTGTGCATGGAAGCAAAGGAAACACACAAAAAAAAGTTATTCTCTACTTCCCATCAGCAGGTGATGTCCAGCCACTTCCTGGGAAGTAGGGACTCAGTACGCATAGTGGTTTCTTTGAAAGACAAATGCCTAAATAACAAATGCCTCCCCTCCTCCTCCTTTCTCTTAGCTTTTATTGCTGAGTACCACGTCATATGGTATGGAATATCTCTCTGGTCAGTTTGGGTCAGCTGTCCTGGCTATATGCCCTCCCAACCTCTTGCCCACCCCCGGCCTACTGGCCTTTGGGGGCAGGAGGTTGGAGGGAGAGACAGCCTTGATGCTGTGGGAGCACTACTCAGCAGTAACTAAAACACTGGTGTGTTATCAACACCTTTCTAGCTACAAATACAAAGCACAGCACTATGAGGGCTGCTATGGGAAAAGTTAACTCCATCTCAGCCAGACCAAATACAATCTCCACCCCCTATTCCATACCATTTGCGTCATGCTCAGGTCCCAGATAATTTGATACATTTATATATCTTCTAACCATCCCATTGTATTTAATTGTCATTACTGAAAGCCCTTCTTACCAACACTTACAACTTAGACTACGTACTTAAACCACCTATATACCCAACATACAGAATTAAACATTCTCATTAACTACCATCCCGTCCTTTAACAGATAGATATTACTCTCCCGTTCCATGGGCTTCCACCACTCCTCCAGATGTTCATTAGAAATGGCTATGACTTGGGCCCCATCTGTCAAGATGGGCGCTCAGGACAGGAGAAGCAGCATGTTTGATTGTTGAGCACCAACACCGGCTTGGTTTGGGTCATCGTTGCACTCGCCTGGTTCCTTGCGAAACTCACTCTTCATCGGTTCAGGTCATTCCTGCTACGTTACTTCCTACAACATACAGCTCACATCACAGATTATTTTCCCCTCAAGGTTAAATCTTCTTTAGGCACACACTGGGTCTCCCCATCCTTCCACATTACCCACCAAGTACACCCAGGTCCTTGAGCGAAGACAATCCCATGAATGGGTTTGCCTTTTCCCAAGGGAGGAGAAACCCACACCGCCTTCTCCAGCCACTTCCCCATGTGCACGATGGGGACCTTATCTCCTCCCACAGTATGTAGGGGTTTTGTTTGAGCAGATCCTCTGGTGTTAACCAGCCAAGCGGGTTCTGCTAAATTTATATCCCAGTGCTTCCATGCCCGAGCGCCCAATGCTCTCAGCACAGACTTTAACAGTCCATTATATCTCTCCAGAGGCTTGTGAGTGATAGGGGATGTGATACACCCAGTCAATGCTGTGTTTCTTTGCCCAGGAGTTTATGAGGTTATTTCGGAAATGAGTCCCATTGTCTGACTCAATTCTTTCTGGGGTACCATGTTTAACTAATTTGATATCCTTCTATGCTAAGGTCACCCACCTAGTGGATGAAGGGAAGGCAGCAGATGTAGATTTTCTGGATTTTAGTAAGGCTTTTGATACTGTCCCTCACAGCATCCTTCTGGACAAGTTGTCCAACTGTGAGATGAGCAGGTTCACTGTGCGCTGGGTGAAGAACTGGCTGAAGGGCAGGGCTCAAAGGGTTGTAGTTAATGGGGCTACATCTGGCTGGTGACCAGTGTTCCTCAGGTGTGGTGTTCCTCAGGGCTCAATTCTAGGGCCAGTTCTGTTCTATATATTTATCAATGATCTGGATGCAGGAGTTGAATGCACCATTAGCAAGTTTGCTGATGATACCAAACTGGGAGGTGCTGTTGACTCCCTTGAGGGACAAGAGGCCTTGCAGAGGGATCTAGATAGACTGGAGCATTGAGCAATCATCAATGTCATGAAATTTAACAAGTCCTAGTGCTGGATTCTGCACCTGGGATGGAGTGACACTGGGCACAAGTATAAATTGGGAGAGGAGTGGCTGGAGAGCAGCCCTGCAGAAAGGGATCTGGGGGTGCTGGTTGACAGCAGGCTCAATATGAGCCAGCAGTGTGCCCTGGCAGCCAAGAGGGCAAACTGCATCCTGGGGTGCATTAAACACAGTATAACCAGCTGCTCAAAAGAGGTGATTATCCCTCTGTATTTAGCAATGGTGCAGCCTCACCTTGAGTATTGTGTGCAGTTCTGGGCCCCACAATTTAAGAAGGATGTGAAGGTCCTTGAATGCATCCAGAGGAGGTCAACAAAGCTGGTGAAAGGGCTGGAAGGCACGTCCTATGAGGAGTGGCTAAGGACACTGGGTTTGTCTGGTTTGGAGAAAAGGAGGCTGAGGGGCGACCTCATTGCTCTCTACAGCTTCCTGAGGAGGGGAAGTGGAGAGGGAGGTGCTGATCTGGCAGCTGATACGCGTGGCAACCGTGCGGACAGCTGTGTGAGGTGTGACCAGGTGGATGATTTGCTCTGCATGGTGGCAGAGCTATGGGAGCAGGTAGAAAGGTTAAGGAGCATCAGGGAGGCTGAGAAAGAGGCTGAGAAGTGCCACGCTCTGCCCCCCCTGAGACAGGAAGAGGAGCAGCAGCAGCCACCAGTAAGAACCCACGATCAAGGGGATCCTGTATCCCCACACACACACACCAGGCTGAAGGCAGCAGCTCAAAGGAGGAGAGTGAATGGAGGCAAGTCCACGATCGTGGTGGCAGGCGAAGGCCCTCCCTGCCCACCTCACCTCCCCAGGTGCCTCTGTACAACAGGTATGAGGCCCTGGAGGTGGAAGGCCAGTCAATGGAGGATGGGGATGACAGTCCATCTACACCAGAGGTGTCGCCCAGGTCAGAAGAACGTACCTCTCGTACCAACACCACCTCCACAAGGAAGAGAAGATGGGTTATAGTTGTGGGTAACTCCCTTCTGAGGGGAACCGAGGGTCCGATATGCTGGATGGACCCTCCTCTTAGGGAAGTCTGCTGCCTCCCTGGGGCCCGCGTGAAGGATATCACGAGGATACTCCCTAGCCTGGTACGGCCCTCGGACTATTACCCCCTACTGCTCTTCCATGTGGGGGGCGATGAAGCTGCAACACGAAGTCCTAGGGCAATCAAAAGAGACTTCAGGGCCTTGGGACAGCTAGTAAGGGACTCCAGAGCACAAGTTATTTTCTCCTCTCTCCTTCCAGTTGTGGGCAGTGACACTAGATGGAACAGAGGTACCCAATCTATCAACTCATGGCTCCATGGCTGGTGTCATCGCCACGGTTTTGGTTTTTTTGATAACGGGATGGCCTACACAACACCAGGTTTGCTGGCATCTGATGGGATTCATCTTTCTCAAAGGGGAAAGAGAATCTTCGCTCAGGAACTTGTGGGGCTCATTGACAGAGCTTTAAACTAGACTCGAAGGGGGAGGGGGGTAATATCAGGCTTGCCCGAGGGAAGCTGAGGGACAACGTGCCACGGTCAGAGGGAGTGGGTGCCAGTGAGGGCACTCAGCCTGTGTCTCTGAGACGTGCAGGGTATGCTGGGGCACAGCCGAAGTCGAATGGAGTTGAGCTAGGGGATACTGAGGCAATAGGAGCCAAGAGGGAAATGCCAGTGAAACACCTCAAAGCACACAAGGGGTGTTCTTCTATGAAGGAGACATGGACAACAGCCCAGCTGAAGTGCCTCTACACCAATGCACGCAGCATGGGTAACAAGCAGGAGGAGTTGGAAGCCATTGTACACCAGGAAAACTATGATATGGTTGCCATCACGGAAACGTGGTGGGATGACTCGCACAACTGGAGTGCGGCGATGGATGGCTATAAACTCTTCAGGAGGGATAGGCGAGGCAGGAGAGGTGGTGGGGTAGCCCTATACATTAGGGAGTGTCTGGATAGTTTAGAGCTCGATGATGGTGATGATAGGGTGGAGTGTCTATGGGTAAGAATCAGGGGGAAGGCCAACAAGGCAGATATTGTGGTGGGAGTCTGTTACAGACCACCCAACCAGGATGAGGAGACAGATGAACTATTCTATAAGCAGCTGGGAGAAGCCTCACGATCGCTAGCCCTTGTTCTTGTGGGGGACTTCAACCTGCCGGATGTCTGCTGGAAATACAATACAGCAGAGAGGAAACAGTCTAGGAGGTTCCTGGAGTGTGTGGCAGATAACTTCCTGACACAGCTGGTGAGTGAGCCAACGAGGGAAGGTGCCCCGCTGGACCTGTTGTTCACGAACAGAGAAGGACTTGTGAGCCATGTGATGGTTGGAGGCTGTCTTGGGCAGAGTGATCACGAAATGATAGAGTTTTTGATACGTGGAGGGGGGTCAGCAAAACTGGGGGGTCAGCAAAACTGCCACCTTAGACTTCCGGAGGGCAGACTTTGGCCTGTTTAGGAGACTGGTCGAGAGAGTCCCCTGGGAGGCAGCCCTAATGGGCAAAGGGGTCCAGGAAGGCTGGACATTCTTTAAGGAGGAAGTCCTAAAGGCACAAGAGCAGGCTGTCCCCAGGTGCCGAAAGACGAGCTGGCGGGGAAGAAGACCGGCCTGGCTGAATAGAGAGCTCTGGCTCGAACTCAGGAAAAAGAGGAGTCTACGACCTCTGGAAGAAGGGGCAGGCAACTCAGGAGGACTACAAAGGTGTAGCAAGGCTGTGCAGGGAGAAAATTAGAAGGGCCAAAGCTGAGCTAGAGCTCAATCTGGCTGCTGCCATAAAAGACAACAAAAAACACTTCTGCAAATACATTAGCAGCAAAAGGAGAGCTAAGGAGAATCTCCAGCCCCTAGTAGATGGGGGAGGGAACACAGTGATCAAGGATGAGGAAAAGGCTGAGGTACTTAATGCCTTCTTTGCCTCAGTCTTTAATAGCAGGGCCAATTATTCTCTGGGTACCCAGCCCCTGGAGTTGGAAGATAGGGACGGGGACCAGAATGGAGCCCCCATAATCCAGGGGGAAATGGTTAGTGACCTGCTGCACCACTTAGACACTCACAAGTCTATGGGGCCTGATGAGATCCTCCCGAGAGTACTGAAGGAACTGGCAGAAGTGCTCACCAAGCCCCTTTCCATCATTTACCAGCAGTCCTGGCTAACTGGGGAGGTCCCTGCTGACTGGAGATTAGCGAATGTGACGCCCATCTTCAAGAAGGGCCGGAAGGAGGACCCAGGGAACTACAGGCCTGTCAGCCTGACCTCGGTGCCAGGGAAGCTGATGGAGCAGATCATCCTGAGTGCTATCACATGGCATGTAGAGAATAACCAAGGGATCAAGCCCAGCCAGCATGGGTTCAGGAAAGGCAGGTCCTGCTTGACCAACCTGATCTCCTTCTATGACAAGGTGACCCGCCTAGTGGATGAGGGAAAGGCTGTGGATGTTGTCTATCTAGACTTCAGTAAAGCCTTTGACACGGTTTCCCACAGCATTCTCCTGGAGAAACTGGCTGCTCATGGCTTGGACGGGTGTACTCTTCGCTGGGTAAAGAACTGGCTGGACGGCCGGGCCCAAAGAGTGGTGGTGAATGGAGTTTACTCTGGTTGGCGGCCGGTGACAAGCAGTGTTCCCCAGGGCTCTGTGTTGGGTCCAGTTCTGTTTAATATCTTTATCAATGATCTGGATGAGGGGATCGAGTGCACGCTCAGTAAGTTTGCAGATGACACCAAGTTGGCGGGAGTGTTGATCTTCTTGAGGGTAGGAAGGCTCTACAGAGGGACCTGGACAGACTGGATCAATGGGCCGAGGTCAATTGTATGAGGTTCAACAAGGCCAAGTGCTGGGTCCTGCACTTGGGCCACAACAACCCCATGCAACGCTACAGGCTTGGGGAAGAGTGGCTGGAAAGCTGCCAGGCAGAAAAGGACCTGGGCGTGTTGGTTGACAGCCGCCTGAATATGAGCCAGCAGTGTGCCCAGGTGGCCAAGAAAGCCAATGGCATCCTGGCTTGTATCAGGAATAGTGTGGCCAGCAGGACTAGGGAAGCGATCGTGCCCCTGTACTCGGCACTGGTGAAGCCGCACCTCGAATACTGTGTTCACTTTTGGGCCCCCCACTACAAGAGAGACATTGAGATGCTGGAGTGTGTCCAGAGAAGGGCAGAGAAGCTGGTGAAGGGTCTAGAGCAGAAGTCTTATGAGGAGCGGCTGAGGGACCTGGGGTTGTTTAGCCTGGAGAAAAGGAGGCTGAGGGGAGACCTTATTGCTCTCTACAACTACCTGCAAGGAGGTTGTAGAGAGGTGAGTATTGGTCTCTTCTCCCAGGTAACAAGTGATAGGACAAGAGGAAATGGCCTCAAGTTGCACCAGGGGAGGTTTAGACTGGATATTTGGAAATTTTCTTCACCAAAAGGATTATTAAGCATTGGAACAGGCTGCCCAGGGAAGTGGTTGAGTCGCCATCCCTGGAGGTATTTAAAAGACGTTTGGATGAGGTGGTTATGGACATGGTATAGTGGTGGTCTTGGTAGTGTTAGGTTTACAGTTGGACTCGATGATCTTAAAGGTCTTTTCCAACCTATACGATTCTGTGATTCTGTGATCTCTTCTCCCTGGTATCCAGTGATAGGACACATGGGAATGGTTCAAAGCTGCATCAGGGGAGGTTCAGACCTGACATTAGAAAGCATTTCTTTACCAAGTGGGTGGTCAAACACTGGAATAGGCTTCCTAGAGAGGTGGTTGATGCCCCATGCCTGTCAGTGTTTAAGAGGCATTTGGACAGTGCCCTTAATACTATGCTTTAACTTTTGGTCAGCCCTGTAGTGGTCAGGCAGTTGGACTAGATGATCGTTGTAGGTCCCTTCCAAATGAACTATTCTATTCTATCCCTCAGCATGCTAGGGGGCACAATGGAGTCACAATTTCTGTATCTGAGCCAGGCTAATCACTTGATATGACTCCTAGTAGAGAGCTATGAGGGGCAGTGGGGTGTGAGAAAAGGTAGCAAGTACAAACTGGATCTGCTGAAGTATGGCTTGGACATATCCACTCAATTTCACAAATGAATTGGTGAGGATAGAGTGTATGATTTGACCCACATGGTTTGGCAAATGCAAACCTAGAGCTATGAAAGCGATGTAGCCATAGCTATGAGAGCTTCAGGGCTCCATTCTTTATCTCTGAGGCCACAGGTTATGAAATATAATAGAACATCCCTTTAAGCAATATAATAACTTCAGCTTATCTTCCTCCTATAGATGTTCTGTACCAAGGCTGTAAGAGTAGCTACTTGACAAAGGGAGTTAGAATGTTGTTGGGTGTGGTGAGTTAACCTTGGCTGGCTGCCAGGTGCCTACCAAGCCACAGTCTCACACCCCCTCCTCAGCAAGACAGAGGGAGAAAATGAGATTAAAAAGCTTGTAGGTGAAGAACAGGACAGGGAGGTCACTTACCAATTATTGTCATGGGCAAAACAGACTCTGCTTGAGAAGATTAATTTAATTTATTGCCAGTTAATAACAGAGTAGGATAGTGAGAAACAAAAACAAAACTAAAACCACCTTCCCCTCACCCTCCATTTCTTCCCAGGCTCAACTTCACTCCTTGGTTCTGGACTTTTCTGCCTCCCTACCTGTTGTGGTTTAGCCCCAGCCAGCAACTAAGCACCACACAGCCACTCACTCACTCCCCCCACAGTGGGATGGGGGAGAGAATCGGAAGAGTAAAAGTGAGAAAACTCATGGGTTGAGATAAAGACAGTTTAATAGGTAAAGCAAAAGCCGTGCATGCAAGCAAAGCAAAGCAAAGCAAGGAATTCATTCACTACTTCCCATGGGCAGGCAGGTGTTCAGCCATCTCCAGGAAAGCAGGGCTCCATCACGCATAACGGTTACTTGGGAAGACAAACGCCATCACTCCGAATGTCCCCCCCTTCCTTCTTCTTCCCCCAGCTTTATATATGCTGAGCATGACGTCATGTGGTATGGAATAGCCCTTTGGTCAGTTTGGATCAACTATCTTGGCTGTGTCCCCTCCCAGCTTCTTCTGCACCTGGCAGAGCATGGGAAGCTGAAAAGTCCTTGACTAGTGCAGCAACAACTAAAACATCAGTGTGTTATCAACACTGTTTTCAGCACAAATCCAAAACATAGCCCCATACTAGCTACTATAAAGAAAATTAACTCTATCCCAGCCAAAACCAGCACACCACCTCCCCCCCCCAGCAGCTCAGGGGACGTGGGGAATGGGGGTTGTGGTCAGTTCATCACACATTGTCTCTGCTGCTCCTTCCTCATCACACTTTTCCCCTGCTCCAGTGTGGGGTCCCTCCCATGGAATATAGTCCTTCATGAACTTCTCCAACGTGGGTCTTTCCCACAGGCTGCAGTACTTCAAGAACTGCTCCAGCGTGGGTCCCCCATGGACCAAAGTTTCTGACAGAAAACCTCATCCTGCCTGGGCTCCTCTCCATGGGGCCATAGTTCCTGCCAGGAGCCTGCTCCAGTATGTGCTCTCCATGGACTGCAGCTTCCTTCAGGGCATATCTACCTGCTGCGGCCTGTGGTCCTCCCTGGGCTGCAGGGCACCAACATGGTCCTCTGTGGGCTGCAGGGGGACAACCTGCGTCACCATGGTTTTCTCCATGGGCTGCAGGGGAATCTCTACTCTGGTGCCTGGAGCACCTCCTCCCCCTCCTTCACTGACCTTGGTGTTTGCATAGTTGTTTCTCTCCCATTTTCCCATTCCTCTCTCTCTCAGCTACTGCATGGTGATTTTTACCCTTTCTTAAATATGTTATCACAGAAGCACTACCACCATTGCTGATTGGCTCAGCTTTGGCCAGCAGTGGGTCCATTTTGTAGCTGTCTGGAACTAGCTTTGTCTGACATGGGGGCAGCTTCTGGCATCTTCTCACAGAAGCAGCCCCTGCAGCCCCCCTGCTACCAAAAACTTGCCACGTAAACCCAATACATTGGGAAAATAAAACCAAGACTAAAACCTCAGGGTAGGGAATTTGCTTTGTAAATTCTATCTGTTGAGAAAGAATTTGCAGGTTAAAGCATTTCTTTCTCTTTCTAGGTAATTTTGCCAACGTATGCCAGTTTACTTATACTGTAAAACCACGACATCAGTTTTTGACCCTCTAGTCAGATGTAGCTCTTGGCCATTTTCAAAAGAAAATTAATAGTCCTGAAAATTCCACCATTTAAGGGTAAAATACCACCATTTAGCCAATATAGTCACATTATAGTGACTATACCACCATATAGTCAACAACAGCGTGAAATGAGCCGAAGTCCTGTGTTTTCTCTATATTGCCTTGAATGAGGTTTTGTTAAATATGCATAGAAGCAGTTCATAATTTCAAAACATTTTGTGGTTGTTTTTTTTTTTAAATAGCATGATGCATTTATTCAAATAAAAGCTATCTTACTTCTGAAAAAGAACCCTAACAGCAGAAAAGCCAAAATCTCCAACAGGAACCAGAACTGTTCAACGAACACTAATGTTCATACCACTTTTTTCAATTATTTGAATTTGTTTTCTGGTAGTAAAGCCAGCATGAAGGACTACTTTACAGTAAATAAAGTCTTCAGTCTTAAATGCTAAAACCAATTTTTTAAGCTAAAGTTTTTCTTTTGAGAGTTGTCCAAGGTTTCATTCTATGACTTCTTTGCTAAATCTACTGCTACATAAATCAGACGTAAGGCATACCTGTTTACACAGCTGTGCCAGGGGAATAGTGCAGGAGTTTCCTTTGCCAAGGGAAGGATTGCACCCTGGCAAAGATCAGCTCCCTCTCATTCCTAACTTCTTGCTCAAGGCTGTTGAGTAGTAATTTGTGTCCTAAAAGCAGAAAATGCGACAATGCCCCCAACTGGTCAACAGTGACTTTCAAAGCTGACTGAGAATTAAAACCTCAATTATTTTTAAAAATCTTTTCTCTTTTTTGTGAGGACAAGGAGGCAGGCTCTCATCTCTTTTCAAATGTTTAAATTTAAGATTACTAATAGGAAACATTATACACATTTTCATCTATATTTTCCCAATCATTTTCCATGCACCTCAGCCAACACAACTGGCATCATTCCCACTGAAGAGACACTAATTTATACCAGCTGAGGTTCTGGAGCTTATGTTATTTTCATATTTATATACTATAGTCTGTGAAATGTCAATAAAGCATGCAAGTTTTGAAATGGATAAGATATGAGCACCACATAACTATTTTACTTATCGACTTAAATCAGAACTGTTACTTATGGCTGGCCTACTATGATATGCTTTCTTAAAGGTCCTATCTGTGCTGCAGCTCACTTGACCTAAATTCTGCAGCAGTTTTATGTTGCAAAAGACTGAATTCAGGCACTGCTACAGGTAAATTAAAAAAATTGAAGTCTTTACCAAAATGATATGATGAATTCAGCGTTGTATGGCATTTAATCTTATATTGCATCCTATTGGTTTTATGCTAGCCTTAATTTTTCATTTTTAAGTGAGTCACAGAATGCAATATTGGTACCAAGAGTTGTCAGCATAATAAACAGAAAGTTTTGGGAGTGTATATGGGGAAATGGAAGTTTATTAAACATGGGAAAAAATGAAAAGATGGTCTGGGATGTAGAGATTAGGATAATAAGCAGGTATGAAATACTTAGCATCATTGACCATTTAAATTATGGCTATCAAGTTGTCTGGTTTAATTAACAATTAAAACCAAGGGGGCAGTTCATGCTTATTTAAAGCCATTGCATTAGGCTGCCTGCAAACTTTGGCATGTATCTCTGCTTGACTTTATATTCAGTTCACATCTGGATGATTTTCTTTGTCACTGAAGGCTAAAAAAAACTATTGTAGTTTTTAAAATGACAGTCTGCATCCTCCAGCATGCACCTGCAGCAGTGGGTGGATTCTGTGGCAAATTTAATTGCCATAGAATCACAGGGCCCTGACTGTAACCAAATGGTGTGTGATAAACACAGAAACTTAATTTATTAAAATATTCTCTTCATTTAGTACTTAATGTACTAGAAGTTGCCTTTTGAAAAGCTTAGGTTGTGAAACAACAATTGCTGTTGAAGTCTCTGGATAGCTTCATTGTTTATATAACTTGACAGCAGGCTAGTTACTGTTTCACAATTTAGAGAATTTATTTTCATGGTCAAAATGTTTGTACAGTAGCAAAATGGTTTAGTGTATCTTTGCAGTGGAGTAGTGCCTCATTTTGCAGCAGCTCTGGCTTTCTTTAGTTCAGGCTTCATGCTGAGTGGGTGCTTCAGGAAGCTGGCAAACTGTTAAATCAGTCTTGTGCTAGCTAGAAATGCTTTCCCTGTTGTGCCAGTCTACAGTACCCCCACAAAAAACCCACACCTTTGGAAGCTCATTTCAGTAGCATTTTCTAGTGTTTCAGGTAGCCCTGAAGGGAGAAAGAGACATACTCTGTAATTTCTCTTGAATAAAAGAGCATACAGATATGAAAGTCCAATTCAAAAGCCTCCTAAAGTGAAAAAGGAAAAGCTATAAATGTGCTGATAGTATTCTTCTTTGTGTTATACAAAAATGCATCAATGAACATATGGAAAAATTAACTAGTGATGTAAACATTTCACATCATTAATTGAGACTTGGGGCAGTAATAGAAGACCATATATCAATATTTGATAGCCTTCTTCACCATAATGTTTAGGAAGGACACAGATATTTTTAATATGCACTCACAATATCTTTCTGAGATTAGTAATTAATACATAGTAAACCAAGGGGAAAATAAGATCTCCTTTCTGCTTCCTTTAGTACACTTCACTAAAACGCTAGGAGAGTATGGGAAGAAGTAAAAGAAGGACAAATAGAAATTTGTTTCAGAAGGCATCTTATTTTCTCTCTATACCACGAGATTTCATGTCCTAGGGGAGTGCCATAGGGAGTCAAACTCCTCCTCCCAAGAGCAACAATGAACCAAGAGTTTGAGCAACAGTGGACATCTTGAACAAACACCTTTGTGGTAGCCCTTGCCTCTGCTAGCTTATCTGAAGTGACCGTGGACTTTTGATATCTTTGGGTATTTTTCTCTTCAGTGGCAAGAGGGCAAATCAACTAAAGTAACAGCAAATACTTAGCTCACTTTTAGACTTTTGACAAACACGATGCACCACATATTCCAATAGCAGAGAATGAGACCTTGTGAAGTTCACAAAAAAAAAAGCAAGGTTTTGATTCCATGGATCCAGATACCAGGATACCAGGTACCTGGTTTGCTGAATATCTACACAAGTTTCAGATTTTGTTATATAAAATAAAAATACCAGAAATTATTTGTAAACTAGTTTTTGTTACTTTTCCCATGCTCCATAGAAAGTCCCACTAGCATAAGAAGGAAGTAGTGTAATCAAAAACACCAGTTTGGCCATAGGTAAACTTTCCCTTACTGTAAAAATCACTAGTTGTTCAGGCTATGCATGCATGCAAAAAACAGGGGCTGATTTTTTTCAGGTTATATTAGATATTTTTTATTCTGTAAAAGTGGCATTATCCTGTAGTAGTGTCACAGCCTGCAGTCGTTTAAAGCCTCTTCTTGTGAGGCCATGATTCTACACCCAAGTGCATTTAGTAGATCAGTACAGTAATTTTTAATGTCTTCCATTTTTTTGTCGTCTTCAGTTATACCTTTCCACCCTACTATTTATGTAATTTTCTTCTGTCTGAAGTGTCTTTACTCTCTGTTGTACAGCATGACAAATTACCCATCAAGCCATATCTTTTCAGCCCAGAAATGTGCAGTGAGTCATGACATTATCACGCTGTGCACTTTATTTCCTCACAGTTCATTCAAGTGTGTCAATTTATTTTCCTGCTTCCTTTTGTCATCATGAAGATTAACTATTTTAGTCTTCCTAAAGTTTAGAAGCAACTAGAAATGTATTACATTGTAAACTCAGAGCAACACCTATACAATCCTATATAATTTATACTTTTCCTGTTATTCATGGCAAAATTATATCCATGATTCTCAGTCTTTGTAGAAACTAAGGCTTTCATCCTTCTTATACAGCTTTGTAACCTTGTCTGTGGGCAAGAGAATTATTTGGTGGTGGCCTCTGGCCACCAACCAAATTAACTGTAAGACACCGTTCAGTTTGACAGTGTGTACTAGGTTCTTCTGGGAGTTCTGAAACTCTCTGGGCCTAATGTGTACTATGCACACAATTCTTCTCTTGCTCCCTTCCTCCCTCCCTCCCTCTCTCTCCATCTTTCTCTTTAATTCAAGATAAATACCAGTAAGTGTACAACTTGTGCTGAGATATCTCACAGGCATTGCAAGTATGTGTTAGAAAAATCAATTGCAGTAGCTGAGATAGTCAACAGGGCTACAACTGATATATAAAATTTATCTTTAGAAATTGTGATTAAGATGATATAGAGAAAGTTTGTACTTAACTATATAATTTACAGCATGAATCTTATCTCATTAGTATTCCACTGGGACAGTACAGAAGTTTAGGTGGCCAGTAACTCCTGCAGCATTTGCAACATTAATTTACAGATTTAAGAGAACCACAGAAGTAAATTCAAAGCTTTCCTCACAATATATCTGAGGTGCAAGACAGGATCTGTTTGAACAAATGTGACCAATTCTTCTTTACAAGTTATTTTATAGATCATTAGTAAAAATAGTTGATGTGCTGGCAGAGCTCTGTGATGCTCAGAATTATCAATATGTGGTATAGGTATAGGTTAGGCATCAATCCTTAGTCTAAATTAATCTAATCCCATAAAAGGTTTCTGTTCCATCCTCTGCAGTATTTTACCATGTACTTTGTACCATTTACCTGTTCCATACCTGTACCAAGCCTTTCATGTTGGCTTTTAAAAATCCCTTGCATCAATTACCACCACATATAATTTAATTCTGATTCTTTTTTCAAGTGTATCTCCTTTATAGGTACAATGCCAAGATTACTATAGAAACAAAAATGCATGAAATGTTTATAAAAAAGCCTGACTTCTAAATGAAAGAAAAAAATCTTTTGATTTCAGTGTTTGTAACTTTTTAAGAAAACTCTCAAAATTACTTTATATGGGACAGAAAGCTCAGGCTGTTGCAGTTCATTTATCTTGTAATTTTTTTTTTTAATTCATTCACTTTGGAGTGTCAGGTAGGAGCAGGTAATAGAAAATCCAGCTTGGGTATATTTCTCCATATATCCCCCTTTATAGAAATTTGTTACTACAGCTGATAAACAGAATTATACAAGCTTTGTCACACAAATCACATTATAAAAGGTTCCAAAAACTTGACAATGTTGACAGTTGCTTTCAGCAAATGGCTGCTTTACTGTAGCACTGTTAGAGTTGATGTCCTTGTGCACATGTAATAGCAATGTGATTAAGACAAGCTTGTCCATGCTAGATATGAGCCAAGTTTTCAGTCTCCTCACAGCAGAATGATTGATCAGCTGTTGCAGATAAGGTAAGAATAGCTATCAGATTTCTGCCATTAAAAAAAGACTTCTCTTTGGGCATGCATTCTATAGGAATTTGTAACATCTGCTATTAACCTTACGTTCTAGATAAGAACAGCTCATAATTGTAACTCACATTGATATTATTCAGTTTAGATGATGCACTTCCAAGGAGATTACTGAAATATCCTCATAAGAAGAGATATATCTAGACAGCAGTCTAAAGTATGATATACTTTTATAAAGTGATACAGTAGTGAATTACAATTCCTCTAGTGCCACTTACCACTGCAATTTATGCTCACCTTACATTGAATTTAATTTGCACAAATAATCTATATTGGTTTTTGTTCTCAGAATATGTCATACTTGTGGTAGGTTGAACTTGGCTAGCTGCCAGGTGCCCACCAAACTGCTCTATCACTCCCCCTCCTCAACTGGTCAAGGGGAGAAAATACGACGAAAAAGCTCGTGGGTTGACATAAGGACAGGGAGATCACTCAGCAATTACCATCACAGGCAAAACAGACTCGACTTGGGGAAATTAATTTAATTTATTGCCAATCAAATCAGAGTAGGGTAATGAGAAATAAAACCAAATCTAAAAACACCTTCCCCCCATCCCTCCCTTCCTCCCGGGCTCAACTTCACTCCCGACTTCTCTACCTCCTCCCCCCAAGCAGCGCAGGCGGATGAGGAATGGGGCTTGTGGTCAGTTCATCACATGTCGTCACTGCTGCTCCTTCCTCCTCATACTCTTCCCCTGCTCCAATGTGGGGTCCCTCCCACGGGAGACAGTTGTCCACGAACTTCTCCAATGTGGGTCCTTCCCAGGGGCTGCAGTTCTTCATGAACTGCTCCAGCATGGGTCCTTTCCACAGGGTGTAGTCCTTCAGGAACAGGCTGCTCCAGCGTGGGTCCCTCACAGGGCCACAAGTCCTGCCAGCAAACCTGCTCCTGCGCAGGCTCTCCACAGGGTCACGGTTTCCTTCAGGGCACATCGTGGGGTCCTCCACGAGCTGCAGGGTGAATATCTGCTCCACCATGGACCTCCACGGGCTGCAAGGGGACAACCTGCATCACCATGGTCTTCACCACAGGCTGCAGGGGAATCTCTGCTCTGGCACCTGGATCACCTCCTCTCCCTCCTTCTTCACTGACCTTGGTGTCTGCATAGTTGTTTCTCTCACATATTCTCACTCTTCTCTCCCAGCTGCTGTTGCACAGCAATTTTTCCCCTTTCTTAAATATGTTATCACAGAGGCACTACCAACTTTTCTGTTTGGCTCAGCTTTGGCCAGTGGCTGGAACTGACTCTGTCTGACATGGGGGCAGCTTCTCGCATCTTCTCATAGAAGCTACCCCTGCAGCCCCCCCACTACCAAAACCTTGCCACATAAACCCAATACAATAGTTATATACAGAAATCAGCACATGTGCCTTACCTAGAACATCAGTTATCTTTTCCATATTTTTTTCTCTATCAAGTAGTTGAAAAGAGTGGAAAACTCAGTTCTTTAGCCAAAACTTTGTCAAGGGAAATGGGCCTGAGTTAAGACAGTCATAGCTTCCATCCTACTGACCCTGAATTCTTTAGGTACAATGTCAAAGCCATCGGAGCCAGTAGATTTGTTGTCATGTCTGGGTGTGGAAATAGTGAGAAGAAGCAAATTTGAATAGCATAATCTTATAACAAAACCACGGGGATTTTCTCATATAAATTAGTGTATACTTTGTTACTCTAAATATACTCAGATTTCCACTTTGTATCTATTAAAAACTCTTTTGAAAAGCCTGAGTTTCTGACAAGAGCCTGGGTGGGGGAGAATTTCAGGTTAGTTCAGGGTGGACAGCTGCACATGTCCTGAAACCATCCTTTCTCTGATGCTGCTGCAGATCTTAGAATCATAGATTCATAGAATCATAGAATGCTTTGGATTGGAAGGGACCTTTACAGGTCATCTAGTCCAACCTCCCTGCCATAGACAGGGACATCTTCAACTAAATCAGGTTACTCAGAGCCCCGTCCAACCTGACCTTGAATGTTTCCGGGGATGGGGCCTCCACTACCTCTCTGGGCAACCTGTTCCAGTGTCTCACCACCCTCATCGTAAAAAATTCCTTCCTTATATCCAATCTACATCTACCCTCTTTCAGTTTAAAACCATTGCCCCTTGTACTGTCACTACAGGCCTTGGTAAAAAGTCTGTCCCCGTCTTTCCTATAGGCCCCCTTTAAGTACTGGAAGGCTGCTATAAGGTCTCCCAGGAGCCTTCTCTTCTCCAGGCTGAACAACCCCAACTCTCTCAGCCTGTCCTCATAGGAGAGGTGCTCCAGCACTCTGATCATTTTCGCAGCCCTCCTCTGGACTCGCTCCAACAGGTCCATGTCCTTCTTGTGCTGAGGGCTCCAGAGCTGGACGCAGTACTCCAGGTGAGGTCTTACCAGAGCAGAGTAGAGGGGCAGAATCACCTCCCTCGACCTGCTGGCCACGCTTCTTTTGATGCAGCCCAGGATACAGTTGGCCTTCTGGGCTGTGAGCGCACATTGCCGACTCATGCCCAGCTTTTCATCCATCAGTACCCCCAAGTCCTTTTCCGCAGGGCTACTCTCAATCACATCATCCCCCAGCCTGTATTGAAACCGAGGATTGCCCCGACCCAGGTGTAGAACCCTGCACTTGGCCTTGTTGAACCTCATGAGGGGCCTCACACAGGCCCACTTCTCCAGCTTGTCCAGGTCCCTCTGGATGACATCCCATCCTTTTTGGCGTGTCAGCTGCACCACTCAGCTTGGTGTCATCTGCAAACTTGCTGAGGGTGCACTCGATCTCGCTGTCAATGTCATTGATGAAAATATTGAACAGCACTGGTCCCAATACAGACCCCTGAGGGACACCACTTGTCACTGGTCTCCATCCGGACATTGAGCTGTTGACCGCTACCCTCTGGATGTGACCATCCAACCAATTCCTTATCCACTGAACAGTCCACCCACCAAATCCGTATCTCTCCAATTTAGAGAGAAGGATGTTGTGGGGGACCGTGTCAAAGGCCTTACAGAAGTCCAGATAGATGACATCCATTGCTTTTCCCTTGTCCACTGATGTGGTAACTCCATCATAGAAAGCCACTAGGTTGGTCAGGCAGGACTTGCCTTTGGTAAAGCTATGTTGGCTGTCTCAAATCACCTCCCTGTCCTCCATGTGCTCTAGCATAGATCCTTCTAGGAGGATGTGTTCCATGATCTTCCCAGGAACAGAGGTGAGGCTGACAGGTCAGTAGTTCCCAGGGTCCTCCTTTCTACCCTTTTTAAAGATGGGCGCAATGTTTCCCTTCTTCCAGTCTCCAGGGACTTCACCTGACTGCCATGACTTTTCAAATATCATGGAGAGTGGCTTGGCAGCTACATCAGCCAATTCCCTCAGGACTCTGGGATGCATTTCATCAGGTCCCATAGACTTATGTATGTTCAGGTTCCTCAGGTGGTCACGAACCTGATCTTCCCTTACAGTGGGAGGGGCTTTACCCCCCTGGTCCCCAACATGTTGTCCATTGACTCAGGAGGGGTGAGGAGAGCAGTTGCCAGAGAAGACTGAAGCAAAAAAGTTGTTGAGTACCTCAGCCTTCTCCTCATCTGTTGATACTAGGTCACCATTCTTGTTCATCAGTGGAGGTATGCTTTCTTTAACTTTCCTTTTCTGGCTGACATACCTGTAGAAGCCCTTCTTGTTATTCTTTGCATCCCTTGCCAAGTTCAGCTCCAGCTGCGCCTTGGCCTTCCTGACCCCATCCCTACACAAGCGGGCAGCGTCCCTATACTCTTCCCAGGTTACCTGTCCCTGCTTCCACTGCCTGTGCAGTTCCCTCTTGCTCTTTAGTTTGACCAGCATGTCTCAACTCAGCCATGCTGGTCTCTTGCCTTCCTTTCCCGATTTCCTACATCTGGGGACTGAGAGCTCTTGTGCTTTATGGAAAGCCTCCTTAAAGATCTGCCAGCTCTGTTCTGCTCCCCTGTCCCTGAGGACAGTTTCCCAGGGGGTCCTACTGACTAACTTTCCTCTGTTGTTTCTCACTCTTTCTGTTCCCTCCGCCTCTCTGTTGGTGTTTTCTGCCCTTTCCTAAATATGTTTTCACAGAGGCACCACTAACTTTGCTGATTGGCTCAGCTCTGGTCTGTGGTGGGTGGTGGGTCTGTTGCGGAGCCATCTGGAACCGGCTCTGTCTGGCACAGGACAGCCAGATCCACCCCCCCCATCCCCCCCCCAAACCTTGCCACATATACCAAATGCAGTAATGTATGACAGCTTCTGTCACTTTTGGGGAAAGAAGTGCTTATTTATCCCAGTTTTGTTGGCTGATGTAAAGGAAGGAGAATTAATTGTTCTTTTCTTCCCAACCTTCACTGCTTGAATATGGTTAATCCTTGAGCAGTGATCACACAGAAATTATGACTCCCCTCTGACCTAAGGCTTGCAGTGACAAAAGGCTGCTTTTGTATCTCACAAGCCCAGTCATGATGTATTTGCATGAGGATGTGTGATGGAAGCACTTGACTCCTTAACCAAACTAGTGGTAGTTTGGTACAGGCTCCAAAGGAGGTAAAGGCCTAAGCCGTAACAGGGCCAAGAACTTCTCTAGTTCCAATCTGTTCTCTGAAAAGCCACAAAGGAGCAGAGTGACACAGTGAACATCAATGCATATGAGCTTGGAACACCAATCATGTGATTAACACATGAATAGCAGGTGGCTTTTCCAAGACTCATTTATCAAGGAACAAATAAAGTTGTGGGTACAAGGAGCCTCATGCATAAGTCTCATTGTATGTAATTTGACTATAAGTCAATCCCATAATATGGGATTTTTCCCACTTTATCCCATAAATATGACAGCCTAAGTGAGCCTTCTTTGAGCTCTCCCTGCTAAGCAGCTGGCTGCATGGTGCTGATCTCCCCTTGAGCTGGGATGCCTCTCAAGGTTGCTCCTCGAGGCAGAGAGACCTTTCACCAACTGCAGATCTTTGGTAAGCGACCGACATCGCGCATAACCTTGTATTATAGCGCACAAAGATTTTGTCTTGGTAACTTTGATTTGTGTCTTGGTAACTTTGATTTTGTCTTGGTAACTTTGATTCTCTCTTGGTAGTTTTGAATCGTTGTTATATCCTTTGTGCAGTAAGCAATAAAGTGAACCTTGCCACTGAACTTTGTTAAGTCGTACTTTTACAACATCATATTTCAATAAAACCACTTTTGCTGATACCATTGACAGTGGTTCTTTAAGCGGTCTAAATTGCCCATTTATAAACTGCCCAGGAATACATCTGTCCTGGTTTTGGCATGTTGACTTAATAGAATGGCCTAGTTCTTCAGCATGGATGAATTTATGGCTACTGTTATCCCAGTATAACTACTATTGATCATGATGCTCTGCCAGCACTGATGTTTTAAGAAAAGTAATACCTCAGAAGGAAATTTCCAAAATATAGACAGTCTGTTTCAATAAAGACACAGTTTTTATACTTAACTGCTAGGCCTGGGAAACTTGGCTACCATGATCACTGACTCTGTCTGGGTACACTTTGATGAACTTATGTTGGTAGAATCCTCAGTGAATGAATCATTCCCTTCCCCCAATACCACCTAGTTTTTTCTTCTTGCTGTGGAAGGGTATGAGAGAGACTTAGACTATTAAATGGGAAGAATATTGCCAGCAGCTTTTTTGTTAACACGCTATACTTCTGGTTTTCTTAGTTCTGGGTCAGGAATGCTTTTACTGTCTTTATCAACATGACATGGCAAAGTGTAAATTAAGAATTTTAGTGTCAATGGAAAGATTGCTATTATCATTAATGGACATTGGATATGGAACCCATGTGACATCTGAGAGGATTCATCTTTAGCCATCTAAAAGTTGGGATCTAGCCTGCTGGACTCCTGTGGTCAACGGGCCATTTTGAGAGTGCTCATCTTAAGATACTTATCCCAGATAGGTATAGTGATTGACGCCCTGGAGGGGCCTACCTTTCTCCCCTGACTGTAGGGAGAACCTAGATAAGTAGTTTGAACTAGATGCCTAACTTTTACAGGATTAACGCTTGCTAAGATGCATCCCACTTCTTTTGTCTTTTTGCCTAACACACAGTAGAATACTGAACTCACAGCAGTTCCAACTGCCCCAAAATCAAAAATTCTCCCGTTAGTTAAAAATGAGCTATATTAAATATTTAGATACTCTTCAAGTGTCATCTGAAAAACAATTTCTGTGGTGTAAACAGGGTTTGTGTTAAAGGTTCTGAAAAGAGAAAGGAACCTTCATTCATTAGCAATTAGATACAGCAGTAGGCAGATTCTTGAGGGCCGTGGCATATTTGCATTTAAAGAAGGTTTTCAAATTGTATTAAAATTAATTGTATATTCTCAAATATTCTTGACCTTTTACGTGAAGACACCAGGGTAGGTAACATGGTTGCAAGGTTCCAACATAGACCGATTACTGAGTGTACTGGTTTTGGCTGAGATGATAGAGTTAAATTTCTTCACAGTGGTTCATATGGTGCTATGTTTTTGGATTTGTGACCAAAACAGTGTTGATAACACAGGGATGTTTTAGTTATTGCTGAACAGTGCTTACACAGAGTGAGTCAAGGCCTTTTCTGCTCCTCACACTGCCCTGCCAGCGAGTAGGCTGGGGGTGCACAAGAAGTTGGGAGGGGACACAGCTGGGACAGCTGACCCCAACTGACCAAAGGGATATTCCATACCATATGACGTCAGGCTCAGCAATAAAAGCTGCAGGGTGGAAGAAGGAAGAGGGGACGTTCAGAGTTATTTGTCTTCCCAAGTAACCGTTATGCATGATGGAGCCCTGCTTTCCTGGAAATGGCTAACCATCTTCCTGCCGATGGGAAGTAGTGAATGAATTCCTTATTTTGCTTTGCTTGCACATGCAGCTTTTGCTTTCCCTATTAAACTGTCTTTATCTCAACCCATGAGTTTTCTCACGTTTACCCTTCCGATTCTCTCCCCCATCCCACTGCAGGGGGAGTGAGTGAGCAACTGTGTGGGGCTTAGCTGCCTACCGAGGTTAAACCACGACACTGTGTAAGAATTAATATTCTCAGGTAGAAAAAGGCTGTGAGTGTTTTTTACTACCCGTCTGTTTTAATAACAGCTTGTGGATTGGGACAGCTGAAGCAGAAATTACTCAGGATGTTTTTAAGCCATTATTTTGGTCATCTCACTTATCACCACGACAGAATATTTCCTTCAGCAAATTAGAAACTGACTTTTTCTTTATGTACTTTTCAAGGATTCCAAAGATTCATTGACAATACTAAGCAGCAGTAAAATCCAGCATAATGGAAATCACTCTCTCATATTGCTTTTCCTTTCTCTCTTTGAATAGAGTTATAAATGCAATAAAAAATGAACTACTTTGAATGGTGTCAACAGAAAAATGAGTATCACTCAATGAGTTTAAAACTCAGACCATCTTGCTAATAGCTAAAGAACGTATTTCCTAAGTTGGATTTTGGCTACACAAGTTCGAATGTTTGAACATTTTTTATTTTAATAAGGAGAGAGTTTTAAAGTGCTGAAACTGGAGATAAGGTAATATTATCTTCTTAGCACATTTAATAAAATGTGTTCATGCAGTCTGTATTTCCAACCTCTCTTCCTTGTTTAGCATTAATGCTGCAAATAAATTAATGAATTTTACTGAACAGCAAATCCAAGCAGTAATGTGGTCATGGGAAACTGGAACAAATGACCACTTGCTCTGGAAAGCAGCACACTGAGTTTTAAGTCCTTCTTGTTTACATAGTGGCTTGGCTCTCAGCAACAAGTCATAGCCACAGAAACAAATGCCTCAAATATCATGTAGGGCCTGTAAGCTTAGGAATGTGCTGTGTGCTGCCAGCAGTGTTCTATATGATCTCAAGCACCCTGTCTTCCTGAGACCTGGGAGGATTTCAGACATTTCTGACCAGACCTGTTGGGCTAAGGTGACTTTGACAGAAGTCAACTAAATAAGCTAACAGTGAAGCTTGGCTTTAAGTCTTTCAACTGCTAAATATTGTAATAACTCCAACATTAAGAGTGTTTCTAATTGAAGAATTCATTAAAATACATGCATTTTGCTTTGATGGCTTTTTTGCCATCAAACAAAAACAACCCCCAACTAAGTTGGTCCTTAAATAACATGAGATACCAGTTCATATTTTCTCTCCAAGTGTAAAGACAAAAATCCACCAAGATACTATTTAATGAGTTATTGTAGGCATATCTGATTCAAAGATGGTAGTCTTTTCTTGGTACACCCTGGGAATGAGTGTCCATACTTTGTGTGGGGAGTTATATAGTCTTCAAATTAAAATTCCCCTTTATTCTAGACTTCCAATGGGCCCTTCTTTCCTGTTTAGAAAGCAATAACACAAAAGGCAACTCAATACTGTTGTGGAGAAGGATCATAGAATCATAGAATCACAGAATAGTTTGGGTTGGAAGGAACCTTTAAAGGTGATCTAGTTCAACCCCCCCCTGCAATGAGCAGGGACATCTTCAAATAGATCCAGTTGCTCTGATGTTTTAGTTGTTGCTAAGTAATGCTTACACTAGTCAAGGACTTTTCAGCTTCCCATGCTCTGCCAGGTGCACAAGAAGCTGGGAGGGGGCACAGACAAGATAGTTGATCCAAACTGGCCAAAGGGCTATTCCATACCATATGATGTCATGCTCAGTATATAAACTGGGGGGAGTTGGCCAGGGGGTAGTGATCACTGCTCGGGAACTGACTGGGCATCGGTCGGCAGGTGGTGAGCAATTGTATCACTTTTTTTTTCAATTAACAAAAAACAACATCACACCCATCAGTGAACAGGACAGATTGCTTCTCATTTTCTGGTAGTTTATTGTACAGTGGGACCTCCTCCTATGGCGATATTCCGAAATCTTTGCCTTCTGGCCAGTCCATAATTACTACTTCCAAGATCCCTGGGCGATTGGGGTTTCCTATCCGAGCCCGTTGTGTGATCAGTGCGACCCACTTATTCCACGTAGCATCAGTTGCATGATCTGTAGAGGGGACCCTCCCTTTGAACATCCAGCCCAGCACCAGCAGCCGGGGTGCCAAGAGGAGCTGTGCTTCAGTACCAAGAACTTCCAAAGCAGCTCGAACCCCTTCATATGCTGCCAATATCTCTTTTTCAATTGGAGTATAGTGGGCCTCAGATCCTCTGTATCCCCGAGTCCAAAACCCTAGGGGTCGACCTCAAGTCTCCCCTGGTGCTTTCTGCCAGAGGCTCCAGGTAGGGCCATTCTCCCTGGCTGCTGTATAGAGCACATTTTTTACGTCTTGCCCTGCCTGGACTGGCCCAAGGGCTACTGCATGAACTATCTCCCGTTTAATTTGTTCAAAGGCTTGTCGTTGCTCAGGGCCCCATTGGAAATCGTTCTTCTTCCGGGTCACTTGCTAGAGAGGGCTTACGATCAGCCTGTAATTTGAAATATGCATTCTCCAAAACCCCACAACGCCTAAGACAGCTTGTGTTTCCTTTTTGCTAGTTGGTGGAGACATGGCTGTCATGTTGTTGATCACATCCATTGGGATCTGATGACGCCCATCTTGCTATTTTATTCCTAAAAACTGGATCTCCTGTGCAGGTCCCTTGACCTTACTTTGTTTTATGGCAAAACCAGCTTTCAGGAGGATTTGGACTATTTTCTTCCCTTTCTCAAAAACTGCTTCTGCTGCATTGCCCCACACAATGATGTCATCAATGTATTGCAGATGTTCTGGAGCTTCACCCTGTTCCAGTGCCGTCTGGATCAGTCCATGGCAAATGGTGGGGCTGTGTTTCCACCCCTGGGGCAATCGATTCCAAGTGAAAGCAAACTATGGCCTGCACTCTGCTGCCAAAGGGATTGAGAAAAATGCATTAGCGATATTAATTGTGGCATACCACTTGGCTGCCTTTGACTCCAGTTCATATTGAAGTTATAGCATGTCCGGCACGGCAGCACTCAGTGGCGGCGTGACTTCGTTCAGGCCACGATAGTCTACTGTTAGTCTCCACTCTCCATTAGACTTTCTCACTGGCCATATAGGACTGTTAAAAGGTGAATGAGTCTTACTGATCACTCCCTGGCTCTCCAGTCGACGAATCAGCTTATGGATGGGAATAAGGGAGTCTCGGTTGCTGTGATATTGCCTCTGGTGCACTGTTGTGGTAGCAATTGGCACCTGTTGTTCTTCAACCCTCAGCAACCCCACAACAGAAGGGTCTTTCGAGAGACCAGGCAAGGTAGACAGCTGTTTAATTTCTTCCGTCTCCAAGGCAGCTATACCAAAAGCCCACTGGTACCCTTTTGGGTCCTTGAAATACCCTCTCCTGAGGTAGTCTATGCCAAGGATGCACAGAGCCTCTGGGCCAGTCACAATGGGGTGCTTTTGCCACTCATTCCCATTTAGGCTCACTTTGGCCTCCAATACAGTTAGCTGTTGGGATCCCCCTGTCACTCCAGAAATACAGATGGGTTCTGCCCCTGTATAGTTTGATGGCATTAGGGTACACTGTGCACCGGTGTCTACTAGAGCCTTATACTCCTGTGGGCCTGATGTGCCAGGCCATCGAATCCACACAGTCCAGTAATCCCGGTTGTCCCTTTCCTCCACCTGGCTGGAGGCAGGGCCCCTCTAGGGGCAGGGCCCCTCTATTAAAACTGTATTTGTTTTAATAATTTTATGGCATGTTGTTCATACAGCATTGCCTTAAAGAAATGTAGAAATTTTAACATTTTTTTACAGTTAGGTCTGCAAAGTTAAATACACTGCTAGTTTTCTAGACCCATATCACAACTGTAACTAGGTACTATGAAAAACACCACCTTCTTTTCCTCTTTTTCAGTGGTTTGGGGTATAAAAAAATAACAAAACCCACAATGCTAGTAAATGTAACCTACAACTGGAGCTGATGCCAGAAACTGAAACCATGATTTCTTTAAGTTATAAAATGCTTCACATAGCCTAACACCTAATACCACAACAGTGACCCTACTGGATCTTTTTTGAAAAAGTTATAAAAAGGGGAAAAAAAGAAAACCAAAGTTTTGAGCATAAAATTACTAAATAATAGAAATGGTATATTTTCTGACTTAGATGTTTAAGAAAGGCTCATGAAAGAGATGAATATTAAGCCAAACATTTATTTGGCTTTGCTGCAGCCAGCTACAAGATTGTAAACTTTTCGCAATTACTTGAGCTCCTAATTTACAAGCTAGGATTTTTAGCAGTGAGCAAGAGACTATATTTGACCAAAAAAATCTGCTGGCTTTACTTAGTAACCCAGCACATTCAAAACAATACTCCTTTATCAAAAAACAATAGGCTGTTTTATTCACAGCACATGTAAAAGTTGGACCATCCACCCAATTCCATGTTCTTCTTTTGCAATGTGTCTGTTACTGGCTAATGAGCTGTGACAGTGCCTGTACTTCATTTTCATCAAATTAAGCTTATGCCTCACAGGAATTGTCGTCTGGTCATGGCACTGCTCCCAGTTATGGGTGGGGTTTGTTTCTTCAACCAGTTCTTGGTTAGCTACATGGGTACATGCTCTTGCACCACACAACAAAATTGTCTCTATAATAACTAGTTTAAGCAGCCATTTACCCCACAAAAGCAGATCCCATTTAATTTACTTTGTGTTTACAGTGCTCTCTTTCAAACTGTTTTGTTGGCACAGATGGGTATTTATGCAACTTTTATTTAAAAATATTTAGAGTTGAGACTTCAGTAACACTCACTGTCAGATTTATAGTGCATGTTTAAAACCAATGTTCTAAAAATGTAATATTTTAAAGAGATGGAAACAGACAATGACTTTATACAATTGGCAGTCTATTCTCTATCTAAATGTGCACAACTTATATTAACATTATGTACTGGGTCTGGCTGGGAAGGAGTTAACTTTCTTCATAGCAGCCTATACGGTGCTGTGCTTTGTATTTGTGGCTAAAACAGTGTTGATAACACACCAATGTTTTGGCTATTGCTAAACAGTGCTTACACAGTGTCAAGGCTTTCTCTCTCTCCCACTCTGCCATGCCCACCCTCACCCAGTGAATAGACTGGGGATGGGCAAGAGATTGGAAAGGGACATATCCAGAACAGCTGATCTGAACTGACCAATGGGATATTCCATACCATAAAATGTCATGCTCAGCAGTAAAAGCTCAGGGAAAGAAGGAGGAAGGAGGAATGTTTGTGGTTATGGCATTTGTCTTCCCAAGCAACCGTTGCATGTGCTGAGGCCCTGTTTTCCAGGAGGTGGCTAAACATCTGCTTGCCAATGGGAAGTGTCATGGTTTAACCCCAGCCGGCAACTAAGCACCACACAGCCACTCGCTTGCCTCCCCCTCAGTGGGAGGGGGGAGAGAATCGGAAAGGTAAAAGTGAGAAAACTTGTGGGTTGAGATAAGAACAGTTTAATAATTGAATAAAATATAATAATAATAATAATAATAATAATAATAATAATAATAATTGTAATGAAAAGGAAAATAACGAGAGAGAGAGAGAGGAACAAACCCCAAGAAAAACAAGTGATAAAACTGCTCACCACCCGCCGACCGACGCCCAGCCAGTCCCCAAGCAGCGATCGCTACCCCCTGGCCAACTCCCCCCAGTTTATATACTGAGCATGATGTCATATGGTATGGAATATCCCTTTGGCCAGATTGGGTCAACTATCCTGGCTATACTCCCTCCCAGCTTCTTGTGCACCTCCTCGCAGGCAGAGCATGGGAAGCTGAAAAGTCTTTGTCTTAATATAAACACTGCTTAGCAACAACTAAAACATCAGTGTGTTATCACATTATTCTCATGCTAAATCCAAAACACAGCACTATACCAGCTACTAGGAAGAAAATTAACTGTATCCCAGCCAAAACCAGGACAGGAAATAGCAAATAAATACCTCTTTTTGTTTTGCTTGCATGTGCAGTTTTTGCTTTCCCTATTAAACTGTCATTATCTCAATCCACAAGTCTTTTTGCCTTCCTTCTATTTTCTCCATCCTGTGGGTGAAGGGATTGAGCGAGCAGCTGTGGGGATGTTTGGCTGTTGGCCAGGGCCAACCCCCCTCAGTCTTTTTTGGCACTCACCATGGAGCCTGAGATAATGACAGATTTGAGCATGGTATAGCTGTTGTAGATAATTGGCAGGCTTCTGTGCTGGTCACAGAGCTTGCTTCCTTTACTGTTAGTGGCTGCCTTTGGCTCTTGCTGTTTGCTGTGCTACTTATCACTCTGTTTCACTGCGCCTGGGAACATTTTGATAAAAGCAATGGCCATGTCCCTGGGCTGGCATACAGCCTTGGCAATGATGCCATTCTTGTGCTGTGTGAGCTATCTTGTGGAGAGAAGGAAGGATTACTGTTACTCCTCCCTCTTCTCTTCTGGCATTGACATGTCCAGCTTTGTTGCTCCCGAGGTTATTTTACATCCTTATGTAAGCTGTTTGATCCTGTTATGTAACATCATTGTCTTGTTTTTGGTTGTGTGGAACCTGGCTTGGTCCTGGCGTAAAGATAAACAACTTGTTAGCGAGGCAACAGAGAAACATGCCTTGAAGTGGTCGATCCTTGGGTGACAGGGTGTGTGGAAGGATTTGGGCAGGTGCCTCGGACAATTATCATCTCTGATAGCCTGGGATTTTATGCCTGAACAGGCATGTAATCCCATTGAATTGGTGTGCCACTTAACAGAGGGGTGCCTTGCCTACCCCCAATGAGACCCAGCAACTCCTAGCACTGTTTTGTGTCTTGACCTATGCCTATTGAGCCATTGTCCAGCATCATCAGAGGAGCAAGGGAAGCAGGGCCTCTGCATCTGAGGACACCATAGCTGACACAGGGACCCAAACCGCAACTACAGTAATCACCGCAGTAGTCAAAAAGAAACAGTGGAAGGGGAGGTTAGCAGGTCCATATTGTTGGTTAGTAAGGGAAGAGGAGGAGGAGGAAGGGACTTATCAGGAAGCTGGCCCTTCGGCAAGGAAACAGGAGGACAAAGTGACAAAAATCACCCAAGAGGCAGAAACCACCCATCCCCTAACCCATAGCGAACTTCAAGATATGCAGAAAGATTATGGCTGCCAGCAAGGCAATAATATTATATTAACCACATAATCAGATACCCTTCAGGAGCTATTTAGAGGATGTTCCTACGTCAGAGTAAGTGCTTATCTCACTTGGATGTTAAGAAGGTGTTGAGGGTTAACCCCGGTAGGCAGCAAAGCACCACACAGTTGGTTGCTCACTCCCCACCCTGGTGGGATGGCGGGGAGAATCAGAAGGGTAAAAGTGAGAAAATTCATGGGTTGAGATAAAGACAGTTTAATAGGGAAAGCAAAAGCCACGCACACAAGCAAAGCAAAACAAGGAATTCATTCACTACTTCCCATCGGCAGGAAGATGGTTAGCCATCCCCAGGAAAGCAGGGCTTCATCACGTGTAACCGTTACTTGGGAAAACAAGTAACTCCGAACGTCCGCCCTTCCTCCTTCTTCCCCCAGCTTTTATTGCTGAGCGTGATGTCATATGGTATGGAATATCCCTTTGGTCAGTTGGGGTCAGCTGTCCCAGCTGTGTCCCCTCCCAACTTCTTGTGCACCCCCAGCCTACTCGCTGGCAGGGCAGTGTGAGGAGCAGAAAAGGTCTTGATGCTGTGTAAGCACTGTTCAGCAATAACTAAAACATCCCTGTGTTATCAACACTGTTTTGGTCACAAATCCTAAACATAGCACCACACAAGCTACTATGAAGAAATTAACTCTATCCCAGCCAAAACCAGCACATTCTCCACCCCTTATTCTATACCTTTTATGTCATGCTCAGGTCCCACACTATCCAATACAATCTCATCAACCACCACCTCCCTTCCCATCCTTTGATATATACACAGATATCATTCCCTTAGTCTATGGGCCACCCCTATAAAATGTCCATTGAGTTCATTTAGTCCATGACTTTGGGCTCCATCTCTTATGGTGGTCACTCAGGACAGGGGAGGTGGTGTGTTGCGTGGAGTTACTGGGCACCAAAGCCAGCTCAGGTCGGGTCACTGCTGCACTTGCACTGCTTCTTGTATGGCTCATCCTCCATTGGTTCAGGTGGTTTCTACTGTAGTACTACCTATAACATGCAACTCAAATCATGGGTTACAACAATTTAAAGGTATTTCCATTACAATCTCCATCCCTGGTCCCTTTGGACTAGACCATAGGGTTTAACTTTGCAATGAACTCCTCCCTTTGCCCCTGCTCCAATGTGGGGTCCCTCCCACGGGCTACAGTCCTTCATGAGCTGCTCCAACGTGGGTACTCTCCATGGGGTACAGTCCATCAGGAACAGACTGCTCCAGCGTGCAACTCCCATGGGCTACAGTCCTTCACGAGCTGCTCCAATGTTGGTCCTCTCCATGGGGTACAGTCCATCAGGAACAGACTGCTCCAGCGTGCATCTCCCACAGGCCACTGTTCCTGCCAGAAAGCCTGCTCCTGCATGGGCTCCTCTCTAAGGGCTGCAGATTCCTTCAGGGAATATCCACCTGCTCTGGCGTGGGGTCCTCCACGGGCTGCAGTATGGATATCTGCTCCGATGTGCTCTTATCCATGGTCACAGATGCTTTGGGGTGTACCTGTTGCACTGTGGACTTATTCATTTATTCATGGCCACAGATGCTTTGAGGTCTTCCAATGTGACCTTATCCACGCCCATAGATGCTTCAAGGTGTACATTCTCCAGTGTGGACTTATCCTTGGGCCACAATCCCTCTAGGGGTGTACCTGCTCTGGCGTGAACTTATGCACAGGTAACAGTCCCTTCGACTAGAGTTCACACTGGAGTTCCAGCCTGTCCAGTACAACAGCACAGGAACAGCAGCAATGCCCTGGCTATCTGCCAGCCCATGCACATGGCCATTGCTGTTATCAGAATGTTCCCAGGTACAGCAAAGTAAGATGATAGGCAGTAGAGCAAACAGCAAAAGCAACAAGCACTAGACTCTAATATACAGTAAGGCAAGCAAGCCCGATGGCAAGCAATGGTGTTTGTTAATTAATAGCTAAACATAGCTAAACAGCTATGACAGCTATAAAGTCCATCTAGCACACTCCAATCGAATCTGTCATTGCCTTGAAACCCTCGAGCCCCATGTTGGGCACCAAAAAGGGCTGTCGTGGTTTAACCCTGTGTGGCAGTGTGCTCCCCCCCCCCGCTCCCTGCACAAGCAGTAACCATCAGTGGGAGTCATCCTGATAGCTGCATCCAGCTTATGTTGGACCTTGAGGACGAATGGCAACAAAGTAGCCAAGGGCTGCCTGAAGCAGTGATCCAAATGTCTTGCTGATATGCAAATATGACCATAAGTCAATCATCTTACTCCTTAAATAGTGGACAGCCCAGGGCCCTTTGAGCTCTCCTGCACGGCAGCGGGCTGCACGCCAGGATCTCCCCTTGAGCAGGGACGCCTCTCAAGGTTACTCCTCAAGGTTGAGAGATTCCTTGCTGCAACAGATCCTCGGTAAGTGACTAATAGTATGCTAAACTTTGAAAACTTAGCTAAGTGATATAAAGGATTGATTGCGCACATATAATCCTTTAGACATAAACCGTTGACCAAGTCTGGGACTAGGACTGGATCTAGCCGCACCTAGACTCCTCTCTGAGAAGGAGTTTAGAAAGCAAGGGGATCTTTTTCCGAACCTCATGACTCAATGGGAGGGTCTCCCTGACAGTTTTGTCTGACCCTGTCCTCTATGCAGTAAATGATCAAGTGTACCTTGCCATCGAAACTTGTTAAAACACTGTCGCATTGAACTTTGTTAACTCCCTATTCTGTATCAATGTCACCAAAATCGGGAATCAAACTCCTTAACACCAATGTAGCATTAAGAAGCAGGCATTCTTTATTACAGCGCCAGATGCACGGGGGATCGTTCCACCTAGCGTGTATACCACAGGTTACATCAGCCGAAACTTATATTGTCCAGTTACATACATATGCATCAAATTTCCCGGAATGATCATGCATATTCATTCTATTTCCTGGAACTAATTCTCATATTTGCGTGGTCATTGCGCATGCGTCCTTGAGCTCCGAGGGGCTTCCGTGGGGGTCTCTGGTGGTCCTTGGTGGTCGTACAGGTGTGTCCTTTAGTTGACCCCTTCTTCTGGACATGTGCAATCCTACCTTGCTTATGTAACTTGCTTCCCTTCTTCATGGTGCATGGTCCCTAACAATGATTTGGCACCCTTAACACAAACCAATTATTCTAACCACCCTCGACTCTTTGTCAAGATGGGCTGGGGCTGTACTGGGAACATAGCAGCATGACCGTACTACTCCTCATCCAATTGTCTTTGGGCATAGTAGCATATCCATAGCTATAGGTGTACAAACACAATATTAAAGCATTCTCTAACCTGGCTCCTATCTCTATGTTGCTTAGTTACAAAGAACGAACTAATAATTTTGGTTACATCTGGTTGCATCAATAAACTATATTTTTACTTCTCTCTTGCGAGTGAAGTGCACGCTCACTCCATCTGCGACAAATTGGCGTAGTCAGCAGGATGGCAAGTAGTATCACCGATTATTTACGGAGGCATGGAATGAATCCGAGTCCCAAATTCTCAGCAGAATGGACTCGTGACAATTGGCATAATTGGGAAGCCATTGAAGAACACCTAAAAGTAACTAGAGGCCACACAAAAGATGGAAAAGGAAAGGAGTTATCTGCAAGATGCTAGGTGCCTGTTTAGAAGCTGCACATCAGGAAAGAGACAACAGAAATAAAAAGGAGCAGGACCTAGAGAAAGAAATAGAAGGCAGAAAGGCAACTGAGTTGTTACTATCTTTAAAAATTGAACAACTGCAGAAGCAGCTACAGGAGGAAAAGGAAAAAAGACAAAAGTTGGGAGAAAAGGTCAAGATGATGCTTATACAGGCTCCCTGCCCCCCCCGACATCATACAGATTAGGAAACTAATAGTATCCCCTGAAGATTGGGATGGAGACATCTGGGGTGATCCCGATGATAGCGAGCCAGAAGATGACAACCCTTTGTTCCCCACAAATCCTCCTGAGTATGAAGCCAGACCCATTGTATAACCAGACGTAACCAAAATGATTAGTTCGTTCTTTTGTAACTAAGCAACATAGAGATAGGAGTGGGATAGACAATGCTTTAATGTTGTGTTTGTACACCTATGGCTATGGATATGCTACTATACCCAAAGACAATTGGATGAGGAGTAGTACGGTCATGCTGCTATGTTCCCAGTACAGCCCCAGCCCATCTTGACAAAGAGTCAAGGGTGGTTAGAATAATTGGTTTGTGTTAAGGGTGCCAAATCATTGTTAGGGACCATGCACCATGAAGAAGGGAAGCAAGTTACATAAGCAAGGTGGGATTGCGCATGTCCAGAAGAAGGGGTCAACTAAAGGACACACCTGTACAACCACCAAGGACCACCAGAGACCCCCACAGAAGCCCCTTGGAGCTCAAGGACACATGCGTAATGACCACGCAAATATGATAATTAGTTCCGGGAAATAGAATGAATATGCATGATCATTCCAGGAAATCTGATGCATATGTATGTAACTGGGCAATATTAGTTTCGGCTGATGTAACCTGCGGTATGCACGCTAGGTGGAACGATCCCCCGTGCATCCAGCGCTGTAATAAAGAATGCCTGCTTCTTAATACTACATTGGTGTTAAGGAGTTTGATTCCCGATTTCAGTGACACTGTCTTTAAAAAATTAACAACTGCAGAAACAGCTACAGGAGAAAAAGGAAAAAAGACAAAAGTTGGGAGAAAAGGTCGAGATGATGCTTTATACAGGCTCCCCGCCCCCCCAACATCATACAGATTAGGAAACTAATAGTATCCCCTGAAGATTGGGATGGAGACATCTGGGGTGATCCCGATGACAGCGAGCCAGAAGACGACCCTTTGTTCCCCACAAATCCTCCTGAGTATGAAGCCAGACCCATTGTTAAAACAGAAAGAACTGTGGGCCCTCGGGGTGGTCATCCGCAACGTACTACGCGAACCATCCCCTGGGATCCATTGCAATTGACAAATTTGCAAGAGAGAGATAGCAGAAAACCAGGTGAAACTGAAACAGAATACTTGTGGCGAGTATGCCTCAGTGGCGGTGACCAAATAATGTTGAGTGAGGACGAAGCAAGCAGCTATTGGGGTCCAGGAGTTTTCTTAAATTTAGGACCCGACCCGACAAATACACCCCATTCTATCACCAGCCGAGTAGCTTATTGGGCTGGAGGAATAGACAGCATGGAGCGAGGTGAACCCTCCATAATTCCCATTAAATCTTTAAGTGAGCTCTCTACAGCCATCACAAAAGCCGCTTGCATACAAGCCATGCACAAACGAGGGTCCCATGATGTCCCACTGTCTGCTACAGTAGATTTCGCAATGTTAAAACCACTGATTAGAGGATCCCCGGCAATTCTTAAATCCCATTTAGTTGCAAAACGAGATGAGATCAAGAAAGACACAGAACACAATGAGGGACTAGGTGATAATGCTCAAACTGCCCGCAAGCAGCTCCCTACCTGGGCAGAATTGATGCACGGCATTGTTAACTACAGCCGTGAGATGGGCTGGGACGATGCACCAGCTGAAAAACAAAACCTGAAGCCCCGGGGAGGAGATCACAAAGTAAGACCCATGAAACAGGGAACAGAAACTAGATCGAAGGGAAACAAATTTAAAAACCCCCAAACAGAATCTCGAGAACAGAGGAATGAATTGTGGAGGAATGCATTAGCTTTAGGCATTCCCAGAGCTGCGATTCAAGGTCAGCCTACTGGCATTATTTTGAGTCTAATTGAAGCATTCCAGAAACGAGATAACGGTGAAAGGAAGGACCCTATTTCAACTCCTCCTGCGCCAGAACCCAGAAGGGAAGATAACCCCTTCCTCCCCCTTAGGGAGGAACTGCAGGGCATGAAGTCAAAAAACGGAGTAGTGTCCGGAAGGCAACTGGGCCTGCCTGTCCGGAAAGTGGAGGCTTATCAGTGGATAAGTGATAACGACCCATACATTTTAATTCCAGTTGGTCCTCAAGGACAATTGGTAAAGTTTTTAATAGATACGGGAGCACAAATTTCACTATTAACACAACAAGATGCCGAGAAGCTGGACGTACGACCCAGACAGCAAAGAGTTAAAATTACCGGCGTGAACGGAGCGAGTGTGCAGTGCCAAACTGCCAAGGTCTATCTATGGCTCCCGGGCGAGAAGCGCATGTCGAGTACTCGCTTTGCAATTAAAGATCACCATGAAAATATTTTAGGTTTCGATGTTTTAAAGGGACGAACCTGGCGCCTGCCGAATGGCAGCGTGTGGTCCTTCGGCTCGAACATCGTTCCCAACCCCAGCAGAAACCGGGAGGCTGCAGTGCGGGCACTGCGCGCAGCCCCTGCTCTCCCCGAGTCAAAAATCACTAACGTACCGCAATATCCCATGTCTGCTGCGGCACGAAATGGAATTTCTGAAGTCATAGCTGATTTGGAGAAACGACAAATTATCTCCAGAACCCTCTCCCCATATAACTCACCTGTCTGGCCCGTCCGGAAACCAGACGGGAGGTGGCGTTTAACTGTCGATTATCGGCGCCTGAACGCCAATACAGCCCCGCTCACAGCTGCTGTGCCAAACATTGCCAATTTAACAGCTACTTTGCAAGCAGCTGCACCCCCATGGATGGCAGCGCTAGATGTAAAGGATATGTTCTTTATGGTTCCCTTAAAGGAGGAGGATAAGGAGAAGTTTGCTTTCACTTGGGAGGGAATACAATACACCTTTAACAGACTCCCACAGGGGTATAGACATTAACCCACGAGTGCTCATGCTGCGCTTGCTGAACTTTTACAGACAGTCTCACTCCCCCAAGAAGTGAAACTGTACCAATATATAGATGGAGGATTGGAGGAACTTCTGATTGGAGGAACTTCCCCTGAAAAGGTTGGGGAAGCGGCAGCAGCAGTATGGCAAGCACTAAATAAAGCAGAAATTGAGATTCCACCCGGAAAATGTCAGGGACCAAGTAAAGAAGTAAAATTTTTAGGTACTTGGTGGATAGCAGGCAGTGCAGTGATTCCTCCAGATACCTTAAGAAAAATCGAAGAGCTGCAAATGCCCCAATCAAGGAAGGAGTTACAACAATTAATAGGAACTTTAGGATATTGGAGGAAGCATGTGCCTGGATTTTCTATCATTTCCCATCCCTTATACTCACTCTTAGGGAAAGGCAAACCCTGGGAGTGGAAATTAGAACATAAAGAGGCAGTCAAAACTCTAACTGAAGAGTTAAAAACGTATTAGTCACTGGGACCAGTACACCCCCGTGACCCTATTATAGCCGAATGGGGTTTCGCCGAACACGCTACTTACTGTAACCTGTTCCAAACTGGGCCCGATGGGCCAAAAAGACCTTTATTGTTTAGCTCAACCTCATTTAAAGAAACAGAACAACGATACTCTGAATGGGAAAAGGGACTTTTATCTTTAGTCCGAGCAGTTAAACAAGTTGAAAAAATACATCAGGGACAACCTGTGCAAACTAGAGGACCATTTAATTTACTAGAAGCAGTCCTAAAGGGGACTGCTCCCCCAGAAGGAGTTGCACAAAAACCCACTGTCCGAAAATGGTATGCCTACCTAACAGGAGTTGCAGAAAATATGCAACTAACTGAAGGACACACTAAGGTTTCCAAATTGCAGATGCCCATAAACACAGACCCTTTAGTGTTACAACAACCCTTTAAACCTTCACCCCTTCTGGATGCACCGCCCCTCACTGAGGGTACACCAACAGAAAACATTTGGTTTACAGATGCTTCAGCAAAAAGGATAAATGGTAAATGGCAATATAAGGCTGTTGCATTAGATATTACCACCGGCAAACAAGTAGTAGAAGAAGGTGAAGGCAGTGCACAAGTAGGAGAAATAAGAGCAGTTGTTTTGGCAGCACAGAATGGAGCAAAAATCATATATGTAGACTCTTATGCTGTGTGGGCTGGTGCCACACAGTGGCTCTGTCAATGGGAAACCTTGAATTGGGAAGTAAATAGATCCCCGGTTTGGAGAAACAAAGATTGGCAATTACTGCTAGATATAGCCAGGAAAACACCTTTCAAGATGGGATGGGTAAAAGCTCATGCTAAGGATAATCAACCAGCCACACAGTGGAATCAAAAGGTAGATGAGCTAACTAAAATTAGGAAAATCACCTTAAATCCTGAGTGGTATCGGTTGGGAGAATGGTTACATCAAAGCCTAGGCCACACAGGTAAAGAAGCACTTTACTTTGCTGCACAGAGTAAAGGCTGGCCTATAAACAGGAAAACTTGTGAAACTATTCTTACAGAATGTCCCCAGTGTAGACTGAAATTACAAGCAGATCATCCTGCTAAAGCACCACCTTTACATATCAATGAAGGGAAAGCTTTATGGTCTACATGGCAAATCGATTATATCGGACCATTCAAATCCTCTGCAGGATATCGATACATCCTTACAGGAGTGGAAGTAGTCTCTGGCTTGCTTATGGCGACTAAATGTCAGAAAGCCGATGGGCGAAATACAGTGCGAGGGCTATCATTTTGGTTCTCAAATCTACCTACTCCTGATGTTATCCAGAGTGATAATGGCTCACACTTTTCATGTAAGGAAGTGCAAGATTGGGCAAAGCAAGAGGGAATTAGATGGGTATTCCACACCCCATACTACCCTCAATCAAATGGGATGGTAGAAAGAGCTAATGGCTTGTTGAAAAGGAATCTCAAACCACAGGAAGCTCAATGGGATACGAGACTTCCCAAAGTACTCCATCAATTAAATAATCGATATGGGCCTACTGGAAGCCCTGTAAGCCGAGCATTCTTTGTAAAAACTGAGCTTAGCGCTCCACCTACTAGGAAAAGAGAATATCCAATGACATTACAGCCAGGACAGCCTGTGATGGTCAAGTTACCATCCATCGGTACTGTGCCTATGACTTTAACTAAACCTTGTGGCCCACTTGCCTGGGAAGCTACTGATAGCAGTGGTGCAAAACACAGAATTAGTTCACGATGGATTTTTCCTTCTTCTTAACGGGGTAACCTGTTCGGACTGTCCCCACCAAACCAAGTCTCTATTTTCTCTTACAGCACCCCACCAGATGTCAGACGGAAATGCTGTGTTCATGTTACTATTCCAAACCCTAACAATGCTGCTTTTCTTAGCCTGTGGTCAAAGAACCCTAGAATGGCCATGGTCCCAAGCTCGTGTTAAGTACACTGGAAGTATGGGAATACACTCTAGTAAGGGAGATTTAAAGCTTTCCACCTTGGTCATGCACGGAACTGAAACATACTTAGAAAACGAATGGAGCTGGGATAAAGATGAAGCTGATGATAAAGTTCCCCAACTCCCAGGAACGGCAGGGAAAGAAATTAAAATAGGATGCCGGATGATCAATGGGTCCACCCATGAGAAGGCCTCTCAGATTTCTGTGTACAACATTACATCAAACCCAATAGCCAAAGATACGAAACTTTGCGCCTTTGAAAGACTGGACTGTTGGTACAATTTTACCTTAGTACAACCTGGTTTTGTAGTCTGCCTCTGGGCTCACCATAGCGTGGGGTTATCCTTTAAATTTAAAATAGACATTATTGAGCCTAGCACAACATCCGCCCTGACTGTAAAGGATGAGAAAATTCTATCTTCAGATTTCTGAAGTTGGACCGTATGTGATCAAAAATACAGGCCAACAACAAGTGTTATTTAATCCATCATGGTCTCTTAAACGAGTAGAACTACTGATGCAAATTAATATGTCTGCAATCAAACTGACCTGTTCACCATCTAAGGTGGCAAAAGTGCCACCTTAGACTTCCGGAGGGCAGACTTTGGCCTGTTTAGGAGACTGGTCGAGAGAGTCCCCTGGGAGGCAGCTCTTATGGGCAAAGGGGTCCAGGAAGGCTGGACATTCTTTAAGGAGGAAGTCCTAAAGGCACAAGAGCGGGCTGTCCCCAGGTGCCGAAAGACGAGCCGGCGGGGAAGAAGACCGGCCTGGCTGACTAGAGAGCTCTGGCTCGAACTGAGGAGAAAGAGGAGAGTCTACGACCTCTGGAAGAAGGGGCAGGCAACTCAGGAGGACTACAAAGGTGTAGCGAGGCTGTGCAGGGAGAAAACTAGAAGGGCCAAAGCTGAGTTAGAGCTCAGTCTGGCTGCTGCTATAAAAGACAACAAAAAACACTTCTTCAAATACATTAGCAGCAAAAGGAGAGCTAAGGAGAATCTCCAGCCCCTAGTAGATGGGGGAGGAAACACAGTGACCAAGGATGAGGAAAAGGCTGAGGTACTTAATGCCTTCTTTGCCTCAGTCTTTATTAGCAGGGCCGAATGTTCTATGGGTACCCAGCCCCTGGAGTTGGAAGATAGGGATGGGGACCAGACTGGAGCCCCCATAATCCAGGGGGAAATGGTGAGTGACCTGCTGCACCACTTAGACACTCACAAGTCTATGGGGCCTGATGAGATCCACCCGAGAGTGTTGAAGGAGCTGGCAGATGTGCTCACCAAGCCCCTTTCCATCATTTATCAGCAGTCCTGGTTAACTGGGGAGGTCCCAGACGACTGGAGATTAGCAAATGTGACACCCATCTTCAAGAAGGGCCGAAAGGAGGACCCGGGGAACTACAGGCCTGTTAGCCTGACCTCGGTGCCGGGGAAGCTGATGGAGCAGATCATCCTGAGTGCTATCACACGGCATGTAGAGAATAACCAAGGGATCAAGCCCAGCCAGCATGGGTTCAGGAAAGGCAGGTCCTGCTTGACCAACCTGATCTCCTTCTATGACAAGGTGACCCGCCTAGTGGATGAGGGAAAGGCTGTGGATGTTGTCTATCTAGACTTCAGTAAAGCCTTTGGCACGGTTTCCCACAGCATTCTCCTGGAGAAACTGGCTGCTCATGGCTTGGACGGGTGTACTCTTCGCTGGGTAAAGAACTGGCTGGATGGCCGGGCCCAAAGAGTGGTGGTGAATGGAGTTTACTCCAGTTGGCGGCCGGTCACAAGCGGTGTTCCCCAGGGCTTGGTGTTGGGGCCAGTTCTGTTTAATATCTTTATCAATGATCTGGACGAAGGGATCGAGTGTACTCTCAGTAAGTTTGCAGACGACACCAAGTTGTGTGGGAGTGTTGATCTGCTGGAGGGTAGGCAGGCTCTGCAGAGGGACCTGGACAGGCTGGATCGATGGGCTGGGGTGAATTGTATGAGGTTTAACAAGGCCAAGTGCAAGGTCCTGTACTTGGGCCACAGCAACCCCATGCAACGCTACAGGCTTGGGGAAGAGTGGCTGGAAAGCTGCCCAGCGGAAAAGGACCTGGGGGTGTTGGTTGACAGCCGCCTGAATATGAGCCAGCAGTGTGCCCAGGCGGCCAAGAAGGCCAATGGCATCCTGGCTTGTATCAAAAATAGCGTGGCCAGCAGGACTAGGGAAGTGATTGTGCCCCTGTACTCGGCACTGGTGAGGCCGCACCTCGAATACTGTGTTCAGTTTTGGGCCCCCCACTACAAGAGGGATATTGAGGTACTGGAGCGTGTGCAGAGAAGGGCAACGAAGCTGGTGAAGGGTCTGGAGCAGAAGTCTTATGAGGAGCGGCTGAGGGAGCTGGGACTGTTTAGCCTGGAGAAAAGGAGGCTGAGGGGAGACCTCATCGCTCTCTACAACTACCTGAAAGGAGGTTGTAGAGAGGTGGGGGTCGGTCTCTTCTCCCAGGTAACAAGTGATAGGACAAGAGGAAATGGCCTCAAGTTGCGCCAGGGGAGGTTTAGACTGGATATTAGGAAATTTTTCTTCACCGAGAGGGTTATCAAGCATTGGAACAGACTGCCCAGGGAAGTGGTTGAGTCGCCATCCCTAGAGGTATTTAAAGGACGTTTGGATGAGGTACTTAGAGACATGGTGTAGTGGTGGTTTTTGGCAGTGTTAGGTTTATGGTTGGACTCGATGATCTTAAAGGTCTTTTCCAACCTATATGATTCTGTGATTCTGTGATTCTGTGACCATTCCTAGGTACGTCCTATGCAGCAGAGTTAGAATGGTTACATGGGCGAACCCTCACCTCTCCAAGTTGAACAAGGAGAGATGTGACCGGTATCATAGGGACAGGACTGGGAGTCTTAAATCATATAGATTTGTACTCATGAACAAACTGAGCGCAACAACAAGGGATTTAAACAAATTAGAACACCCACTGCAGTCTTCTCTGTTAGCATTGGGAACTAACCAATGGCTCTTATCTGATATATTACCTCAGTGGAAAAGAATTAATGAAAGGGACCACCAACTGATTGTGGATGCACTTGGTGTAGCCCAGACCAATGTTTCTCTAGCTCTTAGTTGTATCCAAGCTCAACTGTGGATGCAATCTATGGTAGCAGCAATTATAAGAGAAGGTGAAGAGGGCACCTTACCCACTGAAATTCGAAAGGTAATTTGGGATAATGCAACTAAATTTGAGAAAGAATTCCAGTCCTGGTGGTATTTAGTCAATTTCACTTATGACCCCATTAGCAATAAGGCCACAGCTTTTGTCTTAACAATACACAATGCTTCGGTATACACCATATACCCAATCATTGCGTTGGGATTAAATCACAATGGAACTATACTCTATCCATTAGAACACAGAGTATGGGCCCACCGAAATGGAAACAAATGGCAAACTGTTGATGTTAATGCATGCGTTGTATGGGAACAACAAGGATTTATTTGTGGGAGTAACACCCTCAAAGCCCAAGACATCTGTCTTGACACTGAACAAAATGTTTGTCATTTTGAAATACAACCTGATGAAGCCCCTGAAACTGTACTTGTGTATATTGGAAAAGGATGTGTTTGCATGAGAACCCTTTGTGATTTTATATTTGTAGATAACGTTACTGTAAATACAAGCAATCGCTCAAATATTTGTGTTTGTAACTTTACTAAAATCGTGGGATGTGACTTCAATTATTCAGCTCCTGTTACGTCTTATCAATTGTTACAATCTCACTATACATTGAGTCGAGATTTATAGCCTACCCCCATCGGAATGAATCTTACATTGGTGAAGAAACTACTACAACACGATGACCTGTGTCAACTGCTGGAACGCATCCGAAACAATGGACACAAAACTCTGATCACCGTTCATCATGATGCAGAAGAGATACACCATGTCTTGGAAAGAGTGAAGAAGGATGGAGAACACCATTGGTGGGAAACTCTTCTTGGATGGTCACCGACAGCAACGGGAGTGTTTAATCTTATGCTTCACCCAGTTGTCATTTTACTAACTCTAACATTAGTGTGTCTATTGCTTATAATTATATTGTATATAAAGGTTTGGTACCTGATAAAACAAATAACCAAACTTCAACTACCCAAAACATACAAATTAATGCATAACAAATAGCAGTGCTTCACTGTCTACTTACCATGGATCTATAAGCGCACAAACTATCAATATACTATTTATGACACAGAGGCAAGAGGTGACCGTACCACCACTCTGTGAGAATAAGATGAATTGACTATAGTCACGGGGTGGAGTGTGGCGGTGTGCTCCCCCCCCCCCCCGCTCCCTACACAAGCAGTAACCATCAGTGGGAGTCATCCTGATAGCTGCATCCAGCTTATGTTGGACCTTGAGGACGAATGGCAACAAAGTAGCCAAGGGCTGCCTGAAGCAGTGATCCAAATGTCTTGCTGATATGCAAATATGACCATAAGTCAATCATCTTACTCCTTAAATAGTGGACAGCCCAGGGCCCTTTGAGTTCTCCTGCACGGCAGCGGGCTGCACGCCAGGATCTCCCCTTGAGCAGGGACGCCTCTCAAGGTTACTCCTCAAGGTTGAGAGATTCCTTGCTGCAACAGATCCTCGGTAAGTGACTAATAGTATGCTAAACTTTGAAATCTTAGCTAAGTGATATAAAGGATTGATTGCGCACATATAATCCTTTAGACATAAACCGTTGACCAAGTCTGGGACTAGGACTGGATCTAGCTGCACCTAGACTCCTCTCTGAGAAGGAGTTTAGAAAGCAAGGGGATCCTTTTTCCGAACCTCATGACTCAACGGGAGGGTCTCCCTGACAGTTTTGTCTGACCCTGTCCTCTATGCAGTAAATGATCAAGTGTACCTTGCCATCGAATCTTGTTAAAACACTGTCGCATTGAACTTTGTTAACTCCCTATTCTGTATCAATAAACTATATTTTTACTTCTCTCTTGTGAGTGAAGTGCACTCTCACTCCATCCGCGACACCCTGGTAGGCAGCTAAGCACCACACAGCTGCTTGCTCCCTCCCTCCCTCCAATGGGATGGGAGACAGAATCAGAAGGGTAAAAGTGAGAAATTTGATTGTCTAAGCTGTGAGTAGAGTTTCAAGTGGTTGTAGACAACTGCAGATGTTCAACACCAAAGTGTCATTATCAAGCATCTACCTTATTTGTAAGTAAGTAAGTGGTACACGAAAAACATAGCAACGAATACGTCAACCGTTACTGCCACAAACTACACTTGTATGGGCTGCTGGCAGGAGCAGGGGTTGTGAAGGGGAAGGCACATCTGAACAGATTTTTAGAAAATTAATTGTACGCTGGCAGGCAATTCATTATGAGTAGTGTGAAGAGGGACATTTTTTAATAGAAATGATTCAAATGAAGGTGTTAGCATAAACTGATTTGTAACAACAGTACAGAAATTTCTGTATATGTGTATGTATGTATTGATGTTATTTTCAATTATTTATTTTGAACTCACTCTTCTTCAGGTGGTATAAACTGTAGGTAAATATTTTACTAAATTCAGGATTTATTTAAAAGCCTATAAAAATGCACTTTTAAATGATAACATGCTGTGATAAAAATAATTTCCATGTAGAGTTTCAGTTTAGGAAATTAAATACTTCTGAATATAGTGCATTGGAATTTTTCTTATCAGTTAATTTTTAGAAGCTCTACGCTTAAGAGCACCATGGTAACATCTCTGCAAGCTGATTTTTCATTACAGTTATCCACTGAGAGCTTCACTGAATACATTTCCTGAATACATTACTGAATACATCGGAGAGACTGAAAATCAATTCTGATAATATTAGAACAAATTTAAAGAGCAAAAAGCACTAGAAAGTATGTGATGAATAAATAGGGAGAGCTTTGTTCCTTGTGTAATCTTTTTCATGTCTTTTCTTTTTTATTGTTAGTATTAACAAATACTTTTGAGTTGGAAATGTTACCAGATTTTTATTCTTTAAAAAGATTTTGTAAAACTCGGGCTGAAATCATTCACTCTGAGGATAGCTATAATACACAAGTATTTAAGTTACTGAGCATGGCAAGTATTTACAAAATTTATAGTCAGACTGTGAAAAGTTCACACTAATGAAAATATTAACAAAATCATTACTAATAATTTATGATTTGAATAAATTAATCTCAGACATTTTCTTTGTTACCTCAAATTTGTATTGTTGAGGTCTCATACATTGAATTAGAAATGTATTATTTACCTCCCAGAAAAATTACTGAAGGTTATGAAAATAAAAAAGCACATTAAACAGAAGTATTAGATAGCTATCCTTCTGCATGCCAGAAATTTCCAAATAAAAGTTGCCTTTAATATCTTAAGGATTAAATTTCATTTTAGTTACCATGGCCATGAAGATCAGCTGATGTTTATACAGTGCACAGAATTTATACTGTGGCTTAGGGTGTCAACCATGTTTCTAGTCTGATGGCTTGTAAAGGGAAGATTCCATTTTGTACAGTTTAGAAAATGTTACTCTGCTCCAAGACTAACAAAGTCTATGCAGGTGTAGGCAAATGCTTCAGTTTAACTTATTGCATTCATTAAACTAAGCTTAGATTGTTCTAATAATAAGTTATCAACAATTAAGAAATGTATCGCATGCCGCAGACTGACCAAAACATTCTGTGTTCTTGGATGAATGCCAACAGAGGAGTCAAATTCCATACTACCTTGCAATCAGCTATAGCTCTCATTTAGCTGTACAAGACAAAATTAACTTAATTCTCACATGTACTTTTCCTTTAGGAAATAGCTCACACTGAATAGCATTTCTGATACTGAGTGCTGCTACATCTGAGTGCAGTTGTGCTGAAAAAAATATTTTATCAAAATAAAATGATAACTCACAATCTTTTGTGACTTTAAGATGCAGTCTTTCATCCTGCCACAGTCTTGGCATTCAGTTCAGAATGATTTCTAGGAAAGATCTCCTAACCTTGCAGGTGTACATGGGTGCTTGGTAATGCTTTCACGGATCTCGGGGTGCATATTTCTCAGAGGTTGCTATTTTAGAAATATGGCACACCAAGTGTCCTAGCACAAGGAACACCCCATCAAGAACATACAAATTAAAAGGCAGTGCTAACAATTCTAACCACAGATCTGAAGAAATAATAAATAAATTATTGTCACTTATCTTACTTTCTCAGGTTTTTTTTCTTTCTTTCACTTTTTAATATTGTTCTGTTTGAAAGGAAAACTAGATATAGTCTTCTTGAAGAACTCTGTTTTAATAGCTTTAAGTTGAGGTGACCTGAGTCATAGAAGCTGAATATGGGAAAAGCCCTCCTAAGAAAGGGGCACAACAACCTGATCTGTATTATATGGAATATACAGAATGTGTGACTTCCCAGTTGTGGACAATGAGCTCTGTGAAATCCCAGTGCAATTGTTACTAAAAGTACAATTGGCTTCAATGAACAACTGAGTTCTTTGTGTGTGAAATCCACATATCACTCTCTGGCCTCAGGCCACGGTTTGACAATATAGCTTGAAAATTCCTAGGGCTAGATCTAAAACATCACAAAGCACAAACCCTTTCACATTTGTCCAAAAACTTTTGATAGGTTAACTTTACAAACTTAAGTATAATTTTCCATAGCACTCTAATTTTATGCCAAATTAGGTATTATCTTTCCCAAAGTTTACCTTAATCTGGCATAAAAGAATAAGCCTGCATAAACACTGTAGAACACTGGAAAACAAATACAGCAGACATGAGATTGTATGCCTGCACCTGATCTCCTGCACCTGATCCAGGAGAGTGGCAGCATTCTGTAGCTTCTCTCAGTTAAGCAGGGACTGACTACTATGAGTATCTTTGTTTAGGTGTTCTTCTGGATTTCTGTTTTTTAGAATTTAACAAACTCCTTGTTCTGTAAAGACTTAGATTTAAATGTGCACTATGATGCTGAGTTCTGTGTTTCAAAAGACATACAGAGCTCTCTACCTGCCTGTGTATTTCTGTGAACATTTTATACATAGCTGCTGAGGCCACAATGAGATCTAGTACTTCAATTGCATTATTGTGAATACTATGGTGTTTAAGTTCAAGAGAGCTATATGCATTTCAGACCTCCTGCTATCTTAAGTCACCAGACTCTGGCTCTTTGTAAAGGCAATGGGCCTTACCAAGCCAGCTGTTTTTAACCTAGATGTTTTCCAGTGTATAGCATAGCTTAAAAAAGACTTATATCAGCACAACCCGAGGGTAGCAAAGCACAAGATAGAGAAGTCCTGGGGACAAGGGAGACAAGGAATGTCTGAGGCTGGCTTTATTGGTAGAGAAAATACTTGTGGTACTGTGCCTAACTATGCACTCTGCCATGGTTGTCATATGAAATACTATACTAACTCATATCAGTTCTGTGGTATAGCTATTTGTGTAGTAAAATAACAGTGTAAAAGACAAACTGATATTAAATGTTAGGATGAAGCACTATACATAATGGCTACAGACTGAGATGATTATAAAATCAGGTTGAAGTGCACTTTTTCTAATTTGCTTTTTTATGAATTAAAGAAAAAAGTTGAGATGATTGTTCCTTTAAGGATTGCAGGAAATGGTATTTTTTGTGGAGGAATTTGAGTAAAACTGACTATGTATAGTATGCATGCTCAAGGAGGATAGAAGAGGCAGAATGGAGAAGCAGAAAGGCACTTTTGAGAGCTAAAAAGGAAGAAGTGGTGAAGGGAGTTAAAAAAAGGCAGATTACTCGGACTCCTTCAAGGGATGAAGAGATATTCTGAAAGATGAGAAAACGTTTAAAATAACTGCAAAAGGTTACAATGGGTGTATACAAAATTCACAATTTAGGAAAAGACCTGAAAGGGAAGTTATACATGGCACAGTTAATTTTATTTTAACATTATTTTATGTTGGTAGAGCCATGAGAGAATAAGATGGGAATTTTGAATCTTATTGTAAATTAGTCTCCATATAAAATCATAGAATCATAAAATGGTTTGGGTTGGAAGGGACCTTTAAAAATCATCTAGTTCACCCCCCTGCCATGGGTAGGGACATCTTTCACTAGATCAGGTTGCTCAGAAAACCCATCCAACCTGACCTTGAAAACTTCCAATGATGGGGCAGCCACAATTTCTCTGGGCAACCTGTTCCAGTGTCTCACCACCCTCACAGAAAAAAATTCATTCCTTATATCCAATCTACATCTACCCTCTTTCAGTTTAAAACTGTTGCCCCTTGTCCTGTCACTACAGGCCCTGGTAAAAAGTCTTTCTCCATCTTTCTTATAAGCCCTCCTTAAGTATTGAAAGGCTGCAATAAGGTCTCCCTGGAGCCTTCTCTTCTCCAGGCTGAACAACCCCAACTCTCTCAGCCTTTCCTCATAGAAGTGTTCCAGCCCTCTGATCATTTTCGTGGCCCTCCTCTAGACCTGCTCCAACAGGTCCATGTCTTTCTTGTACTGGGGACCCCAGAGCTGGATGCAGTACTCCACGTGGGGTCTCACCAGAGCAGAGTAGAGGGTCAGAATCACCTCCCTCGACCTGCTGGCCACGCTTCTTTTGATGCAGCCCAGGATACAGTTGGCCTTCTGGGCTGCGAGCACACATTGCCAGCTCATGTCCAATTTTTCATCCACCAACATTCCCAAGTCCTTCTCTGCAGGGCTGCTCTCAATCCCTTCATCCCCCAGTCTGTATTGATACTGGGGATTGCCCTGACCCAGGTGCAGGCCCTTGCACTTGGCCTTGTTGAACTTCATGAGGGTCACATGGGCCCACTCCTCAAGCCTGTCCAGGTCCCTCTGGATGGCATCCCTTCCCTCCAGTGAATCAACTGCACCACTCAGCTTGGTGTCATCTCCAAACTTGCTGAGGGTGCACTCAATTCAACTGTCTATGTTGTTGATGAAGATATTCAACAGTATTGGTCCCAGTATGGACCCTTGAGGGATACCACTGTGACTGGTACCCCCTGCTCCTGACCCCTGGTAACATGGTTAGCATAACTAATGCTATTTTATGAGGCGAGCAGCCATTCTCTGTGACTGATCGGGTCATGTATTCGTTCCCTTTCTCCTCATTCTCAGGCCCTGAAGATCCTGTGAACCAAGTAGACAAACCAAACAGATTTCTTCTTCCCCTCCCTACCAGCCTCAAGATTCCTGGGCACCAGGCCGATTACTCCCTTCCTTGCCAGCCTTGAAGGTCCCAGGCACCCGGCCAACCAGGTGTTGTTGATGACCCCATCACAGAACAGGGAAGCATAATAGCACACAGAGCACTGTCTATAAAATCAAGCAGTTACAAGTCCTAAGTGGGGAACTTGGACTGGAACTGCTGCTGGACAGTGAGACCTGTGACCTCCCAGTGGCCAGGGACACCTCTACCGTTGTCTGCTTCCTCCAACGATTGAGTGAGTGACTCATATTCTTTTATGTGATTTTCGAGTCTAGATTATGATTGTTATATTGATACAGCAAACCATGTATTAAGATTTGACATGATCTGCAGAGGGTCCAGGTGATTAGAAATTATAAGTTAAGTTGTATTCTAAATTCTGTATTATGCTACTTATAGATTGTACTACATTGATTCTGCTTGTAGAAATCCTGTGCCGTTCTTATCATAAACTCTATGCTATACTAATCATAACATTCTGTTAAGAAAATAAAGCTTTAATTGTAACTATGATTTAGTGCCTTCATTATTCTGCCAAGGATCCCTAAAAGAACCTGTCTGTCCCCTTAGTGTCAGGTGACAACCACTCATTACTGGTTTCCACTTGGACATTGAGCCATTGACTGTATGGACTCTTTGGATGTGGCCATCCAGCCAATTCTTTATCCTTCTAACAGTCCATCCATCAAACCCATATCTCTCCATTTTAGAGGTAAGAATGTGGGGGAGCACATCAAAGGCCTTACAGAAGTCCAGGTAGATGACATCTGTAGCTCTTCCCTTGTCTACTGATGCAGTCACTCCATCATAGAAGGCCACTAGATTAGTCAGGCACAATTTGCCCTTGGTGAAGCCATGTTGGCTGTCTCTAATCACTTCCTTGTCTTCCATATGTTTCGACATGTCTTCCAGGATCATCTGTTCCATGATCTTACAGGGCACAGAGGTGAGGCTGACTGGTTGGTAGTTCCCAGGGTCCTCCTTTTTACCCTTTTTTCAAAATAGGCATGATGTTCCCTTTCTACAGTCACTGGGGACTTCTCCTGACTTCCATGACTTTTCAAATATGATGGAGACTGGCTTGGCGACTACATCAGCCAATTCCCTCAGGACCCTGGGATGCATCTTGTCGGGTGCCATGGACTTGTGTATGTTCAGGTTCCTCAGGTGGTCTTGAACCTGATCTTCTGCTACAATGGGAGGGACTTGGTTCCCCCAGTCCTGGCCTTGAGGTTCAGGGACTTGAGAGATGTGGGAAGAGAGATTACCATTGAAAACAGAGGCAGAAAAATTGTTGAGTACCTCAGCCTTCTCCATGTTGGTTGTCACCAGCTCTCCTGTCTTATTTAATAATAATATAATATAATATAATAATATATAATATAGGATATAATATCCTATAAATAACTATTAGTATTTAACATTTCTGTATTGCACTTGAAGACATAAGCTATATCCAGGTGAGATACTGCCATAATAAAGCAAAAGTCCCAATGTATGACTACTCAAAATGGAAAACATAACAGTGCTAGCTAGACTTTTTATCCAGTATGATAATCAATACCAACAGTTCAAGACCCGAATGGCCTCTAAATGACACAACAGTGATACCTTCCATTTATTAAATATTATTTTGCAGGATATAATTTTGCTATCCCTCTCATCTGGAGATCTCAAAACGTTCAAGGTGTTGGAGAATTTGGGGACTCCAAGTGTGTAATAACGCAAGTACAATTTTGGACAGATCAGACAGAAACTTTATTAACTATGATCATAGTGAGAGAAGTTTTGGACAGCATCTCCCTCTCTGCTCCCCTGTTCTCTGTCAAGTGATTGCAGAGACCCAACCTATATACTGTTTCAGAAAAAAAAGAAAAAACAATAATTTTAAGGAAAAACAATAATTTCAATGTTAACAAAGCCTGGAAGGGATGGGACTCCTTAGATAGCTTGCTAACTGCCACAATTCAATGAAGGAATCAATCAGTAAATAACATGACAATATGGAGACATGGCTCTTGGTGGAACCTATAGGAGTGGCATACCCAGTATTATCTTAGCTCAGAAGTGGAAAGTTGGAAACAATCACAGACTGTTAGCTTTTAGTTGAAAGGCATGATCTTTTAGTAAAGATAACTTCTTAGCCAGACCTCTCAATCTTAAAAATTAATAATTTTACCACCACAAAGGTAATTTAATAATGAATAAATGAGGATTAAGAACTTTTCTGTCATAAAGTATAGTAAATATTCTCAAACAAATATATTGCAAATGAAGAAAATGTAATAGAGATGTGGAATTGCCCAAAGTTGCAATTCTTTACTCTTAATTCCATTTTTAGTTCTGTATGCAAATAAAGGTGTTGTAGTACCTTGCATGAGCTGAGAGAGATGCTTAAGTAATGTTTTTTTGTGACAAATCTTCAGTACATACAACTAAGTACCTTGTGCAATTTTCCAGAATTGTACACAGGGAATTAGTAAGTTCTGGGCAGCACAAAACCACTGGCAGTATGACGTCAGCACTTTTACCACAAAATAATCAGTTAAGCAGACAGAGAAAATGTTTGAGTCAGTCAAAGAGAATGGCAACCATACAAGCACACTTCACAAGTTGGAAAAAAGGAAAATTTCCAGCAATTTTCTAGATTAGAAATACGAATAATATTAGTGCCAATGAAAACGGGAATTTGCCAATTTGACAGCTTATCCCACAGCTTTAAAACATCTTAAAAAGAAAAGCCAACGTTGGCTATCTTCATGCTCCAAGCCTACAGAACATAAAACTCACTACAGCTTCTTCATTATATGAAAACTAGGCAATAGTCAGTTATGGGCCAATATCACTGTTAACCTGTAAGAAACAGCTTTTGGGGCAGATGATCTATGCAGCAGTATATCCAAGGCAAGCAGAACAACCTTTGAGTGAGGGCAGCAGGTTTCACAACAGGGCAGCAGGTTTCACAACAGGCTGAAGCACCTCTAATCAAATGTTAGCTCTCATTATCTACATTTAGAAGAACTCTTCTTAGGTTGAACACTGCTAACTGTAGTGGCTCAAAACCATGTAATTGTTTTGGAGTTCTTTTCTACCATTGTGGAGTGATTATATTCCCATCTACATGGAGGTGTTCAGATAGGATTTCTACTCTGAAATGAGTTGTGAGGTAGATCCTATATAGAATCATAGAATCATAGAATCGTTTAGGTTGGAAAAGGCCTTTAAGATCATCAAGTCCAACCGTTAACCTAGCACTGCCAAGTCCACCACTAAACCATGTCCCCAAGCACCACATCTACACATCCTTTAAATACCTCCAGGGATGGTGACTCAACCACTTCCCTGGGCAGCCTGTTCCAATGCTTGACAACTGTTTCGTCCCACTCGGTGGGTTGCGAGATGGGTGAATCTTTTGATTCCCCGGGTATTTGTGTACAGACAAAGGCCAATCTCTGCTCGGCAGAGCCGCAGGCCGGTAGAGTCACGACAATGTCTCAGAGGAACAGTCAGACTAGCAACTTTATTAACTAGTGAACTAGACAAATGGACAAACTTAAACTAGCAAGCTCAGTGAACGAACAGAGGCAATTTGGCAATGGAGCTATTTTCCAGGCAACCCATCACAATTCATCCAAAACTCATATACCCAGATATATATATAGTGGAAGAGCAGAGTAACAGAGAAGTGAGAAAAGGAAAAGAGAAGAGAGGAGGATAAAGAAAAGGAAAGGTATCACCACCCTTGGATCCTGTGATGATGATGACAGACGTGGCAATCCTCTGGTGATGGGTGCGCACCGTTCCCTGGGGAAGGTGTCTCTTTATACTCTAATCCCTGCCTCAGGTCACGCCCCTAGAGGACTTATGTTGTTCTGGTCCTCAAAAGTTCACAGGCACTGGGGGAGGGGGGTGGTTGCAAGGAGTTTCATTCCAAGTTTCGGGTGGTCGCAGGCCCATTCCTTAGATAAACTCTGTGTGACCTCTGGCCATATATGGTAATTGCGCATCCTCCAACGGGCTCTTCTCATCCCGTGCTAGCCCGACTTGCTGCACCTTATCTCCCTACAATGTCTGAGACAGTACCTCTTTCAGTGTCTCACAAGACAATACCTCTTTTAGTCTCTCCTCCGAAGAGCTCTCCCCATCCCATGCTAGCCGACTTGCCATCACCATGCAAATCACGCCTCATCTCTCCACGATGTTTGAGACATTAACTCTCTCAGTCTCTCACAACAACCCTTTGGGTGAAGAAAATTTTCCCAATATCCAATCTAAACCTCCCCTGGTGCAACTTGAGGCCATTTCCTCTCATCCTATCGCTAGTTACTTGGGAGAAGAGACCAACACCCACCTCGCTACAACCTCCTTTCAGGTAGTTGGAGAGAGCAATAAGGTCTCCCCTCAGCCTCCTTTTCTCCAGGCTAAACAACCCCAGGTCCCTCAGCCACTCCTCATAAGACTTGTTCTCCAGACCCTTCACCAGCTTCGTTGCCCTTCTCTGGACATGCCCCAGCACCTCAATGTCTCTCTTCTAGTGAGGGGCCCAAAAGTGAACACAGTGTTCGAGGTGCGGCCTCACCAGTGCCAAGTACAGGGGCACGATCACTTCCCTAGTCCTGCTGGCCACACTATTCCTGATACAAGCCAGGATGCCATTGGCTTTCTTGGCCACCTGGGCACACTGCCAGCTCATATTCAGGCGGCTATTGACCAACACTCCCATGTCCTTTTCTGCCAGGCAGCTTTCCAGCCACTCTTCCCCAAGCCTGTAGCGTTGCATGGGGTTGTTGTGACCCAAGTGCAGGACCCAGCACTTAGCCTTATTGAACCTCATACAATTGACCTTGGCCCATCGATCCAGCCTGTCCAGGTCCCTCTGCAGAGCCTTCCTACCCTCAAGCAGATCAACACTCCCACACAACTTGGTGTCGTCTGCAAACTTATTGAGGGTGCACTTGATCCCCTCATCCAGATCATTGATAAAGATATTAAACAGAACTGGCCCCAACACAGAGCCCTGGGGAACACCGCTTGTGACCGGCCGCCAAATGGAGTAAACTCCATTCACCACCACTCTTTCGGACCAGCCATCCAGCCAGTTTTTTACCCAGCGAAGAGTACACCCGTCCAAGCCATGAGCAGCCAGTTTCTCCAGGAGAATGCTGTGGGAAACAGTGTCAAAGGCTTTACTAAAGTCTAGATAGAGAACATCCACAGCCTTTCCCTCATCCTCTGGGGGGGTCACCTTGTCGTAGAAGGAGATGAGGTTAGTCAAGCAGGACCTGCCTTTCATAAACCCATGCTGGCTGGGCCTGATCCCCTGGTTGTCCTGTACGTGCCGTGTGATGGCACTCAAGATGATTTGCTCCATAACTTTCCCCAGCACCAAGGTCTGGCTGACAGGCCTGTTGTTCCCTGGATCCTCCTTCTGGCCCTTCTTGTAGATGGGCATCACATTTGCTAATCTCCAGTCAGCTGGGACCTCCCCAGTTAGCCAGGACTGCTGATAAAGGATTGAAAGTGACATTTCTGCCAGCTCCCACAGTACCCTTGGGTGGATCCCATCTGGCCCCATAGACTTGTGAGTGTCTAAGTGGTGTAGCAGGTCGCTAACCATTTCCCCTTGGATTATGGGGGCTTCATTCTGCTCCCCACCTGGGTACCTCGAGAACAACTGGTCTTACTATTAAAGACTGAGGCAAAGAAGGCATTAAGTATTTTTCCTCATCCTTTGTCACTATGTTTCCCCCCGCATCCAATAAAGGATGGAGATTCTCCTTAACCCTCTTTTTGTTGCTAATGTATTTATAGAAACTTTTTTTTATTGTCTTTTATGGCAGTGGCCAGATTAACTTCTAGTTGGGCTTTGGCCCTTCTAATTGTCTCCCTGCATAACCTCACAACATCTTTGTAGTCCTCCTGAGTTGCCTGCCCCTTCTTCCAAAGGTCATAAACTCTCCTTTTTTTTCCCTGAGTTCCAGCCAAAGCCCTCTGTTCAGCCAGGACGGTCTTCTTCCCCACTGGCTCATCTTTCGGCACGTTGGGACGGCCTGCTCCTGCGCCCTTAAGATTTCCTTCTTGAAGAATGTCCAGCCTTCCTGGACTCCTTTGCCCTTCAGGACTGCTTCCCAAGGGACTCTCTCAACCAGGCTCCTAAACAGGCCAAAGTCTGCCCTCCGGAAGTCCAAGGTGGCAGTTCTGCTGACCACCCTCCTTACTTCTCCAAGAATCAAAAACTCTATCATTTTGTGATCGCTATGCCCAAGACAGCCTCCAACCATCACATCACCCACAAGTCCTTCTCTGTTCACAAACAGGCCCAGCGGGGCACCTTCCCTAGTTGGCTCACTCACCAACTGTGTCAGGAAGTTATCTGCCACACACTCCAGGAACCTCCTAGACTGTTTCCTCTCTGCTGTATTGTATTTCCAGCAGATGTCCGGTAAGTTGAAGTCCCCCGTGAGAACAAGGGCTAGCCATTGTGAGACTTCTCCCAGCTGCTTATAGAATATTTCATCTGCCTCTGCATCCTGGTTGGGTGGTCTGTAACAGACTCCCACCATGATATCTGCCTTGTTGGCCTTCCCCCTGATTCTTACCACTTACACTCAACCCTTTCATCACCATCATCAAGCTCTAGACAATCAAAACACTCCCTAATGTACAGAGGCACCCCACCGCCTCTCCTTCCTTGCCTATCCCTTCTGAAGAGTTTATAGCCATCCATTGCAGCACTCCAGTCATGCAAGTCATCCCACCATGTTTCCGTGATGGCAACTATATCATAGTTTTCCTGCTGCACAATGGCTTCCAGCTCCTCCTGTTTGTTGCTCATGCTGCGTACATTGGTGTAGATGCACTTCAGCTGGGCTATTGATCCTGCCACCTTTTTGGGGGGAAGAAGCCCTAATTCCTATGTGACCGTTCTTAGGCGCTTCCGTGGCTTCTAACACATCCATAACCCTTTTGTCTTTGCTGCTGCATGGATCTCCATCCCCTACCTCCACTGAGACAGCAGATGGAAGGACCTCGCTAGCACATCGTCCCTCAAACATTGGCGTGCCACCCCCAGGCTTATATCTAGCAGGCCTGGTTTTATCCCTTTCCCCTTTCAAATCTAGTTTAAAGCTCTTTCAATGAGCCCTGCTAACTCCTGTGCAAAGATCCTTTTCCCCCTTTGAGACAGGTGTACCCCATCTGTCGCCAGCAGGCCTGGTGTCATGTAGACTGACCCATGATCAAAAAACACAAAATTCTGCTGGTGACACCAGGCTTGGAGCCAGGTATTGATCTGCTGGCTCTTCCTGTTTCTTCCCTCATCATTCCCTGCAACTGGAAGGATAGTGGAGAACACTACTTGTGCTCCTGATCCCTTAACCAGTCATCCCAAGGCCCTGAAGTCTCTCTTGATTGCCCTCAGACTTCTAGTTGGAACTTCATCGCTGCCTACCTGAAAAATCAATAATGGATAATAATCTGAGGGCCTTACCAGGGTAGGAAGTTTTCTCTTCACATCTTTTACCCAAGCCCCAGGGAGGCAGCAGACTTCCCTAAGAAGTGGGTCCAGTCGGCATATTGGGCCTTCTGTTCCCTTCATATCCTTGAACAGTGGAAAAATGTATCATTTGCTATTTCTTGGTGATCATTGTGTGCTTTGAAAAAGAAAAATCACTAATTACACAGAAAGACACGCCAACACATATGGTTGTCTTAGGTAAACTAAACACTGTTCAGAGAAGCAGAAGACTTCTCATTGCTTGTTCTCATTGCTCAGAACAAGACTGATATAAATGGCTAGAGGGTAAAAATCTATCACGTGCCTTCTAAACAAAGGTGTTCAGTTGTAGTAATATTAAACATCATATGCAAAAAGAAATGTGTAAACACATATGTCCAGAAGGCATACATAAAGCTTGTCATGAGCTACAAATGAACTTTCAGACCTTCATTGGGTTCCTCCAGAAACTGAGTTATACAATGTCACAGTGATTAGCTTACTGTTCCCATTTAGCTCTTCAATGAGGTTTTATTCAATATTGATGTTCAATTGTAGTGCTGATGTATAGTTAGTTTTCACTGGTGTTTCATCTACATTTCATCATGCTGGGAGAAATGAGTCTTTGGGCATCTCTAAGGACTGCTGTGAATACGACAGGCATGTTTCCTCATAGTTTTGTCATGAGACATACCAGGGTTTCTCTTTCATGCAGTGCCAACCCAGTTTGGGGGAATCTTGGAATACAATTATCAAGTATGTTATGTTCTTGTTTGTTAGGGCTTGCTTTGTGGTTTCAGCATTGGCAGAGATATGTGAGCCTGAACAGAGTGCTATAGTGCACTTGCAGGTTTATAATTTGAGCCTCCCTTCTCTGCTCATATATTGAGAGTCTGAGTCTGGCTTGTTCCCAGTGAGCTAGCCAGGACAACGATGAGAATAGCCCTTTGTTTGTCAGTTAGACAATGTTAATGGCTTTCAGTCACAGACCATGTGCTGAAACCAGCTGCCTTCCGCCTCTAGAGACCTCAAGCTTCCTCAGCACATGAGCTCTGAAACCAGGCTTAAAACTGCCTTTGGACCTCAGGGCCCAAATGACAGGGCCGCAACGCTGACTGTGGAGTGGTGCAGCTCCGAGCATGAGTCATGTCATATGAGGCATTCACTCACAGAGGGGGGTTAAATAAGGGTATTACAAGCCACTGAGTCCCTATAGTAAGTTTATGATAGCAGACCAGTATGTATCACTATGTACCTCTTCGCAGATCACAATTGCTTTTTATATGAAAAAAGGATACATGTTGCATGGGCTGTAAACATGCATTAGTCAAAACTCTTGCAGCTACTGCAGTCCTTAATACAATTAGAGTGACTTATGTGCTGCACATCTGCTGACTCCTAGCAGATCTCCTAGCAGATGATATGACTATTTTCCCTTAAGAATTCCACAGAAACGCATGGTGTAACAGAATATTTTGCGGTACCCTTACTGACTCTATAATTTGCTACTGTGAGGGAAAAAATAGTTGCTGTTACATAGTCTAATACAGTTCATTAACTGGGTTAAAAGAGAAGATGTATTATGCCACCTCAAATGAAGGGTTTAGTTATGCAAATGGAGTTACTTTCTGATAAATGTAGATTAAGTGGGATCATAAAATTGAGAAGTCAAAATAAAGGCATAAGCAAAAGCCTTGTGCTGGTGTTAAGGGGGTTGTGGCCAGTCAAAGATCAGTCAACATTTAAAGAGTGAAATAGGAGGGTGGAGAGGTAAGAGAAAGAGACTGTTTTGAAAACTTCAACAGAGTTCCAAGTACTGACAGCAGTAAAAGGAAAACTTTTATCCAAGATAAAAAGTGACAGGTGCCCCGCCCCTGGCTTCTGGTAGAAGCCCCTGCCCCCGCAGGCAGTCACGTGTTCAACTTGCCCCAGAAGTCCCTCCTCTCTTCCAGTAACATGGTATAAGGACCCAGAAGTCCCTCCCCACTACATACATGGGGGACACCATTTTATGCCAGGTCCTGCACTTGGGTAACAACAACCCCATGCAACGCTACAGGCTTGGGGAAGAGTGGCTGGAAAGCTGCCCAGCGGAAAAGGACCTGGGAGTGTTGGTTGACAGCCGCCTGAATATGAGCCAGCAGTGTGCCCAGGCGGCCAAGAAAGCCAATGGCATCCTGGCTTGTATCAGAAATAGCGTGGCCAGCAGGACTAGGGAAGCGATCGTGCCCCTGTACTCGGCAGTGGTGAGGCCGCACCTCGAATACTGTGTTCAGTTTTGGGCCCCTCACTAGAAGAGAGACATTGAGGTGCTGGGGCATGTCCAGAGAAGGGCAACGAAGCTGGTGAAGGGTCTGGAGAACAAGTCTTATGAGGAGTGGCTGAGGGACCTGGGGTTGTTTAGCCTGGAGAAAAGGAGGCTGAGGGGAGACCTTATTGCTCTCTACAACTACCTGAAAGGAGGTTGTAGAGAGGTGGGTGTCAGTCTCTTCTCCCAGATAACAAGTGATAGGACGAGAGGAAATGGCCTCAAGTTGCACCAGGGGAGGTTTAGATTGGATATTGGGAAAATTTTCTTCACCGAAAGGGTTGTCAAGCATTGGAACAGGCTGCCCAGGGAAGTGGTTGAGTCACCATCTATGGAGGTATTTAAAGGATGTGTAGATGTGGTGCTTGGGGACATGGTTTAGTGGTGGACTTGGCAGTGCTAGGTTTACCATTGGACTTGATGATCTTAAAGGCCTTTTCCAACCTAAATGATTCTATGATCCTATAATTCTATTTCAGATGCCATTTTGTGGCAGAGAATCACCATTTTGTAAAATGTCATACCTCACATGTTTTCATACTTCTTAGTGATCGGCTGACTGCCTTTTTTGATGCAGTCATACCCCATGTGTACTCAGGCAGCCCTGTGATTGGCTGGGAAGACCAACCACCCCTTCCTGCTTAGCCCAGAAGGATGTCAGAGCAGGAAGCCCCCTCCAATTAAATACACAGGGGCCATCATGTTGTTTCAGCCACACTTTTATGGCAAGTTGCTGCCATTTTTGACAATGTAATGATCCACATGTTTTCTTACTGCCCTGTGATTGGCTGCCAGAACCGGCTACCAGAACCAGCTGCCACTTTCCACTTAACCTGGAAGTACATGAGAAAAGCAAGCCCTCTCTCACTACATACACAAAGGCCACCATTTTTGACAGTGTCATTCCGAATGTGTTTTCATACTGCTTTGTGATTGGCTGGTTGCCATTTTTTGAAACCGGCATACCCATGTGATCTCAGAGCACCCTTGTTGAACAAGCCTTAACATGTCTGGGGTGGGGGGAAGGTCGAGAAGGCAGGGGGCGACACAAGGATGGGGGACACAAACAAGTTAGAAGACACCCAAGGGCTACAGACCCATCCTAGGAAGCCCTTCTAGGGGTCGTTTGGCTTTAAAATTCCCCAGCTGTGACGGATGCACTCGACCTCTTAACCAAACTAGCAGTACAACTACCAGACAACATGCGCTTCTCGCCTGGGAGACAACATGGTTCCCAGGTGAGAAGCGCATGTTGTCTACTCGATTTGCAATCAAAGACCATAATGAAAATATTTTGGGCTTCGATGTTTTGAATGGCCAGACCTGGCGCCTGCCTGATGGCAGTGTATGGTCCTTCAGTTCAAATATTAACCCTAACCCTGATAGAAATCGTGAGGCTGCAGTGCATGTACTCCATGCAGCCCCCGTGCTCCCTGATTCAAAGGTTACTAATGTACCGCAATACCTGATTTCTGCTGCAGCACAAAACGGAATTTCTGAAGTAATAGCAGACTTGAAAAAACGGCGCATTATTTCCAGAACCCACTCCCCATACAATTCACCAGTCTGGCCAGTCCAAAAGCCAAATGGGAGATGGCGTCTCACAATTGATTATCGGCACTTAAATGCCAACACAGCCCCACTAACGGCTGCAGTACCTAATATTGCAACTTCAACAGCCACGCTACAAGTGGCCGCACACCCATGGATGGCAGTGCTAGATGTGAAAGATATGTTCTTTATGGTCCGCTTGCAGGAGGAGGATAAAGAGAAATTTGCTTTTACTTGGGAAGGCATACAATACACCTTTAACAGACTCCCACAGGGGTATAGACATTCACCCACGAGTGCTCATGCTGCGCTTGCTGAACTCTCACTCCCTCAAGATGTGAAACTGTATCAACATATAGATGTACCAACATATAGACCTAATTGGAGGGACCTCCCCTGAAAAGGTGGGGGAAGCAGCAGCAGCAGTGTGGCAAGCACTGTATAAAGCAGAAGTTGAAATCCCACCAGAAAAATGTCAGGGACCGAGTAGAGAAGTAAAATTTTTAGGTACTTGGTGGATTGCAGGTAGTGCAGCAATCCCACCGGACACCCTAAGTAAAATAGAACAGTAACAGATGCCCCAATCTAGGAAAGAATTACAACAACTAATGGGTACTTTAGGATACTGGAGAAAACATGTACCTGCATTTTCTATCATTGCTCGCCCACTATACTCACTTTTACGAAAGGGAAAACCGTGGAAATGGAACCCAGAACATGAAGAGGCAGTCAAAACTCTAATACAGGAATTAAAGACATATCAGTCACTGGGGCCAGTACACCCCCATGACCCTATTATAGCAGAATGGGGTTTTGCAGAACATGGTACTTATTGCAATCTATTCCAGACCGGGCCGAGTAGACCAAAAAGACCTTTAATGTTTAGCTCGACTGCATTTAAAGAGACAGAACAATGATACTCTGAATGGGAAAAGGGACTTTTATCTTTAATCCGAGCAGTTAAACAAGTTGAGAAAATACACCAGGGGCAACCTGTTCAGACTAGAGGGCCATTTAATTTGCTAGAAACAGTCCTAAAAGGAACTGCTCCCCCAGAAGGAATTACACAGAAACCCACCATTAGAAAATGGTATGCCTACCTGATGGGAGTAGCAGATGAAATGCAATTGACTGAAGGACATACAAAAACTTCCAAATTACAAATGCCTATAAACACTGACCCACTAGCACTAAAACAGCCATTTAAACCTTCACCGATTCTAAATGTGCCTCCCCTCACTGAGAAAACACCGACCGAAGGCATTTGTTTTACCTATGCCTCAGCAAAGAGGGTAAATGGCAAATGGCGGTATAAAGCCGCCGCATTAGAAATTACCACTGGCAAACAAGTAATAGAAGAAGGTGAAGGTAGTGCACAAGTAGGAGAATTAAGGGCAGTAGTTCTAGCAGCACAAAATGGAACAAAAGTTATCTATGTTGACTCCTATGCCGTGTGGGCAGGTGCCACACAATGGCTTTGTCAATGGGAAACCTTGAATTGGGAAGTAAATAGATCTCCATTTTGGAGAACTGAAGACTGGCAATTACTATTAGATATAGCTAGACAAGCACCCTTTAAACTAGGATGGGTAAAAGCCCATGTAAACAATGACCAACCAGCCACAAAATGGAACCAACAAGTACATGAATTAGCCAGAATTACGGGAATAAAAACAGGAGATACACCACATCCCGAATGGTACTGACTGGGGGAATGGTTACATCAAAAATTAGGCCACACAGGCCGAGAAACACTTTATTTTGCAGCCCAAAGCCGAGGTTGGCCTCTAAACAGGAAAACATGTGAAACCATCCTTACAGAATGCCCCCAATGTAAATTGAAATTGCAAACAGATCACCCTGCTAAAACACCACCCCTACACATTAATGAGGGAAAAACCCTATGGTCAACATGGCAAATTGATTACATTGGACCCTTTAAGCCCTCCTCAGGATATAGATACATCCTCACAGGAGTAGAGGTCATCTCAGGCCTGATCATGGCAACTAAATGTCGGAAGGCTAATGGTCAGAGCACCATTAGGGGATTATCCTCTTGGTTTTCAGGCCTACTAACACCCGATGTCATCCAAAGTGACAATGGCTCACATTTTTCCAACAAGGAAGTGCAAGAATGGGCAAAACAGGAAGAAATTCAGTGGGTATTCCATACCCCCTACTATCCTCAATCGAATGGGATGGTAGAAAGAGCTAATGGCTTATTGAAAAGGAGCCTTAAGACACACAAGGCCCAGTGGGATACTCGACTTTCCAAAGTACTTCATCAATTGAATAATCGGTATGGGTCCACTGGGAGCCCTGTGAGCTGAGCATTCTTTCCAAAAACTAGACCTGATGCTCCACCTCCTGATGAAAGAAAATATCCAATAGCATTACAGCCAGGACAACCTGTCATGGTAAATTTACCACAAATTGGAACTGTGCCTATGACTCTAACTAAACCTTGTGGCCCACTTGCCTGGGAAGCTACTGACAGCAGTGGTGCAAAACATAGAATTAGTGCACGGTGGATTTTTCTTTCTTTCTAATGGGGTAACCTGTCTGGAAAACTCCACCGAGACCAGTTTGTTTTACCCTTTTATCTTGCAGTCTCCTCCAAGATGAAAATAAGATACATAGTCCTACTGCTGTTGAAGATTTCGATAATACTTACTTCCCCATGAATGCCCACCTGTCTCAACTTAATTGTCAATCAAGAAATCAGCCACAATTGTGTCAACACAGATAAGCCACCTGTCTTGTTACTAACAGACAGCAATATAAATGTGACTTGTAAAACACAACCACCTGTTAATGAGGGATATATATATGTTATGATTATTCACAATAACTCTTACATGCCATATAGAAAATGCTATAACATAAGTCATTGCTCAATACACAGCTTTTAAACAATATGCAATGCTTCAGTATACACCATATACCCAGTCATTGCACTGGGATTATTAAATCACAATGGAACTGTCCTCTATCCATTAGAACATAGAGTATGGGCCCAACAAAATGGGAACAAATGGCAAACTATCAATGTTGATGCGTGCATTGTACGGGAACAACAGGGATTTATTTGTGAAAGTAATACTATTAAGGCCCAAGACATTTGTCTTGACACAGAACGACGTGTTTGTCATTTTGAAATACATCCTAATGAAACCCCTGAAACTGTACTTGTATACGTTGGAAATGGATGTGTTTGTATGAGAACCCTTTGTGATTCTATATTTATAGACAATACCACTGTAGATATATACAATCACTCAAATATTTGTATTTGTAATTTTACAAAAATTATGGGATGCGACTTTAACTATTCAGCTCTTGTCACAACCCACCAACTGCGACAATCTAACTATACATTGTATCAAGGTTTATTACCTACCCCTATTGGAATGAATCTCACATTGGTGAGAAAACTGTTGCAACATGATGACCTGAGTCAATTGCTAAAATGAATTTTAAACAACGGACAAAGAACCCTGATTATCATCCATCATGATGCAGAAGAGATACACCATGTCCTAGAAAGAGTGAAGAAAGATGGAGAACATCACAGGTGGGAAACTCTTTTTGGATGGACCCCAACAGCAACTGGAATTTTGAATTTGATGCTGCATCCTATTGTAGTTTTGTTAGTTTTAACCTTATTATGTTTATTGCTTATAATAATTCTGTATATCAAAGTTTGGCAAAAAATGAAACAAATTACATCAATCCAGCATGTAAAATGCATACAATCAATTGATTCTGTGTGTGAAATGGTATATAACTAACATTAATTAGGGCACTTAAACTAAACAGCTTATCAACTAATTGGACTCTTACCACTGAGCTGCAATACGCCACATATTTATGACATAGAGGCAAGAGGTAATCATACTACCACTCTGTGAGTCAATAAAGTGGATTGACTCTAGTCACAGGGTGGAGTGTGACGGATGCACTCGACCTCTTAACCAAACTAGCAGTAGTTTGGTACAGGCTCCAAAGGAGGTAAAGGCCTGAGCCGTGGCCGGGCCAAGAACTCCTCTGGTTCCAATCTGTTCTCTGAGAACCCACAAAGAAGCTGAGTGGCACAGTGAGCATTGATGCATATGAGCTTGGAGCACTGATTATGCGATTTACACATGAATAGCAGGTGGCTTTTCCAAGACTCATTTATCAAGGAACAAAGAAAGTTGTGGGTACAAGGAGCCTCATGCATATCTTTCCTATTGCATGTAATTTGACTACAAGCCAACCACTTTATCCCATAAATATGATAGCCAAAGTGAGCCTTCTTTGAGGTCTCCCTGCTAGGCAGTGTGACTGCATGTCAGTGATCTCCCCTTGAGCTGGGACACCTCAATAACCTACCCAATGGATCCCTTGGGACACCCTGACCTGGGTGTCCAGTCAGGCCTCACCTAGTCACATTGGTGCAACTCTACCTCTCCTTTCCACTTCCTACACACTTATTGCCAGTTGAAGGAAACAAAATGCATGGGCAGGAAGGGGATGACAGTGCACTTCAACAGGTCCCTAGGACCGTGTGACACAGAGCACTGACAGTTTGTGCACAGTGAGGTCATCCAAACCAAACTTTTGAAACTGCTGAAATATGCCCTGTATAGGAGGGAGGATTTTGACAAATCTGCCTTCTCCACGCACTTACACACAATGACATTCAGGCCTCAAGCCCTATCACTTCCATCTGACTGCATGTACATGTGACATATTCCTAAAGGCCTTTATAAATACCATTATCATATCTTAAAGGTTTCATCAAATTGCCTAACATTGCATAGGAAGCTTCTCCTTCTATGATGACTCATGGACAGAAGGTTTCACCTACTGAATCACTTCCACCAACTTCTCAGCATCCTGTAGTCTCATCCACAGCTGTACTGGTTTTGACTGGAATAGAGTTAATTTCTTCATAGAAGCTAGTATGGTGCTATGTTTTGGATTTGTGATGAAAACAGTGTTGATAATACAGGGACATTTTAGTTGTTGCTGAACAGTGCCTACACACAGTCAAGGCCTTTTCTGCTTCTCACACTGCCCCACCAGCAAGTAGGCTGGGGATGCACAAGAAGTTGGGAGGGGACACAGCCGGGACAGCTGACCCCAACTGACCAAAGGGATATTCCATACCATATGATGTCATACTCAACATATAAAGCTGGGGGAAGAAGAAGGAAGGGGGGACGTTCGGAGTGATGGCATTTGTCTTCCCAAGTAACTGTTATGCGTGATGGAGCCCTGCTTTCCTGGGGATGGCTGAACACCTGCCTGCTGATGGGAAGTAGTGAATGAATTCCTTGTTTTGCTTTGCTTGCGTGTGTGGCTTTTACTTTACCTATTAAACTGTCTTTATCTCAACCCACGAGTTTTGTCACTTTTACCCTTCTGATTCTCTCCCCCATCCCACTGTGGGGGTAGTGAGCGAGCGGCTGTGTGGGGCTTAGTTGCCAGCTGGGGTTAAATCATGACAACAGCTTTGACATATAAATAGAGAAGCTTGGAAGTATGACAACACTATTTTTGGAAAATGTTGATTTGGAAAAACTGAAGTAGCATGTTGAACACAGGATGGCAAGGTTCATAAAATTAATCATGGTTCATCAAGTCCATCCCTTGCTACCATATTATAGTCCTATTCAAAGCTTAGAACTAGAATGCTGCAGTTTAAGATTAGGTTTTGTAAATCCACTACTTGTAATTGGAATCCTCTTCCAGATCTTCACTGCTCTGATATTTAAACATCAGTTGCCACCAAAATTAATTAATGATGGAATTATACCTATTTACACCTGTATCACCATTATCTTTTAGATTCATTAGATCTACTCTGCCTCCTGACCTTACTCCACTCATATCTATGGACACTAATCAAAACCTCCTTCCAGATTTCCTGTCAACGCATTGTTCTCATTCCTTGGTGATATGCTTAATTGAATTCTGTAATTCTAAGAGTTAATAGATTCTGGAATCCTTTCAGACCATCAAAACCTTCAATACTGAGGAGCAAAGGCTTTTATGTACTTCCTAACAGCCTGCCTGAAAGGGAGCTCTGAAGTCTGGTTCCTAAATCCTCAGGGCATTCACCAAGTTTCCAGCACCTCCCTTTCCTATTTTTAAAGAGACTATTGTGGAATTTCAATTCTGAAAAAAAAAAGGTTTTGGGGGTTTGTTCCAATTCAGGATGAAGTGGGTTTTTAAAAAAAAAAAAACATGGATTTTTGTGAAATTGAAACACAGCTTTTCCTTAAACATAAAAAGGATGCTTAGAGACCTTTAGTTTAAACTAAATGGTTTGCTAGACATAAAGGCCTAAACTAAATGAGGTATTTTGACATGATTAATGGATTGTGTTTTCTGTGTAGAGAAACCACAAAATATGTAACTTACTTATATTGTAGAGAACTGGTATTTTTCTTCTCATGATGGAGATGGGGACCTTTCCCATCATTTAAAATTATTTGAAAACCTTCACAATTCCTCCTCTTTTTGTCTCAAGTAGAATCACATCCTTTGTTTTGGCAATTTCTCAAAATAATGTTAGAAATCAAACCAGTACAAAATTTATTGGAAAATATATCTATACATTAAGTTAAGGAGATGCAAAAGAAAGGTTTTGAACAATCATGGATAACGTAGTTCATGGCCCCTTCTGATGTACTTCTTGTTTGTCTACAATTTCCTATAAACAATCCAAAAAAGAAGTTATAATGTAATTATGTCTGGTTACAGAATTAACAGTTTTAGGTTTATACGGATGCTGAATTTGGTTCATCAAGAAAAGGAATTGAGAAGATGTGTCATATCTAATGCTTTAATTAGAACAGGTGGGCTTCCTGCAAAGAGCAAAGTGCCTTGGGGACTACTTTAGGAGGTTGTTGCTGTAGAATGTTTGTTAAGACTGTGAGACAGAGCCTCGCATGGAGTGGTAGGGGGAGTGATTGTGCCCTTGCCTCCGAGGAGGAAAATCAGTGAAGAGTACAGGAAATGAATCACCAGACATATCTCTTCCTGTCCCATTAGAGGAATGGAATAATTACTTCTTAATTCCACAAGAGGCATTGGGTCTTTTCAGAACCCTGTGATTCACAGGACTGGATAAATCAATTTAGGCAAAAATATGTTCCGCATTGAAAAGAAAACTATAATGGTTAAGACAGCATAGAAAACCCATCTTGGATCATCCCAATCTCCTGGACAAATTAGCCCAATACTTTCATACTAGACATTTCAAGCTGTTCATTTTGAAGCAGCTAGACACCCAACTGCCTGGTGGGCATGCCTTTTGGCAGATCCAAAACCAGCAGATAGTCAACATACAAAGGTTAGTCAGACCTTGAAGGAAGCAGAAATGTACTTTAAGCTCCTAGATATGCAAGCCTTTGATTAAACTGCCAGTTGCGCAGCCAGAGGGTTTTGTTTAGAACTTGCCCCTTCTGATCCTCCCTCAGCCATCATTATGACAAGCACCCTCAGCAGCTTTCCTAGCTTGGATGCTGTCTACATTATGTGATGCATCAAAACCAAAAAACATCCAACAGCATTTGCAAGCATAAATGGTTTATCAAGAGCTAAATGACAAGTCTTTTGTGTGGTTTGCCCAATTTGTTTGCCTGAGGATATCCTGCTGTAGCAGATAAGTATAGCATCTGTAGACAAGGATAAAGGCTATCCCTTAGTGACTTTGCACTTTAATATGACCTAAATATGTTCAAGACACTACGTGAAGAAGGGATGATTCTAAAGCTGTTCCTTATGAATATCTCAACAACTTAGTGGGAACTGCTTTCTAAGCCTTCCTCTAAATCAGAGTCACAAAGTCACAGAGTCGTTGAGGTTGGAAGTGACCTCTGGAGGTCATCTGGTCCAACCCCCCTGCTCAAGCAGGGCCACCAAGAGCTAGTTTCCCAGGACCATGTCCATTCAAGTTTTGAATATCTCCAAGGAGGGAGACTCCACAACCTCTCTGGGCAACCTGTTCCAGTGCTTGGTCACCCTCACAATGAAAAAGTGTTTCCTGATGTTCAGACAGAACCTCCTGTGTTTCAGATAGTGCCCATTGCATCTTGTCCTGTCACTGGGAACCACTGAAAAGATCCTGGCTCTTGTATTCTGTACACCCTCCCTTCAGGTATTTGTACACATTGATGAGATACATCCCCCCTGAGCCTTCTCTTCTCTAGGCTGAACAGTCCCAGCTCTCTCAACCTTTCCTCATAGGAGAGATGCTCCAGTCCCTTCATCATCTTTGTGGCCCTTCTCTGGACTCTCTCCAGTATGTCCATGTCTCTCTTGTACAGGGGAGCCTAGGACTGGACACAGGACTCCAGGTGTGGCCTCACCAGCACTGAGTAGAGGGGAAGGATCACCTCCCTCGACCTGCTGGCAACACTCCTCCTAAAGCAGCCCAGGATACCGTTAATATTCTTTGCAGCAAGGGCACATTGCTAGCTCATGTTCAACTTGGTGTCCACCAGGACCCCCAGGTCCTTTTCTCCAAAGCTGCTTTCTAGGTGGGTGGCCCCCAGCATATATTGGTGCATAGGGTTATTCCTCCCCAGGTGCAAGACTTTGCACTTTCCCTTTGTTGAACAGCATGAGGTTCCTGTCAGCCCATTTCTCTAGCCTGTTGAGGTCCCTTTAGATGGCAGCATGACCCTTTCGCATATCAGCCACTCCTCCTAGTTTTGTGTCATCAGCAAACTGTGCCACATCATCCAGATCATTAATGACGATGTTGAACAGGACTGGATCCAGTATTGACCCCTGGGGTACACCACTAGTTACTGGCCTCCAACTAGACTTTGTTCCACTGATCACCACCCTCTGGGCCCAGCCGTTTAGCCAGTTTTCAGTCCACCTCACTGTCTGCTCATCCAGCCCATTTTTCAACAGCTTGTGTGAGGGGGATAAAGAATTCAGAAGATTGGCAAGGAGACAGGAATGTGTTGACAGATCCACCCCATTGCTTAGCACCTACTGAACTTTAGCTGAACTTTGGAACATATTCAAAGTAAGATTCCTCATTGTTCTTGAACCATGGCCAGATAAGTAGCAAGCGTGTGCTTATCAGGCCAGGACACCTGCTAAAGCAGATACACATCTTGTTGACTCCACATAGCTATATCATGTATCATACTTAATAGTGCGCACGCATGACCTACCACCCCCCCCTGCCCCCGCTTCCCCAAAAAAACCCCTTTGAGACTGACCCCTCGCTGAAGCCTCGACCATAGACAGATGTTCTTCTGTGCCTGGTAATCGCCTGTTGCTTCCCTGCAAGGTCCCAGGGCTTCCGCTTGCTGGAGGGATCGTGAGTATAATCAGTAAATGCAATTGAATACTTGTGCTTAGCCTGTGTCTGTGTCTTCTCCTGTGTCTGTGTCTTCTTGAAAGCGGATCTACAAACCCAGTTCCTATTTTGTATAACATTTGGCACAGTTGGCAGGATCCGCTTCCAAGAATACCTTTCTGGGCTATGTCAGGGGGAGAATTGTTGAAGCACATACCAGTTTGGCCCCCAACAGGGCAATGGGGGCCAGTTGTGCAGCGTTTGGCAGGTCTGATAGTGCCCGCTGACTGGGGGGAGGTAGCTCAGGTGGATGGAGTTACCCTGCTGCAAGTAGAGGAACTTTTGGAGAAGCTCTGACTCCCTAAGAGAAGCAGTGTGGAGCAGAGAGCAGGAGGAAACCTCGGGTTGTTACTCTTGACTGCGCTCCACACACTGGATGATGAAGGTTTAAGGCTGCGCTAGTAGCTCTGCTTGAAAGAACAGAAATGTCAGGATTTAATGGGTACAAAAGTTATTGCACAGGAGGTAGTCACCACGCAGGCTGAAAGGGCACAGAGCCTATCTCACAAATGTGAAGTGATGGCTGCACGCATTGAAAATAGATGCTGTTGGCAAGTGGGTCGCCCCCCGCTACTGCGGTGCAGATTCGCACTGTTACAAGCCGCCCTGATTGGGACCCCAAAACTTGGGATGGGGACATTTGGCTGTCTTCATCCTCCTCTGAGGACGAGGCGATTGAAGTTGCTATACCTCAGGTGCATCCGGTTTTAGAAATGCAAATAGAAGGGGGTGATGGGGTGTTGTAACAGCGAGATATTTATCGTATGTTCAAAACAAGTGAGGTTCAGGATATGCTTCAAACATTTAAGCAGAAACTGTGAGAGAGGCTTTTGGAATGGTTAGTTCATGTTTGGGATAATGGGGGGGATTCCATCAATTTGTTAAAGCAGGAGTTAACTCAGATGGGAATCCTCACCACAGATTAGGCTGTCCGCCATGTTATTCAGGGGTTACACCAGGTTAATGGGAATGACGGGCAGCTAATAGAAGCTCCCTCTTTGTTTCGGTAGATTTCACAAGATATTTCTGATGTATACCCCTCAGTGGGAGAGTCAGAAGCCAAAGTAGAGCCCTGGAAAACTATCCCTGAAGGTATTCAATCCCTTGCTGCTTGGGCAGCTAGACTATCTGATATTGGGCCTGATGATGTACAAGTACAAAAATCAACTAAAGCTGCCTTTTTACGGTTGGCACCTCCGCATTTAAAACCCACGTTGATGGCAGTTGTTATGGCTGTGGATGGTTCGGTAGGGGAGTTGGTGACTACCCTCACAGAACTAGAGAAAGTGATGAAGGTTACCTGAGGAGCCCATCCGGTGGAGGGACAGGGTCAAAAGCCTGTAAAAAAGAATCCTACTGGTGCTGGAAGGGTTACTTGGCATACTATGTGGGTACATTTATTGCGAGCAGGAGCGTCACAGGATGAAATTAACGGCCTTCCCACTGCAGAATTGTTCAAATGGTAGCAGCAGCTGCCAGCAGGAAAAAAAAAAACAAAAACAAAAAACCTTTGAAACCACTGCCTCTGTCCTCCCCCAAATCAGCAAGCAGCCCAGGGAAAAACACAGAGCCTACTGCTCCCTGCAAATGGTTGGTGCATTGGGAACTCCCCTCCCCTTGGGATTGATGGGGAGATGGATCCCCCACCCCTGGGCCAATTGCTATCTGAGCATACCATAGGGACTGACGCCCCTATGTACCCCTAACCATAATGCAGCCTTGGGGAGAGCTGTGAGTGATGGGTCTTGTGGATACGGGTGCAAAAGTCACTATTTTGCATAGTTCTCGTGCATCCTCCCACACTGACATTCCAATTAATGGGCTTGGTGGGGCAGAGGTCTGAGCACACCCAATCCGTCTTAAATTAGCTATTGGTAAATCTGCACCATTTACCTCCACAGTGCTAATAGCCCCTATATACGAATATATTCTTGGTATTGATATATTGATGGAGTGAGTGTTGCAAACTGATTTAGGAGCTTTTACTTTCAGGCATCCCACTTACATCTCAGCTGTTGAAAGCTGCACAACTGAAATTTTGAGGGGGCACCCAAAATGGGATCCGATTAAATTGCCAACCCCCTCTCAGATCGTGAATTTAAGGCAATATCAGTTGCCCAGTGGGGAGTAAGAAATCACTGACACTATTGCCGCTCTCCTAGCAGCTGAGATACTGCAGCCAGCCATGAGCCCTTTTAATAATCCTATCTATCTGGCCTGTATGTAAAAAGGATGGAACCTGGCGAATGACAGATTAGTGAGTGCTAAATAAGCATAGCCCCCTGCTAGCCACAATAGTTCCTGACATGGCATCAGTCATAGAGAACATCACGGCACAAGCTAAGCCCTGGCATGCCCTTGTCGATCTTGCTAATGCATTTTTCTCCATTGCCATAGCCCCCAAAAGTCAAGACCAATTTGCTTTCACCTGGCAAGGAAAACAATATACATTTCAAGTTTTACCCCAGGGGTACAAGCATAACCCCACCATATGTTATCAAATGGTGCAGGTTGACCTAGCTAGGGTCCCAGTTCTTTTAGGGATGACACGATTACATTATATAGATGATATTCTAATATCAGGGCCTACTCAAAGCGAGGTGGATAGCTACAGGGACCAGCTGAAGATGTAGTCTTTCTGGGGATTTTATGGAGTGGAAGCACATGGCATGTGCCACAGAAAGTTTTGGATACCATACAACAGTATCCCATCCCAAATAATGTGAAAGAATTCCAAACATTTTTGGGCCTTCTGGGTTACTCTGGCATGCATTTATACCACACATTGCTATGTTAATGAGACCATTGCAATTATTAACGCGTAAAGTCCCTTTGTGGGCCTGGGCATTGGCCCACCAGAATGCTTCCAATCTATGCAAAGAAGCTGTTGTACAGCACACCCAACTCAGTACCCCGTGAAAAAATCTGCCTTTTGAATTAGAAGTTACAATTCATGATGATACTGTTCTGTTGGGCCTATGGCAACAAGTGGATGAACAACAACAGGAACCCATTGGGTTTTGGTCAAAATCCCTAGGGTCTTCTGAAGTGCGATACACCCCTTTGGAAAAGCAAATACTAGCAGTGGTATTGGCTCTGAAGAATACTGAGAGTGTTACTGGTACTTCGCCTATAGTAGTACATACCCCTATACCACTAACTGGGTGGGTGTGTTGGTTTTGGCTGGGATAGAGTTAATTTTCTTCACAGTAGCTAGTATGGGGCTATGTTTTGGATTTGTGCTGAAAACACTGTTGATAACACGTTTTAGTTATTGCTGAGCAGTGCTTACACACAGTCAAGGCCTTTTCTGCTTCTCACACTGCCCCACCAGCGAGTAGGCTGGGGGTGCACAAGGAGTTGAGAGGGGACACAGCTGGGACAGCTGACCCCAACTGACCAAAAGGATATTCCGACATCATGCTCAGCAATAAAAGCTGTGTGGAAGAAGAAGGAAGGGGGGACATTCAGAGTGATGGCATTTGTCTTCCCAAGTAACCGTTATGCATGATGGAGCCCTGCTTTCCTGGAGATGGCTGAACACCTGCCTGCTGATGGGAAGTAGTGAATGAATTCCTTGTTTTGCTTTGCTTGCGTGCGTGGCTTTTGCTTTACTTATTAAACTGTCTTTATCTCAACCCACGAGTTTTCTCACTTTTACCCTTCCGATTCTCTCCCCCATGCTAGTGTGTGGGGGAGTGAGCAAGCAGCTGTGTGAGGCTTAGCTGCCTACCAGGGTTAAACCACAACAGTGGGTCACAGATGCATCCACAAGGGCACACTTCGGTGTAGCCCAAGTGGCCACCTACTATAAATAAAAGTAGTATTTGCAGCAACATATGCTTGCGGGTAAACCCAACATTACTAACGCTCATACTGCTCTTCTGGGAGCTGTTACTTTTGCTCATTTCTCAGAACCAACAGAATGGGCAACGATTCCTCAACCAGCCATGATGATCTAACAGAAGAACAGAAGGATTTTGCATGGTTCACTGACAGATTGGCCACATATGATACTGTGAGTAAACAAATAGGACAAGTGGTAGCCTACAATCCAGACTGGGAACAAACATTATTAGATGCCATTGAGAACCAATCTTGTCAGTGGACCAAATTTGCAGCCCATTTGACACTTATAAAGAAGGGCCTGTGTGTGTATGCATATACCAACATTTGGGTTGTTTATAAAGGGCTACTAACATGGATGGCCTATTCAGCCACACAGGAGTGGACTATTCATGCAAAACCTCTGTGGGGTAAAGAATTGTGGCAAGAAATGTACCATATCAGCTTGCAAAAAACCCAGTGTGGGTACTATCATTGCTGAAGGCTCTGGTGGTACCACGTTGGTATTAGCTGACAATACTATTCCTATGTACATTCCACTCCACAGATTATGGCTGTATTCTCTAATAGATAAGCATCCATAAATAATAGTGCAGCAAATAAAGTCCAAGAGGACCCTACCACCTCATCAATATGGTTTATAAATCCTGTCACGGATGGCGTTCTGCTGGCCTGTCTCTTTATGTTGATCATCCTCTTCACATGGCAATGGCAATGTCATAGATGGTGAGCATGGTGGTAATGCTGTCTGGTACTGGTGCAGCAGTGTATTGGGTCTGGCTGAGATGGAGTTAACTTTCCCCATAGCAGCCCTCATAGTGCTGTGCTTTGTATTGATAGCTAGAAAGGTGTTGATAACACACCAGTGTTTTGGCTACTGCTGAGCAGCGCTCCCACAGCATCAAGGCTGTCTTTCCAACATTCCCCCCTCACCAGTAGGCTGGGGGTGAGCAAGATCCTGGGAGGGGACATAGCCAGGACAGCTGACCCAAACTGACCAAAGAGATATTCCATACCATATGACGTCTGCTCAGCAATAAAAGCTAAGAGAAAGGGGGGGGGGGGGCATTTGTTATTAAGGAGTTTATCTTCCAAAGCAACTGCTACATGTACTGAGGCCCCCCTTCCTGGGAAGTGGCTGGACATTGCCTGCTGATGGGAAGTAGATAATAAATCTTTTGTTTTCCTTTGCTTCTGCACACAGCCTTTGCTTTTGCTTTTATTAAACTGCCTTTATCTTGACCCACGAGGTTTTTTTCCATCTTATTTTCTCCCCATCCTGTCCTGCTGAGGAGGGGGAGCGATAGAGTGGCTTGGTGGGCACCTGGAATCCAGCCAAGGTCAACTCACCACAGTCCTTTTTGGTGCCCAACATGGGGCTCGAGACAACGGCATTTTTGCATTGAGTGTGCTATAGCTATAGTAGTTATTAACTAACAAGCGTCTGTGGGGGTCATGGAGTTTGCTGGCTGCACTGCTTATCTCTATTTTGCTGACTTTGGGAACATGTTAATACAAATAATGGCTATGTGCTTTGCCCTGGCATTGACGGCCTTGCTGTGCTGGGGCAGCTATCTTGTGGAGATGATGAGGGAATACATCTCCCTCTTCCTAACTGGGATTGATGTGGATGGTTTTATTATGCAGGCTCCTGAGGTCCTTGTTCACCCTTACATGAGCTGTTTAATACTACTAATTAACACTGTTAGAATATTATGGGGATTGTGGAATCTGATGTCGTCCTGGTGTAAAAGAAGACAGCTTGTTGATGAGGCGATACTGAAACATGTCCTGAGGTTGCTGGTCCCTGGGTGGCGGGGTGAGAGGAAGGATTTGGGCAGTTTCCTAGGGCAGTTATCACATCCCATAGCTTGGGACTTTACACCTGAACAGGCAAGCAACCCTGGCAAACTGATGCGCCACCTGATAGAAGGGTGCCTTGCCTATCCCAGTGAAAACCAGCAGCTTCTAGCACTGTACAACTACAGTAATTGCCCCAGTAGTGAAAAAGAAACAGTGGACAAGGAAAACAACAGGTCCATATCATCGATTAGTAAGGGAGGAGGAAGAAGAGGAAAGGTTTGATCAAGAAGCTGGTCCTTCAGCAAAGAAATTGGAGGAAGGAGTGAGAGAATTCAGACAGGAAGCAGAAACTACACAGTCCCTGGCCTCATCAGAACTTCGAGACATGCAGAAAGATTACAGCTGCCAGCCAGGTGAGCAGATTGCTGCCTGGCTGCTCTGATGCTGGGATAGCAGGGCCAACAGTCAACAATTGGAAGGTAAGGAAGCCCAACAGCTGGGATCCCTTGCTAGAAACCAGGGAATTGACAGAGGAATTGGAAAAGAGGCAGCAATTTTCAGTCTCTGGAGACAGCTCCTCTCAAGTGTGAGGGCAAGATATCCATTCAAGCAAGATCTTGTGAACTCCCCAGGAAAGTGGACTACTGCAGATGAAGGCATCCAGTACCTGAGAGAATTAGTGGTGCTGGAAGTAATCTACAGTGATCTAGACAATGAGGAGGTCTCCAAAGATCCAGAGGACGTCCTGTGCACACGGGCCATGTGGAGGAAGGTGATTCAAAGTGCCCCAGCGTCATATTCTAACAACTTGGCAGCAATGTATTGCCCGGATATGGATACACCAACTGTGGAGAGAGTGTCTTCTTGGCTCCAAGACTTTGAAGAAAATCTTTGTCCCTCCTCATCCCTATGGGCCAGTGCCTTGGCTGTCTGGGGTGCCCCATGGAGTCAGTCCCCTCCTGGCCCAGTCAGAGGGAAAGGGAGCCCCAGGCGTATGCCACGTAGTGTACTCTATTTTTTCCTGCGTGACCAGGGGGAGGACATGAGGAAGTGGGATGGTGAACCCACCTTTAAGCTGGAAGCCCAGCTTAAGGAAAAATTACTGAACAGAAGGAAACATCTGCTGAAAAATACTGACAGAGAAAATGCCTGCCAGCCTGGGAACTGTGAGCCTGGGAACCAGAAACATCCTTGAAAAGTGCAGCTGACCTCTTTGAAGTACAGCTGGGGTACCTAGAAACCAGAGACATCTTGAGATACCATCGATAAGCGCAAAACCAAGGGACTGTAATGGCAACTTATTGTCTGAAAAAGTGGAAACAGTTTGGAAAAATAAAAATGGGTCTGAAAGTACAGAAAACATCATCATCTATTGGCTGTTACAGGTGAAAAATAGAAATTAACAGCATCTACTAGCTGCTCAAAGTAGTGGTGTCCTACACTCTCTTGTGTCTCTATGATATAAAAAGGACTTAATTTTTATTCAAAATGGAGCCTCTCTGAGGACTTGCTGTGCTGCACGTACTTTTCCTTTCCTAAACAGGTTGAATTCCGCATGGACTTTCTACGAGATCTTGGAATCTCACCGGGGATGCCTGGCTGACTCCAGACTCTGTGACACGGATCATCTTTGAAATGAGACTCTGTCTGTTATTGGGGAAGACGACCGGCCTGGCTGAACGGGGAGCTTTTGCTGGGACTCAGGAAAAAAAGGGGAGTTTACCACTTTTGGAAGAAGGGGCAGGCAACTCAAGAAGAGTACAGAGATCTCGTCAAGTCATGCAGAGAGAGGATTAGAAAGGCAAAAGCCCAGCTAGAACTCAAGCTGGCCACTGTTGTAAGAGATAATTAAAAATGTTTTTACAAATACATTAACAACAAAAAGAGAGCCAAGGAGAATCTCCCTCCTTTATTGGATGCGGGAGGGAACATTGCCACCAAGGATGAGGAAAAGGCTGAGGTACTTAATGCCTTCTTTGCCTCAGTCTTTAATAGTCAGACCAGTTATCCCCAGGGTATTCAGCCCCCTGAGCTGGAAGACAGGGACGGGGAGCAGAATAAACCCCCCATAATCCAGGAGGAAGCAGTTAACGATCTGCTACGCCACCTGGACACTCACAAGTCTATGGGGCTGGATGGGATCCACCCAAGGGTACTGAGGGAGCTGGCAGAGGAGCTTGCCAAGCCACTCTCCATCATTTATCAGCAGTCCTGGTTAACAGGGGAGGTCCCAGACGACTGGAGGCTTGCCAATGCGACGCCCATCTACAAGAAGGGCCGGAAGGAGGATCCGGGGAACTACAGGCCTGTCAGCCTGACCTCGGTACCGGGGAAAATTATGGAGCGGTTCATCTTGAGTGTGCTCAACAGGCATGTGCAGGCCAACCAGGGGATCAGGCCCAGCCAGCATGGGTTCATGAAAGGCAGGTCCTGCTTGACCAACCTGATCTCCTTCTACGACAAGGTGACCCGCCTAGTGGATGAGGGAAAGGCTGTAGATGTTATCTACCTGGACTTTAGTAAAGCCTTTGACGCTGTCTCCCACGGCATTCTCCTGGAGAAGCTGGCGGCTCATGGCTTAGGTGGGTGTACTCTTCGCTGGGTAAAAAACTGGCTGGATGGCCGAGCCCAGAGAGTTGTGGTGAATGGAGCTAAATCCAGTTGGCGGCCGGTCACAAGCGGTGTTCCCCAGGGCTCAGTTTTGGGGCCAGTCTTGTTTAATATCTTTATCAATGATCTGGATGAGGGGATCGAGTGCGCCCTCAGTAAGTTTGCAGACGACACCAAGTTGTGCGGGAGTGTCGATCTGCTTGAGGGGAGGAAGGTGCTGCAGAGGGATCTGGACAGGCTGGATCGATGGGCCGAGGTCAATTGTATGGGGTTCAACAAGGCCGAGTGCCGGGTCCTGCACTTGGGTCACAACAACCCCACGCAACGCTACAGGCTTGGGGAAGAGTGGCTGGAAAGCTGCCCAGCGGAAAAGGACCTCGGGGTGCTGGTTGACAGCCGGCTGAACATGAGCCGGCAGTGTGCCCAGGTGGCCAAGAAAGCCAATGGCATCCTGGCTTGTATCAGGAATAGCGTGGCCAGCAGGACTAGGGAAGTGATCGTGCCCCTGTACTCGGCAGTGGTGAGGCCGCACCTCGAATACTGTGTTCACTTTTGGGCCCCTCACAACAAGAGAGACATTGAGGTGCTGGGGCATGTCCGGAGAAGGGCAACGAAGCTGGTGAAGGGTCTAGAGAACAAGTCTTATGAGGAGTGGCTGAGGGACCTGGGGTTGTTTAGTCTGGAGAAAAGGAGGCTCAGGGGAGACCTTATTGCTCTCTCCAACTACCTGAAAGGAGGTTGTAGCGAGGTGGGTGTCGGTCTCTTCTCCCAGGTAACAAGTGATAGGATGAGAGGAAACGGCCTCAAGTTGCGCCAGGGGAGGTTTAGGTTAGATGTTGGGAAAAATTTCTTCACCGAAAGGGTTGTCAAGCATTGGAACAGGCTGCCCAGAGAGGTGGTGGAGTCACCATCCCTGGAGGAGTTCAAAAAACGTGTAGATGTGGCACTTCAGGACATGGTTTAGTAGGCATGGAGGTGTTGGGTTGACAGTTGGACTAGATGATCCTAGAGGTCATTTCCAACCTTAATGATTCTATGATTCTATTCTGTGATTCTAAGAAGGCTGCCAGCTTAGTTGCTGTAGAGACACAAGAAGGCAATCAGCAATCTCCCAGACATAGACGAAGGACTGAGATCACCTCCCTTGATGCTGGTGAGGGGACTTCTGGTGTGGCACCGCAAGGGTCAGACAGTAAATACTCTGACCAGGAATAGGAATAGAGGGTCCCTGCCTTTGGCCAGGAGGAGGAAAGGGATGACTGGGTATACTGGATTGTGTGGACTTGATGGCCTGGCACATCAGACCCACAGAAGTATAAGACTTTGGTAGACACTGGTGCACAGTGTACGCTGGTGCCATCAGGGTATAGAGGCACAGAACCCATCTCGATCTCTGGAGTGACAGGGGGATGCCAAGAATCGTCTGTATTGGAGGCTGAGGTGAGCTTAACAGGGGACAAGTGGCAAAAGCACCCCATTGTGACCGGCCTGGAGGCCCCTTGTATCCTTGGCATAGACTACTTCAGGAGAGGGTATTTTAAGGACTCAAAAGGGTAGCAGTGGGCTTTTTGTATAGCTGCCTTGGAGACGGAGGAAATTAAACAGCTGTCCACCTTGCCTGGTCTCTCAGAAGATCCCTTCATTGTGGGATTGCTGCAAGTCGAAGAACAGCAGGTGACGATTGCTACCAGGACGGTGCACTGGCAACAATATCGCACCAACCAAGACTCCCTGGCTCCCATCCATGAGCTGATTCATCAATTGGAGAGTCAAGGAGCAATCAGCAAGACTTGCTCACCCTTTAATAGTCCCATATGGCCAATGCAAAAGTCTGACGGAGGGTAGAGGTTAACAGTAGACTATTGTGGCCTGAACGAAGTCACACCACCACTGAGTGCTGCTGTACCAGACATGCTAGAGCTCCAAGATGAACTGGACTCAAAGGCAGCCAAGTGGTATGCTACAACTGACACTGCCAATGTGGTTTTTTTTCAATTCCTTTGGCAGAAGAATGCAGGCCACAGTTTGCTTTCACGTGGAGGATTGTCCAATACACCTGGAATCAACTGCCCCAGGGGTGGAAGCACAGCCCTACCATTTGTCATGGACTAATCCAAACTGCGCTGGAAAAGGGTGATGCCCCTGAATATCTACAATACATTGACAACATCATCATGTGGAGCAACAAAGCAGAAGAAGTGTTTGAGAAGGGAAAAAGAGTAATTCAGATTCTTCTGAAAGCTGGTTTCACCATAAAAAGAAGCAAGGTCAAAGGACCTGCACAGGAGATTCAGTTCTTGGGAATAAAATGGCAGGATGGATGCTGTCATGTCCCTATGGATGTGATCAACAAGATAGCAACTATGTCTCCACCAGCTAAGAAGAAAGAAAAACAAGCTTTCCCATGTCTTGTGGGATTCTGGAGAATGCATATTCCAGGTTATAGTCAGCTTGTGAGCCCTCTCTATCGAGTGACCCGAAAGAAGAACTATTTTGAGTGGGGCCTTGAGCAACAGCGAGCCTTTGAGCAGATCAAACAGGAGATAGCTCGCGTGGTAGCTCTTGGGCCTGTCCGTACAGGACCAGCTGTGCAAAATGTGCTCTACACTGCAGCTGGGGAGCATGGTCTCACCTGGAGCCTCTGGCAGAAAACACCAGGAGAAACCCGAGGTCGACCATTAGGGTTTTGGAGCCGGGGGTATTGAGGATCAGAAGCCCACTACACCTCGACTGAAAAAGAGATACTAGCAGCATATGAGGGGGTTCGAGCCACTTCAGAAGTTGTTGGTACAGAAACACACCTCCTCTTGGCACCGCGATTGCCCATGCTACACTGGATGTTCAAAGGAAACATCCCTTCTGCGCATCACGCAACCAGCGCTACGTGGAGTAAGTGGGTAGCATTGATCACGCAATGGGCTCGACTGGGGAAACCCAAGCGCCCAGGAATCCTGGAAGAGATCATGGAGTGGCCAGAAGGCAGAGATTTTGGAGCATTGCCTGAAGAGGTGGCTCGTGCCCAAGAGGCACCACCATATAATGAGTTATCAGAAGATGAAAGGCGTTATGCTCTGTTTACTGATGGATCCTGTTGTGTTGTAGGAAACCATCGAATGTGGAAAGCTGCTGTGTGGAGTCCCACATGACAAGTCGTTGAAGCCACTGAAGGAGGTGGTGAGTCAAATCAGTTTGCAGAAGTGAAAACCATCCAACTATCCCTAGAGATTGCTGAGTGAGAAAAGTGGCCAGTACTCTATCTCTATACTGACTCCTGGATGGTGGCTAATGCCCTGTGGGAGTGGCTACAGCAGTGGAAGCAGACTAATTGGCAGCACAGGGGTAAACCCATCTGGGCTGCTGCATTGCTGCAAGACATCACTGCCTGGGTAGAAAACATGGCTCTAAAGGTACGTCATGTAGATGCTCACATGCCCAAAAACCATGCCACTGAAGAACATTGAAACAATGAACAGGTAGACAAGGCTGTCAAAATTGAAGTGGCACAGGTGGACCTGGACTGGGAGTGTAAGGGTGAGCTATTTGTAGCTCAATGGGCCCACGATCATCGGGACATTGAGGGAGAGATGCAACTTACAGATGGGCTCGTGATCGAGGGGTGGACCTGACCATGGAGGCAATCACGCAGGTCACTCACGAATGTGAAACGTGCTGCAATCAAGCGAACCACGCGAGTAAACTCTCCCTTGGAATAGAGGGTGGTGGCTGGGTTTTCAATATGGCGAGGCCTGGCAAATTGACTATATTGGACCACTGCCACGAACATGCCAAGGCAAGCACTACATACTGACCGTGGTGGAAGCAACTACCGGTTGGCTAGAAACATACCCTGTAAACCATGCCACTGCCCGAAACACCATCTTAGGCCCTGAAAGGCAAATTTTGTGGTGACATGGTACCCCAGAAAGAATTGAGTCAGACAATGGGACTCATTTCCGAAATAACCTCATAAACTCCTGGGCAAAGAAACACAGCATTGACTGGGTGTATCACATCCCCTATCACTCACAAGCTTCTGGAGAGATATAATGGACTGTTAAAGTCTGTGCTGAGAGTGTTGGGCGCTCGGGCATGGAAGCACTGGGATATAAATTTAGCAGAACCCGCTTGGCTGGTTAACACCAGAGGATCTGCTAACCATCCTGGTCCTACCCAAACAAAACCCCTACATACTGTGGGAGGAGATAAGGTCCCCATCGTGCACATGGGGAAGTGGCTGGAGAAGGCGGTGTGGGTTTCTCCTCCCTTGGGAAAAGGCAAACCCATTCATGGGATTGTCTTCGCTCAAGGACCTGGGTGTACTTGGTGGGTAATGTGGAAGGATGGGGAGACCCAGTGTGTGCCTAAAGAAGATTTAACCTTGAGGGGAAAATAATCTGTGATGTGAGCTGTATGTTGTAGGAAGTAACGTAGCAGGAATGACCTGAACCGATGAAGAGTGAGTTTCGCAAGGAACCAGGCGAGTGCAACGATGACCCAAACCAAGCCGGTGTTGGTGCTCAACAATCAAACATGCTGCTTCTCCTGTCCTGAGCGCCCATCTTGACAGATGGGGCCCAAGTCATAGCCATTTCTAATGAACATCTGGAGGAGTGGTGGAAGCCCATGGAACAGGAGAGTAATATCTATCTGTTAAAGGACAGGGGATGGTAGTTAATGAGAATGTTTAATTCTGTATGTTGGGTATATAGGTGGTTTAAGTACGTAGTCTAAGTTGTAAGTGTTGGTAAGAAGGGCTTTCAGTAATGACAATTAAATACAATGGGATGGTTAGAAGATATATTTATATGTATTAAATTATCTGGGACCTGAGCATGATGCAAATGGTATGGAATAGGGGGTGGAGATTGTATTTGGTCTGGCTGAGATGGAGTTAATTTTCCCCATAGCAGCCCTCATAGTGCTGTGCTTTGCATTGGTAGCTAGAAAGGTGTTGATAACACACCAGTGTTTTGGCTACTGTTGAGCAGTGCTTGCCCTGCTGCAAGGCTGTCTCTCCAACCCCCCCACCCCCAAAGGACAGTATGCTGGGGGTAGGCAAGATCTTGGGAGGGGACATAGCCAGGACAGCTGACCCAAACTGACCAAAGAGATATTCCATACCATATGATGTCATGCTCAGCAATAAAAGCTAAGAGAAAGGGGGAGGAAGGGGGCGTTCATTATGAAGATGTTTGTCTTCCAGAGCAACCGCTATGCATACTGAGGCCCCACTTCCTGGGAAGTGGCTGGACATCGCCTGCTGATGGGAAGTAGAGAATAAATCTTTTTGTTTTCCTTTGCTTCCGTGCATGGCCTTTGCTGTTGCTTTTATTAAACTGCCTTTATCTTGACCCACAAGTTTTTTCCATCTTATTTTCTCCCCACCCTGTCCTGCTGAGAAGGGGGAGTGATAGAGCGACTTGGTGGGCACCTGGCGTCCAGCCAAGGTCAACGCACCACAGTGGTTAATGGGTATGTAGTGGATAGTGCGGGACCAGAGCGTAATGCAAATGGTATGGAATAAAGGGTGGAGATTGTACTGGTTTTGGCTGGGATAGTGTTAATTGTCTTCATAGTAGCTCGTATGGTGCTATGTTTTGGATATGTGTCCAAAACAGTGTTGATAACACAGCAATGTTTTATCTGCTGCTGAACAGTGCTTACACAGCGTCAAATTCTTCTGTGTTTCTCATGCTGCCCGACCAGGGAGTAGGGGGGGGGGGGGATGCACAAGAGATGGGAGGGGACACCCCTTCCATATATCTTTTCAATACTTTGGTAACCATCACTGTAAGCACCCTGAGGGCCAGGCCTATATGAGATGCTAAGAACATATCTACACAAAGCTTAAGGAGCCTAACAGCTCTGTAGAAGCTTCTCATGCTTTTGGCAGAGAGGCTGCATTGCTTGAAATAACATGTCCACCTCGTCGCTGACAGCAAAGAGTATCAGGCACAAAAAGCAGAGGCAGCTGAAGAACTTCAGAAGAAATTTCTCTGAGAACAAAAACCAAAGTGGTTGTATGATGCAGAATCTACTGAAGTTCAGAAATAACAGTATTAAAAAATTACTAATAGGGCAGAATCACTCTTCACTCTGAAAGGAAGTCTTCTGTCCTGATCTGTATCTGACACCTGATTTATGTATATGGAAGTTGTGGGGGCATGATCTGTAATAATTATTGAACTGCATCAAAATACCAGAATATGTTTATGTTTTATGCATGCTGGACACAGAAATCAGCGGGATACAGTTACAGGACCATGATATGGGCTTAAATTTACAATCAGTGAGTGTAACACATACCTAACCATATGAAAAAGTTTCACTTTTTCACATCACTTTTTCACATTCACTTTTTCACATCACTTTTTTCACATCACTGTTTCTTTTTCATAGTCTAGTTGGTTATCTTGGCTCTGGAAATACTGTGGCGAAATATGACTTCAGTCCTTCAAATAAAGACATTTAATAATAGAGACGGGGGCTACAAAAGAAAAAGATAGAATCCCTGAAGAGACAGGGAAACCAAATGATAGCTTCCAGATTAGATCTGTTTCCTGCTGCTAGGTGTGTAGCCCAGTTCCCATCTGTATACCTGTTCCATATGGGGATAAGACCTATGCATACACTAGTTCACCCCATGCTCTGGTTTCCATTAAAGAAAATCTTGGCCTGCATCGCTGGCAATGTGACAATACATCTGACAGGTGCTCAGGACACGTTATGAAGGAACATGAAATTTGGGGAGAGCAAAATTGCACAAGAAAAAGTGCACAGGATCAGCATAACTATGAGCCCAGGCTGGACTGTGAGTTTCTCGGCTTGCTAAGGGCTTGGTTACATGATATGCTGACTTCATGGGCAAAGTAGGATAGAAATTTCCCTTTCATTACCCCTGCAAAAAAGAGACTATTTTTAATCTTAGTCATTTTAGTGATCCAGTTTACAGTGCAGAGACATAAATCATTATACTGGCGCAACTGAGCACGAAGGCAGGAAACAAGTGGCTGGGAACAGGGAGTGAGGGTATTGCTGTGTCTTCACCGTTGTGTGGAGTATGGGCTAGATCAGGCTACTGCAGCTCTGCTACTATGTCACAACTGAATCTTAACTTGGGTGAGACCTTAGACTCAGACACATAATGAAGATATTAGAATTAAATCCCATCAGCTTTCATTGATGGTATATGCAAGGTACTTCAACAAGACTGGAAGTTATTGCATCAGGATTGCCTTTATTTTCCATGGGATAGGATAGAACAGAATCGAATCGAATCGAATCGAATACAATACAATACAATAGAATAGAATAGTTCAATTGGAAGGGACCTACAACGATCATCTAGTCCAACTACCTGACCACTACAGGGCTGACCAAAAGTTAAAGCATAGTATTAAGGGCACTGTCCAAATGCCTCTTAAACACTGACAGGCTTGGGGCATCAACCACCTCTCTAGGAAGCCTGTTCCAGTGTTTGATCACCCTCTCGGTAAAGAAATGCTTCCTAATGTCAAGTCTGAACCTCCCCTGATGCAGCTTTGAGCCATTCCCACGTGTCCTGTCACTGGATACCAGGGAGAAGAGATCAGCACCTCCCTCTCCACTTCCCCTCCTCAGGAAGCTGTAGAGAGCAATGAGGTCACCCCTCAGCCTCCTTTTCTCCAAACTAGACAAACCCAAAGTCCTCAGCTGCTCCTCATACCTGCTCATCTCACAGTTGGACAACTTGTCCAGAAGGATGCTGTGAGGGACAGTATCAAAAGCCTTACTAAAATCCAGAAAAACTACATCCACTGCCTTCCCTTCATCCACTAGGTAGGTGACCTTATCATAGAAGGATATCAAATTAGTTAAACAGGACTTTCCCTTTGTGAACCCATGTTGACTGTGCCTATTGATTGCATTGTCCTTTTAATGCCTTTCAATAGCATCCAGTATAATCTTCTCCATAATTTTTCCAGGTACTGAGGTTAGACTAACAGTTCTGTAGTTCCCTTGGTCTTCCCTCACGCCCTTCTTGTAAATTGGAATAACATTGGCTGTCTTCCAGTCAGCAGGGACCTCCCCAGACTCCCAAGACCTTTGGTAGATGATTGAGAGGGGTCCTGCCATAACATCCGCTAGCTCCTTCAGTACTCTGGGATGAATCCCATCAGGCCCCATGGACTTGTGAACATTCAGCTGATACAGCTGGTCCCTTACAATTTCAGCATCCACAAATGGAAAGTCACCGTTGTCTGACACAACACTGGCCAGTTTCAACTCTAGTTGAGCTTTGGCCTTTCATGTTTTCTCCCTGCATATGTGAACCACAGCTCTGTAATCTTCCTGTGAAGCCTGACCTTGCTTCCAGAGATCATACAATTTCTTTTTCCAGCTATTGCTCACACCATAATTGTTCACATGGTATCCCTCCTGCCTGTGTACTTTTTTTTTCAGAACAGGAGGATGGGTTGGCTAAGTAATTTGTAACAACACATGATACAAACATAAATGTATGTGAGTTTCTCTGATGGTGCCAGCATGCACATTTATGTGAATACATATTTGTGAACTAATTTCCACTGTTCATGCAAATCCTTACAAACCCATAGGCACACAAACCTGATAGGGCCCTAAATAATATCCAACTGAATTCCCATTTTTATTCAAAAAATAATTCAAATACTTACAGATATATATCCTCTTATAACCTAGACCAAATTCTGTTCTGAGTTACACTGGTCTCGGGTCACATTACTATCAATTTAGAGTAATATAACTGAGTTTAGAATAGGCTCACCATATTTATAGTGCAAATGGAAAGCAATAATACTGTATTTTTAGTGATTTTGCTACATCAAATAGCCACAGGGCATTTAGGAGCTGAGCTCAAATTATTCATATGCTTTTGACTTGAAAGAAAAGAAGATATCAAGCTGTCTTTTAACTATTGGGAGGAAGTAATATAAAATGCTGAATAGAGTACACTGCATTTTGTATTACCATATTCATATACAAATGAGATTACTAGCTCTGCAAGTTATAATCCACTTCTGGACACTGGATATCTCTTTTTCCTTTGTTCTAATATTGCTATTTGATAATGAACATGAACGTTTTGGAATATTGGAATATTGGAAATTGGAATTTGGAAAATTGGAAATTGGAATATTGAAAATTGGAATTTTGGAATATTTGGAATATTGGAAAAAATTTGGAATAATTTTTAATTAAATTATAAAATAGCATATGTTTTAGATATCTATCTAATATCTAAATATTTATTGCATATTTTAAAGTTAATATGTAACTGTAGAAGATAATATTTCAACTCTACTTAGAACACCTGTTGTTAGGAAGGGGTGCACCTTGCATAGTCTGAGGTGTAAAATTCACAGGCTTTTTTTTCTCTGGTTTGAAAAATCTACCATCATCTTAGTTTTCTTGCGTCATCAGTTTACTTTCAGTAAATTTAAAAGAAGCTTATATTTAGTGTTACCCTTGCTGTGTTTCAGAGGATTTCCCAAAAGCCACCCACAAATAATTCCTGGGCCAAACCATACTATGACACAAGATAACTTCAGACAAGTGCTAAAGTGACTGAACCACTGTTTTGGGGTTTTTTTTTAATTCTTCTGAAAACCCATGAATTTTTCATAGTCTCTTCTGAATGGAATACATATCTAATAATGTCTATGTTCTAGTCACACTTTGACTTTGAGTGTTCAATAGGGATCAAAATTAGGCAGAATGAGTTCATCTGTCTTTCTTGATTACACTTCATTTTTTCTCCAAACACCAAGAGAGATCTCAGTTTCAATGTAAATTCGGCAACAATTCCATAGAATATCACGGAACTAAAAACTAATGATTTTGGGGGCATAAAAACAGTGTTCTTGCCTCAAAAGCATAAACAACTGGGAAAGGGGAGTAAGGGCATTGTGAAATATGTAAGTGATCCTTCAAGGTTTTCCTTTTTATCTGTATGCTTCTGGTGAAAGAGCTGTTTGCAATAAGAAGGAAGAACTGAGAAATATTTTCTTATTTCATAATGTCAAATATTTTTACAGTATGTGACAACATCTGTAAAAGATAATAATTCAGACCTTACTCTGTTACTTTTCCAAACTGTTTTAGGGTGGTGGTACAGGACACAAAATGGAGAACTGATTTTCTACAGAAATTGATGTCTCTTTAGATCTGTAAACATTGAGCTAAAGTACTTGACTTCCTGAGGTGAAATAAGTTACTTCCAGCAGTTGCTAAGATATCATTAATAATCATAAGTGCAATAAATAACACCACAATAATTAGTTCCTAAGAGATATATGTGTCCTGGTTTCAGCTGGGATAGAGTTAATTTTCTTCCTAGTAGCTAATATAGTGCTGTGTTTTGGATTTAGGATGAGAATAATGTTGATAACACACTGATGTTTTGGCTGTTGCTAAGTAATGTTTACACTAGTCAAGGTCTTTTCAGCTTCCCATGCTCTGCCAGGTGCACAAGAAGCTGGGAGGGGGCACAGCCAGGATAGTTGATCCAAACTGGCCAAAGGGCTATTCCATACCATATGATGTCATGCTCAGTATATAAACTGGAGGGAGTTGGCCGGGGGCAGCAATCGCTGCTCGGGGACTGGCTGGGCATCGGTCGGCAGGTGGTGAGTGGTTGCATCACTTGTTTTTTTGTTTTTCCCTGGGTTTTGTTCCTCTCTCTCTCTCTCTCTCTCTCTCGTTATTTTCCTTTTCATTAAAATTTTTATTATTATTATTATTATTATATTTCAATTATTAAACTGTTCTTATCTCAGCCGATGAGTTTTCTTATTTGTGCTCTTCCGATTCTCTTCCCCATCCCCCTGGGAGGGGGGAGGGTGAGCGAGTGGCTGTGTGGTGCTTAGTTGCCGACTGGGGTTAAACCATGACAATATGGCTGCAAATTGCAGCAACAAATCACTGTGTATGTAAAAGAATGATCATAACTCCAGTGTGTACAAAAGCTGTTTTAACAACTGTATTCTTTATGGTGAAGCTCACCCTAATTAGATTCCCAAGGGAAATGTCTTCAGCGCATTTGACATTGTCATGTTTGATCTAATGTGGGGGAAGGGAGGTTTACTTCTAAACCTAGAAAGGAGTAACTCACAAGCTTTGCTTTTGATTAGGTCATTTCTATTAATGAGGGTAGGGAGTAAATAGTACTTTCAAGCAAATAGTTTGGAAGTAAATAATCAATTTGGTATATGTAAATGTTTCACTAGACAGCTATTGAGTAGTGGGACCATCTTATTAACTGTATGCACGTAAGTATACATGTGCACATAGAAAAAACACTCTTTTTCTTTTCCTAGTTCTATATCAATGAAGTTTTCTTGTTGACCTGCTCTGTTAACAAGTGTTGGGACCTTTTAGGAAGCTGCTAAAATAAAGCAGTAGGTCAGGTTTTGTTAACTCGGATATCAAAAAGGCAGCTTGAGATTGGTGCTGATATATAGCCATCCACTCTCCCCACAGATCTTAAGCTAAAATCAACCAGATATTAAAGTGCCTGCTGATTGGGCACCACGATGACTAAATTGTAGGTGATTTGTTTCCTAAATGGAATCCAAAACCCAGTGTCAAATTCCCAAGCTTGTTACACAGCGCAAGGGAAAAGTTAGGTGCTTTAAAAGAAGGTAATCCAAATTACTACGTGTATTAAGCAGTCTGAGCAAATAGATACATAAAAACCAGTGCCTTTCCTGGAGATTATAGATTGGAATCAGGCTACTACCAGGGATTGTTCTTTCTCCAAACCACTGAAACAGTTACCAAGCAGAGAGACAACAGTGATGATAATAGAGAAGATGCTCATATATTATGTGATAGCTGTTAGAGCATTCACTCAGGAATCAAAATGCCTGGGCTCACACTGATATATCCAGCAATCCTAGGAGAGTCACCAAACAGCAGGCTAGGAAAGATGGGGTTAGAACATAAAAAGGAGCAGGATTTAAGCTACTTTTTGGGGGAGGAGGGAGACTTTTCCTACTGGCTTACTGAAACTGCAACCGGCCCTTTTATTCTCATATGTTTTATAAAGAACCTAGAAAGCATTATGAAGTGATAGATTCTGCCATGACTGAAAGTTACCTGGTGTCCTTTTGTGGATTTAAGCCTACATTTGATACCTACATACTATCCAGGGAATAGTTTGAGACAGCAGTGCTATTTAGAATAGAATAGAATAGTTCAGTTAGAAGGGACCTACAACAATTTGACCACTTCAGGTCTGACCAAAAGTTAAAGCATAGTATTAAGGGCACCGTCCAAATGCCTCTTAAACACTGACAGGCTTGGGGCATCGACCACCTCTCTAGGAAGCCTGTTCCAGTGTTTGATCACCCTCTCGGTAAAGAAATGCTTCCTAATGTCAAGTCTGAACCTCCCCTGATGCAGCTTTGAGCCATTCCCACGTGTCCTGTCACTGGATACCAGGGAGAAGAGATCAGCACCTCCCTCTCTACTTCCCCTCCTCAGGAAGCTGTAGAGAGCAATGAGGTCACCCCTCAGCCTTCTTTTCTCCAAACCAGACAAGCCCAGAGTCCTCAGATGCTCCTCATAGGACATGCCTTCCAGCCCTTTCACCAGCTTTGTTGCCCTCCTCTGGATGCATTCAAGGACCTTAACATCCTTCTTAAATTGTGGGGCCCAGAACTGCACACAATACTCAAGGTGAGGCTGCAATCCCTCTGCAAGGCCTCTTTCCCCTTGAGAGAGTTAACAGCACCACCCAGATCTCAGTTATACATGTCTTCAATGTTTCTTTTCTCTTTTTTTTTGTTGAAGGTAAGTCAGCATTTCTGCTGTGGTTTAATCCCAGTCAGCAACTAAGCACCACACAGCAGATTGCTCACCCTTCCCACCCCGGTGGGATGGGGGAGAGAATCGGAAAAAAAAAGAAAACCCATGGGTTGAGATAAAGACATTTTAATAGGACAGCAGAGGAAGAGAAAATAATAATAATAATGATAAAAGAATGTACAAAACAAGTGATGCACAATGCAATTGCTCACCAACCCCTGACCAATGTCCAGCCAGTCCCCGAGCAGCGATCGCTGCCCCCCAGCCAACACTCCCCAGTTTATATACTGAGCATGACATCATATGGTATGGAATAGCCCTTTGGCCAGTTTGGATCAACTGTCTTGGCTGTGTCCCCTCCCAGCTTCTTGTGCACCTGGCAGAGCATGGGAAGCTGAAAAGACCTTGACTAGTGTAAACATTACTTAGCAACAGCCAAAACATCAGTGTGTTATTAACATTATTCTCATCCTAAATCCAAAACACAGCGCTATACCAGCTACTAGGAAGAAAATTAACTCTATCCCAGCCGAAACCAGGACAATTTCTTTGAAAGGGTAAATGATACAGTAGATCCTAGTTGTGTGCAAACAGAACTCTAGCACCTGGGACTGATTCCACGCTCTTGGGTCCAGGTCTGTGCTGCAGCTGAGCCCTGGCTCTGTGTCCTAGGGTGAGGCCTAGCATATCCCCTCCACAAGCTATCGTTTCTTCGGAAAAATGCCTTGGTGCATGCCTCAAAAGAGAGCTAGGATGCATTTTAGCTTGTACAAGATGACTAAAAGATGGGGATCTGGCAAAGGGCTGCACACACAACAGAAGTTGAATGTAGACATAAACCCTGAAAATCTGTACACGTTTATTAGGGACATTTGTTTGCGGAATTCATTGCATTTTCGCTAGTTACATTTCAGTGAATTAATCTTTTCTTGATATCACAAAATGTCTTACAGTGTTTTATGTGCTCAAATGAGAAACACTATTATTCACAAAGTAAAAAAAATTAACACATTGTGGCAAAGTTTAGGCACCTAAATCCATATATAGGTGTATTGGGTGTGCGTGGCAAGGTTTTGGTAGCGGGTGGGCTGCAGGGATGGCTTCTGTGAGAAGATGCCAGAAGCTTCCCCCAGGTCCGATAGAGCCAATGCCAGCCAGCTCCAAGATGGACCCGCCGCTGGCTAAAGTTGAGCCAATCAGCAACGGTGGTAGCACCTCTGTGATAACATATTTAAGTAGGGGACAAAACTGCTGCGCAACAGCAGTGGGAAGCGAGAGGAGTGAGAATATGTGAGAGAAACAACTATGCAGACACCAAGGTCACTGAAGAAGGAGGGGGAGCAGGTGCTCCAGGCGCCAGAGCAGAGATTCCCCTGCAGCCCGTGGTGAAGACTATGGTGAGGCAGGCTGTCCCCCTGCAGCCTGTGGAGGTTCATGGTGGAGCAGATATCCACCTGCAGCCCTTGGAGGACCCAATGCCAGAGCAGGTGGATGTGTCTGAAGGAGGCTGTGACCCTGTGGAGAGCCCACACTGGAGCAGGCTCCTGGCAGGACCTGTGACCCCATGGAGAGAAGAGCCCACGCTGGAGCAGGTTTTCTGGCAGGACTTGTGACCCTGTGGAAAGGACCCACGCTGGAGCAGTTCGTCGAGGACTGTCTCCCGTGGGAGGGACCCCACGCTGGAGCAGGGGAAGAGCGTGAGGAGGACAGAGCAGCAGAGACGTCGTGTGATGAACTGACTGCAACCCCCATTCCCCATCCCCCTGCGCTGCTCAGGGGGAGGAGGTAGAGAAAGCAGGATAGAAGCTGAGCCCAGGCAGAAGGGAGGGGTGGGGGGAAGGTGTTTTAAGATTTGCTTTTATTTATCATTATCCTTCTCTGACTTTTGATTGGCAATAAATTAAATTAATTTCCCCAAGTTGAGTCTGTTTTGTCCATGGCGGTAATTGGTGAGTGATCTCTCCCTGTCCTTATCTTGACCCACAAGCCTTTCATTATATTTTCTCTCCCCTGTCCATTTGAGGAGGGGAGTGATAGAGCAGCTTGGTGGACACACTGCATTGTTGGTAGTTAAATTTCAGTGAATTAATCTTTTCTTGAGATCACAAAATGTCTTACAGTGTTTCATGTGCGCAAATGAGAAACACTGTAGTTCACAAAGTAAAAAAAAATTAACATGTTGTGGCTGAGTTTAGGCACCTAAACCCATATTTAGGTTACTAAAAATAAACCTGATTCTCAGAAGGTCATAATTTTTGAGAATGAAACTAGTTATTTAGGTAGCTAGATGTGAACTGAGGTGCCTGAGTTTAGTCAGTTGGGCAATAATATTTTTTAAAAACCCTGCCTTTGGAGATTACATCCTTTCTGGAAATGCAAGAAATTCATATGTACAGTGCTGTACAGAAATGATCTGTTCATAATTTTTTTAGAAAGAAACAATGATTTAAAAAAAAGTCTGAGAGCTTTTTAAAAGTAGAAGATAATGTAAACCAGTCTTTAGAAACGATACAGGCTTATTTTCAAAGTTGTTTAGGATTAAGATGCTTCCATAAAGTACTTCCACATGTATTCTAATTAATTTTATAACAAAATCAACCACCCCCCAATGAAGAGTGAAGACAAAAGTTTTATGACCATGCCTTTTTCAATCAATATTTATCTCCACATTCCAGGCCAGCAGGGTCCCCTTAGGGTTTAGCTCCTCCTGAGCACTTTTGACTTCCATTGCTCAGCACCTGACAAAACTGGAAGACGTTTAGGTACTTGGGAATTCATAATAAGCTTCGTCTCAGAAGAAGGTTGTTCATTTGCAAGAAAGAGGTGATAAGCATTACTTCAGAGAACTCCTAAGAAACTAACCTTTTCTGGTGGGTTGACCTTGGCTGGCTGCCAGGTGCCCACCGAGCCACTCTATCGCTCCCTCTCCATCAACAGGACAGGGGGAGAAAATATCAACAAAAAGCTTGTGGGTCCAGATAAGGACAGGGAGATCACTCATCAATTACTCTCACTGGCAAAACAAACTTGACTTGGGGAAATTAATTTAATTTATTGCCAATTAATTGTAAAAGAGTAGGATAGTGAGAAATAAAAACAAAACTAAAGCCACTTTTCCCTCACCCCTACTTCATTCTCAGTCTCAACTTCACTCCTGACTCTTCTACCTCCTCCCCCCAAGCAGCACAGGGGGACGGGGAATGGGGGTTGCAGTCAGTTCATAATGTTTCATCTCTGCCGCTCCTTCCTCCTCACGCTCTTCCCCTGCTCCAGCTTGGGGTCCCTCCCATGGGAGACAGTCTTTCACAAACTTCTCCAACATGAGTCCTTCCCACAGGCTGCAGTTCTTCAAGAACTTCTCCAGCATGAGTCCTTTCCATGGGGTACAGTCCTTCAGGAATGGACTGCTCCAGCGTGGGTCCTTCCCATGGGGTCACAGGTCCTGCCAGCAAACCTGCTCCAGCGTGGTCTCCTCTCTCCATGAGGTCACAGGTCCTGCCAGGAGACTGCTCCAGTGTGGTCTCTCCACTGGGTCACAGTCTCCTTCAGGCCATATCCACCTGCTCCGGTGTGGGATTCTCCACGGGCTGCAGGATGGATATCTGCTCCACCATATTCCTTCATGGGCTACATGAGGACAACCTGTGTCACCATGGTCTTCACCATGGGCTGCAGGGGAATCTCTGCTCTGGTGCCTGGAGCGCCTCCTTCCCCTCCTTCTTCAGTGACCCTGGTGTCTGCATAGTTGTTTCTCTCACATATTCTCACTCCTCTCTCCCAGCTGCTGCGGAATGTTTTTTTACCCTTTCTTAAATATGTTATCACAGAGGCGCTACCACTGTTGCTGATTGGCTCAACTTTGGCCAGTGGCGGGTTCGTCTTGGAGCCAGCTTGGACTGTCTCTGTCTGACATGGCGGCAGCTTCCGGTATCTTCTCACAGAAGCCACCCCTGTAGCCCCCCCCTGCTACCAAAACCTTGCCACCTAAGCCCAGTACACCTTTGTTTCACGGTCCCTGTCATGTAAGTGCTACAGCCTTGCCCCATTAATGGATTAATAAGATGAATGCTATTGCTTTTTCTTTCTCCCTTACTCCCCTTTCCCAGTTGTTTATGCTTTTGAGGCAAGAACACTGTTTTTATGCCCCCAAAATCATTAGTTTTTAGTTCCGTGATATTCTATGGAATTGTTGCCGAATTTACATTGAAACTGAGATCTCTCTTGGTGTTTGGAGAAAAAATGAAGTGTAATCAAGAAAGACAGATGAACTCATTCTGCCTAATTTTGATCCCTATTGAACACTCAAAGTCAAAGTGTGACTAGAACATAGACATTATTAGATATGTATTCCATTCAGAAGAGACTATGAAAAATTCATGGGTTTTCAGAAGAATTAAAAAAAAACCCCAAAACAGTGGTTCAGTCACTTTAGCACTTGTCTGAAGTTATCTTGTGTCATAGTATGGTTTGGCCCAGGAATTATTTGTGGGTGGCTTTTGGGAAATCCTCTGAAACACAGCAAGGGTAACACTAAATATAAGCTTCTTTTAAATTTACTGAAAGTAAACTGATGACGCAAGAAAACTAAGATGATGGTAGATTTTTCAAACCAGAGAAAAAAAAGCCTGTGAATTTTACACCTCAGACTATGCAAGGTGCACCCCTTCCTAACAACAGGTGTTCTAAGTAGAGTTGAAATATTATCTTCTACAGTTACATATTAACTTTAAAATATGCAATAAATATTTAGATATTAGATAGATATCTAAAACATATGCTATTTTATAATTTAATTAAAAATTATTCCAAATTTTTTCCAATATTCCAAATATTCCAAAATTCCAATTTTCAATATTCCAATTTCCAATTTTCCAAATTCCAATTTCCAATATTCCAATATTCCAAAACGTTCATGTTCATTATCAAATAGCAATATTAGAACAAAGGAAAAAGAGATATCCAGTGTCCAGAAGTGGATTATAACTTGCAGAGCTAGTAATCTCATTTGTATATGAATATGGTAATACAAAATGCAGTGTACTCTATTCAGCATTTTATATTACTTCCTCCCAATAGTTAAAAGACAGCTTGATATCTTCTTTTCTTTCAAGTCAAAAGCATATGAATAATTTGAGCTCAGCTCCTAAATGCCCTGTGGCTATTTGATGTAGCAAAATCACTAAAAATACAGTATTATTGCTTTCCATTTGCACTATAAATATGGTGAGCCTATTCTAAACTCAGTTATATTACTCTAAATTGATAGTAATGTGACCCGAGACCAGTGTAACTCAGAACAGAATTTGGTCTAGGTTATAAGAGGATATATATCTGTAAGTATTTGAATTATTTTTTGAATAAAAATGGGAATTCAGTTGGATATTATTTAGGGCCCTATCAGGTTTGTGTGCCTATGGGTTTGTAAGGATTTGCATGAACAGTGGAAATTAGTTCACAAATATGTATTCACATAAATGTGCATGCTGGCACCATCAGAGAAACTCACATACATTTATGTTTGTATCATGTGTTGTTACAAATTACTTAGCCAACCCATCCTCCTGTTCTGAAAAAAAAAGTACACAGGCAGGAGGGATACCATGTGAACAATTATGGTGTGAGCAATAGCTGGAAAAAGAAATTGTATGATCTCTGGAAGCAAGGTCAGGCTTCACAGGAAGATTACAGAGCTGTGGTTCACATATGCAGGGAGAAAACATGAAAGGCCAAAGCTCAACTAGAGTTGAAACTGGCCAGTGTTGTGTCAGACAACGGTGACTTTCCATTTGTGGATGCTGAAATTGTAAGGGACCAGCTGTATCAGCTGAATGTTCACAAGTCCATGGGGCCTGATGGGATTCATCCCAGAGTACTGAAGGAGCTAGCGGATGTTATGGCAGGACCCCTCTCAATCATCTACCAAAGGTCTTGGGAGTCTGGGGAGGTCCCTGCTGACTGGAAGACAGCCAATGTTATTCCAATTTACAAGAAGGGCGTGAGGGAAGACCAAGGGAACTACAGAACTGTTAGTCTAACCTCAGTACCTGGAAAAATTATGGAGAAGATTATACTGGATGCTATTGAAAGGCATTAAAAGGACAATGCAATCAATAGGCACAGTCAACATGGGTTCACAAAGGGAAAGTCCTGTTTAACTAATTTGATATCCTTCTATGATAAGGTCACCTACCTAGTGGATGAAGGGAAGGCAGTGGATGTAGTTTTTCTGGATTTTAGTAAGGCTTTTGATACTGTCCCTCACAGCATCCTTCTGGACAAGTTGTCCAACTGTGAGATGAGCAGGTATGAGGAGCAGCTGAGGACTTTGGGTTTGTCTAGTTTGGAGAAAAGGAGGCTGAGGGGTGACCTCATTGCTCTCTACAGCTTCCTGAGGAGGGGAAGTGGAGAGGGAGGTGCTGATCTCTTCTCCCTGGTATCCAGTGACAGGACACGTGGGAATGGCTCAAAGCTGCATCAGGGGAGGTTCAGACTTGACATTAGGAAGCATTTCTTTACCGAGAGGGTGATCAAACACTGGAACAGGCTTCCTAGAGAGGTGGTTGATGCCCCAAGCCTGTCAGTGTTTAAGAGGCATTTGGACAGTGCCCTTAATACTATGCTTTAACTTTTGGTCAGCCCTGTAGTGGTCAGGTAGTTGGACTAGATGATCGTTGTAGGTCCCTTCCAATTGAACTATTCTATTCTATTGTATTGTATTGTATTCGATTCGATTCGATTCGATTCTGTTCTATCCTATCCCATGGAAAATAAAGGCAATCCTGATGCAATAACTTCCAGTCTTGTTGAAGTACCTTGCATATACCATCAATGAAAGCTGATGGGATTTAATTCTAATATCTTCATTATGTGTCTGAGTCTAAGGTCTCACCCAAGTTAAGATTCAGTTGTGACATAGTAGCAGAGCTGCAGTAGCCTGATCTAGCCCATACTCCACACAACGGTGAAGACACAGCAATACCCTCACTCCCTGTTCCCAGCCACTTGTTTCCTGCCTTCGTGCTCAGTTGCGCCAGTATAATGATTTATGTCTCTGCACTGTAAACTGGATCACTAAAATGACTAAGATTAAAAATAGTCTCTTTTTTGCAGGGGTAATGAAAGGGAAATTTCTATCCTACTTTGCCCATGAAGTCAGCATATCATGTAACCAAGCCCTTAGCAAGCCGAGAAACTCACAGTCCAGCCTGGGCTCATAGTTATGCTGATCCTGTGCACTTTTTCTTGTGCAATTTTGCTCTCCCCAAATTTCATGTTCCTTCATAACGTGTCCTGAGCACCTGTCAGATGTATTGTCACATTGCCAGCGATGCAGGCCAAGATTTTCTTTAATGGAAACCAGAGCATGGGGTGAACTAGTGTATGCATAGGTCTTATCCCCATATGGAACAGGTATACAGATGGGAACTGGGCTACACACCTAGCAGCAGGAAACAGATCTAATCTGGAAGCTATCATTTGGTTTCCCTGTCTCTTCAGGGATTCTATCTTTTTCTTTTGTAGCCCCCGTCTCTATTATTAAATGTCTTTATTTGAAGGACTGAAGTCATATTTCGCCACAGTATTTCCAGAGCCAAGATAACCAACTAGACTATGAAAAAGAAACAGTGATGTGAAAAAAGTGATGTGAAAAAGTGAATGTGAAAAAGTGATGTGAAAAAGTGAAACTTTTTCATATGGTTAGGTATGTGTTACACTCACTGATTGTAAATTTAAGCCCATATCATGGTCCTGTAACTGTATCCCGCTGATTTCTGTGTCCAGCATGCATAAAACATAAACATATTCTGGTATTTTGATGCAGTTCAATAATTATTACAGATCATGCCCCCACAACTTCCATATACATAAATCAGGTGTCAGATACAGATCAGGACAGAAGACTTCCTTTCAGAGTGAAGAGTGATTCTGCCCTATTAGTAATTTTTTAATACTGTTATTTCTGAACTTCAGTAGATTCTGCATCATACAACCACTTTGGTTTTTGTTCTCAGAGAAATTTCTTCTGAAGTTCTTCAGCTGCCTCTGCTTTTTGTGCCTGATACTCTTTGCTGTCAGCGACGAGGTGGACATGTTATTTCAAGCAATGCAGCCTCTCTGCCAAAAGCATGAGAAGCTTCTACAGAGCTGTTAGGCTCCTTAAGCTTTGTGTAGATATGTTCTTAGCATCTCATATAGGCCTGGCCCTCAGGGTGCTTACAGTGATGGTTACCAAAGTATTGAAAAGATATATGGAAGGGGTGTCCCCTCCCATCTCTTGTGCATCCCCCCCCCCCCTACTCCCTGGTCGGGCAGCATGAGAAACACAGAAGAATTTGACGCTGTGTAAGCACTGTTCAGCAGCAGATAAAACATTGCTGTGTTATCAACACTGTTTTGGACACATATCCAAAACATAGCACCATACGAGCTACTATGAAGACAATTAACACTATCCCAGCCAAAACCAGTACAATCTCCACCCTTTATTCCATACCATTTGCATTACGCTCTGGTCCCGCACTATCCACTACATACCCATTAACCACTGTGGTGCGTTGACCTTGGCTGGACGCCAGGTGCCCACCAAGTCGCTCTATCACTCCCCCTTCTCAGCAGGACAGGGTGGGGAGAAAATAAGATGGAAAAAACTTGTGGGTCAAGATAAAGGCAGTTTAATAAAAGCAACAGCAAAGGCCATGCACGGAAGCAAAGGAAAACAAAAAGATTTATTCTCTACTTCCCATCAGCAGGCGATGTCCAGCCACTTCCCAGGAAGTGGGGCCTCAGTATGCATAGCGGTTGCTCTGGAAGACAAACATCTTCATAATGAACGCCCCCTTCCTCCTCCTTTCTCTTAGCTTTTATTGCTGAGCATGACATCATATGGTATGGAATATCTCTTTGGTCAGTTTGGGTCAGCTGTCCTGGCTATGTCCCCTCCCAAGATCTTGCCTACCCCCAGCATACTGTCCTTTGGGGGTGGGGGGGTTGGAGAGACAGCCTTGCAGCAGGGCAAGCACTGCTCAACAGTAGCCAAAACACTGGTGTGTTATCAACACCTTTCTAGCTACCAATGCAAAGCACAGCACTATGAGGGCTGCTATGGGGAAAATTAACTCCATCTCAGCCAGACCAAATACAATCTCCACCCCCTATTCCATACCATTTGCATCATGCTCAGGTCCCAGATAATTTAATACATATAAATATATCTTCTAACCATCCCATTGTATTTAATTGTCATTACTGAAAGCCCTTCTTACCAACACTTACAACTTAGACTACGTACTTAAACCACCTATATACCCAACATACAGAATTAAACATTCTCATTAACTACCATCCCCTGTCCTTTAACAGATAGATATTACTCTCCTGTTCCATGGGCTTCCACCACTCCTCCAGATGTTCATTAGAAATGGCTATGACTTGGGCCCCATCTGTCAAGATGGGCGCTCAGGACAGGAGAAGCAGCATGTTTGATTGTTGAGCACCAACACCGGCTTGGTTTGGGTCATCGTTGCACTCGCCTGGTTCCTTGCGAAACTCACTCTTCATCGGTTCAGGTCATTCCTGCTACGTTACTTCCTACAACATACAGCTCACATCACAGATTATTTTCCCCTCAAGGTTAAATCTTCTTTAGGCACACACTGGGTCTCCCCATCCTTCCACATTACCCACCAAGTACACCCAGGTCCTTGAGCGAAGACAATCCCATGAATGGGTTTGCCTTTTCCCAAGGGAGGAGAAACCCACACCGCCTTCTCCAGCCACTTCCCCATGTGCACGATGGGGACCTTATCTCCTCCCACAGTATGTAGGGGTTTTGTTTGGGTAGGACCAGGATGGTTAGCAGATCCTCTGGTGTTAACCAGCCAAGCGGGTTCTGCTAAATTTATATCCCAGTGCTTCCATGCCCGAGCGCCCAACACTCTCAGCACAGACTTTAACAGTCCATTATATCTCTCCAGAAGCTTGTGAGTGATAGGGGATGTGATACACCCAGTCAATGCTGTGTTTCTTTGCCCAGGAGTTTATGAGGTTATTTCGGAAATGAGTCCCATTGTCTGACTCAATTCTTTCTGGGGTACCATGTCACCACAAAATTTGCCTTTCAGGGCCTAAGATGGTGTTTCGGGCAGTGGCATGGTTTACAGGGTATGTTTCTAGCCAACCGGTAGTTGCTTCCACCACGGTCAGTATGTAGTGCTTGCCTTGGCATGTTCGTGGCAGTGGTCCAATATAGTCAATTTGCCAGGCCTCGCCATATTGAAAACCCAGCCACCACCCTCTATTCCAAGGGAGAGTTTACTCGCGTGGTTCGCTTGATTGCAGCACGTTTCACATTCGTGAGTGACCTGCGTGATTGCCTCCATGGTCAGGTCCACCCCTCGATCACGAGCCCATCTGTAAGTTGCATCTCTCCCTCAATGTCCCGATGATCGTGGGCCCATTGAGCTACAAATAGCTCACCCTTACACTCCCAGTCCAGGTCCACCTGTGCCACTTCAATTTTGACAGCCTTGTCTACCTGTTCATTGTTTCAATGTTCTTCAGTGGCATGGTTTTTGGGCATGTGAGCATCTACATGACGTACCTTTAGAGCCATGTTTTCTACCCAGGCAGTGATGTCTTGCAGCAATGCAGCAGCCCAGATGGGTTTACCCCTGTGCTGCCAATTAGTCTGCTTCCACTGCTGTAGCCACTCCCACAGGGCATTAGCCACCATCCAGGAGTCAGTATAGAGATAGAGTACTGGCCACTTTTCTCACTCAGCAATCTCTAGGGATAGTTGGATGGTTTTCACTTCTGCAAACTGATTTGACTCACCACCTCCTTCAGTGGCTTCAACGACTTGTCATGTGGGACTCCACACAGCAGCTTTCCACATTCGATGGTTTCCTACAACACAACAGGATCCATCAGTAAACAGAGCATAACGCCTTTCATCTTCTGATAACTCATTATATGGTGGTGCCTCTTGGGCACGAGCCACCTCTTCAGGCAATGCTCCAAAATCTCTGCCTTCTGGCCACTCCATGATCTCTTCCAGGATTCCTGGGCGCTTGGGTTTCCCCAGTCGAGCCCATTGCGTGATCAATGCTACCCACTTACTCCACGTAGCGCTGGTTGCGTGATGCGCAGAAGGGATGTTTCCTTTGAACATCCAGTGTAGCATGGGCAATCGCGGTGCCAAGAGGAGGTGTGTTTCTGTACCAACAACTTCTGAAGTGGCTCGAACCCCCTCATATGCTGCTAGTATCTCTTTTTCAGTCGAGGTGTAGTGGGCTTCTGATCCTCAATACCCCCGGCTCCAAAACCCTAATGGTCGACCTCGGGTTTCTCCTGGTGTTTTCTGCCAGAGGCTCCAGGTGAGACCATGCTCCCCAGCTGCAGTGTAGAGCACATTTTGCACAGCTGGTCCTGTACGGACAGGCCCAAGAGCTACCACGCGAGCTATCTCCTGTTTGATCTGCTCAAAGGCTCGCTGTTGCTCAAGGCCCCACTCAAAATAGTTCTTCTTTCGGGTCACTCGATAGAGAGGGCTCACAAGCTGACTATAACCTGGAATATGCATTCTCCAGAATCCCACAAGACATGGGAAAGCTTGTTTTTCTTTCTTCTTAGCTGGTGGAGACATAGTTGCTATCTTGTTGATCACATCCATAGGGACATGACAGCATCCATCCTGCCATTTTATTCCCAAGAACTGAATCTCCTGTGCAGGTCCTTTGACCTTGCTTCTTTTTATGGTGAAACCAGCTTTCAGAAGAATCTGAATTACTCTTTTTCCCTTCTCAAACACTTCTTCTGCTTTGTTGCTCCACATGATGATGTTGTCAATGTATTGTAGATATTCAGGGGCATCACCCTTTTCCAGCGCAGTTTGGATTAGTCCATGACAAATGGTAGGGCTGTGCTTCCACCCCTGGGGCAGTTGATTCCAGGTGTATTGGACAATCCTCCACGTGAAAGCAAACTGTGGCCTGCATTCTTCTGCCAAAGGAATTGAAAAAAAACCACATTGGCAGTGTCAGTTGTAGCATACCACTTGGCTGCCTTTGAGTCCAGTTCATCTTGGAGCTCTAGCATGTCTGGTACAGCAGCACTCAGTGGTGGTGTGACTTCGTTCAGGCCACAATAGTCTACTGTTAACCTCTACCCTCCGTCAGACTTTTGCATTGGCCATATGGGACTATTAAAGGGTGAGCAAGTCTTGCTGATTGCTCCTTGACTCTCCAATTGATGAATCAGCTCATGGATGGGAGCCAGGGAGTCTTGGTTGGTGCGATATTGTTGCCAGTGCACCGTCCTGGTAGCAATCGTCACCTGCTGTTCTTCGACTTGCAGCAATCCCACAATGAAGGGATCTTCTGAGAGACCAGGCAAGGTGGACAGCTGTTTAATTTCCTCCGTCTCCAAGGCAGCTATACAAAAAGCCCACTGCTACCCTTTTGAGTCCTTAAAATACCCTCTCCTGAAGTAGTCTATGCCAAGGATACAAGGGGCCTCCAGGCCGGTCACAATGGGGTGCTTTTGCCACTTGTCCCCTGTTAAGCTCACCTCAGCCTCCAATACAGACGATTCTTGGCATCCCCCTGTCACTCCAGAGATCGAGATGGGTTCTGTGCCTCTATACCCTGATGGCACCAGCGTACACTGTGCACCAGTGTCTACCAAAGTCTTATACTTCTGTGGGTCTGATGTGCCAGGCCATCAAGTCCACACAATCCAGTATACCCAGTCATCCCTTTCCTCCTCCTGGCCAAAGGCAGGGACCCTCTATTCCTATTCCTGGTCAGAGTATTTACTGTCTGACCCTTGCGGTGCCACACCAGAAGTCCCCTCACCAGCATCAAGGGAGGTGATCTCAGTCCTTCGTCTATGTCTGGGAGATTGCTGATTGCCTTCTTGTGTCTCTACAGCAACTAAGCTGGCAGCCTTCTTAGAATCACAGAATAGAATCATAGAATCATTAAGGTTGGAAATGACCTCTAGGATCATCTAGTCCAACTGTCAACCCAACACCTCCATGCCTACTAAACCATGTCCTGAAGTGCCACATCTACACGTTTTTTGAACTCCTCCAGGGATGGTGACTCCACCACCTCTCTGGGCAGCCTGTTCCAATGCTTGACAACCCTTTCGGTGAAGAAATTTTTCCCAACATCTAACCTAAACCTCCCCTGGCGCAACTTGAGGCCGTTTCCTCTCATCCTATCACTTGTTACCTGGGAGAAGAGACCGACACCCACCTCGCTACAACCTCCTTTCAGGTAGTTGGAGAGAGCAATAAGGTCTCCCCTGAGCCTCCTTTTCTCCAGACTAAACAACCCCAGGTCCCTCAGCCACTCCTCATAAGACTTGTTCTCTAGACCCTTCACCAGCTTCGTTGCCCTTCTCCGGACATGCCCCAGCACCTCAATGTCTCTCTTGTTGTGAGGGGCCCAAAAGTGAACACAGTATTCGAGGTGCGGCCTCACCACTGCCGAGTACAGGGGCACGATCACTTCCCTAGTCCTGCTGGCCACGCTATTCCTGATACAAGCCAGGATGCCATTGGCTTTCTTGGCCACCTGGGCACACTGCCGGCTCATGTTCAGCCGGCTGTCAACCAGCACCCCGAGGTCCTTTTCCGCTGGGCAGCTTTCCAGCCACTCTTCCCCAAGCCTGTAGCGTTGCGTGGGGTTGTTGTGACCCAAGTGCAGGACCCGGCACTCGGCCTTGTTGAACCCCATACAATTGACCTCGGCCCATCGATCCAGCCTGTCCAGATCCCTCTGCAGCACCTTCCTCCCCTCAAGCAGATCGACACTCCCGCACAACTTGGTGTCGTCTGCAAACTTACTGAGGGCGCACTCGATCCCCTCATCCAGATCATTGATAAAGATATTAAACAAGACTGGCCCCAAAACTGAGCCCTGGGGAACACCGCTTGTGACCGGCCGCCAACTGGATTTAGCTCCATTCACCACAACTCTCTGGGCTCGGCCATCCAGCCAGTTTTTTACCCAGCGAAGAGTACACCCACCTAAGCCATGAGCCGCCAGCTTCTCCAGGAGAATGCCGTGGGAGACAGCGTCAAAGGCTTTACTAAAGTCCAGGTAGATAACATCTACAGCCTTTCCCTCATCCACTAGGCGGGTCACCTTGTCGTAGAAGGAGATCAGGTTGGTCAAGCAGGACCTGCCTTTCATGAACCCATGCTGGCTGGGCCTGATCCCCTGGTTGGCCTGCACATGCCTGTTGAGCACACTCAAGATGAACCGCTCCATAATTTTCCCCGGTACCGAGGTCAGGCTGACAGGCCTGTAGTTCCCCGGATCCTCCTTCCGGCCCTTCTTGTAGATGGGCGTCGCATTGGCAAGCCTCCAGTCGTCTGGGACCTCCCCTGTTAACCAGGACTGCTGATAAATGATGGAGAGTGGCTTGGCAAGCTCCTCTGCCAGCTCCCTCAGTACCCTTGGGTGGATCCCATCCAGCCCCATAGACTTGTGAGTGTCCAGGTGGCGTAGCAGATCGTTAACTGCTTCCTCCTGGATTATGGGGGGTTTATTCTGCTCCCCGTCCCTGTCTTCCAGCTCAGGGGGCTGAATACCCTGGGGATAACTGGTCTGACTATTAAAGACTGAGGCAAAGAAGGCATTAAGTACCTCAGCCTTTTCCTCATCCTTGGTGGCAATGTTCCCTCCCGCATCCAATAAAGGAGGGAGATTCTCCTTGGCTCTCTTTTTGTTGTTAATGTATTTGTAAAAACATTTTTAATTATCTCTTACAACAGTGGCCAGCTTGAGTTCTAGCTGGGCTTTTGCCTTTCTAATCCTCTCTCTGCATGACTTGACGAGATCTCTGTACTCTTCTTGAGTTGCCTGCCCCTTCTTCCAAAAGTGGTAAACTCCCCTTTTTTTCCTGAGTCCCAGCAAAAGCTCCCCGTTCAGCCAGGCCGGTCGTCTTCCCCAATAACAGACAGAGTCTCATTTCAAAGATGATCCGTGTCACAGAGTCTGGAGTCAGCCAGGCATCCCCGGTGAGATTCCAAGATCTCGTAGAAAGTCCATGCGGAATTCAACCTGTTTAGGAAAGGAAAAGTACGTGCAGCACAGCAAGTCCTCAGAGAGGCTCCATTTTGAATAAAAATTAAGTCCTTTTTATATCATAGAGACACAAGAGAGTGTAGGACACCACTACTTTGAGCAGCTAGTAGATGCTGTTAATTTCTATTTTTCACCTGTAACAGCCAATAGATGATGATGTTTTCTGTACTTTCAGACCCATTTTTATTTTTCCAAACTGTTTCCACTTTTTCAGACAATAAGTTGCCATTACAGTCCCTTGGTTTTGCGCTTATCGATGGTATCTCAAGATGTCTCTGGTTTCTAGGTACCCCAGCTGTACTTCAAAGAGGTCAGCTGCACTTTTCAAGGATGTTTCTGGTTCCCAGGCTCACAGTTCCCAGGCTGGCAGGCATTTTCTCTGTCAGTATTTTTCAGCAGATGTTTCCTTCTGTTCAGTAATTTTTCCTTAAGCTGGGCTTCCAGCTTAAAGGTGGGTTCACCATCCCACTTCCTCATGTCCTCCCCCTGGTCACGCAGGAAAAAATAGAGTACACTACGTGGCATACGCCTGGGGCTCCCTTTCCCTCTGACTGGGCCAGGAGGGGACTGACTCCATGGGGCACCCCAGACAGCCAAGGCACTGGCCCATAGGGATGAGGAGGGACAAAGATTTTCTTCAAAGTCTTGGAGCCAAGAAGACACTCTCTCCACAGTTGGTGTATCCATATCCGGGCAATACATTGCTGCCAAGTTGTTAGAATATGACGCTGGGGCACTTTGAATCACCTTCCTCCACATGGCCCGTGTGCACAGGACGTCCTCTGGATCTTTGGAGACCTCCTCATTGTCTAGATCACTGTAGATTACTTCCAGCACCACTAATTCTCTCAGGTACTGGATGCCTTCATCTGCAGTAGTCCACTTTCCTGGGGAGTTCACAAGATCTTGCTTGAATGGATATCTTGCCCTCACACTTGAGAGGAGCTGTCTCCAGAGACTGAAAATTGCTGCCTCTTTTCCAATTCCTCTGTCAATTCCCTGGTTTCTAGCAAGGGATCCCAGCTGTTGGGCTTCCTTACCTTCCAATTGTTGACTGTTGGCCCTGCTATCCCAGCATCAGAGCAGCCAGGCAGCAATCTGCTCACCTGGCTGGCAGCTGTAATCTTTCTGCATGTCTCGAAGTTCTGATGAGGCCAGGGACTGTGTAGTTTCTGCTTCCTGTCTGAATTCTCTCACTCCTTCCTCCAATTTCTTTGCTGAAGGACCAGCTTCTTGATCAAACCTTTCCTCTTCTTCCTCCTCCCTTACTAATCGATGATATGGACCTGTTGTTTTCCTTGTCCACTGTTTCTTTTTCACTACTGGGGCAATTACTGTAGTTGTACAGTGCTAGAAGCTGCTGGTTTTCACTGGGATAGGCAAGGCACCCTTCTATCAGGTGGCGCATCAGTTTGCCAGGGTTGCTTGCCTGTAATTTTTCCTTTTTAACCAGGCCACCTTTATGGCTGCTCACATCAGGTGACTGCCTGAAATTACAGATGATTTAATTTCCTTTTGCAACTGTACATCAAGAACTGAGAATTTTCTAACATTTCTTTCTTCCTAGGCAGATTCTGCACCCCAAGGAACATTTTTAAAGGTTTTCCCCCTACATGTTCTTTTTTTCTATCTATCCCAATTCAAAATTTCAGCAGCACTACTGTAGAGGGAAATATTTTGCTAAAATAAAACATGATGCCTGGAAGAAAAAGAATTATACAAATCTAATTATTAGACACTGCAAGCATTGTGAGAGTCAGAGTTCCTACTGGGATGTCGGAGTACCTCATAAGTAATGTGGCATACAGGTTTTATTTCATTTCTAGGGGACCATTTATCTGTGGATACAAAGAATCTTTGATAAGTATGCACATGAAAAAAACCACTATCATTTTAGGGACACTATCAATTATTAGTTACCCACTGATATACCATACCGCACAACATATGAAGTGTGACAAACTTGTAACTGGTATAATCAAGGAGTAATTAGCATGCTGATTATTGGCATGTCAGCTAGTACATTAAAGAACTATATGATAAGAAACAATTTTAGGCAGAAATTCTTCATAGAGGTTTTCCAAGGTTTTTGAGGAAGAGAGTTGCAGCATGGCATAGAGTAAACATATGGGAAAGACCCCACTGATATCAGCAGTCTCAGATGAGGTATTCTGAGGCTAGTGCTGCAAAATTGTTGCTGAACTTTTTTAATGGTGACAGCGGGACTATGACTCATATTCAGCATCTAATTTTAGATTTTAAGATAGTTCTTTTTACCTTATAGATAATTTTAGATTAAGGCTCACACTGTTAATTGCTCTATAGCAAGACAGCATGTACAGCATGTACACATTCATGTGCATGGAAACATGCAAATGTTTGATAGAGTATGTTACAATTTCTTTAATTGACTTGGAAAACTTTGGTTTTAATAATAACAAAAGTTTAGCTGTGCAACATGTACCATTCGAATATTTGAATTCAGTTATCCTAAGCAAGATTACTTCTGTTTATTCTGGTTCAATAATTTTGCCAGCTCCACTTTCCTTCTGTAATAGTCCTTTCTAACAGATATTGCAGAATCAAGAGCAGACTCTTCAGTGGTCTGATATCTGCTGTCATTACTGTTCTATGTTTTAGTGATGTTTTAAGTCACCTAGTCTGGATTTTTAGAGGACAGTCATATGATCTCCCACATCCACAATTCCTGGAAGGCATAACACCAGGCTAACCACATCATCTTGCAACAAGAAACACTGATTCTTGGTACTGTTATATATTAGAAAGACTTAATGGCCTATGTGGTCTCCTGAGGAAAAAAAGCAGACACAATCAAACTCTATATGAGTGTATTTGTCAGTCAGGTTTGAAAGAGTAATGGTCTCAGAAACATCAAGTTACCTCTATTTACATGAAGCTTGTAGAGTATGGGAGAGGACTCCATTCTCTCTCCTCACCACCCTCACTTTAGCAAAGATGCAGTCTGAGCTTACTCCTTCATAGATGCTAGAAAATTCACAAAGAAAGGAGCTGCTCTGAATGCTCCAGCTCAGGAAAGAACTTACATCATATTAGATATTAGGTTATCTAACTGTTAAACTGAAATCCATAGGAAACCAGGCCTTATTAGCTCCCAGAACTGCTTATTTTGTTGTCTGCTGCTGCTTTCAAGTTCTCTGAAATCTTTGGGGCTTCAGATTACCAAAGAACACTTTTCTTGTAAGAGCTTTGGGGTTACTGAAAGAGTTCTCAAAGGATGCCTGGATTAGTAATAGAAATATCTAACAATATACTTCTAGTTCACACTAATAATGATAAATTATAATATTCAATAGAATTTCATGGTAGCACTGTGAGTTAAAGTGCTCTCAAAAACATAAAAATTACCGAAGTGCACCCCCATAAAATGTATTCATAATTTTTTAGTGAATTAATATGGAAAAAGTAAATGAGAACAGATTGTTTTCTATATCAACAGTTCACTGAGAAGATTGTTATATTAGGTTTCTTGTCAAGGTTGAAAAGCCATTAAATGTCTCAATGTCTTCCAAAGTTTTCTCTACAATTGTATAACAGTAAAAAGGGAAGAGCTTGATTTACTTTCTCTTTTATGATAACTTTGCTCTCTCTCTCTGGTTCTAATCCTCTGCAAGGAATATAAAAATATGAAAACATGACCAAGGGGATTCCTTAGCAGTATGGGGCTCAGCATGAGCAACCATAATGTCAAAATACTGTTCCAGCATATCTTAGCCAAAAGACAGCAGAGATGCTATGGATTCCTTCTTACAAAACTATTGTTTGATGACTATATTAACTCATGTTTGATGACTATATTAACTCACATAATGAGCTTTTCTGTGACTGTCACTATTATGAGTGGGAGGAAGAGTAAGTGGGTCAGTCCAGGAGAAGCAGCAACCCAAGTCAGCATTTAATACGAGCAGGTCTTGTGATGCTGGAGCAGACAGAGAAGTGGTTGCAGAAGGAAAGTCAGATTGGAGTTAGAACAGGGAAGCTGCTGGCACTGACAGGAAAATTAAGCTCTCGTGCACCACAGACATCAAGGAAGGTTCGTCAGTGCTGAGACCAGCACTGAATTTCCAAACAAAAGAAGAGATAATAGAAAAGGGAGTTTTGAAAGTTAAGCCTCAGGGAACATGATTACTCTTGCAAACTGGAATTAGAAGAAGAGACTAAGGGACCTTCACGCCCAAATATCATCAAAAGTCAAGAGTACTTGGCATCAAGAGTAAAATCAAGAATACTAACTCATTTGCAGCTGCTTTGAAAATCTTGGCCTTATATATCTGTTAACTCACTCCCTAGAGACTGCTCGGGAACCACTAGTTTGAATATCTGTTGGTGTCTTTGAACTTACATATTGGGAAGTCACTTCTTTTTGGAACAGAATCTTTTCCCATTATTCCTTTTCCAATATGACCCTCTGTTGAATTAATGAAGCCTTCTCTTTAAAAGGTGCACAGTCCAGGTCAGAAAAATGTTAAGGAACAGATCCAGAGAAACATGTAGGCACCTAACTTCTATCAAGCACTTAAATAGGATTTAGGTACCTAAAATCATAATTGATTTGCACCTATAAAATTTGTCTGGGAAAAGCTGAAGTTGAGTGAGCTACTCACACAGCTAGGAGAGCTCTATTTTAATTCCAGTTCTGCCTTTATCACTGTTTGACCTTACCTGTAAAGATTAGGCCAGTTAATCACATCTCTTAAGGAGCTCACATTTCAAATTTTAAGGAAGAATCTTTTTTCAGCATTTCTCTGGCTGAAATTTTACAGCAAGGAGCATTTCTGGATACGGTTCCCTTCTGATCAGTAAATTATTAAATTCTGTCTCCCAACAATTCACAATCAGAATGTGGCAGTTAACATTTCCAAAACATGAATTTTCATGTTTTCATAGTTTCACTCTTCTATCCCATCTTTAATTCTCACTATCCACTCAAAAGCAGTTTCTATTTACAAAGGAAAGCTGTTGTGGTTTTGTAATATCTTATAAATTTACCATTAGAGGCTACATCAAAATAATTTTCCAAAAGCAGAAAACAGTGTTTCACCATATTATTTCCTGTGTTGTCTGTATTATGGAACCCCATCCACAAAAAATTAGCCATTGCTATTTATTATGTACCACCATAGCCTATTTTCCAGATCAGGGTAAATTCAGTGGGAAGAAAGGGAGTGACTGAACACTGTACATGGAAAAAATAGAAACAGTGAAAACAAAAAGTTTAATGCAGTAGCTGGTCTGCAGTAACTTACAACTTATAGAAGTTTTACATACCTATTCCATTTGCTATTCATTAAAAAAACCTATGTTGCTATGGTAACTGCCACATACCATGGTATTTATGATGCTTCTGATGTACAAAACATAGTTTGTGTAGGAGTATGTGTATATATATATGATGTGGCAGCTGTCATCTCTGCCATTTTTTTGCTGCTCTAGAAAAAAATAAAGCAAGTAGCGGCTATGAATACTCATTTGAATAATGATACTAGCACCCCTTTGACTAAAGGCCCACATAAAACTCCACATGGTTATCATCTGACCAACCCACACATGGGGTATTCTCACAAAGGGGCAGAACTGGATGGGTTACCTTTAAAAACAATACTGGTATCTGTCATGGTGTGCTGGTTTTGGCTGGGATAGTTAATTTTCTTCACAGAAGGTAGTATGAGGCTATGTTTTGGATTTGTGCTGAAAACACTGTTGATAATACAGAGATGTTTTTGTTATTGCTGAGCAGTGCTTACAAAGAGTCAAGGCCTTTTCTGCTTCTCACACCACACCACCAGCAAGTAGGCTGGGGGTGCACAAGAAGTTGAGAGGGGACACAGCCAAGACAGCTGACCCCAACTGACCAAAGGGCTATTCCACACCATATGACGTCATGCTCAGCATATATAAACTAGGGGAAGAAGAAGGAAGGGGGGACATTTGGAGTGATGGCATTTGTCTTCCCAAGTAACCGTTACGCGTGATGGAGCCCTGCTTTCCTGGAGATGGCTGAATACCTGCCTGCCCATGGGAAGTAGTGAATGAATTCCTTGCTTTGCTTTGCTTGTGTGTGTGGCTTTTGCTTTCCCTATTAAACTGTCTTTTTCTCAACCCACGAGTTTTCTCACTTTTATCCTTCCAATTCTCTCCCCCATCCCACTGGGGGGGAGTGAGTGAGCGGCTGTGTGGGGCTTAGTTGCCAGCTGGGGTTAAACCATGACACACGGAATTAACAAACTAGAAGTCAAAAAAACTTATTTTTAGTGACAAATAGAAAACAAAGGCTTTAAGAATGACCCTGTTCATCTTTCTTTTAAAATAAAAATGGAAAATAGCACAAATGGCTATAGCCTTTAGAAATATGTAGATTTTCTCTGTAATGAAAAAGAAAGCAACTCAAAATACTTCCTAAAAATTTTCTTTCTTTTCATTATATAAGAAAAAAGGGAGTATTTGCTAAAGATGGACAAACCAGTAATATTAAAATAGACGCAAAAGTTTGTCCAGTACTCAAATGAAACTGAACCTCTTTTGAGTTTTGATAGTATTGTGATATTTTCATTATATTTGCCATGTATTTAATTTTGACATTTCCCAAGAAAAATATCATGCAAAAGACCATTTGCATACCATTTAAACTTCATTTAATATCATTCAGTATCTACTACAAACTTCAGAGGGGTGGTCGTATAAGATGACTCACTACCTGCCTAAAGAGATATTTAGTTTCACATTAGTATTCTAAACTTCCAAAGAATTCTATGTGCTTTTCCAGCTTAAGCCAACTACTCCCATTTTTATTGAGCTTACTTGTCACAAGCTATTAGGAAACAGCTATCTTAAATTTTATGAATATGATCTGATCTCAACAGTGACCTGTTACAGTAGCAGGAAATTTTTCTGAATTCTTGTTGATTCTACTTTCTTGTGCCTTTCGTGTGGTGCAAAAAAAAAAAAAAGGAGAAAAGCAAAGGAAACCAGCTTCTGGACCTCCACCTACAACAATCTAAATGGTTCAGTAGCTAAAGGGGATCTGCTACTTTGTGGTAACAAGCCTACTTGCATAAAACTAGAAAGCTGAAACACTATCTGTTCTTAGTGCCATGGAGTAATCTGTTTTCATGAAAACATACCCACAAACTGATTAATAAAATGAAATGGAAGGAAGGATCTATACTGATGACACTGAAGATTATAAAAGCAGTCTGGCTATATTTATTAGCCTTCTTGCACAGTTCTTGACGGTGACTAGTCAACAAACCATACCAGAGAGTCCTGTATTACAGGAAATGAACCAAAGCAGTCAGTGCAGAGCCATAGCCTACACATCTTCAGCTGACTTTCAGGTGTCCCAGATTCATCCATTTCAGAAGAACTCTAGATCAGAAATTTTGATATCCAGCTGTGCACAGATTGCAAGGATGCAAATAGATAGTTTTCTTCAGCAGAATATGTTTGCTCTTTACTGAAAATGTCAAACGTGTTGTCGTGGTTTAGCCCCAGCCGGCAACTAAGCACCACGCAGCCGCTCGCTCATTCCCCCCCGGTGGGATGGGGGAGAGAATCGGAAGAGCAAAAGTAAGAAAACTTGAGGGTTGAGATAAAAACAGTTTAATAGGTAAAGCAAAAGCCGCGCACACAAGCAAAGCAAAGCAAGGAATTCATTCACTACTTCCCATGGGCAGGCAGGTGTTCAGCCATCTCCAGGAAAGCAGGGCTCCATCATGCATAACGGTTACTTGGGAAGACAAATGCCATCACTCCAAATGTCCCCCCTTCCTTCTTCTTCCCCAGCTTTATATACTGAGCATGACGTCATGTGGTGTGGAATAGCCCTTTGGTCAGTTTGGATCAACTATCCTGGCTGTGTCCCCTCCCAGCTTCTTCTGCACCTGGCAGAGCACGGGAAGCTGAAAAGTCCTTGACTAGTACAGCAACAACTAAAACATCTCTGTATTATCAACACTGTCTTCAGAACAAATCCAAAACATAGCCCCATATCAGCCACTATAAAGAAAATTAACTCTATCTCAGCTGAAACCAGGACAGTATCCACCCCTTATTCCATACCATTTACGTCATGCTCAGGTCTCACACTATCCAATACATTCTCATTACCCACCGTCACCCTTCCCATCCTTTGATATAATACACACATATCATTCCCTTAGTCTATGGACCACCCCTACAAAATATTTGTAAAATGTCCATAAATGTCCACAAAATGTCCATTGAGTTCATTTAGTCCATGACTTTGGGCTCCATCTCTTATGGTTGTTATTCAGGACAGGAGAGGTGGTGTGTTGCTTGGAGTTATTGGGCACCAAAGCCAGCTCAGGTCAGGTCACTGCTGCACTTGCACTGCTTCTTGTAAGGCTTCTCCTCCATTTGTTCAGGTGGTTCCGGCTGTAGTAATTCCTATAACATGCAACTCAAATCCTGGGTTACAACAATTTAAAGGTATATCCATTACAATGTCCACCCCTGGTCCTTTTGGGCCAGGTTATAGGGTTTAACATTGCAATGAACTCCTCCCCTTCCTCCTAGCCTGGCTAGCAACAAGCGGTTCCTGCTATAGTAATTCCCAAAACATGCAACTCAAATCCCAGGATACAACAATTTAAAGGTATTTCCATTACAGTCTCCACCCCTGGTCCCTTTGGACCAGACCATCAGGTTTAACATTGCAATGAAGTCCTCCCCTTGCCCCTGCTCCAGCTTGGACTTATCCACAGAATGTAGTACCTTCAGAAGTAAACTTGCTCCAACATGGCCTCATGCACAGCCACTGATGCTTCAAGGTGTACCTGCTGCAGCATGGACTTCATCCACAGCCACAGATGCTTCGAGGCGCACCTTATCCAGCGTGGACTTATCCTTGGGCCACAATCCCTTCAGAGCTATACCTGCTGTGGCACAAACATAACCATGGCCACAGACGTTTCAAGATATACCTGCTCTGGCATAGGCTTATCCATGGGTAGAGATGCTTCGGGGTGTCCTGCTCCCACATGGATTCATCCACAGGTCACAGTCCCTTCAACTCGAGTTCACACTGGAGTTCCAGCCTGTCCAGTACAGCAGCACAGAAACAGCAGCGATGCCCTGGCCATCTGCCAGCCCAGGCGCATCGCCATTGCTGTTATCAAAATGTTCCCAGGCACAGCAGAGTAAGATGATAAGCAGTACAGCAGCACAGCAAGCAGTGAAAGCAAAAAGCAGCCACTAACGAGCCCTAGACTCTAAGGTACAGTAAGGCAAGCAAGCCTATGGCAAGCACAGAAGCCTGCTGATTAATAGCTAAACAGCAATAACAGCTATAAATTCTATCTGGCACATTCCAATCAAATCTGTCATTATCTCAAACCCTTCGTGCCCCACGTTGGGCGCCAAAAAGGACTGTCGTGGTTTAGCCCCAGCCGGCAACTAAGCACCACGCAGCCTCTCGCTCACTCCCCCTCGATGGGATGGGGGAGAGAATCAGAAGAGCAAAAGTAAGAAAACTTGAGGGTTGAGATAAAAACAGTTTAATAGGTAAAGCAAAAGCCGCGCACGCAAGCAAAGCAAAGCAAGGAATTCATTCACTACTTCCCATGGGCAGGCAGGTGTTCAGCCATCTCCAGGAAAGCAGGGCTCCATCACGTGTAATGGTTACTTGGGAAGACAAACGCCATCACTCCAAATGTCCCCCCTTCCTTCTTCTTCCCCAGCTTTATATACTGAGCATGACGTCATGTGGTATGGAATAGCCCTTTGGTCAGTTTGGATCAACTATCCTGGCTGTGTCCCCTCCCAGCTTCTTCTGCACCTGGCAGAGCACAGGAAGCTGAAAAGTCCTTGACTAGTACAGCAACAACTAAAACATCTCTGTATTATCAACACTGTTTTCAGCACAAATCCAAAACATAGCCCCATACCAGCCACTATAAAGAAAATTAACTCTATCTCAGCTGAAACCAGGACACGTGTACGTTGAGCAAAATAAAAGGCAAGAATCACTTATTCATGTGAAGGAGATTTCAGACCTCAGTCTGCATGGCTTTGTACATTATGAAATCATTTATAGCCTTAATCATAAGTGCTTACAAAATGCTTTTCCTTATCACAATTCTCTTTTTTCATACTTGCATACAAGACTCCATGCACTTGTACAGATGTAAATGTAGTGCTCTATCATAAAGTATCAGACCCCAAAGTCTTTTTGTCTCATGTATATTCCAAAATGTACCTCCTTGCTCTCAAGAACAAAGGAATAAAAGAACAAAACCTAGGAACTGTCAAATTGTATAGGAAAAAATGAAAGGGACTATTAAGAAAAAGACTTTCCTTACATTGCTGTCTTTCAGGATGGCACCTCAGGTAGTTATGACAGTTGTGCAACAGGGAGCTAGGGAAACATCTTCATCTTGAAAAGCTGTTAAAAGTTTTTGAAAGTGTGTTCGAGACTAGCACAGTACAAATGAAGTTATCCAAAGCAAGAATTACACAATATGGACCACATACACAGAGGGGCAATGAACACAAGCAGGGGAATAATCTACGATATTTGAAAAATGAACAGAGCTCATTCATGTTGAACTTGAAATCCCAATTACATTGCAGAACACAGGTGTTAGTCCCTTCTTGCAATGTTGTTTCTTGCAATGAACACCATACCTCCTCCAGACCTTTGCACATTCACTGCTGCACTACGTGAGAGCTGGGTCTGAAAGAAATTGTATTTAAAAAAAAAAAGAAGAAAAAGAAAAGACCTACTACAGCCAGTTTTAATAACCCTTTCTCAGGAAGCTATGAAAGGTATGTCCTCCACAAACCCAGACTCCAAGTATCAAGAATGCAACAATGATGTCCACATTTTATAAAAGCACATTTTAGAGATACAATGCATGTCTCTAGGTGCTTTGGGCACCTAGACACTTCCTGGCAGAACATTAACACACATCCATATTTTTGCTGCTGGCACCCTAAAGAAGAGCACAGAAGATCTTCTATAAAAAAAATTGACCCTCCTCACTTTATAAATCCAAAGGCATTAAACAATGAAAGACGTCTCTGACAGGAGGTTCATTTGCTGCTTACAGAATATCTGGGGTAAAAAAAAAATTCATCTTCCCAATCTCTAAATATGCCATCAACTATTCTACATTATAAAATACAAATTGAAAATAATTTTTGTCACCAAAATTAACTCATGACCATATTCCAGATGATTTCTACAGAAAGGTAACAGTGTTTTTTATTCTATGCTTTCCTTTAAAATGAATGCTTCACCCACTAGAGCTTTCCAACTCAATCAGCAGAAATTAATGTGGGGAAGCATTACTATATTTAAAGATGCTTCTACATTGCTAGAAGTAGGCCTGAGCAGTTTCATTGCTTTTGTGCTCTGAAAAACAGAGGGTTTCATACAACTTGCCCTGACGATGACAACTATCTTGTTCCAGTCCTGGTTTACACCTAAAAGATACAATTCTACTGTCCACTACATTAACTTATATATCTTATACACTGTGTGTACAGCAAAAATAAACTTTCAGACATTCTTATATTTAACCATTAAGAAATGAAGCAGAAAGTAGTTTGTGTCAGATTAGGCCAAGATGCAATTAGCAAAGGATTACAAAGAAGGTATGAATTGTGGCTAGAAACCACCCTTCTGCTCCTCTGACACCAAGTGGCAAAATTATTATGGAGAGGATTTATAAACTGGCTTCAGTCATGTGCAGCACAGTGATCAACTTACTTACAAACACCGTTGTTAACTTTAATTTTTTGTATAGCCTCAGTTTTTCTGGTTTATAAATTTGCAAGATTCAGCTTAATTGTGAGTGCTATGTATTATGCACAGAGCACAAAGTCCATATCCAGTTCAATTTTACCTTTTAAAGACTACCACAATACCAGTTTTAACAAAGGTATCAGCTGCTCCGATGGAAGAATGATGAACATTTGTTTGCCTTTCCAGCAACACATCTGTCAATAATTAGGATGTGTGTTGATTCTTCCTATTCTTTTGTTTCCTTTAAAAAAAAAAACAGAAAAGGTTTGTCTATATGATCAATAGTTGATATTGTCCATGTACTCTAGGTTTCATCTGTTGAGAACAGCAAGACAGCTTTCAGATACTGCTTAGGATGCAATGTGTGAAATTAACTAGAAAAATAATCCATGAAGAAAGAATCTGTGACACTGATTGCAATTTCATTTGTATTAAATGAGGTGGGAAGGAAAACTGTGAGGATTTCTTATGATGTTATGACTCGCTATTAGAACACTGCACTCCGAAAGATTTGTGAAAGAGCAGAGTATTTTATTCTTCAGATGCTTCAACACAGCCCATTCAGTGACCAGTAATAACTATCACCTGGTATTTATTTGGTGCCCTGAGCTGGATATATTGACAGTGTCAGTGTTGTGGTTTAGCCCCAGTCAGCAATTAAGTATCACACAGCTGCTCGCTCACCCTCCCCCCCCCGGTGGGATGGGGGAGAGAATCAGAATAGCAAAAGTAAGAAAACTCGTGGGCTGAGATAAGAACAGTTTAATAATTGGAAAAAAAATAATAATAATAATTGTAATGAGAGGGGAAACAACAAGAGAGCAAGAGAGGAACAAAACCCAGGAAAAAACAAGTGATACAACCACTCACCACCTGCTGACTGATGCCCAGCCAGTCCTCGAGCAGCGATTGCTACCCCCTGGCCAACTCCCCCCAGTTTATATACTGAGCATGACATCATATGGTATGGAATAGCCCTTTGGCCAGTTTGGATCAACTGTCTTGGCTGTGCCCCCTCCCAGCTTCTTCTGCACCTGGCAGAGCATGGGAAGCTGAAAAGACCTTGACTAGTGTAAACATTACTTAGCAACAACTAAAACATCAGTGTGTTATCAACATTATTCTCACCCTAAATACAAAACACAGCACTATACCAGCTACTAGGAAGAAAAGTAACTCTATCCCAGCTTACTTTTCACAAAGAAAAGTAACTCTAACCAGGACAGACCCCCCTGTCTCTGTCTCTCCTTCCGTCTCTGTCTCTCTCTGCCTGCCTACCTCTCTATTTGTCTACCAGCCTGACTATCTCACTGTCTGTCTCTGTTTCATTGTGTCTGTCTGTCTGTCTATGTCTCTCTCTCTGTCCAGCTCTGCCCCTCTGTCTCTCTGTCTATCTCTGTTTCTCCCCCCCCCCCCAGTATCTCTCTCTCTTTGTGTCTCCCCTCCTCGGTCTCTCTCTGTCTCGCACTGTCTTTCTCTCTGTGTGACTGTTTGTCTCTCTGTCTCTAGCTCTCATTCTCACTCTCACTGTCTCTCGCTGTCTCTCTGTCCTTTTCTCTCTCTGTCTTGCTCTCTGTCACTGTCTCTCCCCCAACACCCCTTGGCACTCCCTGTCTCTCTTCCTCTCTCTCTCTCTCACAGGCTCTCTGGCGCTCTCTCTCTCTCTCTCTCTCAGGCTTTCTCTCTTTTCCAGAGAAAAGAAAAGAAATGAAATGAAATGAAATGAAATGAAATGAAATGAAATGAAATTTTGGTTGGAAGGGACCTACAACGATCATCTAGTCCAACTACCTGACCACTACAGGGCTGACCAAAAGTTAAAGCATAGTATTAAGGGCACTGTCCAAATGCCTCTTAAACACTGACAGGCTTGGGGCATCAACCACCTCTCTAGGAAGCCTGTTCCAGTGTTTGATCACCCTCTCGGTAAAGAAATGCTTCCTAATGTCAAGTCTGAACCTCCCCTGATGCAGCTTTGAGCCATTCCCACGTGTCCTGTCACTGGATACCAGGGAGAAGAGATCAGCACCTCCCTCTCCACTTCCCCTCCTCAGGAAGCTGTAGAGAGCAATGAGGTCGCCCCTCAGCCTCCTTTTCTCCAAACTAGACAAACCCAGAGTCCTCAGATGCTCCTCATACCTGCTCATCTCACAGTTGGACAACTTGTCCAGAAGGATGCTGTGAGGGACAGTATCAAAAGCCTTACTAAAATCCAGAAAAACTACATCCACTGCCTTCCCTTCATCCACTAGGTAGGTGACCTTATCATAGAAGGATATCAAATTAGTTAAACAGGACTTTCCCTTTGTGAACCCATGTTGACTGTGCCTGATGATTGCATTGTTCTTTTAATGTCTTTCAATAGCACCCAGTATAATCTTCTCCATAATTTTTCCAGGTACTGAAGTTAGACTAACAGGTCTGTAGTTTCCTGGGTCTTCCCTCACGCCCTTCTTCTAAATTGGAATAACATCTGTCTCTGTCTCTGGCTATCTCTTTCTCTGTCTCTGTCTCTGTCTCTCTGTCTTTGTGCCTTTATCTTTAGGCACAAGAGCGGGCTGTCCCCAGATGCCGAAAGACGAGCTGGCGGGGAAGAAGACCGGCCTGGCTGACTAGAGAGCTCTGGCTCGAACTCAGGAAAAAGAGGAGAGTCTACGACCTCTGGAAGAAGGGGCAGGCAACTCAGGAGGACTACAAAGGTGTAGCAAGGCTGTGCAGGGAGAAAATTAGAAGGGCCAAAGCTGAGCTAGAGCTCAATCTGGCTGCTGCCATAAAAGACAACAAAAAACACTTCTGCAAATACATTAGCAGCAAAAGGAGAGCTAAGGAGAATCTCCAGCCCCTAGTAGATGGGGGAGGGAACACAGTGATCAAGGATGAGGAAAAGGCTGAGGTACTTAATGCCTTCTTTGCCTCAGTCTTTAATAGCAGGGCCAATTATTCTCTGGGTACCCAGCCCCTGGAGTTGGAAGATAGGGACGGGGACCAGAATGGAGCCCCCATAATCCAGGGGGAAATGGTTAGTGACCTGCTGCACCACTTAGACACTCACAAGTCTATGGGGCCTGATGAGATCCTCCCGAGAGTACTGAAGGAACTGGCAGAAGTGCTCACCAAGCCCCTTTCCATCATTTACCAGCAGTCCTGGCTAACTGGGGAGGTCCCTGCTGACTGGAGATTAGCTAATGTGACACCCATCTTCAAGAAGGGCCGGAAGGAGGACCCAGGGAACTACAGGCCTGTCAGCCTGACCTCGGTGCCGGGGAAGCTGATGGAGCAGATCATCCTGAGTGCTATCACATGGCATGTAGAGAATAACCAAGGGATCAAGCCCAGCCAGCATGGGTTCAGGAAAGGCAGGTCCTGCTTGACCAACCTGATCTCCTTCTATGACAAGGTGACCCGCCTAGTGGATGAGGGAAAGGCTGTGGATGTTGTCTATCTAGACTTCAGTAAAGCCTTTGACACGGTTTCCCACAGCATTCTGTGGGAACCTAACACTACCTAGTGTTACCTAACACTACCAAGTGTTACCTAACACTACCAAGACACTACAAAACCTAACACTACCAAGACCACCACTATACCATGTGCCTAAGCACCTCATCCAAATGTCTTTTAAATACCTCCAGGGATGGCGACTCAACCACTTCCCTGGGCAGCCTGTTCCAATGCTTGATAACCCTTTCAGTGAAGAAAAATTTCCTAATATCCAGTCTCAACCTCCCCTGGTGCAACTTGAGGCCATTTCCTCTTGTCCTATCACTTGTTACCTGGGAGAAGAGACCAACACCCACCTTGCTACAACCTCCTTTCAGGTAGTTGTAGAGAGCAATAAGGTCTCCCCTGAGCCTTCACTTCTCCAGGCTAAACAATCCCAGCTCCCTCAGCCACTCCTCTATGAGTGGCTCCTCTAAGACTTCTGCTCCAGACCCTTCACCAGCTTCGTTGCCCTTCTCTGGACTCGCTCCAGCACCTCAATGTCTCTCTTGTAGCGAGGGGCCCAAAACCAAACACAGTATTCGAAGTGCGGCCTCACCAGTGCCGAGTGCAGGGGCACGATCACTTCCCTAGTCCTGCTGGCCACGCTATTTCTGATACAAGCCAGGATGCCGTTGGCCTTCTTGGCTACCTGGGCACACTGCTGGCTCATATTCAGGCAGCTGTCAACCAACACCCCCAGGTCCTTTTCTGCCAGGCAGCTTTCCAGCCACTCTTCCCCAAGCCTGTAGCGTTGCATGGGGTTGCTGTGGCCCAAGTGCAGGACCCAGCACTTAGCCTTGTTGAACCTCATACAATTGACCTCGGCCCATCGATCCAGCCCGTCCAGATCCCTCTGCAGAGCCTTCCTACCCTCAAGCAGATCAACACTCCCGCCCAACTTGGTGTTGTCTGCAAACTTACTGAGGGTGCACTCGATCCCCTCATCCAGTTCATTGATAAAGATATTAAACAGAACTGGCCCCAACACAGAGCCCTGGGGAACACCGCTTGTGACCGGCCACCAACTGGAGTAAACTCCATTCACCACCACTCTTTGGGCTCGGCCATCCAGCCAGTTCTTTACCCAGCAAAGAGTACACCTGTCCAAGCCATGAGCAGTCACTTTCTCCAAACTCAGGATCTATCACCATCCTGACTGTTCATGCCTCCCCCTGATATATCTCCCCTTTTCCTTGACTACAGGCTTATGAAGCATTGGCAGACTTGATGACTCAATACAGATAGATGCAGTTTACCCAGCTCTAGTAGCAGTTGTATAGAGTTTGCAAATTTACTCTAGTCTAAGTTGAAATTTCATACATTTTATTTACCAAACAACTAAGTTTGCCCACTGTTTCTCACTTCTTCCCATTACTCATAAGAGATTATTTTCATTATTAACTTTTTCATAAAACTGATTTTTCTGAAATGCTTATTTTTCTGAGGGCTGTTCTGCATTGTAATCAAGTTTTTATGGATAGTAAAACTGTATTTTTATTGCAGTAGGGGAGTCTTTAGAGTAAAGAGTCAAGATTTTGTCCAGTGGACATGGACATGATGCTGGTGAGAATTTGAAAGATAGACTGCAATATTTTCAGGACAGATTTGGATTAGATTACAAAACTCATGAACCGGGAAAAGTATTAAAATGCTCGAAAAATAAAATTTCTTTAATAGGAACATAAAAGGAGCTGTACTAGGTCAGAACAGAAGCTTACCTGGCCTTGCCTCCAACACTGGTCAAAAGCAGATGCCAAAAGAGCTGGCCAAATATTATACATCTCCCAGCAATTCCCCCAGCTTTCAACTATTTACAACTCAGGAATTTCCCGAACCAGACATAATTTCTTTGTATTTAGTAATCTTCACAGGACTGCTATTTCACAAAGTCATTGAGTTTCCTCTTGAACTCATTGCTGTGTACTTTTAGAATTCAGAGTATCCTGTGGCAAGGAATTCCGCAGGTTAGTAATCACTAGCATAAACTTCAGCTAATAAAATGCCAGATTGCTCAACTGAAATATGCCAGCCTTGTGTTTGTTATTTGGTTTCGTTATAGTAAAAACAAGAACAAGAAATAGAAGCAAACAAAAAAACCCAGAACATTTCTAAACAGCTATGCTTTCACCTAGAGTGGTTTAAAATTCCTAACAAGGTAAAACCGCACATTTCTACATATCTGAAATAAACTTCACAAAGAAAAGAAAGACTATGTTGGCAGTTTTTAAGTATTCTGTATTTTCATCTTCTGCTGGGCTATAAGACGTCTGTACTGACCTATTCAGAGAAATATCTGATAATGAGGTTTGTGTATCTACAGCTTTTATGTAAAGAAGCTGGGTTAGCTTACTGAGGTACTCAAAGAAGGCAGCAGTATACCAGCTACAATTCTGCTGTGCCAGTCAGTTTCTGCATGATCCCTTCACAAATGAAAACTGCAACAGTTGTCACATCTGTGTCTCCTGAAGGACTAAAAAAAGGTGAGAAATATTAGATCTTCACACAGAATCACAGAATGGTTGAGGTAGGAAGGGACCTCTGGAGATCATCTTGTCACCCACCCCTGCAGCTCAAGCAAGGTCACCTAGAGCCAGTTGCCCAGGGCCATGTCCAGATGGCTTTGGAATATCTCCAAAGAGGGGGACTCCACAACATCCCTGGGCAACCTGTTCCAGTGCTCAGGCACTCTCACAGTAAAAAAGGGTTTCCTGATGTTCAGAGGGAACCTCCTGTGTTTCAGATAGTGCCCATTGCCTATTGTCTTGTCACAAGGAACCACTGAAAAGTCTGGTTTTGTCTTCTTTACACCCTCCCTTCAGGTATTTATATACATTGATGAGATTCCCCCTGAGCCTACTCTTCTCCAGGCTAAACAGTCCCAGCTCCCTCAGCCTTTCCTCATAGGAGAGATGCTCCAGACCCTTCATCATCATCGTGACCCTTCGTTGGACTCTCTCCAGTATGCCCATGTCTCTCTTGTACTGGGAAGCCCAGGAACTGGACACAGGACTCCAGCTGTGGCTTCACCAGAGCTGAGTAGAGGGGAAGGGTTACTTCCCTCGACCTGCTGGCAACACTCCTCCTGAGGCAGCCCAGGATACCGTTAATCTTCTTTGCGGCAAGGGCACATTGCTGGCTCATGTTCAACTTGGTGTCCACCAGGACCTTCTCTGCAAAGCTGCTTTCCAGCTGGGTGGCCCCCAGCATGTGTATTGGTGCATGGGGTTGTTCCTCCCCTGGTGCAGGACTTGGCACTTCCCCCTGTTGAACTGCATGAGGTTTCTGTCAGCCCATTTCTCCAGCCTGTCAAGGTCCCTCTGGATGGCAGCACAACCCTCTGGCATATCAGCCACTCCTCCCAGTTTTGTGGCATCTGCAAACTTGCTGAAACTCTGCCCCCTCATTGAAGATGTTGAACAGGACTGGACCTAGTATTGACCCCTGGGCTCCAACTAGACTTTGTTCCACTGATCACCACCCTCTAAGTTCAGCCATTCAGCAAGTTTTCAGTCCACCTCACTGCCTGCTTCTCTAGCCCATACATCAACAGCCTCTCTATGAGGATCTTATGGGAGACAGGGTCAAAGGCCTTCCTGAAGTCCAGGTCGCCTCAGTTACCAAGGCAAGCAGCTCCGGTGCTGGCACGATCCATAGCGGAGCGCTCTAGCGTGGCGTACAGGGGTGTTTACTGAATCAGGGAAACCTCAGGGGAATGGAGAGACCCGTCAGGAGCCTGCAGATCGCACGACAGCGGCTGACGAGACCTGCGCGGGGCCAGGAGAAATGGCGGCCAAGCACCCACACCTATAAAAGAAACCTCTAGGGAGCGCTAGCGACCAGGAGCGCTGCAAACAGGGCGTGGCACGTCAGCAAGGGCGTGGCACAGCAGTTTGCATGAAAGGGTGCACAGGAAGGGCGCTGTAGCTCTGCCGGGTTGACCAGCAAGCAATGGTATCCACCCGGCAGAAGGCCATGTCCTCTCTAAACTCTGCACCCACCGTGACTGACGCAGCTTCGCAGACAGAGCTCTGGTGGGAACATGCTGCCACCCAGCTGTCAGGCTGCAGGGTGTGCCCTACTCTTATGCCAGTACCGGACAGCAGTAGTAAGCACATCTGTGGGAGGTGCACCCAGGTAAAAGAACTCCTCAGCTTAGTGGCAGAGCTCCGAGAGGAGGTTAGTAGGTTGAGGAGTATCAGGGAGTCTGAGAGGGAGATAGACTACTGGAACCGCACCCTACCTTCCCTGAGACAGACCTGTCAGGCAGACAGGACACATGATATGAAGGATTCCCTATCCTCTCTCCACTTGGCAGAACATGGTGATTCAAGGGATAGGGGGGAACGGAGACAAGTTCCTGCCCAGCGCAGCAGGCGTGTCTCCTCCGTGACTACCCCACTTTCCCAGGTGCCCTTGCATAATAGGTATGAGGCTCTGCAAGTGGAACCGAACAATAACGAGGACGATGGTTCATCTAGCTTGGAGGTGTCGCCAAGGTTAAGTCGGCCTGCGCCCTGTGTCAAAGCCACTTCCATAAAGAAAAAAAGATGGGTCATTCTCATAGGAGACTCTCTTCTGAGGAGAACAGAAGGCCCAATATGCTGACCTGACCCACTTCTTAGGGAAGTCTGCTGCCTCCCTGGGGCCCGGGTTAAAGATGTGACGAGAAAACTTCCTACGCTGGTATGGCCCATGGATTATTATCCATTATTGTTTTTTCAGGTAGGCAGTGATGAAGTTGCAATAAGAAGTCCAAGGGTGATTAAGAGAGACTTCAGGGCCTTGGGACAACTGGTTAAGGGATCAGGAGCACAAGTAGTGTTCTCCTCTATCCTTCCAGTTGCAGGGAATGATGTTGGAAGAAACAAGAAGACCCAGCTGATCAATACCTGGCTCTGTGACTGGTGTCGCCAGCAGAATTTTGGGGTTTTTGATCATGGGTCTGTCTACAAGACACCAGGCCTGCTAGCGACAGATGGGGTACACCTGTCTCAAAGGGGGAAAAGGATCTTTGCGCAAGAGTTAGCAGGGCTCATTGAAAGAGCTTTAAACTAGATTTGAAAGGGGAAAGAGATAAAACCAGGCTCGCTAGAGATAAGCCTGGGGGTGGCACACCAATGTTTGAGGGACGGTGTGCTAGCGAGGTCCTTCAGTCTGCTCCACGATGTGCTGAGTACACTGGAGCACATCTGAAATGTCTTTATATTAAATGCGTGCAGCAAGAGGAGCTAGAAGCTTTGGCCCAGTCCCAGAGCTACGACATCATTGGCGTAAGTGAAACCTGGTGGGATGAGTCCTGTGACTGGGGTGCCGTGATGGACAGTTATAGGCTCTTCAGGAGGGATAGGCAGGGCAGGTGAGGCGGGGGGGTGGCATTGTATGTAAGGAAGGGGTTGGATTGTATGGCACTTGCAATTGGCGACGACATAGTTGAGAGCCTCTGGGTAAGGATGAAGGGGAAAGCAAATAAAGCGAATGTTGTTGTGGGAGTCTACTATTGACCACCCAGCCAGGACAATGACACTGATGAATTATTCTACAAGGAATTAAGGGATATCTCTAGATCAACTGCCCTTGTCCTTATGGGTGATTTTAACTTCCCAGACATCAACTGGGAATATCATACAGTGGACACAAACAGGTCCAGGAAATTTCTGAAGCATGTTGAAGATAACTTATTGGTGCAGGTACTAAGGGAGCCAACTAGGAAAGGTGCCCTCCTAGACTTGTTGTTTGTAAACAGAGAGGGACTGGTGGGCGAAGTGGTGATTGGTGGCTGTCTTGGTCACAGTGACCACAAAGTAGTTGAGTTTCAAATTGTTGGTGATGGGAGAAAAATTGCCAGCAAAACTTCGACCCTGGATATGGGGAAAGCAGACTTCAGGCTGCTGAAGGAGCTAGTTAGTAAGGTCCCCTGGGAATCTGCTTTTGAAAGTATTGGGGTCCAGGAATGCTGGTCGCTTTTTAAGAGCCATCTCTTAAGAGAGCAGGAGCAGGCAATTCCAAAGTGTTGGAAGTCAAGCAAGCGGGGCAGAAGGCCGGCTTGGCTGAACAGGGATCTTCTAGAACTTAGGCGGAAAAGGAAAGTGTATGGACATTGGAAGCAAGGACAGGTGACATGGGAGGACTACAGAGATGCTGTTTGCCACTGTAGGGAGAAAATTTGTGCGGCCAAAGCTTGATTAGAGTTCAAGCTGGCCAGCACTGTGAAGGACAACAAAAAGGGCTTTTTAAAATATGTTAACAGCAAAAGGAGGATCAGAGATAACATTGGTCCGTTGCTTGATGAGGTCAGTCACCTCACAAATATGGATGCAGACAAAGTGGAGATGTTTAATGCCTTCTTCGCCTCTGTCTTTAACACTGATGATGGGCCCTGGGATTCCTGGAGCCCTGTGTTGGAAGACCGTGACTGGGGGAGTGATAAACTCCCAGCCAACTCTGAACTTGTTTGAGACTTGCTGCTCCAGCTGGATGCGCATAAGTCTATGGGGCCCGATGGGATTTATCCCAAGGTACTGAAAGAGCTGTCCGATGTCATTGCAGGAACTCTCTCCATTATTTTTCAATGGTCTTGGGAGTCTGGAGAGGTCCCAGTCAACTGGAAGCTGGCAAATGTTGTCCCAATTTTCAAAAAGGGAAAGAAGGAAGACCCTGGTAATTACAGGCCTGTCAGTCTCATTTCAGTGCCTGGTAAAATTATAGAGAAGGTTATTCTGGGAGTAATTGAAAAATACTTGAGAGACAATGCAGGCATTGGTCATAGCCAGCACGGGTTCACGAGGGGAAAGTCCTGCTTAACCAACTTAATTTCCTTTTATGACAAGGTCACCCATCTAGTTGACCAAGGGAAGCCAGTAGATGTGGGGTTTTTTTTATTTTAGCAAAGCTTTTGATACTGTCTCTCACAGTATCCTTCCAGACAGACAAAATGTCCAGCACACAGCTAGACAAGTCCATAATATGTTGGGTGAGCAATTGGTTGATGGGTCAGGCTCAAAGAGTTATAGTAAATGGAGTTACATCAGGCAGGTGGCCAGTCACTAGTGGGGTTCCCCAGGGATCAGTTTTAGGGCCAGTGCTCTTTAATGTTTTTATAAATGATCTGGATGCAGGAGTCAAATGTACATTAAGTAAGTTTGCCAATGATACTAAATTAGGAGGAGCTGTGGACTCCCTCGAGGGTAGAGAGGCCTTACAGAGAGATCTGGATAGACTAGGGAGCTGGGCAATCACCAACTGTATGAAATTTAACAAGAGCAAGTGCAGGATTCTCCACCTGGGACAGGGTAATCCTGGTTATACTTACAAATTGGGGGACAAGAGGCTGGAGAGCAACCCTGCGGAAAGAGAGCTGGGAGTTTGGGTTGATGGCAAGTTGAATATGAGTCAACAGTGTGCCCTGGCAGCCAAAAGGGCCAACCGTGTCCTGGGGTGCATCAAGCACAGCACAGCTAGCTGGTCCAGGGAGGTGATTGTCCCACTCTACACTGCACTGGTGCGGCGCCACCTTGAGTACTGTGTGCAGTTTTGGGCACCTCAATATAAGAAGGACATCAAACTATTAGCATGTGTCCAGAGGAGGGAGAACAAGATGGTGAAAGGTCTCGAGGGCAAGACTTATGAGGAGCGACTGAGGTCACTTGGCTTGTTCAGCTTGGAGAAGGCTGAGGGGTGACCTCATCGCAGTCTACAACTTCCTCAAGGGGGGCAGCGGAGGGAGAGGTGTTGATCTCCTCTCTCTGGTGACCAGCGATAAGACACGAGGAAATGGAATGAAGCTGCATCAGGGGAAGTCCACATTGGACATTAGGAAAAGGTTCTTCACTGAGAGGGTGGTCGGTCACTGGAACAGGCTCCCCAGGGAAGTGGTCACAGCACCAAGCCTGTCAGAGTTCAAGGAGCATCTGGATGATGCTCTTAGTCATATGGTTTAGTTTTAGGTAGTCCTGCAAGGAGCAGGGAGTTGGACTCAATGATCCTTATATGTCCCTTCCAACTTGAGCTGTTCTATGATTCTAGTGTTCTCTTTTTCCTCTCTTTCTTTCTCTCTCCTTTTACTCTTTATTTCCCTTTCCCATTTTTCTCTTTTGCTTTCTTTTTCCTCTCTTTCTCACTGTTTAATTATTTTTTTCTCTTTCCCATCTCTCTCTCTGTGCCAGAAGAAGCTGATTCCAGCCAGCCCCTAATGGCCCCACCACTGGCCAAAGCTGAGCCAATCAGCAAAGCTGGTGGAGCATCTGTGAAAACATTTAAGAAAGGGAAAAACACTGTGCAGGAGTGTGTGAGGAAGGGCTGGGGGGGGGAAGTGTGAGAAACAATCCTGCGGAAACCAAGGTAAGTTAAGAAGGAGGGGGAGGAGGTGCTTGAGGAGCCAGAGCAGAGATTCATTGCAGCTTGTGGAGAGGACCATGGTGGAGCAGATATCTACACTGCAGCCCATGGAGGATCCCACGCCACAGCAGGTGGATGTGCCCTGAAGGAAGCTGCAGCCTGTAGAGAGCCCATGCTGGAGCAGGCTCCTGGCAGGAAATGTGGCCCATGGAGAGGAGCCCATGCAGGAGCAGGTTTCCCTAACAGGATCTGCAGCCCGTGGAGGACCCACATTGGAGAAATCTTATCCTGAAGAACTGCAGCCCATGGGATGGACCCATACCTGCTCACGTGGGTCCAGAGGAAGGCCATGAAGGTGATCAGGGGGCTGGAGCACCTCCCCTGTGAGGACAGGCTGAGAGAGTTGGGGTTGTTTAGCTTAGAGAAGAGAAGGCTCCAGAGAGACCTTATAGCAGCCTTCCAGTACTTAAAGGGGGCCTACAGGAAAGATGAGGAGGGACTTTTTATCAGGGAGTGGAGTGATAGGACGAGGGGTAATGGTTTTAAACTGAATGAGAGTAGATTTAGATTAGACATTAGGTAAGAAATTCTTTACTGTGAGGGTGGTGAGACACTGGAACAGGTTGCCCAGAGAAGTTGTGGATGCCCCTTCCTTGGAAGTGTTCAAGGCCAGGTTGGATGGGGCTTTGAGCAACCTGATCTAGTGGAAGGTATCCCTGCCCATGGCAAGGGGATTGGAACTAGATGATCTTTAAGGTCCCTTCCAACCCAAACCATTGTATGATTCTATGATTCTATACTGGAGCAGGAGAAAAGTGTGAGGACGAAAGAGCAGGAGTGGCAGAGAGGAACTGTTATGAACTGACTGCAATCCCCCATTCCCTGTCCCCACCTGTGCTGCTACAGGCAGGTGCCACAGGTGAGTTATTAAGAGAAGTCATCGTTGTGGGGTTAACTAAAAGGGGTTTATTAATGATCAAATTATAATTGTGATGATTGAATAATAATTAAATGCTAGTCAAATGGTGATTAAGCAATAATTGAATGGTAATTAAACAGTGATTTGACAATGGTTTGACAATGATTTAAATGAATTAAATGATAATTTAGATGATGATTAGATGGCGGTCAAACACTCTACTGCTTACTACACTTGTAATAATTAAGCTATAGCTGCATATATAAATGTCACTAGCATACAATATACTTTTAGGCCTAATGTAAAATGTCACTTACCTCATTATAGATATCAGATGCTGGGTAATGGGTGTCTCAACTTCAAGGAGTAACCTTGAGAGGCGTCCCTTCTCAAGGGGGAGATCACTGCCGTGCAGCCTGCTGCCATACAGGAGATATCAGTGGGCTCGGGGGGCTACAGATATTTATAGCATAAAGTGATTGACTTGTAGTCAAACCCCCTTTTGGTGCATGTGCAGGAGTGCAGCTGTAGTAGTTTTAGTTTTGTCTAGTTCTAGCTCAGGCTGGTACTGTTAGCTCCTGATAAGACATGGCCTAGATTCCTTGGTTCCTGAGAAGATATGGCCTATCACAATTCTCAAGGTTTGCACAGCAGGGCTGATTTCAGTCAGACCTACTTGTCGATGATGCCTGTCCACTCAGTCAGAGTGGGTGCATTTGTCACAGCAGGGGAGGGGAGGAGGTAGAGGAGTCCAGAATGAAGGAGTTAAGTTGATCCTGGGAAGAAGGAGGGGCTGGGGGAAAGGTTTTTTAGTTTTTGTCTTTGTTTCTCACTATCCTACTCTATTTTTAATTGGCGATCAATTAAATGAATTTTCCCCAAGTCGAGTCTGGTTTTCCCTTGACCATAGTCGGTAAGTAATCTCCCTGTCTTTATCTCAACCCACGAGCGTTTCATTTATTTTCTCCCCCTGACCTGTTGAGGAGGGGGAAACCTGCTTCTGTGTGGGCTCCTCTTGATAGGCTGCAGTTCCTGCAGCCTCCTCCAGCATGGGTATATCCACCTGCTCCAGTGTGGGGTCCTCCATGGGCTGCAGTGTGGCTATTTGGCTGACGTGGTCCTTTCTCTTGCTCTGTTTTTGTCTTTTTTCTTTCCCTTTTATTTTTTCTCTTTCCCTCTTTTTCCCTCTTTCCCCCCTCTCATTTGCTCTCTCTCTTTGTCTCTCTTGTTTCTGTCATTTTTTCCACTCATTTTTTTCTCCCCCTCTTTTTCTCTCTTTCTCTGTTTTCTAGCTTTTGCTCCCCTTTTCTCTCTCTGCCCCCCTTTTCTCTCTTTCCCTCTGGTCTTCTGTTTTTCTTTTGTCTCTCTATCTTTCTCTTTTTCTTCCATTCCACTCCCTTCTCTTTTTGTCTCTCTTGTTTCTCCATCTTTGTTTCTTTCTTTCTTTTGTCTTTCTTTCTTTTGTCTTTCTTTCTTTTGTCTTTCTTTCTTTTGTCTTTCTTTCTCCTCATTCTGTTTCTTCTCTTTCCTCATTCTGTTTTTCCTGTCTTATTTTCTGTCTTTTCCCTCTCTTTTCCCTCTCATCTTTTTTCTTACTCTTTATTGTATTTCTCCTTCTTCTTTCTCTCTTTTTCGCTTTCACTTTTCTGTCTCTCTTTTCTCTCTAGTTTTCTCTCCTATTATATCTCTTTTCTCTCTCTCTTTCTCTCTGACTTTCCTGTATCTTCTATCTTTCTCCATTCTGCCAGGCTTGCATCTTGTTTTTCGTCCTGTTTTCAAATGAATTTGATACTACTTGTTTGTATTTTCAGTTAATTAAATGCGAAGCTTTAGATTTTCCTCTTTTTTTCTTAAAATAATTTATTTAGGACTTTCTGCTTATTTTTAGATAGTTTTCTGTGTCACTGATTGATGTTGAAATGTATGTTGTGATTTATTTTTTATTTATCCAACCAAATTTTTTTCCTGTTGAAAATAATAAACAAGAAATTACCTGCATGAACTTGTTTCTCATTGACATTTAGTAAAAAGGCCATTGCTTGCATTTGGGAGAATCTTAAAAGATCTTTATCTTAATTATGCCTTTTGTTGTTCTCACTCGTAATTCTGGCATGGAAACTTTTTATTCAAGACAACTGCATGAAAGCTGTAGGTAATATGCTGTTTCTTATTTCCTGTTTGAAATCTTATCTCAACCCCACACTAATGGTGGTTACCTTGAGAATAGTTGTGATGTTACAGGTGCAGCAGTAAATCTGGATCAGGCTTGTTCTTACTGTGCAGGGTGCAATATGAGAACCTTGCAATTAAAGATAAACAGCACATGGGATTTCTGGGCCAGGACTCTTAAATAGGTCTTTATATAGTCTTGAGGTGTGAGTGGTAGCATGTTGCTCCAGCTGGGCCTCTCTCAGGCCCCATCTTTTACTTTCATTCCTTGCAAAAAAAATGCATCTCTCACAGCAGAGACAGCCAACAGATGCAGCAGTTTACACAGCAGTCTCTGGGTTCTGCTTTGGGAGCTTCTGGATCTTCTGGGGACAAGGTCCAAGATCATTGGGGAATGTTTGGAAACCCTCTGAGAAACTTGAGGGTGCCTGCTGCTGTCAGACAAGGATGAGTTAAGGGAAGCCATAAAAGTGTAGGCCTGAGGAAGCTCTAGCAGCTTTTAACAAACATGATCAGCTGCCCTTGAGCTAGGGTGCCTGGAACCTTTGTTACAGCTGCCCCTGATTAGAGAGGGTCAAGCACCCTTGTAGCCAGTGCTCAGGAGAGGCCTATACAAGAGCTGGGCCTAAAACACAGTTTGTACAGCAGGGGGCTTTAGTTGGAATTATGCTACTGTAACAGTCTCGGATAGGGTGGTTGATACAGCACAGAGCAGTTTCTTTAGCAGGTGTTTGAACAGCTGTCCCTGCTAGGATAGAGGTTTCAATGCAGACAGAGCTTCAGATGGTGGATGCAGGGAGTATCTGGGGACTCTCTCTGATGCCAGGAGAGATGGCCCTCTGTCCTGCAGGAGGTGTGCTGCTTTGGAGGAGCTGTGTCACCAAACAGGGGTTATGGAAGGAAGTGAGCAGGTTGTGCAGCATCAGAGAAGGTGAAAGGGAGATGGACAGGATTTTCTCTGAGACATGCAGCAGCTTGAAGAGCCTCACACCCCAACTGCAGTAGAGAAGCAGGCAGTGTCTACCCCCACTAAGTGAAACCTCTGGAGAAGGGGAGAGGTTGCTGATCTCCTCTCTCTGGTGACCAGTGATAGGACACGAGGAAATGGAATGAAGCTGCATCAGGGGAAGTCCACATTGGACATTAAGAAAAGGTTCTTCACTGAGAGGGTGGTCGGTCACTGGAACAGGCTCCCCAGGGAAGTGGTCACAGCACCAAGCCTGTCAGAGTTCAAGGAGCATCTAGATGACGCTCTTAATCATATGGTTTAGTTTTAGGTAGTCCTGCAAGGAGCAGGGAGTTGGACTCAATGATCCTTATGTGTCCCTTCCAACTTGAGCTGTTCTATGATTCTGTCATTCTAGACAATATCCACTGCTCTCCCCTTGTCTACCAAGGCAGCCATTTAATTGTAGAAGGTTATCAGGTTGGTCAAGCACAACTTCCCCTTGGTGAAGCCATGCTGACTACTCCTGATTATTTTCTTGTCCTTCATGTGCCTGGAAATGTTTCTCAGGATTTGTTGCTCCATCACCTTCCCAGGGATCAAGGTGAGGCTGACTGACCTGTAGTTCCCGGGTCCTCCTTCTTGCTCTTCTTGAAGATAGGAGTAACATTGGCTTTCCTCCAGTCCTCAGGTACCTCTCCCAGTCGCCATTATTAATCAAAGATAATCAAGAGTGGCCTCACAATGACATCTGCCAGCTCCCTCAGCAGTCATGGGTGCATCCCATCAGGGCCCATGGACTTACATATGTCTGGTTTGCTTAAGTATTCCCTGACCTGATCCTCTTCCACCAAGGATATATATTCCTGGCTCCAGCTTTTCCCCCTGGTTTCTGGGCCTGGGATTCCTGAAGGCCAGTCTTGCTAGTAAAAACTGAGGCAAAAAAGGCATTCAGTCCCTCAGCCTCTTCCATGTCCTGTGTCACCAGGTCCCCTGCCACATTCAACAGTGGGCCCACATTTTCCCTAGTCTTCCTTTTGCTGCTTATGTACTTGTAGAATCCCTTCTTGTTGCCTTTGACGTCCTTTGCCAGATTCAATTCCAGGTAGGCTTTGGCTTTCCTAACTGCTTCTCTGCATGCTTGGACAATGTCTCTACATTCCTCCCAGGTTACGTCTCCCTGCTTCCACCTTCTGTATGCTTCCTGTTTGAGTTTTGCCAGGTGCTCCTCATTCATCCATGTAAGACTTCTGCCATCTTTGCTTGACTTCCTGGGATTGAGATGGACTGTTCTTGAGTTTGGAGGAGGTGATCTTTATATATTCATCTCTCAGGATCCTGAGCTCCACCATGTCATGGTCACTGCAGCCAAGGCTGCCTTTGACTTTCACATCTCCAATGAGCCCTTCCTTTTTGGTGAGTATGAAGTCCAGCAGAGCACCTCTCCTTGTTGGCTCCTCTATTCTTGTCCCCAAGCTAAATGCAAAGTCACGAGACAAGCAGAGCCAGCAATAATATTTACAGCTATGGCCATGGTTATACAATGTATGACAAAGCTCACAAAAGTTTCTCACACCAATGCCTTCCTGACATCCTTAACACCATAATAATATTCAGAAGAGAAAAAGAAAAAAAGAAAAAAAAAAGAAAATTCTGAGAGTTAAAATATTTCTTGTAAGGCTTCTGAGGAAGTTAGAGCCAGGTCAGGAATCAGAATGTAGGGGATTCCTGCTGGCAGGATAATGCTTAGACCATCAGATATCAGAGTCTCTATGGATGCAAGTATTTGCATGCAAGTATAGTTTGAAAAGACATTTCTCAAACCAGAATGTTCCATTTTTTTGTCAAAGCACCATATGTCTACTTGGATAAGTTAACAGGAAAAGGATCTAGGAAGAATTCCCATCCTCATTCAATACTGACTCAGTGGGGGATATCCACACTGGCAAATGATCTAGGGATCTATGCACAAGCATGGAACGTCTGACCATCCAAGATGCTTAATTCTGTTTTGTATTGCTCCAACTAGTTATTTTAAGACAATGCCCAGGTACAGGCAGAATAAGACCAAAAATTCATTACTGATGAAACTACATCAGATTTGTCTCCTTCCATCCTCCAGTCTAACATTACTCCAGCAGGTCCTGGGGCTCTCAAAAATGCCCTCGTGTCACTTGTTAGGGCACACCACACATGCTCTCAGTTTCATGCTATAAAAAAACACTCTGGTAGCTGTCAATGCAGCTCTCATGTTATTTCAGAGGTTTTGAATTAAAAAAAAACACAAAAAACAATGAATATATTTTAATGCTACAAGGAACAGAGCCCAGAACAGATACAGTGCTATGTAGTTTTGGATGAGGGAGAGGGGTCTAACAAATGTGAATGAGAACCAGTCTGTGTCACTTGGCCTTTGGGCCAGGTTATCAGTCCTTGGACCTCTTCTATTTAGGATGAATATTTGGAATTTGAGGTGTCAGTTCATAATTTGAAAAATTTTCAAAAGTGACCGGTAGGATGCTCAATTCTAGGAGGCCTAGCATAATTGATAATTTTGGGTGATGGTGGAGTGTTACAAGTGAAAAGCAGGTGCGGATCCCTCAGGGACAAGGCACAACACTCAGCGAGTGAAAGCTTTGGCTTTAATGAAAGCGTAGCGTTACCATGGTGGGAGCCCCGGGACACTGACGCTAGTCAAATGGGGACCCGATGCAGTGGAACCCTGCTTGGGAGTGAAGCTCAAAGGAAAGCACTGCAGGGGTGGATAATAAAACTTGTGGTGATTATCAGATCATACATATGCAATATCCTGTTTTGCTCATTAGCGAACTCACTGATGTAATGCAGGTGCTGTTGTCTGAATTCTGAGATCTGCAGCTGGCTGTCACGCTGGCGCCCCTGCAAAGGTGGGTGCAGATTGGGGGGAAGCGAACTATCCTGGGTTACCGTGACAATAAGATAAAACATGCTTGGGACTCTACATTATTCAGGTGGGAAGAAGGGAACTATCCCAGGTTACCATAACAACAAGATAAGATGTGCTTGGGACTCTGCATACTCGGATGGGGAAGGAAAACTATCTTGGGTTACCGTAACAAAGTCTTCTCGCGCCCTACCATGGGTACATAACATTTGAGAGAATCATGCTCCTTTACAGTATCTCAAGTTGGTCCTTGTCCTGGTTTCAGCTGGGATAGAGTTAATTTTCTTTCTAGTAGCTGGTATGGTGCTGTGTTTTGGATTTAGTATGAGAATAATGTTGATAACACACTGATGTTTTGGCTGTTGCTAAGCAGTCAAGGACTTTTCAGCTTCTCATACTGGCCTGCCAACAAGAAGGCTGGAGGCGCACAAGAAACTGGGAGGGGACACAGCCAGGACAGCTGACCCAAACTGGCCAAAGGGCTATTCCATACCATATGACGTCATGCTCAGCATATAAACTCAGGGGAGTTGGCTGGGGCGCAGCTGCTGCTCAGGGACAGGCTGGGCATCGGTCAGTTGGTAGTGAGCAACTGTTTTTCATTTGCATCGCTTGTCTTTCTTGGGTTTTATTTCTCTCTCTTTTTGTTATTTTCCTTTTTGTTACAATTCATTATTATATTATTATATTATTATATTATTATATTATTATTTTATTTCAATTATTAAACTGTTCTTATCTCAACCCACAAGTGTTCTCTCTTTTACTCTTCTGATTCTCTCCCCCATCCCACTGGGGGGGGTGAGCAAGCGGTTTTGTGGTGCTTAGTTGCCAGCTGGGGCTAAACCACAACAGTCCTAAAAATTAATGCACCAGTATTTTTTTTCTTTGTCTTGGCTTATAGCAGTAAAATCAAACTTCTAGAGAATACCCAGCAATCATTAGGAGAATATATCTTCTTACAGTCTTATTACAAAGTTTATGTACAAATTTAAAATCAACTAATAAAGTATATTGAAATAGTGATTCATCTCACTAAGTTCATTTTGTGATAGTCATATTTTAGTAGTTGTGACCTGTGGAGAGCCCACGCTGGAGCAGGGGAAAATTGTGAGGAGGAAGGAGCAGCAGAGAGGAACTTTTCTGAACTGACTGCAAGCCCTCGTTCCCCATCCCCCCTGGGCTGCCTGGGGTGGGGGAAGGTAAAGGTAGAGGAGTTGGGAATGAAGGAGTGAAGTTGAGCCTGGGAAAAAGGGGTGTGTGAGGGGGAAGGTGTTTTAATTTTTGTCTTTGTTTCTCACTATCTGACTCTATTTTAATTGTCAATAAATTAAATTAATTTTCCTCTAGTCGAGTCTGTTTTGCCTGTGACAGTAATTGATAAGCAGTCTCCCTGTCTTTATCTTGACCCATGAGCTTTTTCATCTTATTTTCTCCCCCTGTCCTGTTGAGGAGGGGGAGTGAGAGAGCGGCTGGGTGGGCATCTGGCAGCCAGCCATGATCAACCTACCACAGGTTGGTTGGCTTATGTAACCTGAGGACAGAAATGAAAACTATAGGAAAAAAATACATGCATGCATATTGGAACAAAACAAAACAAAATTAATTTAATTATAATGAGAAAAAAGACATTCCATTTGGAAGTAAAACATACACCAAATTATATTTCTAGACACAAAGGAGAGAGAACTTGGAAAAATGCATTTAAAATTCTCCCTAAAGAGGTGACTCTTTAACACCGTCAACTAGCTTTAAACTTCTTGAAGATAATCTGGTATCCATCACATCCATATCTTAAAAGACTATAAAAAGCCTAAATTTTTATTATTTAATATTGTTCTACACACTATTTGCCATGCAATGTTAGAGACCAGTTTTGGAACTGAGAGTGGAGATTTTCCTCCATAAAATAAAAATACATCTTCTGATTTCAGTAGGGCCAGAAATTTTATGAAGAGGTATGAAAATTAATTCACTTCTATCATAATATGTGTGTGTTTTATAAGCACTTTAACCATTTATTTCTTTTTTTGCCTTCAAATTCTAGTTGTGCAAATACTTTGTTTATAAACTTTGTATTACTGTCTACGCTTTCATATGGACATAGCACTTTCCACCTTTTCTTGCTCATCATCTTATTCACTCAGATGACTTACTTGATTTGTCTTCTATAAGTACTCTTGTGTTTGACTGGACATGAGGGCCCTGAATCTCTTCAGATACATACCCACACAAATATGATTTTTCTAACATTACACCAATGTGAAAGAATAAACAGGCCCACAGTTTTCCATCTTCTGAACGCGGAAAATGTAAGATCTATTCAAGCTATAACTTTGAGATAATGTTCATTTTCAGGCTGTCCAATAAAAGCAATGCACCAATACTGGGACTTATCTGTCTCACTGAAAGCTTTTATAACATATCGCACATATCTCATCATTACATTCTGTACAATCTCAGAATATCACATGGGAAACTTTTAAAAGTCCTATCACCTGCCCTACCAATCCCTTAAAGAAAGAAACATACATAAACAAGCAAACAAGCATTTACTATCTTTCAAATTGTCAGACGTAGAAATATTATACACCATCATGTAAGAGTGTAACACTGGATGAAAGGGAGTAAGCATTTCTTCTGTTGCCTAAGAGTAGGGCAGGATTTCATACTCACAAGATAGATTTAAGTTAAGTTATTTTCTGCAGACATGCCAAACATCAAAGGATAGTATCTTGGCCTGTGTACTGGGTCTGGCTGGGATGGAGTTAACTTTCTTCATAGTAGCCCGTATGGTGCTGTATTTTAGATTTGTGAACAAAATGGTGTTGATAACACACCAATGTTTTGGTTGTTGCTGAAAGGTGCTTGCACGGTGTCAAGGCTTTCTCTTTTTCCCTCTCTGTCCCTGCAGCAAGTTGGCTGTAGGTGGGCAAGAGATTGGGAAGGGACGTAGCTGGGACAGCTGACCCGAATTGATCAAAGAAATATTCCATACCATATAACATCATGCTCAGCAGTAAAAACTGGTGTAGAGGAAAAAGAAGGAAGAGTTTTGGCTTCCAAGGTGGCCATTGCTCAGAGACTGGCTGGGCATTGGTCTGTTTGTGAGATGTGGTGAGTGATTGCCTTTGCGTTGCTTTTTTCCTCTCTTTCCTTCACATATTAAAATTTATCTTGATCCACAAGTTTTCTTGCTTTGTTCTTCCTATTCTCTCTCCCATCCAGCTGGGGGGGGAGGGTAGTGAGTGAGTGGCTGTGTGGGTGCTTGGCTGCTGGCCAGGATCAACCTACCACAGCCTGATAAGTATCCAGTCCATTGTCTAAGGAATAAAGGTATTCTACTAGTGACTCTGTACTGAACACTGCTAGATAATTTAAATATATCATTTAAAATTAAAATGCATCTCAAAAAGTTTTAGGTCTGTCTTCTGTGAATTTCTTTGCAGAGGAAATAGTTCTATAAGCAGACTTTATTAAAGAATTCAGGTGTTCACAAAAAGAAAGGTTCCATTTACGTACTGAATACCTGCAATAACTGATAATTTTTCCTTTCCTTTACAAAGAATACTACTATTTTGTGCAACAACATATTGACTTGCTAGTAATAAGTTTGTAGACTGTGCAAGCTATTTCAAAACAGAGTTAGTGAATGTAACTTTTTAGGGAGTGGGGTGAAGTGGTTTGGCATAATCCTGGACATTTTATTTACAACAGAAATACATGTATGTTATTGGATAACTCATACCCAGTCTCTTTACTTTAAAAATATCTTTATAAAGGTGGGTTCTGTATTAATAGACAAATACTACAGCAAATAGGTCTCTCTCACATATACAATGTTATCTAATAATGAAATAGAAGAATAAGAATGAACAACTGGACAACAACTAGCCTAAAAGCAATTAGGAGGTGCTTTCATTGCCTAAAGAAAGGAAAAAACACTTTTAGCTTTTTATGTGGACTTCGTGAGTGTTCTGCTGGGAACTGGAACCTAACCATAGCAATATAACCATTCAGTTATGAAGAAGTTAATACACAGCTTAATATAGACTGCTATTTGCCAAATGCTGGCACTGCTGAAATGAATGCTATTGTCGGGAGTGGGTTAAACATAATTGAAATATGTGTGCAATAGCTGCCTTCCATTAGGGATAAACACAAGAAATGTTTGTATAAACAACTCTGCAGCACCAGCTAGCTCACAGTGCCAACATTACTTTCCCTGAAACTTGAGCAAATGCTTGTAATTACAGCTGTGGTGGGTTGACCCTGGTTGGATGCCAGGTGCCCACCAAGCCACTCTATCACTCCCCCTCCTCAGCTGGACAGGGGAGAGAAAACATAACAAAAGACTCCTGGGTCAAGATAAGGACAGAGAGAGATCATTCACCAATTACTGTCACAGGCAAAAACAGACTCAACTCGAGAAAAATTAATTTATTACGAATCAAATCAGAGTAGGATAATGAGAAATAAAAACAAATCTTAAAAGCACCTTCCCCCCACCCCTCCCTTCTTCCCAGACTCAACTTCACTCCTGATTTCTCTACCTTCTCCCCCTGAGCAGCGCAGGGAATGGGGGTTGCGGTCAGTTCATCACACGTTGTCTCTGCCACTCCTTCCTCCTCACACTCTTCCCCTGCTCCAGTGTGGGGTCCCTCCCATGGGAGACAGTCCTCCACGAACTGCTCCAGTGTGGGTCCTTGCACAGGGTGCAGTCCTTCAGGAACAGACTGCTCCAGTGTGGGTTCCCCATGGGGCCATGGGTCCTGCCAGAAAACGTGCTCCAGGCTGGGCTCCTCTCCATGGGGCCATAGTTCCTGTCAGGAGCTTGCTCCAGCGTGGGCTCTCCATGGGCTGCAGCTTCCTTCAGGGCACATCCACCTGCTCTGGCGTGGGGTTCCACACAGGCTGCAGGTGGATATCTGCTTCACCATGCACCTCCATGGGCTGCAGGGGGACAACCTGCCTCACCATGGTCTTCACCACAGGCTGCAGGGGAATCTCTGCTCCAGCACCTGGAGCACCTCCTCCCCCTCCTTCTTCACTGACCTTGGTGTCTGCAGAGTTGTTTCTCTCACATATTCTCACTTCTCTCTCTCCCAGCTGCCATTGCACAGAGTTTTTTTCCCCTTCTTAAATATGTTATCACAGAGGCGCTACCACTGTCGCTGATTAGGTCGGCCTTGGCCAGCAGCGAGTTTGTCTTGGAGCTGGCTGGCATTGGCTCTATCGGACATAGGGGAAGGTTCTAGCATGTTCTCACAGAAGCCACCCCTGTAGCCCCCCCGCTACCAAAACTTTGCCACGCAAACCAAATACAATAACAAGCAAAATAGAAAACACATGGGCTGAGAGGATTTACCACCTCTTGTTCTCTGAAGGCTTGTGTATATGTCAAGGACAGATTGACAGACTAGAGACAGAGCCAAAGGGATGAAAAGGCAAGAGCACAGACTAAGCAAGTCCTGGAAACATGTTTTTTGCACTTTCTGGGCTGAATGTAAAAATATTTTTTAATTGTTTTTGCATATAAAAATCAAAGGTATCTCATTCTGTCAACAGTTTTCTAACCAAAACAGTGTGAAGAGTCAATTTTTTTGCTAAGCATGCAAGTCATAAATAGTAGATACATACCTCTCATGTATACTGACTCTTGTTGAAGAAATGAAACAACTTTAGGGCTGAAATAATCCCTCAGCTAGGAATTCATTGGAATTAATAGTCACATGAAAGTGTTTGTGATTAAAAAAATAAAGTAAAAATGTGTGTGTATATATATATAAAATTTTCATTTAATTATTAACTTGTATCCTGGGCAGAAAATACAAATACTCTACTGAGAATTTGTTTATAACACAAAAATCAAATGGTAGACATTATTTTGAAATGTTGAAAAAAAGACCACAGTTTAGCTATGCTGTTCTGTTCAACTGCTAACTGCATTGGAATTCACAGCTTGTAATGCAATGCACTGCAATTTAGTGGAAATAGAAGTTGTGTGGGCCATTGAATAGACCTTTCTCTTTGATCTCTGGGGTGGTTAGGGACATGTACAAAAAGTGCCTTCCACATAAATTGTCTCTTAGGCCTACCTGTCTCATGTCTTCTGTACGTCGCTTACTTTTTAATTGCAGTGGGCAATCTTTGTAATAATGAAAATATTTTGATAAGGGAAAGATCTACCATGTATTGAAATATATCATTCTCTCTTGGAGCATTAAAAAAGCCCAAAAGCCTATTGGATGTGTTCCTCTTGATACCAATAGTTCAGAGCTCTGTTTATAGAGATCATAAGATTTTAAATGTTCCTTTTTGAACAATATTTTTTAACCTGCCATTGGTTTGATGCAGAGATTATAAACATAATGCTTCTTCCTGCTACTTGCAAGGTTATCAGTCCTGAGCTGACATAATTTCATTAAGGGATAACAAGTGACTCAAGTCACTCAAGTAGAAGCCTGCTAGTTTGGGGCATTTTTATTTGATATTTCTGTGCCACATTCAAAATCACAGTGCTAACATATCACTCAGAAGGTTCTTGACACAGTGAATGAATGGTTAAAAAACAAAAGATGATAAACCAACGCACCTCTGTTAAAGAGAAAAAAGTTTTCTGACAGGATTCCTAACTGAGAGTCATTTAATCAACAGCAGTAGTATAGGTATCACTGATATAGAAGATAAGAAGTGACAGGTACAGAACTGGCCCCAACACAGAGCCCTGGGGAACACCGCTTGTGACTGGCCGCCAACTGGAGTAAACTCCATTCACCACCACTCTTTGGGCCCGGCCATCCAGCCAGTTCTTTACCTGTCCAAGCCATGAGGAGCCAGTTTCTCCAGGAGAATGCTGTGGGAAACCGTGTCAAAGGCTTTGCTGAAGTCTACATAGACAACATCCACAGCCTTTCCCTCATCCATTAGGCGGGTCACCTTGTCGTAGAAGGAGATCAGGTTGGTCAAGCAGGACCTGCCTTTCCTGAACCCATGCTGGCTGGGCTTGATCCCTTGGTTATCCTCTACATGCCGTGTGATGGCACTCAGGATGATCTGCTCCATCAGCTTCCCCGGTACCGAGGTCAGACTGACAGGCCTGTAGTTCCCCGGGTCCTCCTTCCGGCCCTTCTTGTAGATAATGAATTCACAGAAAGACTTTTCACTTCATACTGGCAAATATTGTCTTATTTAATGCTTCAATCTTTAAAGCTATTCATACATAATCATAGAATCATAGAATGGTTTCAGTTGCAAGGGACCTTTAAAGATTACCTAATCCAACCCCCCTGCCATGGGCAGGGACATCTTTCACTAGATCAGGTTGCTCAAACCGCCATCCAGTGTCTCACCACTCTCATTGTAAAAAAATTCTTCTTTATGTCCAAACTAAATGTACCCTCTTTCAGTTTAAAACCATTACCCCTTGTCCTGTCACTACAGGCCTTGGTAAAATGTGTCTCTCCATCTTTCCTATAAGCCCCTTCTAAGTATTGAAAGGCCGCAATAAGGTTTACCAGGAGCCTTCTCTTCTCCAGGCTGAACAACCCCAACTCTCTCAGCCTTTCCTCATAGGAAAGGTGTTCCAGCCCTCTGATCATCTTTGTGGCCCTCCTCTGGACCCACTCTAACAGGTACATGTCTTTCATATGCTGGGGACACCAGAACTGGATGCAGTACTCCACGTGGGGTCTCACCAGAGCAGAATAGAGGGGGAGAATCACCTCCCTTGACCTGCTGGCCATGCTTCTTTTGATGCAGCCCAGGATATGATTTGCTTTCTGCAGCCCCTGGCTCTTCTCTGTTGCTCAAAACTCCATCCTCTTCCTCTACTAAATGTAATTTAAATTTCTGCTTATAAGTCTGGCCATCTTTATATATACTATCCCAATACCCATTTGTAGTGTAAATGCTTCTCTACTTTATGCCATCTGTGCACTTACCAGGGCAGATTATTTTCTGTCCCACAGACTGGTCCTTTAGGAACAGTAAAATACCACTCTCCATTCACCACTCTCTCATTCCTGTCTTTTTTTCATTAGCCTGTCTCTTACCACATTTAAATTCTTTGACTAATCCTTCTATATTTTTATTTTACTAATTATGTGACATATCAAGTTTTTTACTGCATTTATCTTATCAAAGAAAACTATTGGATTAGTCTAACTTTGATCTATGCATAAAGACATGGGAAATCTTATTCTCTTCTTCATTTATCTCTGGTTTTTGATATAATTTTTTTCTAAACCATCACAGTCTACTGAAAAACAAAAATAACGGGCCTGCAATGAGCAGGAGTATTTCCCCCTTTTAATATACTATTTTAAGTAACATAGTAGCACTCTGAATTGATGAATTTCTTAGCAACTCTTCTAGATTTGCAGTCTTGTGCCGGCATTTTCAAATCTAGGAATGGGGACAGTAGTATAGGTACCACTTTTATACAAGATAAAAAGTGACAGGTGCCCTGCCCCCCAGCTTCTAACAGAAATACCACCCACTCCCAGAAGCCTCAGGGGCCATTTGCTCCAGAAGTCACCCCCCTCTTCCAGTCACATGCTCTGTTGTGATTGGCTGGCAGGAATGGCCATCTCTACCAGTTTACCCAGAAGTACCTCAGAACTGAAAGGCTCTTCCCCTATTTACACAGGAGCTGCGATTTTATGACAAGGCACCACCATTTTATGGCAGGGAGCTGCCATTTTGCTACATGTCATTGTGGTAGGTTGACCTTGGCTGGCCATCAGGTATCCACCAAGCTGCTCTATCACTCCCCCTACTCAACAAGATGGGGGGGGGGGGGGGGAAGAAAATGCAACAAAAAGCTTGTGGGTCAAGATAAGGACAGGGAGATCACTTACCAATTACCGTCATGGGCAAAACAGACTTGACTTGGGGAAATTAATGTACTTTATTACCAATCAAATCAGAGTAGGATAACGAGAAACAAGAACAAGTCTAAAAACACCTTCCCCCCACCGCTCCCTTCTTCCCAGGCTCAGCTTCACTCCCCTCTCTTCTACCTCCTCCCCTTGAGTGGTGCAAGGAGATGGGTAATGGGGGTTGCAGGTCCCTCTCTGTGTAACACCTTGAAATCCAGTTTTCAGTTCACGGGCCCATTGGCTTGTTCTGCAGTCTGGTAAAGTGGGGGACCATGACCCGGACTTTTACTTTTGTTTAATTTCTTTCCATTCACATTTAAACTTTAATTTTCATTCCATTAGCTCTTATTAAAGAATGTTTTATCCACTGTATACCTATGTTTTTATGGCTACATATATTTAATTTCTATAGCTTTATAAATATGTGTATATATAAATATATACACATATATACATATATAGCAGTGTATATATATAAAAAAATAGTGTATAAATAGTGTATGTAGTGTTATAGTGTACATAGTATACTATATGATAAGAATATAAATTGTGTATAAAATAGGGTATAGTCTAAGTAAATAAAATATATATTTATATATATTTGTACATGCCTTTATATCTATTTCTATATATGTATATATTGCATGTGTGTATATATATATATTTTATATCTGAGCATTTCTTGGTCCAAAGGAAACAGGCAGCCAATCACAGGGCTGCCTAAGAACACATGGTTATGACAGTGTCAAGAAATGGCTGTCAGAAAATCACAATGCAGTATGAAAACACCTGGGGAATGACACTATCAAAAGTGGCAGCCTCCCTGTATGTAAGGACAGGGGGCTTCCTTTTCTAATGTGCTTCTGGGTACACAGTGAGGGGCAACTAGTCCTGCCAGCCAATCACAGGGTTACCTGAGAACACATGGGTATGACACTGTCCAGAAATGGCCATCAGCCAATCACAGAGCAATATGACATGTAACAAAATAGCAGCTCCCTGCCATAAAACGGTGGTGCCCTGTCATAAAATCGCAGCCCCTGTGTAAATAGGGGAAGAGCCTTCCAGTTCTGAAGGACTTCTGGGAAAAACAGTAGAGATGGCCATTCCTGCCAGCCAATCACAACAGAGCATATGACCGGAAGACGGGAATGACTTCTGGAGCAAATGGCCCCTGAGGCTTCTGGGAGTGGGTGGTATTTCTGTAAGAAGCTGGGGGGCAGGGCATCTGTCACTTTTTATCCTGTATAAAAGTGGTACCTATACTACTGGGGACGCTTTTGTTACCCTGTATGAATTCACCAATCCTTTGAGTTCTGCTTCTACCTCAGCAGCAGTAACTTTCATTCCCTACTATTAATTCTATTAACCATCCTGTCTTTATCCCAATCGTCATCTTCAACATCACTGTCTTCTCTGAGTATTTTATTAGTTTGGAGCCATACTTAATATATTTCATTTTCCTGCCTCACTGCACAGTTTTACCACAAGTTTTACACTATTTTCTCTTCATCTATACAACTAAAAACCATTTCCCAAAAAATTCCACACAAGAAGAGGCACTACCAACATTGCTGATTGGCTCAGCTTTGGCCAGTGGCAGGTCCGTCTTGGAGCCAGCTGGAAGTGGCTCTGTCCCACATGGGGGCAGCTCCTGGTGTCTTAGAATCATAGAATTGTTTAGGTTGAAAAAGACCTTTAAGATAATCGAGTCCAACCGTAAACCTAATTCTGCCAAGTCCACCACTAAACCATGTCCCTAAGCACCACATCCAAAAATGTCTTTTAAATACCTCCAGGGATGGCGACTCAACCACTTCCCTGGGCAGCCTGTTCCAATGCTTGACAAACCTTTTGGTGAAGAAAATTTTCCTAATATCCAATCTAAACCTCCCCTGGCGCAACTTGAGGCCATTTCCTCTCGTCCTATCACTTGTTACCTGGGAGAAGAGACCGACACCCACCTCGCTACAACCTCCTTTCAGGTAGTTGGAGAGAGCAATAAGGTCTCCCCTGAGCCTCCTTTTCTCCAGACTAAACAACCCCAGTTCCCTCAGCTGCTCTCCAGAAGGCTTGTTCTCCAGACCCTTCACCAGCTTTGTTGCCCTTCTTTGGACATGCTCTAGCACCTCAATGTCCTTCTTGTACTGAGGGGCCCAAAACTGAACACAGTATTCGAAGTGCGGCCTCACTAATGCTGAGTGCAGGGGGATGATCACTTCCCTAGTCCTGCTGGCCACGCTATTTCTGATACAAGCCAGAATGCCATTGGCTTTCTTGGCCACCTGGGCACACTGCTGGCTCATATTCAGGCGGCTGTCAACCAACACTCCCAGATCCTTTTCCGCCGGGCAGCTTTCCAGACACTCTTCCCCAAGCCTGTAGCATTGCATGGGGTTGTTGTGACCCAAGTGCAGGACCCAGCACTTAGCCTTGTTGAATCTCATACAATTGGCCTCGGCCCATTGATCCAGTCTGTCCAGGTCCCTCTGCAGAGCCTTCCTCCCCTCAAGCAGATCGACACTCCCACACAACTCGGTGTCATCTGCAAACTTACTGAGGGTGCACTCGATCCCCTCATCCAGATCATTGATAAAGATATTAAACAGAACTGGCCCCAACACAGAGCCCTGGGGAACACCGCTTGTGACCGGCCGCCAACCAGAGTAAACTCCATTCACCACCACTCTTTGGGCCCGGCCATCCAGCCAGTTCTTTACCTGTCCAAGACATGAGGAGCCAGTTTCTCCAGGAGAATGCTGTGGGAAATGGTGTCAAAGGCTTTACTAAAGTCTAGGTAAACAACATCCACAGCCTTTCCCTCATCCACTAAGCGGGTCACCTTGTCGTAGAAGGAGATCAGGTTGGTCAAGCAGGACCTGCCTTTCATAAACCCATGCTGCCTGGGCCTGATCCCCTGGTTGTCCTGTACGTGCCGTGTGATGGCACTCAAGATGATCTGCTCCATAACCTTCCCCGGCACCGAGGTCTGGCTGACAGGCCTGTTGTTCCCTGGATCCTCCTTCTGGCCCTTCTTGTAGATGGGTGTCACATTTGCTAATCTCCAGTCAGCTGGGACCTCCCTGGTTAGCCAGGACTGCTGATAAAGGATTGAAAGCGGCTTGGTGAGCAGTTCTGCCAGCTCCCTCAGTACCCCTGGGTGGATCCCATCAGGCCCCATAGACTTGTGAGTGTCTAAGTGGTGCAGCAGGTCGCTAACCATTTCCCCTTGGATTATGGGGGCTTTTTTCTGCTCCCTGTCCCCGTCTTCCAGCTCAGGCATCTGGGTACCTCGAGAACAACTGGTCTTACTATTAAAGACTGAGGCAAAGAAGGCATTAAGTATTTTTCCTCATCCTTTGTCACTATGTTTCCCCCTGCATCCAATAAAGGATGGAGATTCTCCTTAGCCCTCCTTTTGTTGCTAATGTATTTATAGAAACTTTTTTTTATTGTCTTTTATGGCAGTGGCCAGATTAACTTCTAGTTGGGCTTTGGCCCTTCTAATTGTCTCCCTGCATAACCTCACAACATCTTTGTAGTCCTCCTGAGTTGCCTGCCCCTTCTTCCAAAGGTCATAAACTCTCCTTTTTTTTCCCTGAGTTCCAGCCAAAGCCCTCTGTCAGCCAGGACGGTCTTCTTCCCCACCGGCTCATCTTTCGGCACGTTGGGACGGCCTGCTCCTGCGCTTCAAGATTTCCTTCTTGAAGGATGTCCAGCCTTCCTGGACTCCTTTGCCCTTCAGGACTGCTTCCCAAGGGACTCTCTCAACCAGACTCCTAAACAGGCCAAAGTCTGCCCTCCGGAAGTCCAAGATGGCAGTTCTGCTGACCACCCTCCTTACTTCTCCAAGAATCAAAAACTCTATCATTTCGTGATCGCTATGCCCAAGACAGCCTCCAACCATCACATCACCCACAAGTCCTTCTCTGTTCACAAACAACAGGTCCAGCGGGGCACCTTCCCTCGTTGGCTCACCAGCTGTGTCTTCCACACACTCCAGGAACCTCCTAGACTGTTTCCTCTCTGCTGAATTGTATTTCCAGCAGATGTCCGGTAAGTTGAAGTCCCCCACGAGAACAAGGGCTAGCCATTGTGAGACTTCTCCCAGCTGCTTATAGAATATTTCATCTGCCTCTGCATCCTGGTTGGGTGGTCTGTAACAGACTCCCACCATGATATCTGCCTTGTTGGCCTTTCCCCTGATTCTTACCCATAAACACTCAACCCTTTCATCACCATCATCAAGCTCTAGACAATCAAAACACTCCCTAACATACAGGGCTACCCCACCGCCTCTCCTTTCTTCCAGTTGTGCGAGTCATCCCACCATGTTTCTGTGATTGCAACTATATCATAGTTTTCCTGCTGCACAATGGCTTCCAGCTCCTCCTGTTTGTTGCTCATGCTGCGTACATTGGTGTAGATGCACTTCAGCTGGGCTATTGATCCTGCCACCTTTTTGGGGGGAAGGAGCCCTAATTCCTATGTGACCATTCTTAGGCGCTTCCATGGTTTCTAACACATCCATAACCCTTTTGTCTTTGCTGCTGCATGGATCTCCATCCCCTACCTCCACTGAGACAGCAGATGGAAGGACCTCGCTAGCACATCGTTCCTCAAACATTGGCGTGCCGCCCTCAGGCTTATATCTAGCAGGCCTGGTTTTATCTCTTTCCCCTTTCAAATCTAGTTTAAAGCTCTTTCAATGAGCCCTACTAACTCCTGTGCAAAGATCCTTTTCCCCCTTTGAGACAGGTGTACCCCATCTGTCGCCAGCAGGCCTGGTGTCATGTAGACTGACCCATGATAAAAACACAAAATTCTGCTGGTGACACCAGGCTTGGAGCCAGGTATTGATCTGCTGGCTCTTCCTGTTTCTTCCCTCATCATTCCCTGCAACTGGAAGGATAGGGGAGAACACTACTTGTGCTCCTGATCCCTTAACCAGTCATCCCAAGGCCCTGCAGTCTCTCTTGATTGCCCTCGGACTTCTAGTTGGAACTTCATCGCTGCCTACCTGAAAAATCAATAATGGATAGTAATCTGAGGGCCTTACCAGGGTAGGAATTTTTCTCTTCACATCTTTTACCCAGGCCCCAGGGAGACAGCAGACTTCCCTAAGAAGTGGGTCCAGTCGGCATATTGGGCCTTCTGTTCCCTTCAGAATGGAGTGTCCTATGACAATGACCCATCTTTTTTTCTTTATGGAAGCAGTTTTGATGCAGGGTGTAGGCCGACTTAACCTTGGCGACACCTCCAAGCTAGATGAACCATCGTCCTCGTTATTGTTCGGTTCCACTTGCAGAGCCTCATACCTATTATGCAAGGGCACCTAGGAAGGTGGGGTAGTCACGGAGGAGACGCGCCTGCTGCACCAGGCAGGAACTTGTCACCATTGCCCCCTATCCCTTCTCACAGAAGCCACCCCTGCAGTCCCCCGGCTACCAAAACCTTGCCATGTAAACCCTATACACCCTTTCATTCCATCCTCAGGTAAATTCATTGTAAAGAAATTCCACATAGAATAGCTACTGTATGTTTTTAAATTGGTGGGATATATTAATTGTTTTTAGGTTTAAGATGTTAATGTTTATGCAAAGTTCCTTAAGTAATAGTACCTACTTTTAAATATAATATAGTATAATATGAATATAAGTATTCTTTTTTATTTTATGAGCACTTTCTCAAAATATTTAACTTGAAAGACTTTAAAATTCTGCCCATCTGTAGAACCTGCTCTGATTTTCTTGTCTATTTTCCTAGATTTTTCCACAGTAGATAGGTTGCTAAATTCTTGCTACAGATGCTTTATGTTTATTTTCATTGCTTGCATGCTGAAGGGAAAAAACCTCCACAAAACCACAAACTATTTTAGTAAATGTATCTTAAGATTATAGAAATCTTAAGAACTAACCATACCTTCAAGTTCAGTTATGAAGATGTGAAATAGTTCATGACTTGCAGCAGCCATAGTCTCCTGTCTCCAGACAACTTAAAAGCTGATATGGAAAGGTACAGAACTGCATGGAACTCCTGTTTTCGGATTACCACAAAAAACATATATCCATATGAACTCCATACATAATAACTAGAAACAGCAGCTGCTTAGGTAAGGCTGCCCTATCCTAATATAAGAACTCTCAGAAGAGTAACAATGCTTCTCTGCCTCTCAGTTTCTCCATCTACAACATCAAGATTTCAATTTTTTTTTAAAGTACTTAGAGTACTCTTTATTAGATGATAGCCTGGTCCCTACTCTGAGTAGGGGTTTGTACCAGATGACCTCGAGGTCCTTTCCAATGTAAATTATTTTATGATTCTATGACTATACTCCACTACCATGTCTAACTTGTGACGCTTTCCTAACTGTAAAAAAGCCAGAAAAGTCTGTTTACTCATCTTCCTTGCATATGAGAACCAGTAAACAAATGGGAGGAAATGAAAGGAGACATCATTCATGGAACAGAAGTTGAGAGATATATAATAAAAGAAGAAAAAAGAATATATGCAAGATCAGGGCTGCATAATGTAGCACTTGAAAAACTAAGACAAGAAATGTGGGCTCCATGACTTTGGGCTCCATCTGTTATGGTGGTCACTCAGGACAGGAGAGGTGGTGTGTTGCGTGGAGTTTCTGGGCACCAAAGCCAGCTCAGATCTGGTCACTGCTGCACTTGCACTGCTTCTTGTAAGGCTTGTCCTCCATTGGTTCAGGTGGTTCCTGCTATGGCACTTCCTATAACATGCAACTCAAACCCCGGGTTACAACAATTTAAAGGTATTTAAATTACAGTCTCCACCCTGGTCCCTTTAGACCAGACCATCAGGTTTAATATTGCAATGAACACCTCCCCTTGCCCCTGCTCCAGCGTGGACTTATCCATGTACCACAATTCCTTAGGGGAGTACCTGCTCCAGTGTGGCGTTATCTATGAGCCACAGTCTCTTCAGGGGTATACCTGCTGCGACAGGGACTTATTCACAGCCACAGTCGCTTCGAGGTGCACCTGCTCTGGCGTGGCCTTATCCATGGGCTGCAATGCCTTCAGAAGCATACCAGCTCCAGCATGGCCTTACCCACAGCCACAGTCCCTTCAGGAGTAAATCTGCTCCAACATGGCATTCCCATGGCTGCAGCCCCTTCAGGGGTGTACCTGCTGTGACATGAACTTATCCACGGCCACAGACGCTTCGAGGTATTCCAGCATGACCTCATGCACAGCCACAGACGCTTCAAGGTGTACCTGCTCTGGCATGGACTTATCCATGGGCACAGACACTTCGGGGTGTCCTGCTCCCATGTGGGCTCATCCACAGGTCACAGTCCCTTCGACTCGAGTTCACACTGGAGTTCCAGCCTGTCCAGTACAGCAGCACAGAAACAGCAGCGATGCCCTGGCCATCTGCCAGCCCAGGCATATGGCCATTGCTGTTATCAGAATGTTCCCAGGCACAGCAGAGTAAGATGATAAGCAGTACAGCAGAACAGCAAGCAGCAAAAGCAAAAAGCAGCCACTAACGAGCACTAGACTGTAATATACAGTAAGGCAAGCAAGCCCCATGGCAAGCACAGGAGCCTGTCAGTTAATAGCTAATCAGCAATAACAGCTATAAATTCCATCTAGCACATTCCAATCAAATTCTCGAACCCTTCGAGCCCCATGTTGGGTGCCAAAAAGGACTGTTGTGGTTTAACCCCATCCGGCAACTAAGCACCACACAGCTGCTCGCTCACTCCCCACACAGTGGGATGGGGAGAGAATCGGAAGGGTAAAAGTGAGAAAACTCATGGGTTGAGATAAAGACAGTTTAATAGGTAAAGCAAAAGCCGCGCACACAAGCAAAGCAAAACAAGGAATTCATTCACTACTTTCCATTGGCAGGCAGGTGTTCAGCCATCTCCAGGAAAGCAGGGCTCCATCATGCATAACGGTTACTTGGGAAGACAAACGCCATCACTCCGAACATCCCCCCCTTCCTTCTTCTTCCCCCAGCTTTATATGTTGAGCATGACATCATATGGTGTGGAATAGCCCTTTGGTCAGTTGGGGTCAGCTGTCCCAGCTGTGTCCCCTCCCAACTTCTTGTACACCCCCAGCCTACTGCTGGTGGGGCAGTGTGAGAAGCAGAAAAGGCCTTCACTCTGTGTAAGCACTGCTCAGCAATAACGAAAGCATCCCTGTGTTATCAACACTGTTTTCAGCACAAATCCAAAACATAGCCCCATACTAGCTACTATGAAGAAAATTAACTCTATCCCAGCCAAAACCAGCACACCTAGCAGTCATTAATCTTGTCACTTCCACCTTCTGCTTGTGAATGGTAACCAAGTCTCTATATAAATTGGTCTTTGTAACTGTTTCTTGCTTTTATTCACAAATAAAAGGAAATTCAAATTCAGAATGAAAGAAAAGGAACATTTTCATTAAGAGCATATAAGTTGTTTGAATGGTGGTGTTTGTACTAAATCTATTTTAAAAGTATCTCAGAACTGACAGACCAGCCTGCAGCTTTGAATTAATTCTCTGTAATAAGAACAATTAAACAATTAAACATACTGGCCTGGATAAAGCTAGTAATATTGCTCCTATACTTCAAGTTTAAAGATGTATTTCATAATATAACAGTCTGATTATCTGACAAATATTTTAAGACAAGTGGAAATACTTTAATTTGAGTGATAAATGGCAGTTAATTCCCACATAAGGCACTGAAGATTCTAAAATAAAAATACCTTCAACCTCTACTCACTAAAACTACAGGGATGTTTCTGGTGAACTTAGGTGCCAAGTGCGGACTCACTGCTGCAATCAGTGTGGAACTTAGTTGTCCTGGGATGTTAGATTTTTTTCTTTATTTTACCAGAGTGGAAAAACATATTGGGAACTAAACCTTTACTTTTCACTCTAGCAATAATTAATTAATAATGCTTATGGATTAATTTAGATACTAAAAGTAACTGTCACAACTCTAAAATATTAACTCATTACATGCCATGGTACCGCTTCTGAATATTGTCAAAGTTTTTAAGGAATAGGTGACCTTTTTTGTGTGTTTCCCCAAAACATGAATAATATTCATTCTCTGTGTTCTCTGTGTCATTTTCAAGTTGCTTCTGGCTTCTTTCTTTGTATCCCTTTCTTGAAAATCCAGCTGGTGGTGTTATTCTTCCATGTATCTTGCTTCGGTCCATTTCCTTCCATTCCTTAAAATAATTTTTAATGAAGTATTTTGCCTGTTAGGCTAGGTATGAGCAAGACAAGAACATGAATTTTAAGTCAGGGAAAACTGTGGGAAACAGGAAAGAAAAGGGGAAGCCAAAGAATATTCATTTTCAAGTCAACTTCTGCTGTGACTCATGTCTTACCAGTCTCTGAATTCCTTTGGTTAGGGTCAGTTCAGGCCTAGAGGAAAGAGATTTCAGAAGAATAAATAAATGAAAACATATGTAATTGCAGAAAGGAGCAGAAAGGTTGAGATTTCACTGTGCAACAACATCCTAATGCTAGTGCATGCTAAAAATTATATGTTCTTCTCAAAGTTTTGTGGCTTGCTAACCTCTTTGGTGCTACCAATTCATAACTGGTTATATCAGTCCTGTGGAAAGAACATTATCAGCCTCCATTTAAAAGGGCTGTCTTGTAGTTGCAAGACTTGAGCCTAGGAAGAGCTGGCATTCAAGAAAACAGCTAGGTTTCAAAGACTTTTGCTCCTAGCAAAAATAGCTGTGGTTCAATAGACAAGATTTTCTCCCCCTGAAGGGCATAAACCACGAGTTTTCCTCTCCACCTATGATCTTATTCAGGCTCTCTAAAAATGTTGCATTGTAAATTTTTGATTTAACATTCATTTGATCCTCTGCAACTTTATTTCCACCTTAACCTTTTTGTTAATGCCTCTTCCACTCCCCCACCTCCTGTGCACCTTGTCTTCCTGCATCATTCAGGGCACATCATAGCAAACAGCGGAATTGGTTTCATTAGGTGAGTGCATTCTGCCTTGCTGTTTAAATGTAATGAAAGATAAAAACCATTGTGAATGAACATAGATATTTGCAAAATTGCTTCCTGAGAGTAAAAAGTTTTATGAGATTGAAGATAATAAAATGAAAGTTTGCAAGTGTCGTGGTTTAGCCCCAGCCGGCAGCCAAGCACCACGCAGCCGCTCGCTCACTTCCCCCTCCCCCGGTGGGATGGGGGAGAGAATCGGAAAGCAAAAGTAAGAAAACTCGTGGGTTGAGATAAGAACAGTTTAATAATTGGAACAAAATAATAGTAATAATAATAATGAATTATAATGAGAGGGAAAAAAACAACGAGAGAGAGAGAGAGAGAGAGAAGAACAAAACCCAAGGGAGGGGAAAAAAAGGGAAAAAATATATTAAAAAAAAAAAAAATACAACCGCTCACCACCCGCCGACCGACGCCCAGCCAGTCCCCGAGCAGTGATCGCTACCCCCCGGCCAATTCCCCCCAGTTTATATACTGGGCATGACATCATATGGTATGGAATAGCCCTTTGGTCAGTTTGGATCAACTATCCTGGCTGTGCCCCCTCCCATTTCTTGGGCACTTGGCAGAGCATGGGGAGCTGAAGGGGGGGAAGAATCCTTGACCAATGTAAACACCGCTTAGCGACAGCCAAAACATCAGCGTGTTATCAATATTATTCTTATACTAAAATCCAAAGCACAGCACTATACCGGCTACTAGGAAGAAAATTAACTCTATCCCAGCCGAAACCAGGACAGCAAGTCTCTCAATTTTGGGGACAGAGATAGAGATTAGTGTAGCAAATCTATTATAATTTTTTTAATTTAGACAAAAATCAATATTCAGAGAAAAAAAAGAAGACAGGACATAATTTCTATATATTTATCAGAAATTTACTGCTAATTTCTATCTCAGTTTTATGGCATTACTGTTGAACTGCTTACTTCTACAGGAAATAAATACTTGAAATGAATTGATCTTTCAAATAGTAGGGTATGCTATCAAAGATAATAAACAATTGTTTGGTTTTTACTTTGCCAGAGAGCTCCTGTACTGGGTCTGGCTGGGATGGAGTTAACTTTCTTCTTAGCAGCCTGTATGATGCTGTGCTTTGCATTTGTGACAAAACAGTGTTGATAACAAACACACCAATGTTTTGGCTTTTGCTGAAAGGTGCTTACACAGCATCAAGGCTTTCTCTTTTTCCCACTCTACTCCCCTCAAGGAGTAGGCTGCAGGTGGGCAGGAGATTGGGAGGGGACACAGCGAGGACACCTGACCCAAATTGATTAAAGGGATATTCCATACCGTATAACATCATATTTGGCAATAAAAGCTGGGGTAGAGGAAGAAGAAGGGCGTGGCATGGCATGGCATGGCATGGCATGGCATGGCGTGGTGAGGTGAGGTGAGGTGAGGTGAGGCGGGGCGGGGTGGGGTGGGGTGGGGCGGGGCGGGGCGGTGTTATGTTTGGCTTCCAAGGTAGCCATTGCTTGGAGACTGGCTGGGCATTGGCCTGTTTGTGGGAGGTGGTGAGTGATTGCCTTTGCGTTGCTTTTTCCCCCCTCTTTCCTTCACGTATTAAACTATCTTTATCTTTATCACAAGTTTTATTGCTTTTGCTCTTCCTATTCTCACCCCTATCCAGCTGGGGGGAAGGGCAGTGAGTGAGCGGCTGTGTGGGTGCTTGGCTGCTGGCTGGGGCCAACCTACAACAGCTGTTAATAATCTCTTAGCATCCTCTTTTGTTCTCACATACTCACTATCATCAGCATAGTGATGGGGGGGGGGGGGGGGGAGGAGGTAGAAGAGTTGGGAGTGAAGTTGAACCTGGGAAGAAGGGAGGGGTGGGGGGAAGGTGTTTTTAGATTTGTTTTTATTTCTCATTATCCTTCTCTGACTTTTGATTGGCAATAAATTAAATAAATTAATTTCCCTAAGTCGAGTCTGATTTGCCCATGACAGTGATTGCTGAGTGATCTCCCTATCCTTATCTCAATCCACAAGCTTTTTGTCATATTTTCTCCCCCTGTCCTGTTGAGGAGGGGGACTGATAGAGAGGCTTGGTGGGCACCTGGTGGCTAGCCAAGGTTAACCCACCACAAAGGGATTCCCATATTCCAGTCTCCAGAACTTTTTGAATTAACAGTCTAATGTTAAGCAGTCACATAAATATCTGCAATATGCTACAAATATCAGAAAACAGCGTTTTAAGTAAACAAGTTTGAGACTGTGGAGAGAAAACAGTATTTTGCATTCATTTCTTTCACATAAATTCTAATTTTCATAACCTTATGCTTTTACATTTGCGCTTATGGTACAAAAATGTGCTAAGACATAGTGTCCTGGTTTCAGCTGAGATAGAGTTAATTTTTTTTATAGTGAAAATAATAATTGCAAATAAGAAGTGAAGAAAATATAGTGAAGAAAATAATTGCAAGCTTTTTCATATATTAATTTGTGCTTTGTAGTAGGAAATGGTTGAAATGAGTAATTACTTTGAGTGTTGTCGTGGTTTAGCCCCAGCCGGCAGCCAAGCACCACGCAGCCGCTCGCTCACTCCCCCCCCGATGGGATGGGGGAGAGAATCGAAAGAGCAAAAGTAAGAAAACTCGTGGGTTGAGATAATAACAGTTTAATAATTGGAACAAAATAATAGTAATAATAATAATGAATTATAATGAGAGGGGAAAAAAAAACCAATGAGAGAGAGAGAGAGGAACAAAACCCAAGGGAGGGAAAAAAGAGGGAAAAAAAATAATAATATATATATATATATATAAAAAAATTACAACCGCTCACCACCCGCCGACCGACAGCCAGCCAGTCCCCGAGCAATGATCGCTACCGCCCGGCCAACTCCCCCCAGTTTATATACTGGGCATGACATCATATGGTATGGAATAGCCCTTTGGTCAGTTTGGATCAACTATCCTGGCTGTGCCCCCTCCCATTTCTTGGGCACCTGGCAGAGCATGGGGAGCTGAAGGGGAAAGAATCCTTGACCAATGTAAACACCGCTTAGCGACAGCCAAAACATCAGCGTGTTATCAATATTATTCTTATACTAAAATCCAAAGCACAGCACTATACCGGCTCCTAGAAAGAAAACTAACTCTATCCCAGCCGAAACCAGGACAGTATCCACCCCTTATTCTATACCATTTATGTCATGCCCAGGTTCTACCTTTTCTAATACAATTAATCACCACCACTTTTCCTGTCTCTTGGTATGTATATCTATATATGTACACACAATTATCATTCCCTTGGTCTATGGTCCATCCTTCTAAAATGTTTATTAAGTTCATTTAGTCCATGACTTTGGGCTCCATCTGTCATAATATTCCTTCATGGCAGAAGAGATGCTGTGTGATGTTGGGTTGTTGCATGCTGAAGCCAGTTCTGGTTCCATCACCATTGCACGTTGCTTGCTTTCATCGAAGTTCATTCTTCACTAATCTGGGTGATCCTTATTGAAATACCATTGATATGGAGTATAGTAATCATACAAGTGATGATACACAGTATTATATAGCAGTTAACATCATACCATTTAGTTCATTGGCTATTCTCACCCAAAATCAAATCCCCTTGAGGTACACATCTGACTTCCCCATCCTTTCGCATTACCCACCAAGTGCACCCGGGTCCTTGAGCAAAAGCAATCCCACGAATGGGCTTGCCTTTGCCCGAGGCAGGAGTAACCCAGACTGTCTTCCCCAGCATGTTTTTTATGTGCACTACAGGGACCTTATCCCCTTCTACAGTGCGTAAAAGTTTTGATTGGGCAGGGCCAGGTCGATTGACAGATCCTCTAGTGTTAACTAACCAGGTGGCCTTTGCTAAATGTGTATCCCAATGTTTGAACGTCCCACCACCCATTGCTCTCAGTGTAGTTTTTAACAGTCCATTGTATCGTTCAATTTTCCCAGAGGCTGGTGCATGACAGGGGATGTGATATACCCACTCAATGCCATGCTCTTTGGCCCAGGTGTCTATGAGGTTGTTTCGGAAATGAGTCCCCTTGTCTGACTCAATTCTCTCTGGGGTGCCATGTCGCCATAGGACTTGTTTTTCAAGGCCCAAGATAGTGTTCCGGGCAGTGGCATGGGGCACAGGATACGTTTCCAGCCATCCGGTGGTTGCTTCCACCATGGTAAGCACATAGCGCTTGCCTTGGCAGGTTTGTGGGAGTGTGATATAATCGATCTGCCAGGCCTCCCCATATTTATATTTCAGCCATCGCCCTCCATACCACAGAGGCTTTAACCGCTTGGCTTGTTTAATTGCAGCGCATGTTTCACATTCATGGATAACCTGTGCAATAGTGTCCATGGTTAAGTCCACCCCTCGATCACGAGCCCATCTATATGTTGCATCTCTTCCTTGATGGCCTGAGGTGTCATGGGCCCATCGAGCTATAAATAATTCACCCTTATGTTGCCAGTCCAGATCCACTTGAGCCACTTCAATCTTAGCAGCCTGATCCACCTGCTGGTTGTTTTGATGTTCCTCAGTGGCCCGACTCTTGGGTACGTGAGCATCTACGTGACGTACTTTTACAACCAGGTTCTCTACTCGGGCAGCAATATCTTGCCACAGTGCTGCAGCCCAGATGGGTTTGCCTCTGCGCTGCCAATTGTTCTGCTTCAATTGCTGTAACCACCCCCACAGGGTATTCGCCACCATCCATGAGTCAGTATAGAGATAGAGCATTGGCCACTTTTCTCGTTCAGCAATGTCTAAAGCCAGCTGAATGGCTTTAACTTCTGCAAATTGGCTTGATTCACCATCTCCTTCAGCAGTTTCTACCACTTGTCGTATAGGACTCCATACAGCAGCCTTCCACCTCCGATGCTTTCCTACAATACGACAGGACCCATCAGTGAACAGGGCATATTGCTTCTCATTTTCTGGTAGTTTATTGTACAGTGGGGCCTCCTCAGCACACGTCACCTCCTCCTCTGGCGATATTCCGAAATCTTTGCCTTCCGGCCAGTCCATAATTACTTCCAAGATTCCTGGGCGATTGGGGTTTCCTATCCGAGCCCGTTGTGTGATCAGTGCAACCCCCTTACTCCACGTAGCATCAGTTGCATGATGTGTAGAGGGGACCCTCCCTTTGAACATCCAACCCAGCACCGGCAGTCGAGGTGCCAAGAGGAGTCGTGCTTCCGTACCAACCACTTCTGAAGCAGCTCGAACCCCTTCATATGCTGCCAATATCTCTTTTTCAGTTGGAGTATAGCGGGCCTCGGATCCTCTGTATCCCCGACTCCAAAACCCTAAGGGTCGACCTCGAGTTTCCCCTGGTGCTTTCTGCCAGAGGCTCCAGGTAGGGCCATTCTCCCCGGCTGCGGTGTAGAGCACATTTTTTACGTCTTGCCCTGCCCGGACTGGCCCAAGGGCTACTGCATGAACTATCTCCCGTTTAATTTGTTCAAAGGCTTGTCGTTGCTCAGGGCCCCATTTGAAATCGTTCTTCTTCCGGGTCACTTGGTAGAGAGGGCTTACGATCAGACTGTAATTTGGAATATGCATTCTCCAAAAACCCACAACGCCTAAGAAAGCTTGTGTTTCCTTTTTGCTAGTTGGTGGAGACATGGCTGTTATTTTGTTAATCACATCCATTGGGATCTGGCGACGTCCATCTTGCCATTTTATTCCTAAAAACTGGATTTCCTGTGCAGGTCCCTTGACCTTACTTTGTTTTATGGCAAAACCGGCTTTCAGGAGGATCTGGACTATTTTCTTCCCTTTCTCAAAAACTTCCTCTGCTGTATTGCCCCACACGATGATGTCATCAATATATTGCAGATGTTCTGGAGCTTTGCCCTGTTCCAATGCAGTCTGAATCAGTCCATGGCAAATGGTAGGGCTGTGTTTCCACCCCTGGGGCAGTCGATTCCAAGTGTACTGAACGCCCCTCCAAGTGAAAGCAAACTGTGGCCTGCACTCTGCTGCCAAAGGGATTGAGAAAAACGCATTAGCAATATCAATTGTAGCATACCATTTGGCTGCTTTTGACTCCAGTTCGTATTGCAGTTCCAACATGTCCGGCACGGCAGCACTCAGCAGCGGCGTGACTTCATTCAGGCCACGATAGTCTACTGTTAGTCTCCACTCTCCATTAGACTTTCTCACTGGCCATATGGTACTGTACAAAGGTGAACGAGTCTTACTGATCACTCCTTGGCTCTCCAGTCGACGAATCAGCTCATGGATGGGAATCAGGGAGTCTCGGTTGGTACGATACTGCCTCCGGTGCACTGTTGTGGTAGCGATTGGCACCTGTTGTTCTTCGACCCTCAGCAACCCCACAACAGAAGGGTCCTCTGAAAGACCGGGTAAGGCAGACAGCTGTTCTATTTCTTCCGTCTCCAAGGCAGCTATACCAAAAGCCCACCGGTACCCTTTTGGGTCCTTGAAATACCCTCTCCTGAGGTAGTCTATGCCAAGGATGCACGGGGCCTCTGGGCCAGTCACAATGGGGTGCTTTTGCCACTCATTCCCAGTTAGGCTCACTTCGGCCTCCACTACAGTCAGTTGTTGGGATCCCCCTGTCACTCCACACATACAGATGGGTTCTGCCCCTGTATAGCTTGATGGCATCAGGGTACACTGTGCACCGGTGTCTACAAGAGCTTTATACTCCTGTGGGTCTGATGTGCCAGGCCATCGAATCCACACAGTCCAGTAAACCCGGTTGTCCCTTTCCTCCACCTGGCTGGAGGCAGGGCCGCCCTAATCCTGGTCATAATATTCATTACCCTTTTCTTGTGTATATGAGTCAGGAATTTCTTCATTAAAATCAGGAGTAAAATCAGCCCTCTTACTCTGTCTGGGGAACTGTCCACTGGAAACCGGAGCAGCAATTTTCCTGGAAGAACTCCCTTTGGCGATTGTTTTTCCTTGCAACTCACGTACCCGTGCCTCTAGGGTGGAGGTAGGTTTTCCATCCCACTTCCTCATGTCCTCTCCGTGGTCACGCAAGTAAAACCATAGGGTGCCCCGTGGTGTGTACCCTCTATATCCTCTCTCTTGAGCAGAAGAACGCTGGCTCCGAATAGCTGAGACACTGGTCCGTATAGGTAGGGAGTAGGACAAATCCTCTTTGAACTGTCTGAACTCCTGGGACAGTTCCCGCACAGCTGAGACAAAGGAGGAAGAGATACTTTCTTCATATTCTCGGAGGTTACTAGCAGCTTCATTCACTGTTGGACCGTCTCGATCTTTCCAGGTCAGTATTGCTAGTGAGTTGGCACACGACGGTGGTGCGTTTCGTACCAACTTCCGCCACATGGGTCTTGTGCACTGGACCTCGTCTGGATCTATGGGTGACCGCACGTCGTTCAGGTCACCATAAATCACTTCCAGCACAGCTAGTTCCCTCAGGTACTGGATACCTTTCTCCATGGTGGTCCATTTCCCAGAGCGGTATACAACATCTTCCTTGAAGGGATATCTCTCTCTTATAGCTGACAGGAGTCGCCTCCAGAGGCTGCGGGCTGGTTCCCCTTTTCCAATCGCTTTGTCAATGCCCCCTTCCCTAGAAAGGGATCCCAGCTGCTTGGCTTCCTTACCCTCTAATTCCAGGCTATTGGCCCCGCTATCCCAGCATCGGAGCAGCCAGGTGACAATGTGCTCCCCTGGATGACGGCTGAAATCTTTTCGCATATCTCGCAGCTCACTCAGGGATAGGGATCGGGTAGTTTCGGTCTCATTTACGAGTTCTTCCTCTTCCTCTTCCTGTGATGGCCCTGCTCCTTCATCTTCCCTTTCTAAACGAGCTGACTTTCGCTTCCAGGATTTCTTTTTATGTATAGGGGCGACTGATACTGACACGGGTTCGTTCCCTGTTTGAACCGCAATGCTTGTAACAGAGTTGTCCGGAGCAGCTGCAGCCGCAGTGCCTGTCGCAGGGGGAATCGGAACAGCCGCAGTGCCTGTCGCAGGGGGGGTTGGAGCAGCCGCAGTGCCTGTCGCAGGGGGGGTTGGAGCAGCCGGAGTGCCTGTCGCAGGGGGGGCTGGAGCAGCCGCAGTGCCTGTTGTTTTGTCACCAGATCCTTGAGGGTTCTGAGTAGCGTTGAACAGGGCTCGGTAGGCATGGGCCAGACCCCAGCACATTGCAGCGATTTGTATCTCCTTAGAATTGCCAGAGTCACAGCATACTTTTTCCAAATATTCTACTAATTTTTCCGGATTCAGCACTTGTTCAGGGGTGAAGTTCCAAAACACTGGAGGTGCCCACCGCCCTAGGCATTTGCCCATGCTATTCCACACACCCTGCCACTCATAACTATCCAGCCTTGGGGCAGACCTCTGGATGATATTCTTAAATTGCTTACTAACCCTGGACAAGATCGAAACAATATTCCCAAACAATACCAATACAAGTATCTTAACTACCCAAGGTTGTTCAAAATACTGAAAAGTTACTGTAATGAAGGAGGAAGCATTGTAGAAGAAAGTAGTGAAGGTACAATTCTGCATTTCCTCCATAAAAAACCTCTCAGAGGAAGAAGTATAATTGCGAATTGTCTCCATAAGATGATACCCGACATACAGTAACGGTTTCAGTACAGCACTTAGATACCAAAATAAACACAAGGTCACTGTTTTAATAGCAAATCTCACAGACAAAACATTACCAATTAAAGCAGACCACAGCAAACTGCTAAAACCAACACCAATCTTTAACATATACGGCAAAGAAATGAGCATGGTGCAGATCAGGTAAACCGATGCTAGGAGCAAACGAGTCAACATCACGTCCCACAACTACTAACAGATCTAAATTCCTTAATACGCTCTGGTTAATCTGTTATTATCTCAAACCCTTCGTGCCCCACGTTGGGCGCCAAAAAGGACTGTCGTGGTTTAGCCCCAGCCGGCAGCCAAGCACCACGCAGCCGCTCGCTCACTCCCCCCCCCGATGGGATGGGGGAGAGAATCGAAAGAGCAAAAGTAAGAAAACTCGTGGGTTGAGATAATAACAGTTTAATAATTGGAACAAAATAATAGTAATAATAATAATGAATTATAATGAGAGGGAAAAAAAAACAATGAGAGAGAGAGAGAGGAACAAAACCCAAGGGAGGGAAAAAAAAGGGAAAAAAAATAATAATATATATATATATATATAAAAAAATTACAACCGCGCACCACCCGCCAACCGACACCCAGCCACTCCCCGAGCAATGATCGCTACCCCCCGGCCAACTCCCCCCAGTTTATATACTGGGCATGACATCATATGGTATGGAATAGCCCTTTGGTCAGTTTGGATCAACTATCCTGGCTGTGCCCCCTCCCATTTCTTGGGCACCTGGCAGAGCATGGGGAGCTGAAGGGGAAAGAATCCTTGACCAATGTAAACACCGCTTAGCGACAGCCAAAACATCAGCGTGTTATCAATATTATTCTTATACTAAAATCCAAAGCACAGCACTATACCGGCTCCTAGAAAGAAAACTAACTCTATCCCAGCCGAAACCAGGACAAGTGTAAAGTAGAACTTAAATTTTGCAATTATATTCCAAATTAGTTCCAAATAAGATTCTCAGCTTGGTTGACAGCTGTGCACAAATCAGGCTGGCACAGAGGACTGCAGTTAGGGATCTAGATCTATATATCAAAGGTTAAACATGACGTAGGCTGTATAGCTGTTTCTATCTCCATTTGCCTGATTCTATATTTTCATGTTGTACATTTATATCCAATCAAATAAAAATTAGAGACATTCATGTTCACAAGGGTACTCTAAATTATAGTATGGTTCATGTAGTAATGCTGCTCTAGCTGCAGTTTGCTCAAAGCAAAATTGATATCTGTTCACCATCACTTCTTTAATTAAAATGCAAGTAAAGAAAAAAGCATGAACATTAACAGCACATACAAAGCTATTTGATGGCCAAAAATTAGTATTAAACAGCTACATTTAGTATACAGAATTGAATTATCTGTATATTTAAGATTTTTTTATTCTATCAAAATGTTACTGTTTTGGGTTACAAACTGGGGTAGAGTAAGACATGATCCAGGAAAACAGCTCCACATGAGATAACAAAACCTTGACGTTAGCTTCTCAGAATGCTTTTTATTTTGCTTAATATTTTCTGGAGTTGTTTGTTTAATCACTGATGTTTTGAAGATTAAGTCAGTTCTGCTTTTATATATAAGAAAATAGCTGATGAAATGATTGAATGTAGGTATTTCTGTGTATGAAAATTTTTTTTGACAGTTTGCTGTTGGTGGAAGGAGCTGGGGAGGCTTGGCAGTATCTGAATTATGGCTAAGGGTAGGACTTTATTAATTTGCACAGGAAAAAAAAGCCCCACTGAAAGTTAACTGAGGTTGTCAATTTTAACAGTAAAGGAAAAAGCAAGTATAGCTGAAAAATGAAAAGCTCTAGAATATTAATTTATCTCAAAATGTTTTATTTTTAAGAAATTTATAACTGTTATATCATTAATAATATTTTATTAAACATGGAAGTTATTATAGCATATCACTGTCACTATTAAAAAACACTCTCAAAACTATGCTTCATTATTCTCTTTAAGTATTCATCAGTGTGGGAAAAGGCAAGTTTTTAAATGCAAATAATGCTTTGTGCTATGGAGAAAGGACAGTTAAGGTGCCAGTCTGGGACCTAGGAGTTCAATAAACTCTCAATATCATCATAAATGCCCTGTGTGATCTTCAGCAGGTGACGTAAGGTTAAAAACCTAAAAAAACAGATTTAGGCATTGCGATGCCTTCTTTTTTGCTTTGAAATGACCTAATAGATACAGGTGACAGAAGTTGCTCAGTGTTAAACCTTTACAGGGAAAAAAAAAAAAAAAAACAAAAAACACCAAAAACCCATAAAACCCCAAGAATTGGAGATTAGGAGTCTCATTCACTCTGCATTTTATTATTAGTATCCATTTTATCTCCCCTGCCCCACCTGCTGCCTCCTTAACTTCAGTGGTGTTATTCCTTTTTGTTGCCACAATAAGTGGAATCAGTGTCAAAGCCAGAAGTCTATCTCTTTGGATAATAAACACTATTTAAAAGAACCCCAACCAACCAACCAACAAAAAAACCAGAAAGAATTTTCAATTTACCACATAACAGCTTTATTTCAGGAAGGTGTTTTTTTTAATTAAAAAAAAAAAGTTTTGTCCTAAATCCTATTAGATGTTAATGCAACTCTAGTTTCCCTAAAGCTGTCTTGCCTACTCCAAACAGTCTCTCTCACATGCAATGTCCAGTCTCTGCAATCAGGTGGGGACCATGACTGGAGCCTCCCTATTGATACCCAGCAATCATAAAAGAGCCTTGAAGCTACTCATAGCTGGTGTAAATAAGGATCTCACTCTCTAGGTGGTCTTATTTGCCCAAGCAGTTGAATTGGCACTGCTAGGAAAGCTGTTTTTACCTGCCCCTGAAGGTGAATCCTTGCAATGTAAGAGTCATATAATTTGGAAATGGCTTGTGCCAGAACTGCAGAACTGAACTTCAGGATCTGGTTTTTCATTTTTAAATATATCCTTACAACTTAAGGATGTAGAAATAATACACTCAAATCACACTTTCAACTTTACTCTGACACAATATTTTTTTTTCCTCATTCAGGTGAGAGCCTGAAAGTTTTCTGGTAGTTGTGAACTGCTTCATTCATACCAATATGAGGCTTTGAAAAATTCATTCTGGAGTCATAGGTTCTGGCTCTTTTTCCATATGTCTTTTTGCCCGAGAAATTTGCTAACACAGAATTGATCCAGATTTGGTTTTGGTTTGTCCCATATCTCCCTACAATCCAAGCACAGGAAGAGATTTTTGCTTTAGTCAAATATAACCTGGCTTTTCTGGCTAAATGCCCAAGATTTCCTTTAGTGCAGGATCTATTCTGTGTGTTCCCTGCTAGATTTAGGCTAAAAAGGCTTACAGTTCTCCAAAGCATTCCTTTTCATTTCTTGGAGCTAATGTAAGCCTTCATCTTTAACTGGTAACTTCTGCCCAGAAGGTCATCTACTATTTTACTTTTTCTAGCTGGACCTTCAGACTTCTTGTTCCATGTGGCCTGTTCCACATCTGTACAGCTGACTCAAATAATGTGGGAATGAACTTCCCCAGGCCTCCTTTGAGAATGACTACATTTGTTTGATGAAACCAGGAATCTACTAGTTGTTTCTAGTCCTTCTGTCTTACCATATCTGCCTACAATTTCAATCTAGTCATTAGGTTCCCTAGGAAATTAATTACTAGTAAGTACGTTTCTGTTCCTGTTTGAGTATGATAGAGAATTGGGGGTGGATATTTCATTTGTTTTTAATAAAAGCCCAAGGATGCAGTTCAAGCAGTTTTGAACCTAGGGATTACATATAGAGTGAGATATATAAGACACAAGGTATGCTGGGGCCTGATGGGATCCACCTGTCCTGATGGGGGGAAATGCTTCTTTGCTCATAAGCTGGCAGGACTGATTGAAGGGCTTTAAACTAGAATCGATGGGGGAAGGGGATCCCAACAGCAGAGCTGAAGGTAAGCCAAGGGGTGGCATGGCATTGCCTGAGGGTGGCAATGCTAGTGGGAACATTTATGCTGCTCCAGGGAGCACGGAGGGCTTAGGAGCACATCTGAAATGCTTGTGCACAAATGCATGCAGTATGAGAAACAAACCAGATGAAATGGAAGTGTTGGTCAGTTCCCAGAGCTATGATGTCATTGGTATTAGAGAGACTTGGTGGAACGAGTCCCACGACTGGAGTGCTGGGATGGAGGTCTATAGGCTGTTCAGGAGGGATAGGCAGGGTGGGCAAGGTGGAGGAGTTGCACTCAGCATGGTCCTCTCCACAGGCTGCAGGGAAATACCTGCTCCACCATGGTCTTATCCAAAACTTCCACAGGCTGCAGGGGAATATCTGCTCCAATACCTGGAGAACCTCCTCTCCCTCCTTCTTCTCTGACCTTGGTGTCTGCAGAATTGTTTCTCACACATTTTTTTCCTCACTCCTCACTGCCTGTGTGGCATTTTACTCTTTCTTAAATATGTTTTCACAGAGGTGCCACCAGCTTTGCTGATTGGCTCGGCACAGGGCAGCCCCTAACCTCTTCTCACAGGGGGCACCCCTGAAGCCCCCCCCCCCCCCTTACCAAAACCTTGCCATTTTCACCCAATACAGGTGTGTAGTTTATGTGGGACCATATCTCCATATTAAATCTTCATTCTTAGGAAACTGTAGCTGACTGTCAACAATGCTCCAAATTCTTACCTGGAGAAATGCTCTATTGCTCCTGCTTTAAGAGACTGAAAAAAAAGTAACACTGTAAATGTATTAGGGTACAACCTCTTTTCAGTTGTGACAAGTTAAAACCAGATATATTCAACTGAGAGCAGAAGCGGATCTTTATCTGCAGGGGTCTATATGCACTTCTTCTGGTACAATGTAACAACAGAAAAAATACCTAGTACTAAGAGAGAACAATGAAATACCAGCCAGTCTGATACTACTCTGCCAGGGTCACTATATATTGTTGTTACGCAAGGCTGTAACTGAATACAAACAGATTTTTAAAAATGAAACTGTTCATTGAGAAGCACATATCTGAATGGGAAAGAGGAAAGAGAAAACTAACAGGCATTAGTTGCAATAGCAGCACTAGAACATTAACATCTTTGACCCTGTCCTTTCCTCATAGCTTAATCTTGTTTGATAAAAGGCAAGGAATTCAGCAGTGTTGACGAAGTCTCTCTAACTTCACCAGTACTCAATATGGAAAGAGAGATAAGTTGAGAAGTAACATGTTTTGTTTACGGCAAACATGGTTGAAATATTAGCTCATGTGGAAACAGTTTGAATAAATAGGAACTAGTATGCAAAATCCTAGCAATATTGGATGATGAATACTGTTTGAGGTTTAAGGTGTGCAAGCATTTCTTTACAGACTCATTGGCGCATACACAGTGAGCCTTATTACATCTCATTTACAGAAGCTGGCACACCTTGGGGGTTTTTGTTGCTTTTTTTAAAGAAAGAAGAAATGAATCATAAGAAGACAAGAAGGGAGATGTCAAGTCTGAGGCATATATGTTTGAAGCTTATGAAAAAAGAAACCAAAGAGTCAAAATCAGATCACTGTATTTCAACAGCACATACTGAGTGAAAAACTCACTGAAAAAATGTTGAATATGAGAAGGGAAAGAAAGATCAGACATTAAAAATACATGCTTGTATGTTCCTCTTAATTTTTTTCAATTATTCATAATAATACATAATCTCCCTTATCCCTTTACTAGCATTTTGATATGTTAACACAGTATGTTACAGTGCAGTACAAACTGTCTTTCCAGGCTAATCTGCTTCTAATTTTCCACTAAGCTGTATGCTATTTTATCCAACCTGGACACCTCACCTAAAGAATTTTTCCCAATCTCCTTATATACTAGTAACAATTGATATGCTGTGACAGCGTGCTTCCCCCGCCCCCAACCTTTATCTCCTGCAACCCTGCTCAGGTGATAACCACCAGTGGTGACTGTAATGGATGCATCTGGTCACGATGCCTCCATCGGCTCAAAGTGGATTCAGGAGACAGATAACAACACAATAGCCTAGGGCTATTGTGCAATGCACCCACTGAAGAAACTAAAATCTGTGGTCAGCATGTAAATATGACTATGGGTCAATCATCTTATCCCCCATAAATAGTGAGCAGCCCAAGAGCCCTTTGAGCTCTCCTGCATGGCAGCTGGTTGCACGCCAGGATCTCCCCTTGAGCAGGGACTCCTCTCAAGGTTACTCCTCAAGGTTGAGAGATTCCTTGCTGCAACAGATCCTCGGTAAGTGACTAATAGCATGCTAAACTTTGAAATCTTAGCTAAGTGATATAAAGGATTGATTGCGCACATGTAATCCTTTAGACATAAACAGTTGACCAAGTCTGGGACTAGGACTGGATCTAGCCGCACCTAGACTCCTCTCTGAGAAGGAGTTTAGAAAGCAAGGGGATCCTTTTTCCGAACCTCATGACTCAATGGGAGGGTCTCCCTGACAGTTTTGTCTGACCCTGTCCTCTATGCAGTAAATAATCAAGTGTACCTCGCCATCGAATCTTGTTAAAACACTGTCGCATTGAACTTTGTTAACTCCCTATTCTGTATCAATAAACTACATTTTTACTTCTCTCTTGCGAGTGCAGTGCACGCTCACTCCATCCGCGACATATGCAAAGAATGAATCAGAAAAATGCACTTAAGATTCTCTGTCAGAATTAAAAGCTGACAATATGCTAAGTGTCAAGCAAGCACCTGGATTATTTGTTAGTTTCTTTGACATCTATAGGTCACCAACAGTTAAGTAAAGAGACAGACTTTTATGTAGAACTCATGAAAAATTTCATTTTTGCCCTGAAAAGAAAAAATAAGATTAAAAAAATTCACATTCCAAATTAGGACAAAACTAAAGACCATTTGAAATGCTTTCAGAGCACAAATGAGGAAAAATATGAGAAACCTTCAACAGAAGAGTCAACAGCCCAGTGATTCACAGAAACCAGAGTGGCAGGAGAGCCAGGTTTAACTGCCTGCTGGGCCATTCTCCTTTAGCCCAGAGGGATACCTCAACCAACAGGTCTCTATATTCTGTATAGGGGTTATATTAGTCTTTCCTGATGGAGCTTTCCATTTCTGAATGATGTTCAGTGCAGCAAGATTTAGTCTCTCTCTCTTTTTTTCTATAACATTGGTCAGAAATAAATCCAAGCTTTTCATTCAAAAAACAATACATTTGCTCTTGTAGCAAAGCCAATCTAAAAATTTCCTGCCCACAGCCCCCTTTCTGCCTCTCTTATTCCTGCTAGATGTTTTGATGAAATACTGGGGAAGAAAGGGCTGTAAATCAAATAACTGAAAAGATCAGTTAAAATAAAATTATCTACCTTGGGGGAAGAAAGGGGAAAAAGGTGGCATTTTTTAAGTTAAGCCATTTCTGCTGCATAATGCAGTCCTAGAGACAACTGCATAGTGCAACTGAGATGAAAGCAAGCTGTTTAAGCTAGCATCAGTGCTGCAGACCACCACTGGTGTAACTATACCCACACCTCAGATGAGGTATTTTTGTACAACTAAAGTTTCAGTGTAGAAAGTTATCTCACCTTACCAACTTAGACTTGGGGAGACAGTGAGAACACTTGCAGCATTATTTGAGTCTATCGTGTCTGTCTACCTGCTTTCCCTGCAATTGCCAGTTTTTGTAGAAGAACAATCTTCAAAGCTGGTAGTTCTATTAAAGAGCAGTGTGCACTCAGCAACAGAGAGAGTGAGCTCCACCTCGGAAAGAAAGTTGCAGAAACAAAGAGGATTTTTAGAGGAATAGTATGGATGATCATGTGAGGCAAAGTTGGAAAAGAGAGATAATATTTTCTCATGAAGTGGCTGGTTCATTGGAAATAAACCTGTCAGACATTCAGGCACAGCAGTCCTTTGTGCTTCAAATAGAAACAGCAAACTTGAAGCCTGAGAAAGATCAAGGGCACAGAAAAACCTCTGGTGAGATGAGAATCAGAAGAGACTGAAATTTGTTTACTTATATGATGAAAGAGGAGATGTGATTAAAAAGTAATTTAGAATTCTTCTACAATCATAAAGGGATCTAGAAATAAAGATCAGATCTTCTGTTTTCCTTGTCTCGTAGCCAAGGCTGTTAAGAAAGAACAAGTTCAGCAGCAGCTAGGTCACAATTGCATTGGGCAGCACCACAGCCCTTGTAAAAGTCAGTTCTTTGCTGGCCGAGGAAGGAGGCAAGGACGCTTAGCATAGGATTACCAAGGGAATTTATTCTTTTTTTTTAACTATGCGCATAGCAGTGCCCCAGCCTAATGCATGGGGGATCCCAATACAGAGGAAAGCAGGGTTTATATATGTTACAATACAGTTGTGTAGACCAATCAAATTACTCATGTTCAGGGGTGGGATAATCAGTTACTATTGCTCACGTAATTGGTGTGTACTTGTCCCACGCAGGTGGTCAGTGGTGTGTTCATCTTCATTGTTCTAAACTGATGTCCTGTGCAAGTGTGGGGGGGTTTATAATGGTTTCTGGTCGATTGCAATTCTGGCCATGGTTATATGCCTGGTTTCATTGAAGGGTAAATCTATTGTTTTGTCGTTGGTATGGGGTGTTCTCAGCTGGCAAGAGCTAGCTTAGGTTGGGTTTTCGGGTCATATCGACCCTGAGGTAAAAGCTCATAGTCTCAGATAGTGTTTATTCTTCTAAGCAAGTTGTATTGCAGTTAGCATCTTGTCTTTCACACCCTGCCTCTGTCAGGGGGTCAGAAGAACATATTGTCAGGGTCCACCATGGGCCATGAGTACGTGCTGTGCTACAGCTGCATGCTGCATCCTGGTGACTGCTGAGCTCCAGTTGCAGGTCAGAGGAAAAATTCTGCCTTCCTGAACCACAAGGTCTTGTTGGTAGTGTGTTCAATAGGGACTGGGATCAAGAAGCTCCTTTCTGCCACAATGGGTGGCACATATCAGATGATCAGCAGTATCTTACTGCTGTGAGAAGCCTGGGCTCCTGAAACTATTTCATGGTCTCAGTAGCAATTCAGGGGAGGCAGCAGTTGACAGGGAGTTTCTGAAGGAATACTGAATCACCACAGAGATGTGGCTGCACATTTATATTCAAAGTAAAAAAGTGGGTATATGCTCATACTGCAATGTGCTGCTCCATTTTAAACAGAATAAGATCAAGCCTTGGCTTCTAATCCAGCTGTGCTTCTGATGCAAACCCCAGTAAATCACTCAACATCATCTCAATCTTCATATTTCAGGTGTGTTATCAGTAATACTTACCAGTCTTTCCTTAATGGACTTAAGGTAAAAATCTTGTTCTAGAAGAGTACCTTTTAGAATGTCCAATTATTAAATGAAACTTCATTTTAAGTATGTCTTCACACAATTAAAATGGAAGCGTAATTTTAACACTAATATTTACTACATATTTCTTTGCTCCACTACAGCAATTTTTAGGGTATTTTCAGCATGTACAGATGCCAATTTTACTTTTACTGATTAGCTTATAATTGAAAAGACTGTGTATAGTTGCTCTTAGTGTTTCTTTCTTTATATTGAACAAAATAGATGTTCATTCCTCTTTTCCTCACACAGCAGTTGTTTTACAGTTAAAGCACTGTAAAGTTGCAGGGGTGACCTGCAACTTCAATATGTGTAAAACCAGAAAAATTCCCTATTGTCTTAAGCTGCTATTTTTTATTCCTCATTGTCAGTACTAATTACATCTTCAACACATGCATTTCACCTCATCATCATTCACAGATGATTAACTACTGAAGATATAAGTACAAATAAAAACCACATCAACAAACCTTTGTGATCTTCTTCTACTTCCATAAAAGAAGGCTTATTTTTCCATGGTTCCTCTAAGATCTTGTTTTAAGGCCAACAACACGTAATCTTCATCTTCTCCTGTTTTCAGAGACACTGGCTTATTCATAAGCACTGACTGATTTTCAGTCTCCAAATTGTCCAAGTTTCACTGCATAGCAAAACTCAGCTTAGTAAGAGTCATTTGCTTTTTTTCCCCCTCCATTAATTTTCATGAACTAGAATCATAGAACATCTTGAGTTGGAAGGGACCCATACGGATCATTGAGTCCAACTCCCTGCTCCTTGCAGGACTACCTAAAACTAAACCATATGACTAAGAGCATCATCCAGATGCTACTTGAACTCTGACAGGCTTGGTGCCGTGACCACTTCCCTGGGGAGCCTGTTCCAGTGACCGACCACCCTCTCAGTGAAGAACCTTTTCCTAATGTCCAATGTAGACTTCCCCTGATGCAGCTTCATTCCATTTCCTCGTGTCTTATCGCTGGTCACCAGAGAGAGGAGATCAACACCTCTCCCTCCGCTGCCCCCCTTGAGGAAGTTGTAGACTGCGATGAGGTCACCCCTCAGCCTTCTCCAAGCTGAACAAGCCAAGTGACCTCAGTCGCTCCTCATAAGTCTTGCCCTCGAGACCTTTCACCATCTTGTTCTCCCTCCTCTGGACACACGCTAATAGTTTGATGTCCTTCTTACAATTTATAGTGTATGGAATGTATTTACTCCGTTTGAAACCCAAATCTCAGTTTCCTAATTACATAAAATATCTTCCAGTTATTTTCAAATTATTTCCAAATTCCAACTATTAAGGTAAAGATACTCATCCAAAAATCTTTCTGGTTTTGCACCCACAGTAAATTTCTAAATTCTGCAGCTCCATTCACAGCTTCAAAGACTGGTATAACTTCATTTCAAATAAATTCAGATACCCAGTGTTTCCATTACTGTATTGTCCAGAAAACCACATCTGGTTGAAGGCTTCAATGAATGAACATCTGTCAAGCAATTAGTTAAATAAGGGATACAACAGTTAGCAAAGGGACAGGAAATGATAATAAAAAAAAAAATAATGGAAACATATGATTATCTACATGAAAAACTTCAAAATAACTTAAACTGCTTGGGTTTGTTCATCTATTTTATCCTATTATCTAAGCATGAAATTGAAAACTTGAACAGAATGTGCTCTAAGATAGTTGCTGTACTTGGAGAAAACAGTGACAGAGGCTTACATATAACTTCAAGTAGAGCTGCAACTGTAGCAAAGCTAAAGAGCCTCAATGTTGAAGGTAAATGCAGCATGCCCTCTTCCTTTACCTGACCCAACCATTTGGAGTTACTGAAAAACACAGAATCAGAGAATGGTTCAGGTTATAAGGGTCCTCTGGAGGTCATCTGGTCCAACACCCCTGCTCAAGCAGGGCCACCTAGAGCTGGTTGCCCAGGACCATGTCCAGATGGCTTTGGAATATCTCCAAGGAGGGAGACTCCACAACCTCTCTGGGCAACCTTTGACAGTGCTCAGGCACTCTCACAGTAAAAAAGGGTTTCCTGATGTTCAGAGGGAACCTCCTGTGTTTCAGATAGTGCCCATTGCCTCTTCTCCTGTCACTGGGCACTAATGAAAAGAGCCTGGATATATCTTCTTTGCACCCTCCCTTCAGGTATTTATATACATTGATGAGATTCCCCCCGAGCCTACTCTTCTCCAGGCTAAACAGTCCCAGCTCCCTCAGCCTTTCCTCATAGGAGAGATGCTCCAGACCCTTCATCATCATCGTGACCCTTCGTTGGACTCTCTCCAGTATGCCCATGTCTCTCTTGTACTGGGAAGCCCAGGAACTGGACACAGGACTCCAGCTGTGGCTTCACCAGAGCTGAGTAGAGGGGAAGGGTTACTTCCCTCGACCTGCTGGCAACACTCCTCCTGAGGCAGCCCAGGATACCGTTAATCTTCTTTGCGGCAAGGGCACATTGCTGGCTCATGTTCAACTTGGTGTCCACCAGGACCTTCTCTGCAAAGCTGCTTTCCAGCTGGGTGGCCCCCAGCATGTGTATTGGTGCATGGGGTTGTTCCTCCCCTGGTGCAGGACTTGGCACTTCCCCCTGTTGAACTGCATGAGGTTTCTGTCAGCCCATTTCTCCAGCCTGTCAAGGTCCCTCTGGATGGCAGCACAACCCTCTGGCATATCAGCCACTCCTCCCAGTTTTGTGGCATCTGCAAACTTGCTGAAACTCTGCCCCCTCATTGAGATAATTAATGAAGATGTTGAACAGGACTGGACCCAGTATTGACCCCTGGGGTACATACACCAGTTAATGGTCTCCAACTAGACTTTGGACCGCTGACCACCACCCTCTGGGCCCAGCCATTCAGCAAGTTTTCAGTCCACCTCACTGCCTGCTTATCCAGCCCATACATCAACAGCTTCTCCATGAGGATCTTAAGGGAGACAGTGTCAAAGACCTTCCTGAAGTCCAGGTAGACAATATCCACTTCTCTCCCCTCATCTACCAGGCCAGTCATTGCATCACAAAAGGTTGTCAAGTTGGTCAAGTAAGACTTCCCCTTGATGAATGCATGCTGACTACTCCTGATGATTTTCTCGCCCTTCATGTACCTGGAAATGATTTCCAGGATTAGCTGCTCCATCACCGTCCCGGGGACTGAGGTAAGGCTGACTGGCCTGTAGTTCCCTGGGTCCTCCTTCTTGCCCTTCTTGAAGATGGGGGTGAAGATGGGTGCTTTCCTCCAGTCTTCAAGCAAGTCATGGTTTAAACTCAGTAGGCAGCTAAGTCCCACACAGTTGCTCGCTCACTTCCCCACCAGCAGGATACGGGAGAGAAATGGAAAGGTAAAAGTGAGAAATCTCATGGGTTGAGTTAAAGACAGTTTAATAGGGAAAGCAAGCAAAGCAAAGCAAGGAATTAATTCACTACTTCCCATCGGCAGGCAGGTGTTTAGCCATCTCCAGGAAAGCAGGGCTCCATCACACATAAGAGATTTTTTTGGAAGACAGACGCCATAACTCCAAATGCCCCTGTTGCGTTAAGAGTTACTGTCGCATACAAATAGGAGTCTGAGGAGTGGCTGGGGTGGGGGAGCCCTCCCGTTGAGTCACGAGGTTCAGACAGGACCCCCTTGCTTTCTAAACTCCTTCTCAGAGAGGAGTCTAGGTGCGGCTAGGTCCAGTCTTAGTCTCAGACCTGGTCAACGGTTTATTTTCTAAGGACTGTGTGTGTAGCCACTTATTGGTTCAGGGCTTTTGCTAAGGCGACAGCATTAATTTTTACACCCCCCCAGTCTGGTCGTGTTGAAGGAACTATCACGGCCAGAGCAGTGAAGAGTGCAGTTTATTAGAGCAACAGACACACAGATTCTTTGGATTACCGGTGATAAATTCACTGTCTGCAAAGCACATACAAATGTCAAAAATATGAGTAGGAATAACACGGCCGGACACAAACATGTATATAACACGGCCGGACACAACGCGTATATCAAAAAAATGAGTAACACGGCCAGACACAAACGCGTTAAAAAATAATAAAGCGACTCTATAGAGTTTTCTAAGTTTCCCGGGGAGGCACTTGGTATAACCAAGTGTTCGACTCTTACCCAAAGGCGTCCCGATGGGGGGGAAGAGAGGCTCAGCCTGTCGACTGATCCCAAACGTCAGAGTGGTACACGATGGTGTCTTCCCTAACATTCTCTTTCTCTTAAACCATTTTATACTATCTTTCACCTTTCAGGTGGAGCTTGAGTGACTCTAGTCATACATACCTTTGTTTAGGATTGGTGTAAAGTTTTCTCGCTTCGCTTTTAAAGGTATAAGCTAGGAAAATTCAGAGCGCAAGCTCAGTGAGGGGTGGTCGCACCTTGGAGGCGGGTAGCTTTTGGGATGGAGGTGTGTTTTGGTATTATAATGATGTTATAATGAGCAAAGTTCACCAAAAGGACAGCATTTTGTCAAAAACGTGGCAGGCTGTTGGCCCAGGGTAGTAAATATGCAGCTTATCAGTTCCATGACACCTTTAAGTTCCCCTATTATTGCAGAGCCTGGCCGCGGCATCTCCACACCGCTCCACCCTCTGGGCAGCGCCTCTTAGAGTCAGCACACCAAGTTCCCCTGGCGTTACCAACATCTAAGGATGCAGGCCTAGGGAACTCCCATGCAATGGATTCCTTGCATGTCAGCTGCATTCCACCTGGGAAGCTTCTTCAATGCTGTGCCTTACCTAAAAGTGTGAATATAAGTTCTAATTTTTAAGTCACCTCAGCCATTATCCCACAGCCCCCCATCCTCCTTCTTCCCCTCAGCTTTTATTGCTGAGTATGACATCATATGGTATGGAACATTCCTTTGGTCAGTTGGGGTGAGCTGTCCCAGCTGTGTCCCCTCCCAACTTCTTGTGCACTCCCAGCCTACTCACTGGCAGGCTGTGTGAGAAGCAGAAAAGGCCTTGACTCTGTGTAAGCACTGCTCAGCAATAACTAAAACATCCCTGTGTTATCACCACTGTTTTCAGCACAAATACAAAACATAGCAGCATACAAGCAACTATGAAGAAATTTAACTCTATCCCAGCCAAAACCAGTACAGGGTACTTCTCCCAGTCACCATCACCATTGACTAGGGAAGTGATCATGCCCCTGTATTCAGCACTGGTGAGGCTGCACCTCAAATACCTTGTTCACTTTTGGGCCCCTCACTACAAGAAAGACATTGAGGTGCTGAAGCATATCCAAAAAAGAGTAAAGAAGCTGGTGAAAGGTCTAGAGAACAGATCTTATGAAGAATGGCTGAGGGAACTGGGGTTGTTTAGCCTGGAGAAAAGGAGGCTGAGGGCAGACCTTATCGCTCTCTACAACAATCTGAAAGGAGGTGTATTGGGTTTGTGTGGCAAGGTTTTGGTAGCGGGGGGGAGCTACAGGGGTGGCTTCTGTGAGAAGCTGCTAGAAGCTTCCCCCATGTCCGATAGAGCCAATGCCAGCCACCTCCAAGATGGACCTGCCACTGGCCAAGACTGAGCCAATCAGCGATGGTGGTAGCACCTCTGTGATAATATATTTAAGAAGGGGAAAAAAGTTGCTGCGCAACAGCAACAGCAGCCGGAAAGAGGAGTGAGAATATGTGAGAGAAACAACTATGCAGACACCAAGGTCACTGAAGAAGGAGGGGAAGAAGGTGCTCCAGGCACTGGAGCAGAGATTCCCCTGCAGCCTGTGGTGAAGACCATGGTGAGGCAGACTATCCCCCTGCAGCCCATGGAGGTTAACGGTGGAGCATATATCCACCTGCAGCCTGTGGAGGACCCCACGACCAAGCAGGTGGATACACCTGAAGAAGGCTGTGGCCCCATGGAGAGCACATGCTGGAGCAGGCTCCTGGCAGGACCTGTGACCCCGTGGAGAGAGGAGCCCACTCTGGAGCAGGTTTGCTGGCAGGACCTGTGACCCCGTGGAGAGAGGAGCCCACGCTGGAGCAGGTTTGCTGGCAGGACCTGTGACCCTGTGGGGGACCCACACTGGAGCAGTCTGTTCCTGAAGGACTGCATCCCATTGAAGGGACCCATGCTGGAGCAGTTTGTGAAGAACTGCAGCCCGTGGGAAGGACCCACATTGGAGAAGTTCGTGGAGGACTGTCTCCCGTCGGAGGGACCCCATGCTGGAGCAGGGGAAGAGTGTGAGGGGAGTCCTGCCCCTGAGGAGGAAGGAGCGGCAGAGACAACGTGTGATGAACTGACTGCAACCCCCATTCCCTGTACCCCTGCGCCACTCGGGGGGAGGAGGCAGAGAAATCAGGAGTGAAGTTGAGTCTGGGAAGAAGGGAGGGGTGGGGGGAAGGTGCTTTTAAGATTTAGTTTTTATTTCTCATTATCCTACTCTGATTTGATTCGTAATAAATTAAATTAATTTCCCTGAGTTGAGTCTGTTTTGCCTGTGACAGTAATTGGTGAATGATCTCTCCCTGTCCTTATCTGGACCCACAAGCCTTTCATTATATTTTCTCTCTCCTGTCCAGCTGAGGAGGGGAGTGATAGAGCAGCTTTGGTGGGCACCTGGCATCCAGCCAGGGTCAACCCACCACAGGAGATTGTAGCGAGGTGGGTGTTGATCTTTTCTCCCAGGTAACAAGTGATAGGACAAGAGGAAATGGCTTCAAGTTGTGCCAGGGGAGGTTTAGAGTGGATATTAGGAAAAATTTCTTCACCGAAAGGGTTGTCAAGCATTGGAACAGGCTGCTCAGGGAAGTGGTTGAGTCGCCATCCCTGGAGGTATTTAAAAGACGTGTGGATGTGGTGCTTAGGGACATGGTTTAGTGGTGGACTTGGTAGTGTTAGGTTTACGGTTGGACTTGATGATCTTAAAGGTCTTTTCCAACCTAAATGATTCTATGATTCTATGATAGATGCATACATATATATACATTTAGACAGTGGGTGGACTGACTGTTGCTTAAATAAAACCTTTAATCATTTGAAGTACTAAAAAATGTGTGGTAATAGCATAAAAAAAAAAGGGACCAGCATATTTCAAATATATAATGCGTAACAAAACTGCTTGACAGTGTCTCGCCTACGTCATACTGATGCTGAGTTGACTGTTCCACCATTGTCTTTTATCACCTAAGGTTTATTCAAGTGGTTTAAAAGTGAATGGTTGCACTTTCGTGTAGAGTGAAATTCTTGGAGGTAAAAGTACATCTGTCCAGAAATGCCTTCTGAGTTTATTTGGGAGGGGGTTGTTGTTTTGCTGGGGTTTTTTTCCATATGAAGGAAACCACACACAACTAGGTCGTCTATTTTGGTTCATTTCAAGCCTATATATTGGCACCCTTTTTCTTTATGCAGTGCCTTTTTTTACAAACTTAAAAGAAATTGTTTGTTGCTGATTGTTTGTTCTTTTGTTGAGCTTTTGTTTGATCAAAATACAACAAATTGTCTGAACAAAATGTCAGTGAATTCAGACAGCTGAAACTTTAAATAATGCCTATGTTTCTACTTTGTATTAACCCTTTACAATATCCATAGTGAAGCAATTGTTATTGCCAAAGATAAAAAAGCAGAATCTTTAACTGTACCAACAATCAGCATGTGGCAAAATCTTCAGGCCATTTTTATTATTATAATGCATATATGAAACTTTTAATTGATAAGTTTGTACTGAGTAGTATTCATTACATAAACTTTTATCAGAATTATTGCTTAATGTATACTGCATATGGATCTTGTTAGAGTCAGTGGGCTTGATTTTGGGTTTACCTATGGTAGTTTTATTCTGGTGTGATGACAGTGAATTTGTCAAAGTTACCCTACACTTGAAGATAATAAAGTCAAGTCATTGTACATCAAAAGTATATGATCTAGAGAGCGTATGAATTCATTTTCTTCATCTTTATGTCTGCAGCTATTTCAACAGTTTGTGGTTTCAGCAATTTAGAGGTGTTAAGTTATGATCAATATTGTGGTATTTTTCCATATCTAATAGTTATGTAGTAAAAGCAGAAATCATGACATAGCTTTTGGCATGTTCTACTGACTGAAGTTTGTCCTCCCATAACTTGTTTTCTTCTCTCCCCTGCCCCCCACCTGAGTTGAACTGTAATGCAAAGCAATATAAAAGCCAAATCATTATTTGAACTTTCTGAGACAATTCTCTGTATTGCTAGCTTAGATCTATGTATGGTATTTAGAACATATATGCATTAGTGATCATTAATTGCCAGTCCATTGCATTGGATGGATTTTATAAACAGCTAAAGTTTATTAAATTACTTCTGAGTTTTAAACAAAAAGATGCTATGTCTTTCCATTGATACTTGTGCACAAATAAATTAATGAGTCACTCTATTGATGATTATGAATTTATCTTTAGAAAGATACATTTACAAAAAGCAAGCTTTTTTGCTGTATGTTCTCTTACTTTTTATTTTGGTAAATTTGGTTATTACTATAACCTCAAGTATTTTGACGTTGTCAATTCTTTGTCAGTTTTTGTAAACATTATTAAGTACATGTCTAATAAGTATTTGGATTCATTAATGTATGCAATATAGGATAAAACAAATACTTTATGTTTTATTTCTTACTGGACTATTTGATGCTTTAGAAGGCTTTGCATTGTTAAATTTTATAAAGTATTGTGAAGCTAGCCATGTATATTAGTAGCTGTTTAAGAAAAGCTTGTTTCAAAGTCCCTATATATTACATAAAGCAAGTAATTTTCTTTCCCAGTTGTGCTGGTTTTGGCTGGGATAGAGTTAATTTTCTTTATAGTAGCTAGTATGGGGCTATGTTTTGGATTTGTGCTGAAAACAGTGTTGATAACACAGGGATGCTTTCGTTATTGTCATTTCGTTAAAGTCGAGGCCTTTTCTGCTTCACACACCACCCCACCAGCGAGTAGGCTGGGGGTGCACAAGAAGTTGGGAGGGGACACAGCTGGGACAGCTGACCCCAACTGACCAAAGGGCTATTCCACACCATATGATGTCATGCTCAACATATAAAGCTGGGGGAAGAAGAAGGAAGGGGGGACATTCAGAGTGATGCCGTTTGTCTTCCCAAGTAACTGTTACATGTGATGGAGCCCTGCTTTCCTGGAGATGGCTGAACACCTGCCTGCCCATGGGAAGTAGTGAATGAATTCCTTGTTTTGCTTTGCTTGCATGGCTTTTGCTTTACCTATTAAACTGTCTTTATCTCAACCCACGAGTTTTCTCACTTTTACCCTTCCGATTCTCTCCCCATCCCACTGTGTGGGGAGTGAGCGAGCAGCTGTGTGGTGCTTAGTTGCCGGATGGGGTTAAACCACAACAGTCCTTTTTGGCACCCAACATGGGGCTCGAAGGGTTCGAGAATTTGATTGGAATGTGCTAGATGGAATTTATAGCTGTTATTGCTGATTAGCTATTAACTGACAGGCTCCTGTGCTTGCCATGGGGCTTGCTTGCCTTACTGTATATTACAGTCTAGTGCTCGTTAGTGGCTGCTTTTTGCTTTTGCTGCTTGCTGTTCTGCTGTATTGCTTATCATCTTACTCTGCTGTGCCTGGGAACATTCTGATAACAGCAATGGCCATATGCCTGGGCTGGCAGATGGCCAGGGCATCGCTGCTGTTTCTGTGCTGCTGTACTGGACAGGCTGGAACTCCAGTGTGAACTTGAGTCGAAGGGACTGTGACCTGTGGATGAGCCCACATGGGAGCAGGACACCCCGAAGTGTCTGTGCCCATGGATAAGCCCATGCCAGAGCAGGTACACCTTGAAGCGTCTGTGGCTGTGGTTATGTCTGTGCCACAGCAGGAATACCTCTGAAGGGATTGTGGCCCAAGGGTAAGTCCACGCTGGAGAAGGTACACCTCAAAGCATCTGTGGCTGTGGATAAGTCCATGCTGCAGCAGGTACACCTCAAAGCATCAGTGGCTGTGCATGAGGTCATGCCGGAGCACCTCAAAGCGTGTGGCCATGGATAAGCCCAGGAGAGAGCAGGTATGCCCCCAGAGTGACTGCAGCCATGGGTAAGGCCATGTTGGAGCAGGTTTACTTCTGAAGGGACTGTGGCTGTGGGTAAGGCCACGCTGGAGCAGGTATATCTCTGAAGGCATTGTGGCCCATGGAGAAGGCCACGCTGGAACAGGTGCACCTCAAAGCAACTGTGGCTGTGGATAAGTCTATGCCACAGCAGGTATACCCCTGAAGAGACTGTGGCTCATAGAGAAGGCTCCACTTGGAGAAGGTACACCCCTATGGTACTGCAGTCTGTGGATAAGTCCAAGCTGGAGCAGGGGCAAGGGGAGGTGTTCATTGCAATGTTAAACCCTATGCTCTGGTCCAAAGGGACCAGGGGTGGAGATTGTAATGGAAATACCTTTAAATTGTTGTAACCCAGGATTTGAGTTGTGTATTATGGGAATTACTATAGCAAGAACCACCTGAACCAATGGAGGACAAGCCTTACAAGAAGCAGTGCAAGTGCAGCAGCGACCCAAACTGAGCTGGCTTTGGTGCCCAGAAACTCCAAGCAACACACCACCTCCCCTGTCCTGAGTGACCACCATAAGAGATGGAGCCCAAAGTCATGGACTAAATGAACTCAATGGACATTTTGTGGACATTTATGAACATTTTACAGACATTTCACAGGGGTGGTCCATAGACTAAGGGAATGATATCTGTGTATATATCAAAGGATGGGAAGGGTGATGGTGGATAATGCGGACATATTGGATATTGTGGTACCTGAGCATGACGTAAATGGTGTGGAATAAGGGGTGGAGAATGTGCTGGTTTTGGCTGGGGTAGAGTTAATTTTCTTCATAGTAGCTAGTATGGGGCTGTGTTTTGGATTTGTGCTGAAAACAGTGTTGACAACACAGGGATGCTTTCGTTATTGCTGAGCAGTGCTTACACAGAGTCAAGGCCTTTTCTGCTTCTCACACCACACCACCAGCAAGTAGGCTGGGGGTGTACAAGAAGTTGGGAGGGGACACAGTTGGGACATCTGACCCCGACTGACCAAAGGGCTATTCCACACCATATGACATCATGCTTAGCATATAAAGCTGGGGGAAGAAGGAAGTGGGGGATGTTCAGAGTGATGGCATTTTGTCTTCCCAAGTAACTACTACGCATGATGGAGCCCTGCTTTCCTGGAGATGGCTGAACACCTGCCTGCCCATGGGAAGTAGTGAATGAATTCCTTATTTTGCTTTACCTGTTAAACTGTCTTTATCTCAACCCATGAGTTTTTCTCACTTTTACTCTTCTGTTTCTCTCCCCCATCCCACTGTGGGGGGAGTGAGCGAGCAGCTGTGTGGTGCTTAGTTGCCATCTGGGGTTAAACCATGATACCAGTGTATTAACTATGAAATTAAATTTATGCAATTATTGATATTGTTTAGAAAAAATGCTCTTATTTGAATATGCATTCTATATGTTAATTTCAGAAATAAATAGAATACGTAATTAACACTGTGAAGGGAACATTCAAATTGTAACTGCTCAACAATGGTAATTTGTGACCATGGAATGATCTGGCAAGCAGGACCAGTTAAACTGGCTAGAAGCAGGAATGCCAGTCATGGAATAAGTCCATATAAACTGATAAGATAAGAAATGCCACAACATTGACTTATAGTATCATGGAATCATAGAATAGTTTGGGTTGGAAGGGACCTTGAGAGGTCATCTAGTCCAAGCCCCCTGCAATGAGCAGGGACATCTTCAACTAGATCAGGTTGCTCAGAGCACCGTCCAACCTGATGTTGAACATTACGATCTGGCGTAAGTATACATAAGTATAAATAAGGAATCAGCTTGTCCCGCATCTTTGCAGACTCCCTGTACAACTGCTTATGGTGGTAGGGCTCTCTCTAATGCATTGTTTATTAAATCTCTGTGGTGGGTTGACCCTGGCTGGACGTCAGGTGCCCACCAAGCCGCTCTATAACTCCCCCTCCTCAGTAGGACAGGAGAGAGAAAATATAATGAAAGGCTCGTGGGTCCAGATAAGGACAGGGAGAGATCATTCACCAATTACTGTCACAGGCAAAAACAGACTCAACTCAGGGAAATTAATTTAATTTATTACGAATCAAATCAGAGTAGGATAATGAGAAATAAAAACTAAATCTTAAAAGCACCTTCCCCCCACCCCTCCCTTCTTCCCAGACTCAACTTCACTCCTGATTTCTCTGCCTCCTCCCCCCGAGTGGCGCAGGGGTACAGGGAATGGGGGTTGCAGTCAGTTCATCACACGTTGTCTCTGCCGCTCCTTCCTCCTCAGGGGCAGGACTCCCCTCACACTCTTCCCCTGCTCCAGCATGGGGTCCCTCCGACGGGAGACAGTCCTCCACGAACTTCTCCAATGTGGGTCCTTCCCACGGGCTGCAGTTCTTCACAAACTGCTCCAGCATGGGTCCCTTCAATGGGATGCAGTCCTTCAGGAACAGACTGCTCCAGTGTGGGTCCCCCACAGGGTCACAGGTCCTGCCAGCAAACCTGCTCCAGCGTGGGCTCCTCTCTCCACGGGGTCACAGGTCCTGCCAGCAAACCTGCTCCAGAGTGGGCTCCTCTCTCCACGGGGTCACAGGTCCTGCCAGGAGCCTGCTCCAGCATGCGCTCTCCATGGGGCCACAGCCTTCTTCAGGTGTATCCACCTGCTTGGTCGTGGGGTCCTCCACAGGCTGCAGGTGGATATATGCTCCACCGTTAACCTCCATGGGCTGCAGGGGGATAGTCTGCCTCACCATGGTCTTCACCACAGGCTGCAGGGGAATCTCTGCTCCAGTGCCTGGAGCACCTTCTTCCCCTCCTTCTTCAGTGACCTTGGTGTCTGCATAGTTGTTTCTCTCACATATTCTCACTCCTCTTTCCGGCTGCTGTTGCTGTTGCGCAGCAACTTTTTTCCCCTTCTTAAATATATTATCACAGAGGTGCTACCACCATCGCTGATTGGCTCAGTCTTGGCCAGTGGCAGGTCCATCTTGGAGGTGGCTGGCATTGGCTCTATCGGACATGGGGGAAGCTTCTAGCAGCTTCTCACAGAAGCCACCCCTGTAGCTCCCCCCCGCTACCAAAACCTTGCCACGCAAAGCCAATAGACAGCCAATCATGAAAATGTCTTTTCAATGTGTGTAAAAGTCACGACATCCCTTGTCTGCACCAATGGCAGTGTTATTTGAGAGAATCATACTTTCCGTGAATAATGTGGGTGGCATCCTGCCTACGCTGTCAGTGTTGGTCAGGGGGCAGAGTGTCGGCAGTCTGCCTATGCTGCCGATATTGGTCAAGGGTCAGGGTGTCAGGAGGCAGGATATCACTATATTTCTGGCAAACTGCCCTTGACATTCCAAACTATCCTATAATTTAGGATATATCTGCACTGCAGACTACATGACGTTACTAACCCTGAGCTAGCTTTACATAAGAGAGACCACATATATCTAGCCAGGCTAGTACAGAACACAGCAAGTACTCTCAGCTTCTTGGCAGCATAAATTAGTCAGGTGTGGAATCTCATGATGCTTCAGCAAGGTTTCTTGTTTAAAGGTACTTCATGTATCTCCACAGTATCCTGTCTAAATTGCAAAGCTTATGATACTTCTGTCATGAGATTCGCACAACTGAGGGATTCCATCAGCTTTAGCACATCGTAGGTTTTAGTATAATCCTGATATCTGTGGACTTGCTTGGAATTTGGTAGGAAGGAATCTGAATCAAGCATTGTATTGAGTTTATGTGGCAAGGTTTTGGTAGCTGGAGGGCTGCAGGGGTGGCTTCTGTAAGAAGACACCAGGAGCTGCCCCCATGTCGGACAGAGCCAGTTGCAGCCAGCTCCAGCATGGGTCCTTTCTACAGGGTGCAGTCCTTCAGGAACAGACTGCTCCAGCGTGGGTCACCCACAGGGTCACAGGTCCTGCCAGCAAACCTGCTCCAGCGTGGGGTCCTCTCCATGGGGCCACAGGTCCTGCCAGGAGCCTGCTCCAGCATGCACTCTCCATGGGGTCACAACCTCCTTCAGGTGCATCCACCTGCTCGGGCATGAGGTCCTCCACGGGCTGCAGGTGGATATCTGCTCCACCGTGGACTTCCATGGGCTGCAGGGGGACAACCTGCATCACCATGGTCTTCACCACTGGCTCTGTCCAACATGGGGGCAGCTCCTGATATCTTCTTACAGAAGCCACCCCTATAGACCCCCCGCTACCAAAACCTTGCCACATAAACCCAATACTCCAGATAAGCCCAACAAAAGCCAAAGAAGTCATTGTAGTACCACCAGGATAGTGGCGAACTACAAGCAAAATATCAAGAAAAGTACATAAGCTTGTTCAAGTACAAATAGTACGAGCATTACTAAACCGTTTACCGTCAGCTAAGATGACTGAGTGTATAAACCAAGCATCATTAAACATAGTTCAAAGAATTAATACATTACCTCAGAAACAAAACAAAATAATACACATTCAAAACAGGCATTGTATTTTGACATCTGTGCAATAAAGTAGATTCTCATGCTGTTTCTGAAGACTTGGACTGTCTGCCAGACATACTGTACCTGGAAGGAAAGAAAATAAAATACTCAGTTCACTTGTTTAGTAAGTGAATAACAAAGGAATAGAAAAAGAAGTTATTTTTGCACAAGTCAGAAACCCTGTGATTTTGAGCAGTGTTGAGAAAGGCTTTATATTTATATTTATATTTATATTTATATTTATATTTATATTTATGTTTATATTTATATTTGTATTTATATTTATTCTAAACAAAAAAAAAAGAAAAAGAGCTAATATGAAGCAGATAAGGAAAGCAAAGACTTCACACTGTTTGACATCAGCAGCTAAACACATTTGGGATTAAATCCTCAATGCGGTAATAGTATTGGTATGCTTTATGCTAGCATTCCAAACATACAAAGCCATCTGAGTGGCTTGAATAATGAATCAAGACAATGCAGTGTTCAAGTTTATATTCCTTTCTCCATATATGTTTATATTGAGTTCTTCCTTAAAGAAACCTCTGAGTTTGTATTTACTGCCTTACACATACTCTATTACATAATTACCATAATGACTTACAAAGTTATTCTAAAACATTCCCTTTACCTTTTCAAGTCCCTACGTAATGGATCCAAATATCAGTCTACATCTAAAAGCAAAATAAAGCAAAAAAGTATGCAGTGTCAAGTAAACGAAGCATTTTTAGGTTGGCACTAAACATTTGATAGGAGAAAGTGATGTCAGAAGAGAATGGCTTGTGTCTGAAGCTGTGTCTATGATGATGAAATTATATAGAATAATGTATAATAAAATTGCAAAAAGAACAGAGTGAAAGAATCTGAAATGTGCTTTGGCTTTTGCATTTTGGACCAATCATCAATCAAAAACATTTAGTGAGTATTTCAATCAGTTGCCCACTTACAATTGAAAAAACTGAATATATTTTTTTAAAAACCAAATATACTAATTAAATAATATTTTAGATCTTCCAATATCCATGAAGCTCCTGCAGCAGTTCTTGAAGGACATTTCATTAAATATATATTTTAGGAAAAGCCTCTAAGCACTTTAATTATTTTTAAGATAGAATATGACTTTTAAAGATAGCTTTTAAATTTTGAAAATAATTTCTTTGCAATTAGCTTAAGTACTTAATGCCTTTTTTTCCCTGCTGGTTTTCACAGGCAAAGTCTGCTGCCTGACCTCTGCATGCACTGGTATAGTTTGAGAAGAAGAGAGGCAGTAAACAGTAGTGGAGCAACAGGTTAGGGACTGCTTAGAGAAGTTGCAATACTCAGATCCATGGGGCTGAAAGGGATTCATCCAAAAGTGCTGAAAGAGCTGGCCCATATGATTTCTGAAAAATCATGGCAATTTAGAATATGCATGATGACTAGGAAAAGGATAACATTACTCTCATATTTCAGAAAGGTAGAGTGTAACCTCAATAAATTTGTGGCTGATACTTAACTAGGGGAAGTGGCCCACATGACAAATGGCAAAACTGGTCCAGAGGGACCTTGATAAACTTGAGGAAATACCTCATGAGGTTCAATAAAGAGAAGTACAAAGTTATGCACCTAAGGCAGAATAACCCCATGCATTAGTTCAGGTTTTGAACTATATGTTTGAGTCCTGCTGAAAAGGATATGAGAGTGTGCCAGGCTGAATATGAGGTAGCAGTGTACTATGGTAAATAAGGCAAACCACATACTGGGCTGCATTAGGAGGAATTTGGCCAATAGATTGAGTTATTATCCCCATCTACTCAATGCTGATGAGGCCACACTTGAAATACTGTGCCCAGTTTTGGGACCCCCATTTTGAGAGGTATGTGGAGAAATTGGTGAGGGTCCAGGAGAGGGCTACCAAGATAGTCAGAGGCCTCAAGCACATGTTCTGTGAAGAGTGGCTGAGGGGGCTGGGCTTATTTAGTCTGGTGAAGAGGACACTAATGGAAAATGTAATAGCAGCATGCAAATATTTGAAGGGTAGTTAAAAAGTTGATGGCACCAAACTCTTCTATTCTATTCTCTTGGTAGTGCCAGGTGATATAACAAGGGGCAATGGCCACAAACTCTGGCTTGGGAGATTCAGATTGGACATTAGGAAAAATAATTCACTAGGGGGAAGTGCAGAACTGGAACATGTTGCCCAGAGAGGTTTTGTATCACCATTGTTAGAGGGTTTCAAGACTCACCTAGACAAAGCCATACTGACCTGATCAATGGACTAACCCTTTGAGTGGATTGACCCTTTGAGTGGACTAATGACCTCCAGAAGTCCCTTCCAATCAACTTTTCTGTGATTCTGTGATTCCATTATTTGACCTGTGGGAAGCTCTATTTTCAAGCTATTCATTGTCATAGATAGACAATAAAACTGGCCAGCTCAGCTACACTGAACACCCACTAGAGGATTTTGAAAGTTCAGTATTTCTTAGGCCTCAGCACGCTCTGGGATTGAATTCCAGAAAACAGAAAGCTGGCATTTAATAGGCAGAGTGATTCCTTTCTGAATGGAATAGAGCCAGAAGCCCTTACAGAACCTTTTATTCATTCCTAACTTCTGAAAAATTGCAGGAAAACAGTGATTCTCACCATGAAGACTGTTGTTTTCCTGCAAAGCTTTAATATTTTCACATTAACTTTTGTGTAATCACATTATTAGCCAAATGTACTGGGTCTGGCTGAGATGGAGTTAACTTTCCTCATAGCAGCCCATATAGTGCTGTACTTTGCATTTGTGTCTAAAACAGTGTTGATAGCACACCAATGTTTTGGCTATTGCTAAACAGTGCTCATACAGCATCAAGGCTTTCTCTCCAAATCCCCCTACACACACACCCAAAGGCCAGTAGGCTGGTGGTGGGCAAGAAGTTGGGGTGAACATAGCCAGGACAGCTGACCCCAACTGATCAAAGGGATATTCCATAACATATGATGTCATGCTCAGCAACAAAAGCTGAGGGAAAAGAGGAGGATGCAGGGACAGTCATGATTATGGCGTTTGTCTTCCGAAGCAATCACTACGCATACTGAGGCTGTGCTTTCCAGGAAGTGGCTGGACATCTGCCTGCTGATGGGAAGTAGTGAATGAATTCCTATTTTTGCTTTGCTTATGGGCACAGCTTTTGCTTTTCTTATTAAACTGCCTTTATCTCAACCTATGAGATTTTCCATTTTATTTTCTCCCCTGTCCTGCTGAGGAGGGTGAGTGAGAGAGCGACTGGGTGGGAGGGTCTGGCAGCCAGCCAAGGCCAACCCACCACACCAAATACGCGAAACTGTGACAGAAAGTTTTACTTCATAAAAGAAAATATGTGCTAGATCTCTATTTTCAATTCTGTCTTTGCTTTTATATCAGTGAATAAAAAAGAGTTAGTCACACTACCCACCCCTAGGCACCTAAATTAGTAAGCTAGTTTTCAAAGGTTCTTTATGTGTTCAGTAAAGAGAGCAATGTGATTCCAGAGAGCAATGTGATTCCAGATTCCATTCCTTCATACATCTTAGGTTCCTGCTTTCTGAATATTTTCAGTTAGTAGAACATTTCAGTATTTAAGATCTTGATCCTGTAATGCTATATTAAATAGAAAAGCCTCTTTGTGTTGTATAAAAAGCACAAAAAAAGGAAAAAAATTAATATTCATCTTGGGAATTGGTAACTTTAATGTTGTCCTTTAAGGATGAGGAATACTTGTTTTTTCCTTATTACAATATTTTTTTGCTCATGAATATCTGCTAAAGTCTTGAGAAATAAGCTCATGGTAGGACCATGAGTATATACATACCTGAGTATGTATATACTTGCCCTTCAGTAAATGCTAATGTCTAGCAATTATTTAGTGTTGGATATTCCCAAAGACTGAGAAACTATGATTATTTATTAATTGTAGTACTCCAGAGTTCATGCATGGGCCAGGATTTCATTGCATTAAATACTGTACAAACAGAACAAAAAGATGTTCTGTACCCTAAAGAGATTATAAACTAGAACATGAGACAACAAATGGACACACAAGACAGTATAAGGGAGTAATAAGACAACAGGCCAGAATGACAGTCAGGCTACAAGCTTTCATAGCCAGAGACCTAAGAGGAGGTCATCAAGAAGATGAAGGTAGGCTATTTGAAGTGTTGTATGGTTTGGGGGATGAGACGGGCATAAGTTGAAACAAAGTCCTTTCCAACCTAAGGTATACTACGTTCCTATGAACCGAGTCAGAGAGGAATAAACACTGTTTCTGTGCTCTAAGACCATGCTAAAGCCCATAACCGTGGAACATTTTACAACAAGCAGCTAAGATTCTCCCCTTCTTCCCACAGCAGGAATCCAGTCCCATCCTTGAAACTCTACTGAACTTTAGTTATGAAGACAACCCTATCCTCACTCACCTCCTTCTCTGTCCGTGTCCCCTCCACCAAGATTCTTGGACCAAATGAAGTTTTTCTTAAGCATCAGTGTAGAAATAGTCTAAATAATTTGTCCAAGATCACACTAGTCATGTGTGGTTATTTTTGGTTCAATGTATTCTCCTAACCTCTTGAAAAACAATGCAACTGTCCTCCTTTCCTTTAGGACACGTGAAAACAAGTGGAGAAAGAATCTTTAGGATAGCCCTTATAATATAAAATTTTAGAAATGTTTCAACTAACAAAAATTTTTATAGTTTTGCCTGTCAGAAAATATATTTGTAGAAACTGTAGACCTTATCATCAGGTGTATTTTGCACAAATTTATAGGAAGACTTGAGAAATGTAGTATTTTCATTAATGTAATATAAATTTTAACTTAATATATTGTAATGAAATTACAAAGCAATCGCAAGTAGTCATTTTCTGGTCATGAAAATTATTACGATAGTATGCTTTGATTAAATATTGGAAAAACTGAGAATAAATTACTTTTTAATGACTGTCATTTTTTTTAGAGTTCATATGGCATGTAAGTAGTGATGTCAGCTTTGTAGCAGTTTGTCTTCTAAGTATGAACTATTACCAGCCTGTTAATCTTCAGAATACTTTTCTGAGATGGGTATATCATCTATGTTTTGTAGATGGCTGGAATGAAAGCAATGGGAGGATAAATGACTTCTGTAGGGCCACACAGCATACTTGCTGATTTAGGATGAGAATTTAATGGCTCCTACATTTCAGGTTTGTGCTCAGTTTATTAAACCACACTGCTACCAATATCTTACTTTGTACTGCCACCAGTACTGTATTTTCAAAATGGATTGTATTTTCCAAATGGAAGCTAAAGATACTGCTAGTAGTTCATTAATTTCATGTAACAGTAGAGAATATAAGGAGCTGTGGTATGAATGATTTTCAACATAATCTAAATAAAGGCACTCCTCTTTCTGGACTGCTTCAGATTGCCTTCCTCCTTTCCATTGGCAAAAAGCATTATCACACAGTGTTTGGTCGCTTTGTTAACATTCTTGGCTTAGTTTCTAAGATATATTTCTAATAGCTAAAATGCCAAGCATGGACTTTAAGAAAATAATGCAGTATTTAATACTAAATGCCATCTAACTTACTTGCCTGGAAATTCCCCCTTGCACAGTACCAATATAAACAAAGAAAAAAAAAAATCACAGAATCATAGTTCTACCAAGAACAAGATTTCTGTGTGTTTCATGTATATATTAACCATCTAGTGCATTAAAAGATTTTTTTAATTAGCTTTGTTCACATACAAACCTAAGTTATACTGTATAGCTTTTTTAAAAAGTGAATAGAAGTTAAACGGTTCAATCATTTTTATATTTAAAAAAGAGGATTCAGTCATCATGTCAATACTCAAAGACACTGAGTAGAGATGGAAGAGTCTTGCAATTTGGGGTTTAGATGTGTTCTGTAGGATGCTTCATCCTATTTCATTGACTAATTCCACAGACAACATTGCAGAGCGAGAGAATCAGAAGTTAATTTCACAGGCCTATACCTTTACTGCTATCGTCATTACTATCCATTGTTGGCCTGAGGTAGGCAACTGTATTGGGTTTATGTGGCAAGGTTTTAGTAGCCAGGGGGCTGCAGGGGTGGCTTCTGTGAGAAGACACCAGAAGCTGCCACCATGTCAGACAGAGCCAGTTCCAGCTGGCTCCAAGACAGACCCACTGCTGGCCAAAGCTGAGCCAATCAATCAGTGACATTCGTAGTGCCTCTGTAATGATATATATAAGAAGGGGAAAAAATGCTGCACAACAGCAGCTGGGAGAGAGGAGTGAGAATATGTGAGAGAAACAACTATGCAGACACCAAGGTCAGTGAAGAAGGAGGAGGAGGAGGTGATCCAGGTGCTGGAGCAGAGATTCCCCTGCAGCCTGTGGTGAAGACCATGGTGAGGCAGACTATCCCCCTGCAACCCATGGAGGTCCATGGTGGAGCAGATATCCACCCTGAAGCCCATGGAAGACCCCACACTGCAGCAGGTGGATGTGCCCTGAAGGAAGCTGCAGCCTGTGGAGAGGAGCCCACACAGGAGAATGTTTTCTGGCAGGACCTGTGGTCCCGTGGGGGACCCACGCTGGAGCAGTCTGTTCCTAAAGGACTGTACCCCATGGAAAGGACTCATGCTGGAGCAGGTCTTGAGAAACTGCAGCCCATGGGAAGGACCCATGTTGTAGAAGTTCGTGAAGGACTGTCTCCTATGGATAGGACCCCACGCTGGAGCAGGGGAAGAGAGTGAGGAGGAAGGAGCGGCAGAGACAAAGTGTTATGAACTGACCGCAACCCCCATTCCCTATCCCCCTGCGCCACTTGGGGGGAAGGAGGTAGAAGAGTTGGGAGTGAAGTTGAGCCTGGGAAGAAGGGAGGGGTGGGGAGAAGGTGTTTTTTAGATTTGTTCTTATTTCTCATTATCCTGCTCTGTTTAATTGGCAATAATTTAAATTAATTTCCCCAAAGTTGAGTTTGTTTTGCCCTTTACAGTAATAGTTAAGTAATCTCCCTGTCCTTATCTTGACCCATGAGCTTTCTGTCATATTTTCTCTCCCCTGTCCAGCTGAGGAGGGGAGTGATAGAGTGGCTTGGTGGGCACCTGGTGACTAGGCAAGGTTAACCCACCACAGCAACACTAAAAAATGAATCCCAGAAGAAAGCAGCCTGTAAGGCTATTGTATCTTCTCCTACTGAATGATGGAATTAGACACATTTCATTTCCTATGAGATCCTTTCCTAAACAAACTGAATTAAATCTTGATTTAAATTACCTTCCAAGAATGTAGAAAAAACTAGTCTTTTTGTTGAATGTGAAACCTTCCTTTTAGCACATTCCACAAATACTGAAAAATATGTAAAACTATATTCTTTCTTACAAAAAAATGTCAGTGCATCCTTAAAGCATGAGTGTTATATTTTTGGGGCTGCTATTTGAAATATCTGCACTGCACTATGTCATATGACACAGATAATCTGTCACAAACCACATCTGCTTTGGAGCCAAAAGTAGCGGAACCATGTCAACAAAGATGCAGAGCCAGGGAGTGCAGTGCTGAGAGGCAAAGCTTCTAAACTTGGGCCTAGCACTGTTTACTCAGCTACACTGCTTTTGACCTGTGTTCCATATCACTGCTCTTTGCCATGGGATATACAAGCTCCTTTTGGTGTCAGATGATGATGCCAGCTACTGTCTTCCTCAGTGGACATAGGCCTTTAGACTGATCATTAAATTGGATCATATTTTGTAATAAAATTTCACTTATATATATAATTAAGGTTTACTAAATAAAAGATGTTTTAGTAAGTTCTTAGTTGAATAAAGACTGTTAAAGTCCAACAGGTTGCTATAATTATCACAACAGCCATGCCAAAAATGTTGCACTTACTTACTAACATCTGCAAAACATGCTAGTTATATCTATACCATATATTAATGTTTTATTGACCCTTTAAAAAACTATTCATAAATAGAATCTTGGACCAGATTCTGCCAAATATTGTAGAATTAAAAGTAATTAATGATCTCACCTGATAGGCATCCACTTGCCTAGCATAAAAATGCCTTCCATGGGTGACATTTTTGTATAGGTCAAAGTATTACTGACATTATTTATGCTTTTTGTCTAGCAATTTGTCATCTTTTTTATGCCCATACTGAATTTTATTATAACACTTTCTTTGCATGCAGAAGTTGAAGTGGTGTATGTGTGATACTTGTATATGAGATGAAATCATAATCTTGGATTTCTTTTCTGTTACTTTCAACAAAGTCTGTAAAGATGGCTACAATTACTACTTTTTTCATTTTCCTGCTAAATTCCTTTCCAAATTAAGAAATTCAGTTTACATGCTGTTCATTCTATTTTTGCAATAAAGGCAACATGTAACAAAGATGTGAAACATAGTAAAAGCATTCTGTTGTCCTGATTCATAATGGAATGTATAATCTTCATTATGTGTTTATACTTTTTAATGGAGAAAAAAACATATTATCATCTTTGCCACAAATATTATATCTAGTAATGTGATATTGTATTACAAGTGAAGTTGAACCTAAGGCAGTGAGTACAATTACAAGTAACTGAATATATATACTTTGAATAGCTCTATAATTTGTTAGAGGAAAATATATCATGCTGGATGCCCAAGAGAGGTGAGGCTGCTGCTGCTCCATGTCCCCAGGTCCAACCAGTAGTGAGGCTGAAGATGTATCCCCAGCAGGCACATGCATACAGAGCACACATATACACCACATATATACATATATACATATGTATGTGGCCAGCCACACAGATCACAGACAGACACACAGAGCATTCACGCAAACATAGACAGCACTAATGGCCTCATCTTGCTCTCCTCTCTGGCTGAGCAGGATGGAGGTCCACTAGTGAGAATATATACATACATATGTACAAGGTGAATCTCTCCAGCAGCTGGTCTCAGGCACTCAGTCTGGCCAGTAGCTGGCCCTTGGATCCCAATCTCTCCAGTTGCTGGCACCTGGGCATATGAGCCCCTGAGGCTGCAGCCCCACTCCAGTTGCTGGTATAGATCATCACACACACAAAGCTGACCAGGACTTTCCAGGTCCCAATACATGATGTCCTCACCTGTGCTCTCCCCCTTAGAGACACACAGGCGCTCTCACACCCACAGTTGGCCAGGACTCCCCTGGTCCCATAACCGATCCAGCTGGGCTCTCACCCTTACAGACACACAGGCATACCCAGAGCTGGCCCTAAGAGACCCATTCACCCCCCAGGCTCCCAGGCCATGTCACCTATTCACCAGCTTGTCCGGCTTGTTCTTTGCTAGCAATCACAAATTCACTCGCATACCTGTGCTCACTCCAGTCACTGGCACCATGGACACATGGGCCTTCCAACTTATGGTCTGACTCCAGTTGTTGGCACTCATACCCCCATACACACACACACACACACACAGAGAATAGAGAGTCCCTCACCTAGAAAAGAGTTAGGAAGGAATTTAATAAGAAGATAGGACAGACTGCACTGATCAGGCATGGGGCATAGCCAGACAAGTGCACTGACCAGCCAACTATTTACATGCAACCAGCCCTTTTTATCTCCTTACCCCTCTATTTTCCCATACTTGTTCCTCCTCAAATCACCTAAACCCCTCCCTTTTCCTGCCTTTGGTTCCTCCCCTAAACATCCCATAATAAATCCTGTGCAATCCCTGAACTGCTCTTTCCCTGCATCCCATAATGTGTCCCACCTCTAGGGCAGCAAACCCCCTTCAGTCTGAAAGATGATCCGGAAAGCTGCTCCTGATGACTCATCTTGATGGGTGTCACATATGGACAATGGGGCTGATGGCTCTGCTGGGACAGCCCTGGGAGGGGCCCAGAGAAGGTGTTCCCAGGGAGTCCTTGATTTGGGTTCCTGCCTGCCACTGTGCCTCTGTGCTCCTCTGGGCTTGTGGAGATGGGCCTCTGATGAGCTGATGTTTTCAAAGTGAGCCTGCAGCAGAAACCACCATCCTTGTAGTGGAGATACTGTGCCTGATGCAGGAGCAAAGAATCAAGAAGTACAGTTGCCACCGAAATCGGGAATCAAACTCCTTAACACCAATGTAGTATTAAGAAGCAGGCATTCTTTATTACAGCACCGGATGCACAGGGGATCGTTCCACCTAGCGTGCATACCACAGGTTGCACCAACCAAAACTTATATTCTTCAATTACATACATATGCATCAAATTTCCCGGAATGATCATGCATATTCATTCTATTTCCTGGAACTAATTATCATATTTGCATGGTCATTACGCATGCGTCCTTGAGCTCCGAGGGCCTTGTGTGGGGGTCTCTGGTGGTCCTTGGTGGTCATACAGGTGTGTCCTTTAGTCGACCCCTTCTTCTGGACATGCGCAATCCCACCTTGCTTATGTAACCCGTTTTCCCTCTTCATGGTGCATGGTCCCTAACAATGATTTGGCACCCTTAACACAAACCAATTATTCTAACCACCCTCGACTCTTTGTCAAGATGGGCTGGGGCTGTACTGGGAACATAGCAGCATGTCCGTACTACTCCTTGTCCAATTGTCTTTGGGCATAGTAGCATATCCATAGCCATAGGTGTACAAACACAATATTAAAGCATTGTCTAACCTGCTCCTATCTCTATGTTGCTTAGTTACAAAAGAACGAACTAATCATTTTGGTTACGTCTGGTTACAATAGGACTAAAAATGTTTTCAGTTGATGCAATGAAATTGAAGTTGACATTGTGCAATTACAGGTTCATCATTACATTTTAAACTGTAGAAGGCTGCAGTTAAGAGCATGAACAAACTCATGCTGTACAATAAAGCTCTCAAAGCGCACACACAGGAGAAAAAAAAGTACGCTTTACCTAAGGAGTTTCAAAGATGGGACTTGTGCAAACACCTATTAGACAAATGCCAAAGTGTGAGCGTTTAACAGGAGACTTTTCTAGTCGGCTAAGGGACAATGCAATCATCACAATGCATCCAGAGGAGGTCAACAAAGCTGGTGAAAGGGCTGGAAGGAATGTTCTATGAGGAGCGTCTGAGGACTCTGGGTTTGTCTGGTTTGGAGAAAAGGAGGCTGAGGGGCGACCTCATTGCTCTCTACACCTTCCTGAGGAGGGGAAGTGGAGAGGGAGGTGCTGATCTCTTCTCCCTGGTATCCAGTGATAAGACGCATGGGAATGGTTCAAAGCTGCATCAGGGGAGGTTCAGACTTGACATTAGGAAACATTTCTTTACCAAGAGGGTGATCAAATGCTGGAACAGGCTTCCTAGAGAGTTGGTCTATGCCCCATGCCTGTCAGTGTTTAAGAGGCATTTGGACAATGCTCTTAATACTATGCTTTAATTTTTGGTCAGCTCTGAAGTGGTCAGGCAGTTGGACTAGATGATCGTTGTAGGTCCCTTCCAACAGAAAATATTCTATTCTATTCTATTCTATTCTATTCTATTCTATTCTATGCTATGCTATGCTATGCTATGCTATGCTATGCTATGCTATTCTATTCTATTCTAAAAACAGGCATTAGTCTTCATCTTTAACTGGAACAAACCCAGCTGTCTCCCTGCATCCTAGGTACCTGTCTGAACAAAGGAGCCAGTCTACATTTTTAAAACTTTTAGTTGTGTCCTCGCACACTGATGCACTCTCTGAGATCAGCTGAAAGGGAGATCTCGCTGAAAGCTGAAATGGAGAAATGACCCATCAGAGTGGTCACAGGGTGCAGGATGCTTTGTAACTTTATGCTAGCTCTGATTTGGACTCTTCAGAGAAGGGATTGGATCTTTGGGAGGAGGGGGAGTCTTGGATGTTAAAGCAACTTAGTGAAAATAAAAATCACAGAATCACAGAATTGTATAGGTTGGAAAAGACCTTTAAGATCATCGAGTCCAACCGTAAACCTAACACTACCAAGACACCACTATACCATGTCCCTAAGCACCTCATCCAAACATCTTTTAAATACCTCCAGGGATGGTGACTCAACCACTTCCCTGGGCAGCCTGTTCCAATGCTTGACAACCCTTTCAGTGAAGTAAAATTTCCTAATATCCAGTCTAAAACTCCCCTGGTGCAACTTGAGGCCATTTCCTCTTGTCCTATTGCTAGTTACTTGGGAGAAGAGACCGACCCCCACCTCTCTACAACCTCCTTTCAGGTAGTTGTAGAGAGCATTAAGGTCTCCCCTCAGCCTCCTTTTCTCCAGGCTAAACAACCCCAGTTCCCTCAGCTGCTCCTCATAAGACTTCTGCTCCAGACCCTTCACCAGCTTCATTGCCCTTCTCTGCACACGCTCCAGCACCTCAATGTCTCTCTTGTAGTGGGGGGCCCAAAACTGAACACAGTTCAGTTTTGGGCCCCCAAATGTGCATCTGTGTGTGTGTATAGAAAAAAGTTTGAGGCTAAATGTGAAAACCCATGCTTATTAATGTTACCAGATTATTAGAAATGTTTTCATTAAAAGTTAAAGTTCCAGAGTCTCCCTGCCTCTGGAGAAAGAAAGAAGACTATCTCTGAGGGGGCTGAAGATATAATGTATGGCTTCATTCCAGTGCATTTCTTTGGCTGTATTTAGAATTTAGTTGCATTCTACTTTTAGAATTTACAGTAAATAGGACATGTCAGTGTATTTATATAAGAAGTAGGTTGTTGGAGACGTATGGCCCGAAGAAGTGTTAAAGCAATAAAATATGAGTCGAGAACAATATTCAAAGAAAAAATGAAAGCTTAAAAAAACATATGTAGCCAGCTTTTCTCCCCTTTGAGCAGAGCCCACAGTGAATCAGAAGACCTTTTTTTTTTTTAAGTGCTAGAGGAAGATATTTTCCTCATTTTTCCAGTATCAGCTTGGATAGCAAAAAATCAGGATAAATTTCAGTGGTAAAAATATGGCCCGGCTTTAGGTGAACAAGCTGTTCATATTATTGTAGTCTAGAGCTACCTTCACTGAACTGAAGTCATCCTAATGAAAGGGTTGAGAAAGTTGTCTTTATGGAATTACTAGACCTTTGGTAGGTGTGATCTGGTTTCTGTTTGAGGTACAAGATGGTCTCTTGGGCCAGAATCAGCAGAACAGATTATTTGAGTCTGTATATTTGAAATGAGCTCAAGTCTAATTTACATTGTGGATTTTGTTTGCTTCAGGTATGTGCTTGCTTATTTTTCCTTTAGAAAAAAAAGCATTGATTGTTTCATATTTTTTGGTAACTTCATCTGTAGGATGTGGTGAGAAAGAACACCTCCCTACACCTAAAGACATTGTTTTTGTTATTACAGGAAGTTAGTTCACTGACTAATAAGAAATAATCATGCAGTCAAGCATAGGACCATTAATAAACAAATTAAATAAGCTGCCCATGAGTCACTTAGTATATCTTTTTTTTTTTTTCACGAGATGTACAACTCTTAGCTGTATTGAAGAGCTTAATTTGCAAGGTTAACTAAACATGCATGTTTAATACGTGAATATGTAGTAGGAAATCCTGAGGCAGTAGGACACTTCTCACTATAGTAGGAGTGCAGTGCATTGACTTTACGGTCTACTAAGTAATGAAATATGCAAGACTTCAAGGCCTGATCTGAAGCAGCACAACTGTTTTGCAAATGACTTAACTAGGAGCAAAGTCTTACCTGAAGGCGGTTATTCTAGAATTACAGACAAATTTCATGGTAGAACTGGCCAAATGAGAGCAAATTTGATTCATTAGTCTTTAAATGACTGGAAGGGACCTTCATTTTGCTATTATATGCATGGAGCATATTTGTTGTTCATCTGTATTCAGGCTATTAAATATTCTTGTTTTGTGAAACTGAAAGGCTTATTACATGCAAACCCAATGTGCTATCATCAGTGTGTTTATAAATTTAAAATTAATTAAAGCTATGATTTAAGTGACAGTTGTACTCCCACAAGTAGCAAGGCAAAGCAAAGTGTTCATGAACAATCCTTAGATTAAAATGTGTTTGCATAAGCTATTTGGTGAATACATATGAATAACACACAGTTATGTAGATAGAAAGGTCAGTTAATGAACAACTTCTTGCCAAATAGAGCTCTGTTCACACTATTAGTTCACTGAGCAGTTCAACCACTGTTTTCATATAACAGAAGGAAAACTGCTTATTCTAAAATAAAAATTTATCACCTAACAACTAAACCTCTAAATTTAAAGATTGTCACTGAATATGTCATTGTAAATTAAGACAAAGATTCTTTTTTTTTTTTTTTTTACTTTGGACTCTTGTTCAGTTTTGTAAACTCATTAGTTATCAAAGACAAGCTGAACTTGCCAGAAAGATTTTCTGTTTATGCCATAGGCAGATCCTTAGTAAACTTTGAAGGTTTTTTTGATATCCAGTGTCCCAGGGCATTCTGTATTTGTTGTGCTCAAAGGCTGAGAGACTCTTTGCTGTAACTGTTTAGCATACCATGAAAGAATAAGAGCAGACAACTTTCATCTTCTTAGGTTATATGAGCAAAATCTGTAATGAAATTCATGGGGGAGGGTGGAAGAGGAGTTTGGGAAATGTATTATAAAGTCTCTGAAAAGAAATATGAAAGGAGATCTATGAGGCAGTAGTATCCTTAGGAAATGGCTTGGGTGGCAAAATCACTTTATAATAGGTTAACCCCAACTGAAGGGAAAATTAAGAGTCCGTAGCCAGCCTGAGAAGTTGAACAAAAGCAGAGGAAGAAGTAGTTACAGAAGCACTCTGACAGATATTCTGGGCTAGTCTGTATGGTCCCTAATGTAGAACTGCACTGGTAGAAGGGAGGAACAGAGGATTTGCATTATGTAGCTCTTCTTGACCTTTCTTCCTGCCAACCCTGACTTTGCTAGACAGGAAATTTACACCCTTATGTAACTGCCTACCCACCCAAATCCTGACACCTTTCTGTTGTTCTTTGCTAGATGTCAATGCGCGCATCACATACAAAGTGTTTGTATAAGGGATGTTTTAGGAGTAGACACAATACATGGACATTGAACATGATATGTCTAATGGGTTTGTAGATGAAGTAGTTTGTAATTCAGCTGAAACTTTATTTTATTCAAAACTCCCTACTGCTTCTTGACTCAAGGGTTGATGAGGCTAGCACTCAATGACTGTACTCTAGTATCTTATTTTAGAGTCTTACTAACTTTGAGGATTAATGCTTTCTGTTCTTTTAAAGCAATCTTGAAGATCTTTTTACTGCAACACTCTTAACTGTAATGGATTTCATAGTTCCAAATTATTTTATTCTTTGAAATATATTATGTGCCCCTGCATACTTGTGTACTGGTATTGCATCTCATCTCATCTCAAAATAAATGTGCTCTATGCATATCTGAGAGACACAGTATGAGAGAACATCTCTGATAGGAACAACACAGTCAAACTGCTACACTTTAGTATAATCTACAAATATTTTACAGGATACTTAGTGATCTGTAGACACTCAGTAACACTCAGTGCTGAGCAGGTGTCTCATGGCATCTGGATGTGTCTTTTCTGTGGTAATGCAGCCATAATCTAATGCAAGAGTGCCTTAAGTATGCTAATATTCTTTGAAAAGTCATTAGTTCCAGGGTCCTGTTAAGAGCTGGTGGCTATGCCCTCAGCTGCAGCATGAGCCATTACACTTTTATTGTTGCTTTTTCTGTCTTTCAACAGGGAAGGATGAACCTGAAAAAGTTTGGCCCCTGCTGTTGGTGAGAGTTTGGCATGGCTGAACATGAACTCCTCCTGCTTGCCCTTTGAAGAGGGCTGCTACTATTCTGCTGGCCCTTTCCTCCTTCTTGGGTTCCAGCTGTGGATTCTTGATGGTACAGTGTTTATTTGGGCTTTTAGGCCTCTACATTTGCCAGCCTGCTGAAAGAAGGATGCAAGAACTTGCTTTTTTTTTGGGTCAACCTTAGAGAGACAGCTGAACTCTTTTGACTGGAGCATGTCCTCCTGGGCCAGATGCAAAGATATACTCCCCCCACCAAAATCTATATTCCAAGAACTTGGAGATCTTCTGAGACAGCCTCTTCCTGTCTCCTGTGGCCAAACTTCCACTGCCTGCATAAGTGAGCAGTTTCATTGGCCTGATTCCACTGCAGACAGACTGCTAGTGATGGATTTGTTCTGAAGCACAGTCTCAGCTAATCCTAGCTGAAACATGACTTATGTTTCAAAATAGGTTTCTGAATTTAAATATACATTGCAGGTACTGGTTTCTACCGTCCTGGAGCCAAAAGGGAGCTCAATAGGTACAATACTGATTCACAAGACCTATCTTTGGTTTGTGTTCAGAGAAACATTCAGTACAATTTCTTAACAGATAGTAACGTTCATTCATGTACTGCTTTTGACTACATGATGAAAGCATTATTGGGAACGAGCATGATGCTTTGGCCACATAAAAAGCCAGTCAGGGGTTAGAGTAAGCTAAGGTAAACTGTAGATGTTTGCACTGTAGCAAATCAGACAACTATATTTTAGGTGTCTAAAGTGACATAAGAACTTCATTTTAGATATTCTTTTTTCTCCGTAGGAGAGACAAGAAAGCAAAACACTCTGACACATGTGGAGACCTGTGCAAGTTTTTTAAAAGAAATACAAACAATAAACTATTTCTCTAGGCTACACATTCTGATTGTAGGCACAAATAATTGAGTCTTTAGAAGAAATATGGAGAAAGGAGTGAAGTATCCTTATACTGCATACTGAAACTTGTTCTGTGTGCTTCTTCTGAAATAGCTTAGTGTTGTGGTTTAGCCCCAGTCAGCAATTAAGTACCACACAGCCACTCGCTCACCCTCCCCCCTCCAGCGTCTCTTGTAGTGAGGGGCCCAAAAGTGAACACAGTATTCGAGGTGTGGCCTCACCACTGCCGAGTACAGGGGCACGATCACTTCCCTAGTCCTGCTGGCCACACTATTCCTGATATAAGCCAGGATGCCATTGGCTTTCTTGGCCACCTGGGCACACTGCTGGCTCATGTTCAGCCAGCTGTCAACCAACACCCCCAGGTCCTTTTCTGCCTGGCAGCTTTCCAGCCACTCTTCCCCAAGCCTGTAGCGTTGCATGGGGTTGTTGTGACCCAAGTGCAGGACCTGGCACTTAGCCTTGTTGAATCTCATACAACTGACCTCGGCCCATCGATCCAGCCTGTCCAGATCCCTCTGCAGCACCTTCCTCCCCTCAAGCAGATCGACACTCCCGCACAACTTGGTGTCATATGCAAACTTACTGAGGGTGCACTTGATCCCCTCATCCAGATCATTGATAAAGATATTAAACAGAACTGGCCCCAAAACTGAGCCCTGGGGAACACCGCTTGTGACCGGCCGCCAACTGGATTTAACTCTATTCACCACAACTCTCTCGGCTCGGCCATCCAGCCGGTTTTTTACCCAGCGAAGAGTACACCCACCTAAGCCATGAGCCGCCAGCTTCTCCAGGAGAATGCCGTGGGAGACAGCGTCAAAGGCTTTACTAAAGTCCAGGTAGATAACATCTACAGCCTTTCCCTCATCCACTAGGCGGGTCACCTTGTCGTAGAAGGAGATCAGGTTGGTCAAGCAGGACCTGCCTTTCATGAACCCATGCTGGCTGGGCCTGATCCCCTGGTTGGCCTGCACATGCCTGTTGAGCACACTCAAGATGAACCGCTCCATAATTTTCCCCGGTACCGAGGTCAGGCTGACAGGCCTGTAGTTCCCTGGATCCTCCTTCCGGCCCTTCTTGTAGATGGGCGTCGCATTGGCAAGCCTCCAGTCGTCTGGGACCTCCCCTGTTAACCAGGACTGCTGATAAATGATGGAGAGTGGCTTGGCAAGCTCCTCTGCCAGCTCCCTCAGTACCCTTGGGTGGATCCCATCCAGCCCCATAGACTTATGAGTGTCCAGGTGGCGTAGCAGATCGTTAACTGCTTCCTCCTGGATTATGGGGGGTTTATTCTGCTCCCCGTCCCTGTCTTCCAGCTCAGGGGGCTGAATACCCTGGGGATAACTGGTCTGACTATTAAAGACTGAGGCAAAGAAGGCATTAAGTACCTCAGCCTTTTCCTCATCCTTGGTGGCAATGTTCCCCCCCTGCAAGGAGGAAGATTCTCCTTGGCTCTCTTTTTGTTGTTAATGTATTTGTAAAAACATTTTTAATTATCTCTTACAACAGTGGCCAGCTTGAGTTCTAGCTGGGCTTTTGCCTTTCTAATCTTCTCTCTGCATGACTTGACGAGATCCCTGTACTCTTCTTGAGTTGCCGTCCCTTCTTCCAAAAGTGGTAAACTCTCCTTTTTTTCCTGAGTCCCAGAAAAAGCTCCCCGTTCAGCCAGGCCGATCGTCTTCCCCGCTGGTTTGTCTTACAGCACATGGGGACAGCCTGCTCCTGCGCCTTTAAGACTTCCTTCTTGAAGAATGCCCAGCCTTCCTGGACCCCTTTGCCCTTCAGGACTGTCTCCTAAGAGACTCTCTCAATCAGTGTCCTGAACAGGCCAAAGTCTGCCCTCCAGAAGTCCATGGTAGTGGTTTTGCTCACCCCCCCTCCTTACTTCGCCATGAATCGAGAACTCTATCATATCATGGTCGCTAAGCCCAAGACAGCCTCCAACCACCACATCTCCCACCAGTCCTTCTCTGTTTGTAAACAGCAGGTCAGGCGAGGCACCTCCCCTGGTAGGCTGACTTCCCAGCAGTGTCAGGAAGTTATCTTCCACACATTCCAGGAACCTCCTAGACTGTTTCTGCTGTGTTGTATTTCCAGCAGATGTCCAGTAAGTTGAAGTCCCCCACGAGAATAAGGGCTCACGATTGTGAGACTTCTCCCAGCTGCTTATAGAATATTTCATCTGCCTCTTCATCCTGGTTGGGTGGTCTGTAACAGACTCCCACCATGATATCTGCCTTGTTGGCCTTCCCCCTCATCCTTACCCATAAGCACTCGACCTTATCATCATAATCGCTGAGTTCTACACAATCAAAACACTCCCTAACATACAGAGCCACCCCACAGCCTCTCCTTCCTTGCTTATCCCTTCTGAAGAGCTTATAGCCATCCATTGCAGCACTCCAGTTGTGAGAGTCATCCTACCACGTTTCTGTGATGGCGACTAAGTCATAGCTATCCTGCTGCACAATGGCTTCCAGCTCCTCCTGTTTGTTGCCCATGCTGCGTGCATTGGTGTAGATGCACTTGAGCTGGGCTATCGATTTAAATCCCAACATTGGCATGCCACCCCTGGCATGGATCCTCTCTAGTGAGCCTGGTTACATACCCTTCCCCCTTTGAACCTAGTTTAAAGCCCTCTCGATGAGCCCTGCCAACTCATGAGTGAGAATAAACTACCAGAAAATGAGAAGCAATATGCCCTGTTCACTGATGGGTCCTGTCGTATTGTAGGAAAACATAGGAGATGGAAAGCTGCTGTATGGAGTCCTACACGACAAGTTGTAGAAACTGCTGAAGGAGAAGGGGAATCGAGGCAATTTGCAGAAGTAAAGGCCATCCAGTTGGCTTTAGACATTGCTGAACAAGAAAAGTGGCCAGTGCTCTATCTCTATACTGACTCATGGATGGTGGCAAATGCCCTGTGGGGGTGGTTACAGCAATGGAAGCAGAACAATTGGCAGCGCAGAGGCAAACCCATCTGGGCTGCCGCATTGTGGCAAAATATTGCTGCAAGGCAAGCGCTATGTGCTTACAATGGTGGAAGCAACCACTGCATGGCTGGAAATATATCCTGTGCCCCATGCCACTGCCCAGAACACTCTCCTGGGCCTTGAAAAGCAAGTCTTATGGCGACATGGCACCCCAGAGAGAATTGAGTCAGACAAGGGGACTCATTTCCGAAACAACCTCATAGACACCTGGGCCAAAGAGCATGGCATTGAGTGGGTATATCACATCCCCTGTCATGCACCAGCCTCCGGGAAAATTGAACGATACAATGGACTGTTAAAGACTACACTGAGAGCAATGGGTGGTGGGACATTCAAACATTGGGATGCACATTTAGCAAAGGCCACCTGATTAGTCAACACTAGGGGATTTGTCAATAGAGCTGGCCCTGCCCAATCAAAACTTTTACATATTGTGGAGGGGGATAAAGTCCCTGTAGTGCACATAAAAAACATGCTGGGGAAGACAGTCTGGGTTACTCCTGCCTCAGGCAAAGGAAAACCCATTCGTGGGATTGCTTCTGCTCAAGGACCTGGGTGCACTTGGTGGATAATGCGGAAGGATGGAGAAGCCCGCTGTGTACCTCAAGGGGATTTGATTTTGGGTGAGAATAGCCAATGAACTAAATGGTATGATGTTAATTGCTATATAATACTGTATGTCATCACTTTTATGGTTACTATACACCATATCAATGGTTTTTCAGTAAGAATCATGCAGATTAATGAAGAATGAGCTTTGATGAAACCAAGCAAAGTGCAGCAGTGATGGAACCAGAACTGGCTTCAGCATGCAACAATCCAACACCACACACCATCTCTCCTGCCCTGAAAGACTGTTATGACAGATGGAGCCCAAAGTCATGGACTAAATGAACTCAACGGACATTTTAGAGGGATGGCCCATAGACTAAGCGAATGATATCTGTGTGTATATATATCAAAAGACAGGGAAAGGGGTGGTGATCGATTGGAATGTATTAGAAAGGGTAGAACCTGGGCATGACGTAGATGGTATAGAATAAGGGGTGGATACTGTCCTGGTTTCAGCTGGGATAGAGTTAATTTTCTTCCTAGTAGCTGGTATAGTGCTGTGTTTTGGATTTTAGTATGAGAATAACGTTGATAACACACTGATGTTTTGGCTGTTTCTAAGCGGTGTTTACACTAGTGAAGGACTTTTCAGCTTCCCATGCTCTGCCAGGTGCACGAGAAACTGGGAGGGGGGCACAGCCAAGATATTTGATCCAAACTGGCCAAAGGGCTATTCCATACCATATGACATCATGCTCAGTATATAAACTGGGGGGGAGTTGGCCGGGGGGCAGCGATCGCTGCTCAGGGACTGGCTGGGCATCAGTCGGTGGGTGGTGAGCGGTTGCATCACTCGTTTTTTTTCCTGGGTTTTGTTCCTCTCTCTCTCTCTCTTGTTGTTTTCCTTTTTTATTACTATTATTATTGTTGTTGTTGTTGTTGTTGTTGTTATTTCAATTATTAAACTGTTATTATCTCAGCCCATGAGTTTTCTTACTTTTGCTCTTCAGATTCTCTCCCCCATTCCACCAGGGGTTGGGAGGGTGAGCAAGCAGCTGTGTGGTGCTTAGTTGCCAACTGAAGCTAAACCACAACAGCGTAACAGCACACAGAGCACTGTCTATAAAATCAAGCAGTTACAAGTCCTAAGTGGGACTTGGACCGGAACTGCTGTTGGACAGCAAACCCATGACCCCCTGTTGGTCAGGAACATCTCCACCGTCATCTGCTTCCTCTGAGGACTGAGTGAGTGACTCGCATTCTTTTATATATTTTCAAGTCTAGATTAGGATTGTTATGCTGATATGGCAAGCCAAGTATTAAGATTTGACCTGATCCGCAGAGGGTCCAGGTGATTAGAAACCATAAGCGAAGTGGTGCCATAAAATTCTGTGCTACGCTATTTATAAAATTATATTACCCTGATTCTGCTTATAGAAATCCTCTGCTATTCTGATCATAAATTCTATGCTATGCTAATCATAATATCCTGTTAAGAAAATAAAGCTTTAATTGTAACTACAACTTAGTGCCGTCATCATTCTGCCAAGGATCCCTAAAAGAACCTGTCTGCCCCTTAATGTCGGGTGACAAATGCATCTAATTGACTTATGTAATGTGGAACAATTAATTAACAGATGTTCTGGGGACTTTACTGACTTATTTAAAGTGGAGCCTTTCTGCAGATAAACCTACTGTGGAACTCAGCACTTTTCATGCAAGCTAGAGCAATGATCCTAGCCGTGGCTATATTAGCTGTCACCGGAAAGCTATTTTTAGACCTTCAGCTATTTAGATAATTGAAGCTTTTCCCATTTTCAACTAAAGCATTCTGTGTTGTTCAACTCAGCTGGCAACCAGCTTCTTGTAAGGGAAGTAGCCAAATAAGGCTCTGTGGAGTATGTTAGAAGAAATAAAGAACTATCCCCAAGTTTGGGAGTTTAGTGGCCATCAAAACAGAGAACTAGAGCTAATACATGTGTAAGTGTAGGTTTCATTAGGTAACTTACAAAGAGCTATAACACTGGATCATGTTTACTTACAGCATTGTAAATGTATGAGTTTTATCGACTTTCTGTATAGCGTTACAAGTGTATTCAGCACTGCTAACACAGGAATTCAGAGATCTACGGTGAAATACTTAAGTGTTTAAGGGTGAATGGAATTAGTTCAGCAAGCCAAACATCTTTAAGAAAGGGCCAGGTCCAAAACTGGAACTGGATTCTGGCCAAATACAATATTTCTGTAGCTGCTTTAACCTTTTTGACCTTTAACTTTCCAGTTTGAATGTTAGGCATGTGTAAGAAACACTTTCATGAGGTAGGGCTGAATTTCTTGGCACCCAAAATTAATCTGTGGCCAGAATTAAGTGTTCTTCTCTATAAGTAGCCCAAGGAATATGATCCAACAGGCACTAAACACACGTTTAGTTCTCTCATCAGCATAACCTTTATCTCCTATAGTGTCCATTAGAGTTTAGTAAGATTATAAATTATGATGTACTGTTTTACAAACCTAAAATATTTGAGAACAGAATAATGAGTCATAAAAGTTGCACTGGAAAACTTAAGCGATTTAGTAATCTGTGATATGGTTAGTTTCTCTCTTGAATGCTTAAATAACTCACTTGAAATAAAGGAAAGTACGTTGGTTGACATAATACTTCCTGTAGCAGATTATATCCAAAATAGTTTTGTGTGTGGTATTTTTGATTTGTGGAATGTGAGTGTACTGGTTTTGACTGGGATAGAGTTAAATTTCTTCATAGTAGCTTGTATGGTGCTATCTTTTGGATTTGTGATGAAAACAGTGTTGGTAACACAGGGATGTTTTAGTTATTGCTGAGCAGTGCTTACACAGAGTCAAGGACTTTTCTGCTTCTCACACTGCCCCGCAGCGAGTAGACTGGGGGTGCACAAGAAGATGGGAGGGGACACAGCTGGGACAGCTGACCCCAACTGACCAAAGGGATATTCCACACCATATGACATCATGCTCAGTATATAAAGCTGAGGGAAGAAGGAGGAAAGGGGGACGTTTGGAGTTATGGTCTTTGTCTTCCCAAGTAACCATTACACATGATGAAGCCCTGCTTTCCTGGGGATGTCTGAACATCTGCCTGCTGAAGGGAAGTAGTGAATGAAATCCTTATTTTGCTTTCCTTGTGCACTCAGCTTTTGCTTTACCTATTAAACCGTGTTTATCTCAACCCATGAGTTTTCACACTTTCAACATTCTTTCTCCCCCATCCCACTGGGGGAGAGTGAGCGAGCAGCTGTGTGGTGCTTAGCTGCCTACCAGGGTTAACCCACAACAAAAGGTCAAACTAATACACAATTTTTGGTTTCTGACTCAATTAGTACTAAAACCCAAGAGTTATATTATCTTGGGTTTAGTTGGTTTTTTTAATGGAGCTTCAGTGTAGTTCACAGTAGATGAGTACCTGTCTTCAGAAAAATAATCCTGTATTCCATAATGTAGCCACTTGGAGTTTATTCTGAAGGCAATGAGTGGTTATGACTGTCAACTCTGTCACAACTTTAGTGTAGGAAAGCTCCTTCATCCTGCCTCAGTTTCCTGAATGCTGCTACTTCTGGATTTTATGAAGGTTGAACTGGTGAAAACTAATAGAGCTCTAACTGTATTCCTTTATTGCATTTTGTGGAGAAAAGATTGTTCATTTCTGCTATACAGGATTGCCTCCCACTATCCCACTGTACCAAAGCATCGAACACGCACTGTTGCAACCCTCCTGTAACTAGAAGAGAGCAAGAGGGCAACTTCTTGTCAGAGTACTCCTAGGCAACACTAGGAGCCTTGTGCAACTGCTGCTTCTGTTCTTTTCCCATGAGTTACTAGGACTTTTCTGTAGCTCTTTTTTAATGTAGCTATTTTATAATGAAGGTCACATGAGTCCAAAGAACAACAATAAAGTATGTAGTTTCCCAGTAGTGATAACTTCTGGTAGTATTGCATATGCCCTAATTTGAAACAAAGGCAGTACAGGAAGAGAGAGTTAATCAGTCTGATGCAGCATCCTAGAAAATAAACACTAGATAACTAGTCTTATCTGGATTTTAGGAGCTTGAACTAGGCATTTCACTAGGTCTGGATTTCTTTTGCATGTTGGTATGTTAGGAACTGAAGTAGTTTGTGAACCCAGAAAATGTGTTGCTAAATACTCTTTAGTTGAAAGATTTAAGAGTGCGCTACATATATCTTGCCCTTTGAGGAAATGGCCATATAGTAGGAAACTTTGATGCTTTGTTCTTCTGAATAGATCCCCCACCATTTTTAGGGGTGGAGTGGGGAAGGAGGGAACAGGATTTTTGTCAGGGAGGAAATTTAGGGTGCTGATCATACACTGTCCAAGTCAGTGCAAATCTTCTGCCTGGGGAAGCCACCTTACCTCTGTAGCAGTGCTGTTTCTCCTGAGCCTAGAAACTTCCCAAGTTATCCAACAGTTCTCCCATTTCATGCGGCAGAAACAGTTTCTGTAATTTCCAGCATGGTTTTGTGGCCTCTTCCTCACTGAGGGACCTTATAACTCAGGTGCAGCTGAATAGCTGTGCTCCAACTGTGGCCCTAAAGTAGGGGAGTGGATGTTTCACAGTTTCAGCCTTGTTGAGCCCACCCTCTCTCTTTGCCCTGGTATGTAGGTGTGTTCTCCCTTCTCTTCCCACATACAAACATATGACTTGACATACAAACATGTATCCCTGAGAGGTAGGCCTCTACCTGTATTTCATCTATCTGAAAGTTTATGAAGCTGAGAGAACTGCAGATGTATTCCACCTTCATGACGGCTACTGTACCTGCTGCTGGTGGTGGGAGAGCTGTGGCAAAATAAATGCTGGCTATAGTACTCTTCTGAATGTCCTTGGGAGATCTTAGGAGAACTAATGTATCTCCTTTACTTGCTTGACTCTTCTGTCCCTTCCTCCCCCTTCATACTGTGGGTCCTTCAAATCTTCTCAGTGAAACAGGTGAAGTAAAAGCAGATTACTCCCCTTCCAGCACTGAAACAATAATCCCAAAAGAAAGTAACTGTATGTATGTGAACCAGTGATTGTGAACCATGTGAACTATTATTATAATTTAATAATACACTGACATTTGAATTAGTTGTCCTTACAGTCATCCCAGGAAGATGTTGGCAGTCAGCGTTTTATATGGCACTTCTCAACATGTGTTGGAAAACACAGCCATGTTACTCCATTTCACAGATGGAGAAATTGCCAAATGAGAAATCAAGTAACTTTAACGCTGTCATGGAAGTACAGAGCTAGGAATTGTGAGCAGCTTTTTCTGTCACAGAAATTTAGGCTAGCATTCTTCAGGAATCAAAATTTCCATAATGGCTAAGCATTTAGTACCCATACTTTAGGATTTTCAAGGGTTCTTAATGCCATATCTTCTCAGATTAAGAAATTACTTTAATCAATTAATTTAATCAGATTACTAACAAACATCCTGTTAAATTCAGTGCAAGTTATTTAAAAGTCTAAAAGTAACTTGCATGATCGGTGTTCCCTTATCATGTTCAGGGAAACACTAGAGGCATTTCAGAAATGAGATTATCTGATATATTATCTACTTAGATAGCAATCTGAGGTGAATAAATGCATCTCAGATATCAACATAAAATGTCTTGTTGTTTTATTTTGCCACTTAGTGCCAGCAGCCTGTGCCAAATGCCAACTTGATTTGCATCACTACTAAGGTGATTTAACACTAATTATGCGATGTATAGCTAATATAACTTTAACTCTGGGGCTTAGTTAGGCAAGACTGTAGAGAAGCAGGAGTGATTTGCTATTTACAGATCAATGAAAATGCTGGGTGCCAGAGGCTCCTTTTCTCTTACCTTTTTACTAGTGTAGCACCTTGTTCACTGAAAACTGTAGTCAGCTGTATCATTTCGGCTCTTTTATGAATTAAGTCTTTAATAAAAAAGCATCCTAATTCAGTCTGCTCGGTAGCAAAAGTCCCCCTGCGCAATATGTGCTGCAGCATGCAGCGAGATGAGGCAGCTGGGCCACTCCATCAGCAGGGCCAGGGCAGCCACTGACAAGCGGGAGTTTGGCCGGAGGTGTGGCAGGGCCAGGGAAGTCCCCTGAGTCAGCGCTGAGTCACCTGGTGCTGCGGGTGGCAGTGCGGCTTCTACCTCCAGCGCCCTCCTACACCTGCAGGCAGAGGGGCCAGCTCACCCGCATCATCACCTCGTGCCACTTACACTACTGGGCCCATCCTGACATTGAAAATCATGTGAAATTGAAATGTGGTCATAGCTAACGTTAATTTCCCACATGCACAGCCAGCTGGAAATTCAGATATTCTCCAGCAATGTGTTTCCTCTTTCTTCCAAGTACTGCATTAAAAAAAAAAAAGACAACAATCCAAAACAAAAATTCCTATTGCTGCTGGCACTGCTTTGATGTTTTTAATCATTCTTATTTTTAAAATGAATTATTGGAAGAATCAATCTTTAATTCAAGCTGAAAGTGAGTACTTTGCATGCAATGTAAATTTAGGCCCTGAAATCTGAAGTATAGTGTGAGTGGTAGCTTTTATTAGAGGCAGTACAGTTTGTTGACTTAAAAGAAAGACCTGTTGGAATCCTAGCTTTTCATTTTGCTTGGATTTGTATGGATTGCGGAAAACAAAAATTCAACCCTCTTTCTCCTTTTCCCCTCCACACAAGCTTCCAAATTATATACAGGATTTCTGCTTATGGTTAAAGTATAAACTGAAAATTGAAATGTGCTTCATTGCAATATTATCTGATGGGATTCATCTTTCTCAAAGGGGAAAGATGCATCTGATGGGATTCATCTTTCTCAAAGGGGAAAGAGAATCTTCGCTCAGGAACTTGCAGGGCTCATCAACAGAGCTTTAAACTAGACTCAAAGGGGGAGGGGGATAATATCAGGCTTGCCCGAGAGAAGCTGAGGGGCGACGTGCCATGGTTAGAGGGAGCGGCTGCCAGCGAGGACACTCGGCCTGAGTCCTCGAGATGTGCGGGGTACGCTTGGGCACAGCCGAAGTCGAGCGGAGTTGAGCCAGGGGATACTGAGGCAACGGGAGGCAAGAGGGAAACACCAGTGAAATGCCTCAAAGCACGCAAGGGGTGTTCTTCTGTGAAGGAGACACGGATGACAGCCCAGCTGAAGTGCCTCTACACCAATGCACGCAGCATGGGCAACAAGCAGGACGAGTTGGAAGCCATTGTACATCAGGAAAACTATGATATGGTGGCCATCACGGAAACATGGTGGGGTGACTCGCACAACTGGAGTGCAGCGATGGATGGCTATAAACTCTTCAGGAGGGATAGGCGAGGCAGGAGAGGTGGTGGGGTAGCCCTATATGTCAGGGAGTGTCTGGATAGTTTAGAGGGTGGAGTGTCTATGGGTAAGAATCAGGGGGAAGGCCAACAAGGCAGATCTTGTGGTGGGAGTCTGTTACAGACCCCCCAACCAGGATGAGGAGACAGATGAACTATTCTATAAGCAGCTGGGTGAAGCCTCACGATCGCTAGCCCTTGTTCTTGTGGGGGACTTCAACCTGCCGGATGTCTGCTGGAAATACAATACAGCAGAGGGGAAACAGTCTAGGAGGTTCCTGGAGTGTGTGGCAGATAACTTCCTGACGCAGCTGGTGAGTGAGCCAACGAGGGAAGGTGCCCCACTGGACCTGTTGTTCACCAACAGAGAAGGACTTGTGAGCGATGTGATGGTTGGAGGCTGTCTTGGGCAGAGCGATCATGAAATGATAGAGTTTTTGATACGTGGAGAAGCGGCGAGGGGGGTCAGCAAAACTGCCACCTTAGACTTCCGGAGGGCGGACTTCGGCCTGTTTAGGAGACTGGTCGAGAGAGTCCCCTGGGAGGCAGCCCTAATGGGCAAAGGGGTCCAGGAAGGCTGGACATTCTTTAAGGAGGAAGTCCTAAAGGCACAAGAGCGGGCTGTCCCCAGGTGCCGAAAGACGAGCCGGCGGGGAAGAAGACCGGCCTGGCTGACTAGAGAGCTCTGGCTCGAGCTCAGGAGAAAGAGGAGAGTCTATGACCTCTGGAAGAAGGGGCGGGCAACCCAGGAGGACTACAAAGGTGTAGCAAGGTTGTGCAGGGAGAAAACTAGAAGGGCCAAAGCTGAGCTAGAGCTCAGTCTGGCTGCTGCTATAAAAGACAACAAAAAACACTTCTTCAAATACATTAGCAGCAAAAGGAGAGCTAAGGAGAATCTCCAGCCCCTAGTAGATGGGGGAGGAAACACAGTGACCAAGGATGAGGAAAAGGCTGAGGTACTTAATGCCTTCTTTGCCTCAGTCTTTATTAGCAGGGCCGACTGTTCTATGGGTACCCAGCCCCTGGAGTTGGAAGATAGGGATGGGGACCAGACTGGAGCACCCATAATCCAAAATAATCAAAAATAATCAGACCCATAATCAAAAATAGCGTGGCCAGCAGGACTAGGGAAGTGATTGTGCCCCTGTACTCGGCACTGGTGAGGCCGCACCTCGAATACTGTGTTCAGTTTTGGGCCCCCAACTACAAGAGGGATATTGAGGTACTGGAGCGTGTGCAGAGAAGGGCAACGAAGCTGGTGAAGGGTCTGGAGCAGAAGTCTTATGAGGAGCGGCTGAGGGAGCTGGGACTGTTTAGGCTGGAGAAAAGGAGGCTGAGGGGAGACCTTATCGCTCTCTACAACTACCTGAAAGGAGGTTGTAGAGAGGTGGGGGTCGGTCTCTTCTCCCAGGTAACAAGTGATAGGACAAGAGGAAATGGCCTCAAGTTGCGCCAGGGGAGGTTTAGACTGGATATTAGGAAATTTTTCTTCACCGAGAGGGTTATCAAGCATTGGAACAGGCTGCCCAGGGAAGTGGTTGAGTCGCCATCCCTGGAGGTATTTAAAGGACGTTTGGATGAGGTGCTTAGAGACATGGTGTAGTGGTGGTTTTGGCAGTGTTAGGTTTATGGTTGGACTCGATGATCTTAAAGGTCTTTTCCAACCTATATAATTCTGTGATTCTGTGATTCTGTGATTATCTAAGTAACCAAAAATCTTTGTCTTAATTTGGGGAAGTTCTTGGTTTTGCTGTCAGATTTGTGAATAATCATGTTTTTGTGTATAAGAATTTCCTTTTTCATTGCAAAACCAGCTGCAGTTTGTTAGCACTGACTGAATTAGTACTATCAGAGGTTTGGACTTGTTTGATGTTGGGGGGGGCCCACTTGTATGTGAATGGATGAAAATGTTTATGCAAACTCCTATGGAATGTGACTGCTGAGTTTCATACAGCTTTACTTGGAGACACTTTGTAGACTTCAGCCCCATACACTGCAGAAAGTGTTAGGTAAAAGCTAGTTAACTGGTATGTTTCAAATCTTCCGTGTATAAGGCCAGATCTTGATCCTAGGTCCTCAGCATATCTCTAATTCTCCTAATAACTTGCATCACTGAGGGGGTATATATTTCAATCTATCTGATTGCTTTTGGCATGCAGAGTTTGTGCAGTGTCAGATATGCCTGTTGTTAATTTATACTATGAGACATGAAAAGATATATGTAAAATGAGTGCAGTGCTAGCTTGCATTATCATTTTTACCTAAGCAGTCTGGGTGGGTTTGGGTTTTTTTTGTTAAGGACAAGGGTTTGTAAAAATAGCATGTAGTTTTAAACTCCTTGCCTTTTGGGTGCCAAGTCTGAAACAACTGATTTCCAGAAAGTAGATATTAATACCTGAGAAGAGGTTCCTTTAAGGTAACTAAATACAAAATAGAAATTTCTTTCTTTTTCTTTTTTTTCCCCAAGGAAATGAGAAGATCAGATCAATTTTAAAATCAAAGTGTGTAACATTTTGAGGGGCTGAAATAATAAATATAAAAATAAAGAAAAAAGTGTAGAGTCGGGGTATTCAACTTCTCTCCTACCTTTTAAAAATTAGGCCAGCTTAAGATTTAAAAAATGTCTTGGAAATGACCATTTTAATTTCTGCTTTACGATCTCTCAATGTTTTTGAAAAATATCACAGATGCAATTCATTAATAAATTTCACACAAATTAAAGAAATGCACTTTTAAGGAGGCAACATTTTGAATTAGTGAGCTTTCTCTGCAGATGGATGTTTAATCTGCCTCTGTAACGAATTAAGCATTCTTTAATGGTCAAAGTTGGTGACTTCCAGCTCCTTCTTCTTAATTGTTTTTTTTCTGACTCTTCTCATATCTCCAACTAATGATGTAACCTTCCTTCAAGACTTGATCATCCCCTTAGGTTCCAGTGAGCCCATAGGCTCTCCCTGCCTTTGTCCTTACAAGTATGATGATTGTCAAAATGAAATGCTTGGACTCCATTGCCCAGCTATATCTGTTGAACTTACAGATATTATAGATACTACTTCAGATCACAACATGTGAGAGTTAAAGCAAGAGTTTCTAGGTTTTTGGCAGAAAGGTTGATAAACTTGCAATGTATGCTTAATGGCAAGGTTGAAGAGAGGTTTCAAGGGAAGAGGAGAGAGGGAGATGAAGACTATTCTAAAGACGAAAGGAGACTGATAAAAGCATCTTTCTAGCCTGATGATGATTAGGCGGGAGAAGACCGTAGGCATTAACTGGAAGTAGAGTGAGAGGAAAGAGCTATACAGGCCTAAACAAGAAGAAGAAAGGGTTGTATGGCCTGAATAACATTAAGTTACCATAGATTCAGGTAAGAATGAGAAAATAGGCTGAACAAGCAATAAGAGGGAGCTCTCAGGTTGTTTGATTTTGGGTTTTGGGTTTCTTTTCATATTAATAACTTGTCCACACTCTTAATAGGGGATGTATTAAGAACAAGTTGTCTCAGGTTGGAACCACACAGACCTCACGACCACTTTTTTGCAGCTGCAGAATATCTGTGTAGTAACAACTGCAGTGGTTTCAGTTAATTCTGAGGAATAGATATAGTGAATTCTTACTCTCTTTTTTACCCCTTGATTTAGCAGCTGGAAATGGGAGAACCCAGCACACTGTGACCTGGTTTTTGCACTGTCCTTCAGGAATGTGATAGTGATCCAAAAAACATTCCATAGATCACAGTTTGTTGACACAGTAACTCGATATGAACCATGAGCAGGCTGAATTTGTTCTATATTTACTGGTACTAGCAATGATTAGAAATTGAGTTATTCTTGAAGTATTTCTAGCATGTTCAAAACTCAGAAGCCCTAGAAAATGAATGTTATATAACAGAATTTGGTCCCAACATAAATTGTTTTAAGGTGTCACCAGATGATACCACTAAGCTGACCTACTGAATATTGGTTGCAGTGTTGTGGTTCTTTCTTATCTGTACATTTCCACTGCTGCACTGGCACTCCTCCAAGGCTATGGTGAGCCAATAAGAGAGCTAAGCTGGCAGAAAACTATTTTTGTATGCTTAGTTTTTTTCCAGTTTAACTCCCTGAGTTGCCTTACTGTATGGTCTGCTGAGTGCCAATGCCAGCATGAGAGAAAACAGCAAGTTAGTTGCTTTAGTGCATACTGGTATGAGACTCAGTTTCTTATTATCCCTATACAATTAACAAGGAGTAGAAAAAGGTTTTAAAAAAAAAAAAGAGAAACCTAGTGTATGGGGGTAGAAAGAAAAGTGTATTTAAATGTCTTTCAGTAGCACTCAGAATATATATTTTATGAAGAAAGCAAGGATATAATTAGGTTGAATATTTTTATTCTTCGAAAAGAAGAAAGTAAGATTTCAGGTCTCTCAAAAGCAAAACCAGCTCATAATTACTGATTTTTTTTGTTCCCTTTTTTCATTCTATCCAATAGTCTGTAGTAATATGACACTTACCTAAGAAGCAAAAATTCCCAGATGTAAGCATTTGAAAATGGGTTCAAATTCAGTGTATAAGCTTGCCTTTGCACACAGGCTATATAGCTGTACATTCATATATTCAATTTTCATATCATATCTTCATCAGTAAACTATATGTACAAGAGATAGAGGGTGGTTTCTCTTCCATAGACTTCCCTTCAGTTAGCTGAAAAAATCTGACTCTTACCAAAATGTATTATATATCAGTTGCAACGGTTTTAACTTGAAGCTTTAGTTTCCAAAAACTAAGCTAAACTAAAACAAAAGGAGGTGGAACAATGGCCTAAACTGAGCCTTCAGTCATGTTTTATGTACCGTTGAAAAGGAGAGAGGGATAAGCCTTATTAAAGTCTTCCAGTGCATATCGACTGGAAAGTAGAGCCAAGAGAGGCAACCATCAAACCAAGATTTCTACAAGTTACTCAGCTTTTTTTTCCTTTTCTCTAGTAAGATAACTTTATTATTGTTCCAAAGCTGAGATCTCAGATCATTTCAAACTGATAATCATGATTCCTTCAGAATCCTTGAGGGTTCACCTTCTAACTCTTCAAAACTGGAAAATGAAAGACTTATTTATTAATTTATTTATTTTTAGAGATTGATTGAATTCAAAGTCTATGGAGTCACTCTTGAAGTTAAAGGCAGAAATTCTCCTCTTGCATATTTGCTGGCAGGGATTGGCATGGAAATGGAGTAAATCCTCTCTGAGAAGTTTTGAACCGTATTGGTGGATCAGTAGTTTGAGGTCAGCAGTATTTTGCATAAAGCAAAACTCATAAAGAAGACTGAGTCAAACTCATTTCCTTGATTTAGGGCACGAGACTTTGTTACAGTAACCCAGGATAGTTCACCTCCCCCATCCGAGTATGTAGAGTCCCAAGCACATCTTATCTTGTTGTTACAGTAACCTGGGATAGTTCCCTTCTTCCCATCCGAATAATGTAGAGTCCCAAGCATGTTTTATCTCATTGTCACGGTAACCCAGGATAGTTTGCTTCCCCCCGATCTGCACCCACCTTTGCAGGGGCGCCAGCGTGACAGCCAGCTGCGGATCTCAGAATTCAGACAACAGCACCTGCATTATATCAGTGAGTTCGCTAATGAGCAAAACAAGATATTGTATATGTATGATATGTTAATCAGCACAAGTTTTATTATCCACCCCTGCGGTGCTTTCCTTTGAGCTTCACTCCCAAGCAGGGTTCCACTGCATCAGATCCCCATTTGACTAGCGTCGGTGTCCTGGGGCTCCCATCGTGGTAACGCTACGCTTTCAATAAAGCCAAAGTTTTCACTTGCTGAGTGTTGTGCCTTGTCCCTGAGGGATCCGCACCTGCTTTTCTCGTAACACTTGACTGACATTTCATAAACATAGCAATCCTTTTGTGCTCTCCAAAATGACTGTGAACTATGTATGTTAGCCAGTTTATGCAGCATAGAAACAAGAGAAAGGTAGCTGTATCCAAAAGCTCTTCTGGAAAGTGTTACAATAGAGGTTATTTCAGAACACATGATAGGTTAGATCTTTGGATAACAAGGGATTCTTTTGACAAGCTGTCAATCTCTTCAGTCCTATTCATAAATATTCTGTCATTCTAGAGCCTCTTGAAAAAAGAAGGACCCAGAAAGAGCTCTCTCAGTGCAGTTGCAGAACAACTGCACTCTATGAGTACAGTTCTATGGATGTTTCATGCATGCAGTCATGTAAGAGGTTTGGGTGTGGGTCAGGAAATGCAAATAACATGCTGAGGCCCAAGCCTGGTAGAACCTCTACTGAACAGCTCTAATTGCCTATTGTGGACTAGCAATGTAGCTTTCACACACACTACTTCAGATCTCAGGCTGGAGCAGAGTCTGTAAAAATGTTCCTCAATTGTTCTGCAGCCTTAAGAGCATTCCTGTTCTTTGTGATTAATGATCCCATTTTATGTCTTTCATGATATTGACACTAAAAAAGGTATTGAAATATCACAATGTATTACTAAGTCTTTTTAGATAAGGGGTCATGAGTAAACTATAAACTGTGAAGGAATGATATGTGTTTGTCTCCTTATCTCCCTGACCTTATCCGCATCTTGTTCCCCCAAGAGATTTAGTCTTGTTGGAAGGCCAGGACCTCACACCCATGCTTTGCTTTTTGTGGAGGCTTTATCCTGGGGGTTCCCTCTTTCTCTATTGTATGCTAACACAATCCCTCTCTTCAACCACTCCTCTGCCAACAGCCATGGTTCCCAACTGCCACTGCTCTGTTTTATGTAGAATCATAGAATCATAGAATCATTTAGGTTGGAAAAGACCCTTGAGATCATCAAGTCCAACCGTAAACCTAACACTGCCAAGTCCACCACTAAACCATGTCCCTAAGTGCCACATCTACACGGTTTTTTTGAACTCCTCCAGGGATGGTGACTCAACCACTTCCCTGGGCAGCCTGTTCCAATGCTTGACAACCCTTTCGGTGAAGAAATTTTTCCTAATATCCAATCTAAACCTCCCCTGGCGCAACTTGAGACCATTTCCTCTTGTCCTATTGCTTGTTACTTGGGAGAAGAGACTGACCCCCACCTCTCTACAACCTCCTTTCAGGTAGTTGCAGAGAGCAATAAGGTCTCCCCTGATCCTCCTTTTCTCCAGGCTAAACAACCCCAGTTCCCTCAGCTGCTCCTCATAAGACTTCTGCTCTAGACCCTTCACCAGCTTTGTAGGCAAAGGAAGGAGATGGGGAGCGTGACCTGCTGCCAGTTTCTCCCTCTCTCCACTGCTGGAGTAGAAGGATGGTCTGGTTCCTCCTCCTCAGTCCTGACAAGCTGGTGGTAGGGCCTGATGGAGCTGTCAGGAGTAGGCTTAAGCAAGACCAGTGCAGGGAAGCACAGAATCAGGCACAAAGATGGTATCATGGTTACTAAGACACTATAAGAATGTGAAACACCATCTTAACATACAGCAATAGTGATAGCAAATGTTTTGAATCATTATATTAGCGAGATCTCTCCATCACCTATCATAAATTCCTCTCCCACTAGTCTGCTATCTCACGATCTAGACAGTATTCATGCTATCAAGATTTTGGAGCAAGTACTAGCCTTTGGAAATTAGATTGGTTGGTTGGCACCAATTTTATTCAGTATAATTAGGAGAAGATACCAACAGTCTCCAACACTGTCAATGGAAAAAAAAATTCTTCTGCTAGATTTGTATTATAATTTATCAAAATTTATATCAAATTGAAGCTAACTTGTTTGTTCAAAGCATGCCATATTATTCTGTCAGAATCCTATGCAATAAAGTCTTTATATATGCACTAGATGGCTACATGTTATTATTTCTATGGGACCATCTCATTGTGCATAGCAAGGGCTTCTTGTTCTCTGTTCTTCCCCTCCCAACCTCTGTGTGCCACTGTCTACTTCCCTTGAATTTCAAGAACTTAATGCAAATCTCACATTTCTTGACAAAATTTAGTCTACATTTTTTACTTATTCAATGTCAAGGCTCTCTGTTTCTCTCCTCTCCACCACTCTGAGGTTTTTATATATTCCTCTGCCTTTTTGCCTCTCTTTGCCCTTCCCCGCTTTCACTCCTTTCTTTCTCTTTCTCCTCTCCCTCTTTCAGAATGCCTGTATTTTCACAAGTATCTTAGAAAGATGACAGAGCTGAAACGAAACTATTATGTTGAAAAAACATAGAGTTTGAAGGTTTGATGATCACATTTGTATTGGGAGCCCTGTGGAAGACATTGTATTTGAGGAGTTAGTGATCTTGAACAGGCCATGTCTGCTCCACTGGGCCTTGTACTTAAGGCTTGAGAAGCCCATATGTTAGCATGAGTAGCCACTATAAGGGAATGTGCTGCAATGCTCCATGCTGACCTGTGCTGCCCGCTGGTGAATGTTATGAAAGAGATAACATTCCAGCCTGTCAGGAGAAGATACATGGTTTTGTTTTTACACAAGATAAAAGTCACCAAGGCATGAGAGGGAAGAGGAACCTCTCCACAGATGGGATCTGTGCAGCATGCCATGGGAAAATCCATCTGGGGTCCATCCAATGATGTACAAAAGCAGAGTTCCCAGCATCTCAAGGGACACAAGATTTACTCACTATCTATATTCCTCTTTGTATTCTATCTTATTAAAATAGCGATTTTATTACACCATTTGTTGTTGTGCCTTTCTTATTGAGATCCAGAAAGAACCCTGCACTGTGCTGCCCCTCTGGTGCAGAACAACATTCCGGTAGATTCATATCTCCACCCTGTCAGGTTTCTGATTTTCCCAACAACAGCAATAGAGTTTTGCCCTTTTATTTTCCCTGAAACTTTAGAACTGATTGAGTATGTGACATTCATAAGCCATTGTGTAACATCCAAATGGAACGATATCTTCAAGTTAAGTATAAAACCTTGCAAACTCAGTCAACAATACCAAGAAGTTGACTTGGATTAGATAATTTCATCAGATGAGGGTAGATCCTGAAAACCTGGTAGCAATTATTGTGTCACTGTCGATGCATCGTCCTGGGGATTCCAGGGAACTGAATGGATCAGGACACTTCTGACCAAGTAGTTTGTTTATTAGTCATGATCATGTCTAAGTGAAAGATCAGTTAACAAAAAAATGGATTGACTAGCAAAGTTCTATTAATATTCACACAATGCTTTGCTATATTGCAATTATTTTAGCTAGAAAATAAAATGGCTGCAATTATTTTGGAAATATGCTTGGCAGAGAAACTTGGATTGGAAACACAGTAAAGTTAACATTCCTTTTGACATATGGTTAAGCTGAAGTTGTGGGTAAAACCTCACTGTACCTGGTACGTGTATCCCCATGTTATCATTTAGGATAAATCCAAGAAACATTTAAGCTCTTCTGTGGAACCAGATAGCTGAAACAATGTGCACCACTGCTGAAAACAGACACACAGTAAAATAAAAGTTTAACCTTATGGCCCAAGAAATTTCCCTGGCATCACATTGTAAACACAAGAACTGGGACGATAACTGGTAGAGCTGTGGGAGAGAGAAACATTAGAATCTGCTGCTGACAAGCAAGTGAAAAATAAATCTCAGAAACAACAGAAGCCTTGATTACGTAAACCTGAAGAAAAAGCTTAAAAAGCATTGTAAATGAAGTGCTCATTCAGCTTAACAAGATCAAGCAGAAATGAGTGAAATATACAAGTCTATATTAAATATAAAATATATGGATAATTTCTAGTCCTCCTTGAGCAGGAATTCATAATAGTGCTGGGAGTGTAACAGAAAAACTTTGCTGCTAAAAAATATGTCTTATGGCAAATACGGAACTGCATTTAAGACAACAGGGTATTCACATTTACATTAGGCTTTCCACATCTGTTTCATATCCATTTTATGTCAACAATAATTGAAAGTTGTTACCATCTGGCTTTTGGGTGGGCTACATGGAGTGAGTTATCATGAAATAAGTAACTTCTAGTATAATCAGTCTTCTGGGTGACTTGTGGGAACTGAGGGGAGAAGCCAAAGACTGCTGATGTAACAGTGTGCTTCCCCAGCCCTCAACCTTTATCTCCTGCAACCCTGCTCAGGTGATAACCACCAGTGGTGATTGTAATGGATGCATCTGGTCAGGATGGCTGCATCAGCTCAAAGTGGATTCAGGAGACAGATAACAACACAATAGCCCAGGGCTATTGTGCAATGCACCCACCGAAGAAACTAAAATCTGTGGTCAGCATGTAAATATGACTATGGGTCAATCATCTTATCCCCCATAAATAGTGAGCAGCCCAAGAGCCCTTTGAGCTCTCCTGCATGGCAGCAGGCTGCACGCCAGGATCTCCCCTTGAGCAGGGATGCCTCTCAAGGTTACTCCTTGAGGTTGAGAGATTCCTTGCTGCAACAGACCCTCAGTAAGTGACTAATAGCATGCTAAACTTTGAAATCTTAGCTAAGTGATATAAAGGATTGATTGCGCACATATAATCCTTTAGACATAAACTGTTGACCAAGTCTGGGACTAGGGCTGGATCTAGCCGCACCTAGACTCCTCTCTGAGAAGGAGTTTAGAAAGCAAGGGGATCTTTTTCCGAACCTCATGACTCAATGGGAGGGTCTCCCTGACAGTTTTGTCTGACCCTGTCCTCTATGCAGTAAATGATCAAGTGTACCTTGGCATCGAATCTTGTTAAAGCACTGTTGCATTGAACTTTGTTAACTCCCTATTCTGTATTAATAAACTATATTTTTACTTCTCTCTTGCGAGTAAAGTGCACGCTCACTCCATCCGCAACAGCTGACTTATATGGAGTTTGAAATTAAGGACCAAATTTTACTGAAAGTATAGAAAAATTTCACCTTCAGTCTGGAGAATGGTGGGTTGAGGTACAGGACTTTGTATATGGTGATGTTTAGCTATGTCACAGAAACGTTGACTAAGTATCCACATGTCAAAATATCTAATACTTTTCAAAATCTGTAATCAATTATTATTTTTGTTCTGTATCTGGTGTAAAATCTACTTCAACTCTAACAATTCTACATTTATAAGCAATAAATAGCTAAACAAATACAAGAACTGAAACAGATATTAACCTCTTCACTCTGGGGAAGTCAGATAGAAATTCACTGTAGGGAAGCAAATTCACTAATTGGACTGCCTAACAAATTGGATACCTAGCATGTGCTGCAATATGTACAAGTGCTTTCTTTTTAAACAGTTGCTCATTTATCATCAAAATCTCTGTATTGCAAAACAAAGGTATTTCTTGTGAGATTCGGGGCTTCTCTTCAAAAAAAAAACCAGTGTGAATCTTTGAGTAGAAATTTAGTGTTACAGCCTTTGGCTTGGATGCTACATAATGTATTGGGTTTACGTGGCGAAGTTTTAGTAGTGTGTTGCGTTAAGAGTTACTGTCGCATACAAATAGGAGTCTGAGGGGTGGCTGGGGTGGGGGAGCCCTCCCGTTGAGTCACGAGGTTCAGACAGGACCCCCTTGCTTTCTAAACTCCTTCTCAGAGAGGAATCTAGGTGCGGCTAGGTCCAGTCTTGGTCTCAGACTTGGTCAATGGTTTATTTTCTAAGGACTGTGTGTATAGCCACTTATCAGAACCAGAGCTCTCTCAGGGCTTTCGCTAAGGCGACAGCATTGATTTTTACACCCCCCCAGTCTGGTCGTGTTGAAGGAACTGTCACGGCCAGAGCAGTGAAGAGTGCAGTTTATTAGAGCAACAGACACACAGATTCTTTGGATTACCGGTGATAAATTCACTGTCTGCAAAGCACATGCAAATACCAACAATATGGGTATGAGTAACACGGCCGGACACAAACGCATATATCAAGAATATGAGTAACACAGCTGGACACAAATGCGTTAAAAGATAATAAAGCGACTCTATATAGAGATTTCTAAGTTTTCCACAGAGGCACTTGATATAACCAAGTGTTCGACTCTTACCCAAAGGCGTCCCGATGGGGGGGAAGAGAGGCTCAGCCTGTCGACTGATCCCAAACGTCAGAGTGGTACACGATGGTGTCTTCCCTAACATTCTCTTTCTCTTAAACCATTTTATACTATCTTTCACCTTTCAGGTGGAGCTTGAGTGACTCTAGTCATACATACCTTTGTTTAGGATTGGTGTAAAGTTTTCTCGCTTCACTTTTAAAGGTATAAGCTAGGAAAATTCAGAGCGCAAGCTCAGTGAGGGGTGGTCGCACCTTGGAGGCGGGTAGCTTTTGGGATGGAGGTGTGTTTTGGTATTATAATGATGTTATAATGAGCAAAGTTCACCAAAAGGACAGCATTTTGTCAAAAACGTGGCAGGCTGTTGGCCCAGGGTAGTAAATATGCAGCTTATCAGTTCCATAATACCTTTATGTTCCCCTATTATTGCAGAGTCTGACCGCGGCATCTCCACACCGCTCCACCCTCTGGGCAGCGCCTCTTAGAGTCAGCACACCAAGTTCCCCTGGCGTTACCAACATCTAAGGTTGCAGGCCTAGGGAACTCCCATGCAATGGATTCCTTGCATGTCAGCTGCATTCCACCTGGGGAGCTTCTTCAATGCTATGCCTTACCTAAAAGTGTGAATATAAGTTCTAATTTTTAAGTCACCTCAGCCATTATCCCACATAGTGAGGGGGGCTGCAGGGGTGGCTTCTGTGAGAATACACTGCCCCCGTGTTGGACAGAGCCAGTTCCAGCCAGCTCCAAGATGGAACCACTGCTGGCCAAAGCTGAGCCAATCGGCGACAGTGGTGGCACCTCTGCGATAAGATATTTAAGAAAGGAAACGGTAACAAATGCTGCGCAGCATCTGTGAGAGAGAAGAGTGAGAAAAATGTGAGAGAAAACAATCTTGCATACACCAAGGTCAGTGAAGAAGGAGGGGGAGGAGGTGCTCTAGGTGCCGGAACAGAGATTCCCCTGCAGCCCGTGGAGAAGACCATGGTGATGCAGGTTGTCCCCCTGCAGCCCATGGAGGTCCACAGTGGAGCAGATATCCACCCTGCAGCCCATGGAGGACCCCACACTGCAGCAGGTGGATATGTCCTGAAGGAAGCTGAAACCCATGGCGAGCCCACACTGGCAGAGGCTCCTGGCAGGAACTGTGGCCCATGGAGAGGAGCCTATGCAGGAGCAGGTTTTCTGTCAGGAACTGCGGCCCGGGGGACCCACGCTGGAGCAGTTGTTGAAGAACTGCAGCCCATGGGAAGGACCCACATTGGAGCAGTCCGTGAAGGAGTGTATTCCGTGGGAGGGACCCCACACTGGAGCAGGGGAAGAGAGTGAGGAGGAAGGATCAGCAGAGACAATGTGTGATGAACTGACTGCAACCCCCATTCCCCATCCCCCTGTGCTGCTCTGGGTGGGGAGGAGGTAGAAGAGTGGGGAAAGGTGGTTTTAAATTTGTTCTTATTTCTCACTATCCTACTTTGTTAATAATTGCCAATAAATTAAATTAAATCTTCCCCAAGTTGAGTGTGTTTTGCCCGTGACAGTAATTGGTAAAGACAGTAAATGGTTAATGATCTCTCTGTCCTTATCTCGGCCCACGAGCTTTTCCATGCTATTTTCTCCTCCTGTCCTGCTGAGGAGGGGGAGTGAGAGAGCGGCTTGATGGGCACCTGGGAGACAGCCAAGGTTAACTCACCACAAAATCATTTTCTATTAATAAGATGAAAGGATCTGTTCAGGATAGTTCTTGTAAAATGCTGTGCTTAGATTGACAATACATTTGAAATTATTATGATTTGACTAAATTTCTAGTATTTTTCTTAGAAATATCTATTTCATACAAAAGCATTCAGCTATGTTTTAAGACCATGCATTGCTGGTGAAAAATGAACTGAATAACAAAAAGATAATAGAAATCTTCTACATGAGTAATTCATTTAGCTAGTCAGCAAAAGATCAACACATTTCACTTAACATTTCTAAAGAATGCCCTTTACTAAGCATCCTGTTTTCCAAATATTTAAACAAATGTGTTACTTTATCTATATGACTAACCTAATTAAATACAGTGTGAGTACTTTCATATGTTGCATGAAGGCATATGTTTATGTGGAGTCGAGGCTAAAAGAATGTAAATTGAATCATTTATGGCCTTGTACTTTTCATTCATTTACTCATTCATTTGTGGTTGTTCCTAGCTGGATCTCTCTGGCTTACAGAGGTTGGGACTAGACATTTCTTCTGTGGAAGGCCACTAGACAGAACAAAATTGCTACAGGATAGTCTGTTGATTCACTAGATACTCTCTCCCTTCTCAGTAACAACTGAATCATATGAGAAACCGAGGAGGGAAAAGACTGCTTGTCATAAAAAACTCTAGCTCTTTTTAGTGCTGTCCTTATATCCTGGTCAAAATTCCCTCTCTAAGACTTTCTAAGGTAAGTTATGCCCTTAAATTGCATTAGAATCATAGAATCATTTAGGTTGGAAAAGACCTTTAAGATCATCGAGTCCAACCGTAAATTAGTATGGCTGCAGGTAGAATTAGAATGCTTACTGTGCTGCAGCTCTGTATTCATATGTCAACTACTACAGAAAGGCAATTGCTGATCCATAATAAGGTTTATTTTTACTAAAATGAAGTGAGCTCTTAAGATTCACAGACATATGTATAAATCACTATATCAAGAGAATATTTTCTGGGAGAGGACAGATGTCCTCATTAGAATGACCCAGAGATGATAAGAGAATGGTTGTGGAATTTTTCCTCAGCATCTTTCCTTCATGCTGCATCCAGCCCTGATATACTGTTGAACAGAGTTTATGATATTTCTCATGCTGTTTCTCACTGAAGGAATGTTATTTAGAAAACTTGCTTAGAAATATAAACATATAAGATTTTTGAAAGTTTGGGAATTTCAGATAATTCCAATCATTTTGTACATTTCTTAATGCTGTAAGGGGTTGGGAGAATAATCAAAGTGAAGTACAAGCTAATATAGGAATCATTGATCAGCCAAGATAGTTTATGACTGAAAATTTGTAATGGTGACAGTTGTTGGGGTTTTTTTTTAACATAAGGATGTGCTAGCTAAGATCTAATGAAGTGTAATTTCAGCTTTTTAGTTAACTGTAGCATAAGGATCACTAAATAATAAAATTCAGTCTTCCTGGCTTATTTTAGGATTTATCTGGTTCTGTTCATATGTCTTTTGGGGGTGAATAATGCACATCTTTTGGGAATTCTAACCCCCCCAAATATTCTTCATTGTCTCATTTTCTTTTGGAACTAACTACAGTGCATTCCTCAATACATATGAGTCCATGCAATGATGACCTGCTATTAGTTTGTGTGTTTTACATGTCATACTTTTTGACACCTTTTTCTCTTGTGGGAGAACTTGCTCTCAAGACAGCTATTTGTGAGCCATTGACTGGCTATCTTAAACACAAACTGAAGACTCTTCTTTTCCTGAGCTCCTCTTATTTATGTTTGTGGTTTGTACAACCTAACTTTGCTAAACATGGGATATTGTATCCTATAAAATTTTTAACTAATCCTGCAGGTACTGCTTGGGGCAGATAGTCCCAGTACTGGGTGGGGGTAGAGGAAGGAGAGTTATGGTCATTTAGGTAAACTTAGTATCTGAAGCTTTTTACAAAGTAATAAGAAGTACATAACAATGTTACCTATTTTTTTCCAAGTTAAAGAAATATTTCTCCTCCAGTTTTCCCTGTATTGTTTCTATCATTCTCTTCAATGACCAAATTTTTCCCATTTGCTGAGTAGGACTGAAGTGAACTAGGTTGTGGTTAATTTACTTCCTTGTTTGTGCATTGGGATAATTAATGATATAGTTTGCAATCCTGAGAACAGTACCAACTAATTTTTTGGGCATTAATGACATGTTTACTTAAATGCCAACTTAAGAGGTAGGGCCAAATCCTGATGCCATTGCTCAGATTTTATTCTGCCCTTTAATTTACTCAGCATCTTCATGAGGGCTTTTCATTAATAGAGATGACATGAAAACTGAAAGCAGATTGTCTGCTCTCAAGGTAGTACTGAGGAAGAGGGACTAGCAAAGAAAAACGTCCACAAGGATTCTGTTCTGTTGCTGTTTTACCAAGTCCTTCTTTCAGCTCTCCTGCCCATATCAAGGCCTGCATATTTTGACCTTCAGAGTTTCATACTGAGCTCCCTAAACTGTTAAACTCTTCTTCCCTTACCTTGGGATATGGTTCCAACAGAAATTAATCCTCATGTTTATCTCACACCTTTCCTGTGTTGGGCCATTGTGCATAACTGCTTTCCCGTAGTGGAAGAGCTTTTGATTACTTGTTGCAAATATCTTTTTCCCCTCCATATGACTCAGAACAAGATGGAAAACAGCAAAAGCAAACATGCATAACATCAGGAGCCATGTTCAAGTCATTGACAGTGACCTTCCTGGGTTTTGCTGGCTTGCTTCACAAGGGGGGGTGGGGGGTTGTCTGAAATTGTGGATCCCACAGAGATTTTTACAAAAGTGAATGTCTGCTTTTGTATTTAGGTTTCCTTTTAAAAGAAAAATCCTACTGTGGAGGTTATTAACTAAGCTAAGCTTTATTTACCTAAGAGATAAGGAATTTTATTGCTTGCAAGGTTATTTATGACATTAGGGAAGACAAATGGATGAAAGGAAAGATAATATTTTTTAAATACTCAAGGGTATACATTAATGACTAAGGAGTTTAATAAGTGCCAAGCTGATTATTTTCTCCATTTCCCTCTCCGGGAGTGGAATTAGAGGGTCATTAGTGTATGAAGATATGGCCAGCATTTGCTAGACTCCATATTTTTGTTCATCTGCTGAGAAAATTAATGGTAACTGACAGTATCAATGAAATACTTTGGGCAAGTAGCATAGCCTTAGTGATGAATTCATGAGAGGGGATAACTTAGGATTTTCTTCTCCCAGTTGTGTCCCCTGAATCAATGCAAGAACATATTCTTGCTGAGCTGGGGACAGGGCAGAGACTTGTTAAGGACATGAATGACACTGAGTAGGATATGAGTTTCTTGGACAGCACTGCGGTAAATACATTTGGAGAGGGGGAGGTTTAAGATATCAAATGTAATTCAAATGAAGACTGACAGAATTTCATATATTAATTAAAACTCATTTGATATTACTCAAGATCACAGCTGAAGCTTCCAGATGTCTCACTTTCCAATGCATGAACACCCTGTAACAGAGCACCTCTTACTAAATATTCTGTTCTCTTGCACAGGGCCAGTTCTAAGGGCAGTTGAAACAGTAGGTTAGGGAAGGCAAAAAGATAAATTTGAAATATTTACTACATTCCAGAAATGTTTTTCTGATAAAATCAACAAGGGTGAGGAATATAATTCCTTTTGTATTTTATTGGGAAATAAAGAAGTTAACAGCAAAATGTAATGCAAGAAAATAAGCTAAGGATGGTTCAGCTCTTTTTCTTTTCCCTTTCCCTTCTCCACCTCTTTCTTTCCAACTCTTCCACATAGTTTTCCTTGAAAAACTACTTCTCATAAGCAGCATATTCTCATTGCCCCTTGTTCTGCTTCCTATTATTATTTATTAGTTATGTGTAACATAATCAGTATTGCCAACTCCAGCCATTCAAAACAAATAAGAAAAATAGGATTTTCTTAAAAAGAATAAGATCAAAGTTGATGTGTATGCACTTCCACTGGAGTGGAAAACATAAATTTTTTACGTCAGAGTTCACTCTGGTTGTTGAGGAAGGTTTGAAAACAATGCACTAGCTATTTACTTTTATTTTTTTAATTGTTGTCAACTGACTTGAGGTACTAGGTTTATCAAGCTTATAACTATCACAAGATATAACTGAAATCAAAGATCAAAACTCAGAATGGTGTTCTATACTCTGATAACAACATAATAATTGAAATCAGCACTTGTATATTTTGCTTTTCAGGTTTTTTTGTAAAGTATGGACAATATATTGTGTATCTGCCTCACTTCATCACACCTAAGACAAAAAACTTTGCCTTCCAGCTTTGAAGTTGTTTCTTCTGCTATGTTTCACCTGCAGCTTGCACAGTTTCCTCCTTCAATAAGCAACCTGTCTATATCTGGAACACTCATGTATTTGCCTGGCAAGGTGCTAAAAGATATAGAAACTACATATTTCTGATTTCTGGTCCACGCAGTGGAATGAGTTTGTGATGTGTCACTTACTTCCCACCTATAATGTTGTCACTGAAATCGGGAATCAAACTCCTTAACACCAATGTAGTATTAAGAAGCAGGCATTCTTTATTATGGCGCCGGATGCACGGGGGATCGTTCCACCTAGCGTGCATACCACAGGTTACATCAGCCAAAGCTTATATTGTCCAGTTACATACATATGCATCAAATTTCCTGGAATGATCATGCATATTCATTCTATTTCCCAGAACTAATTATCATATTTGCGTGGTCATTACGCATGCGTCCTTGAGCTCCGAGGGGCTTCCGTGGGGGTCTCTGGTGGTCCTTGGTGGTTGTACAGGTGTGTCCTTTAGTTGACCCCTTCTTCTGGACATGCGCAATCCCACCTTGCTTATGTAAATTGCTTCCCTTCTTCGTGGTGCATGGTCCCTAACAATGATTTGGCACCCTTAACACAAACCAATTATTCTAACCACCTTCGACTCATTGTCAGGATGGGCTGGGGCTGTACTGGGAGCATAGCAACATATCCATAGCCATAGATGTATAAACACAACATTAAAGTATTGTCTATTCCGCTCCTATCTCTATGTTGCTTAGTTATAAAAGAACAAACTAATCATTTTGGTTACATCTGGTTACAATGTGAGGATAATTCAACTGTTTATCTTTGAAGGCTATGAGGATGAATTAATGAATTCATTACCATGTAGTTGGTATAGGTTTAATAATAGCCAAGTGAGTATAGTGCACTGTTGTAATCAGTTACTTCGTCCTGCTGCTGCTTCTTAAAAAAAATACAGCCTACAGAAGTTTTTGCTTAAGAAAATTACAATATCAAGGGTTTTTAGCTGGAATTGCTTCCCCCTCCAACTTCCCTTTCCTTCTAGCATTACTGAGAAGTTACAAGAAATTCAGTCTTGTGTGTTATCAAGACAATTGCTATAGACAGCTGTTCTCAATTATCCTGGCAGTAGAGGGATATGTCAGGACTGAGATGACTCAGAAATAACAAAAAAAAAGAGGAGGGAGAGAGAGGGAAAGGGGGAGAAACCACACATTGGGTCACATAAACATGACTAAGCTTCTGTTAAGTAAGCCTTCTGTTTAAGCATGTCTTGTCAAATCATTATATAGCACATTTAACAGAGTATTTTGCATTTTTTTTTTCCTGGCTAGTCCATTTTCATTTCCTGTTTACAGTGTGCTAAGTAGTGTAATCTGCAAGAACAAAACTTGTTAGAATACCATGTAAACATAAAGGCCAGACCCTGACTTCAGAGGTAGCTATGTGTCAGAATGAGTTTTGCAGGATTTAGCTTTAGAGCTGACCCAACATTTTTGTAGTACTCAGTGATCGTTAACTACAGTTGTAAAGTCCCAGATTGTCAACAAGAATCCATTCTGCAAAATTTGCTGTTGTTTCACCCTATGAATTATGTGTGATTTAAGAGAGACTTCTGTTGTCACGTGAATATATAATAATAAAGAAAAAGAGGGAACAACACTAAAAAGAAGGAATATTATAACTTTTATAAACTTTTTTTCCAATTGTCTTTAACAATAAACAAGATAATTTCATTCAGGCTGCATTTGTATGTTCTAGTATGCATGCATCAGCTATCTTTCTGCTTCTCCATTCAAATCCACTTTCCAAACCTGACTGCTCCATAAATCCATAATAAGCATGTGTCATTTACTAGGTCTTTCATTTTTAATGCACTTTTTTCAATGTATTCATTCAATAACTGTGACTTTAAAAAGCTTTTCAAACATATGAATTGAATGGCATGAAGAAAATAGAAGTGGGAAAATTGGTGCATTGCATGTGCAAATGTGCTTTGAGATTTATGGCACAAAACTTATCAAATACATATCCTGCCTTTGCAAAACAGATAATAGAATGAAGGGACATCTGACTCTATTTACCATACCTCCAAAATAATCTTTCATTTCTTGAATACATGTCAAAGTCTGCATATTCTACAAAAATTTGCAGAATTTGAAATTGTTAATATCTATGATAAGAAACTCTGCAATAATAGACTAGTCTGTCAATTAAGTTTTCAGTATCTGTCCAAATGATATGCACATATATGAAAATAGGAAAATATGAACTTTCATATGCAGTCATACAACCTGAGCTCTACATTCTACCAGATTAACTTCAATAAACATTTTTAAAATGTAGCCCTATATAAAACAGTGTAAAACATTTTTTGTAAGGAAATAAGTTTTAGTTTTAAGCCTCCAGAGGATTGTTTATTATATGGGGGAAGAAGGAAAAGCATTTTAAATACAGAAAGTAAATTGCTGGTTGGTTTGTTTGTTTGTTTGTTTGAAAAGCATTCTATTTTTTAATTAAACCTTAACATGAAATCTTTCTCATATTTTTTCCTGTCAAATTATTTTATGTAGTCTTCTAGTCTAGGATTATTGAAATGTGTTGCTGATTATAGCAATTGCCTAGTCTTCCTTTACTTAAAAAGAAGCACATGGAATTGAAGGAAATCATTTGGGTAGCTCTCCTTGGCAAAGAATCCCTTGTCTTTACAGAAAGTGCTGCTTGTGTGTTTTATGATTCACTCACATGAAACCTCATTTAAGTCCAAAACTATTTGAGGCCTCACTTAACATTTTATGGTCATACTGTAAGATGTGGGAGGTTGAAACTATGTGGAATATATTGCCATTTAAAGTTTCTAAGCCTGCTCAGCTTTGAAAATCTAAAGACTCCACTGAGATTATAATGGGAAAAGTATATGAAGGCAGGAAAGTAGTCTTCAAAATACTTAATATCATTTTAAAGACTTTAAAAGATGGTTTTCAAATACTAAGTCTCCTGGATACTAAGGCTTTTACGGCATAAGAATTACTCTGGTTTCACAAAAAAGTCTAGGCTTAGATGCTGTACTTCGAAAGTAAAACTGATCAAGGTTAAACCTTTGGTAGACAGTTGACCTAGCATATAGCTACAGCAGTTGAATTAGATACTGCCATCTAAACTTTGTATATCTGTAATGGTTGCTTATAAATCTGCTCTTCAAAGACACAGGTCAAGTGAGACCAAATTTGAGGTTTTGTTTTCTATCCCACTCTGATTTGAGAATATTTATTAACTCCATCATACACTGAATATTCTCAGTAATAAAAAAAGGTTTTCTTAAACAGAAAAGCAGGTTTCCAATAAACAATATCAATGTTGAATAGTTCTTAAAGCTTTGACCCTGAGAATGAATGAAAGGAAAGGATAGGCACCAAAATGGTTATCCTAAATGGAAGACCACAACTGTAGTTTATATTAGTTAACCTTTCCTGGTTGTCACAATCAAAACCTATGAGGGCTACCTGACCTGCAGGTGTGTAAAGATTGCAACCATGGGTTCATAGGATTCCATAATACACAAGGACACAGAGGCTTTGTTTCCATTAATTTCTTTATTACAAATTACTACTAGTAAAGCAAGTGTATATTACAAGTTGCTACAAAATTACCACCATTAAAACAAGTATATACTTACGATCATTTGCCTATATGCGTGCCTCTATATATATTATTTGAGGTGTTACCAGTATGACACTCACCAAACCGCTCCCAGGAGTGAGGCTAACTGACAATGGAAAAGTCTCTCTTCATAGATGATCCGCATCACGGAGTCTGGAATCAGCCAGGCATCCCCAGGGAGGGTCTGGTCTGTTCAGGAGATCTTGTGCAGAGAAGCTCTCGCACAGAGAAGCTCTCACAGAGATGTTGGGAAGGTGCTAGGAGAAACTATTCCATCTGCTCCTCTGGCCCCACCATCGGGAAATTAATAGAGGAACTCCCAACCTCCGGCCCAGGGAGTTCCAAAGTTCTGATGACCCATCCCAATTGAACGAAATTTTTGGAATTAATATTAGTAAAAGCCCTCATATACCATTGGTGGCAAATGATAAATATTCTGTCCCTTTTCTCATGGACACAGGAGCGTCAATATCGATGATTAAAGCTAGGGACACCTCTGGATTAATCCAGAAAACTCAAGAAAGGGTTTATATAACAGGGATTGCCGGAAAAAGACAATGGCTCCCAGTAGCTAGGATAAAGTTAACCCTGCCGAATGGAAGAACATTAAGACCCATAGTGGTGATAGGGCCCTTAAATATATTAGGCATTGTCGTGGTTTAGCTTCAGTCGACAATTAAGCACCACACAGCTGCTCGCTCACCCTCCCCCCCCCCCGGTGGGATGGGGGAGAGAATCAGAAGAGCAAAAGTAAGAAAACTCGTGGGTTCAGATAAGAACAGTTTAATAATTGGAAAAAAATATATATAATAATAATAATAATAATAATCAATTGTAATGAAAAGGAAAACAATAAGAGAGCAAGAGAGGAACAAAACCCAGGAAAAAAAAAAAGTGATACAACCACTCACCACCTGCCGACCGATGCCCAGCCAGTCCCCAAGCAGCAATCTCTACCCCCTCTATCCCCCGGCCAACTCCCCCCAGTTTATATACTGAGCATGATGTCATATGGTATGGAATAGCCCTTTGGCCAGTTTGGAACAACTATCTTGGCTGTGCCCCCTCCCAGCTTCTTGTGCACCTGGCAGAGCATGGGAAGCTGATAAGTCCTTGACTAGTGTAAACATTACTTAGCAACAACTAAAACATCAGTGTGTTATCAATATTATTCTCATACTAAAATCCAAAACACAGCACTATACCAGCTACTAGGAAGAAAATTAACTCTATCCCAGCTGAAACCAGGACAGGCATGGATATATTAAAATTCCAAACCATTAGTACTCCATTAGGCACTTGCATGCCAAACCCTCAGATTCAGAACTCTGCAATCTCTATAGATAAAATATCAGCTGAGGTGGTCTACTGCCTTTTTATTACAAGCCGCACCTAAACTACCCAAAGTGCCTTGACTCATGTATGACAATATCATATTAGCCCTGAAGCCTCACTAGGCATAACTACACTTATTCAGGATTTGGAACGACAGAGTATTATTCAGAAAACTCATTCCCCGTGTAACTTCCCCATGTGGCCTGTCTGTAAACCTAACAGCACCTGGCATTTGATGGTAGATTATCACACACTGAATGAAAATACTGGACCCTTACACGCTGCCGTCCCATCTATCACGGATCTTGTTTTCACTATAGAGCAAGTGGCCCATCCTTGGATGGTGGCCCTGGATGTAAAAGATATGTTTTTCATGGTTCCATTGCAACCGGAGGATCAAGAGAGATTTGCTTTCACTTAGGGTACACTTTTATCTAGTTACCCCAAGATTCAAACATAGCCCTTCATTGTCACATCAGGCTTTAGCTTGGGAATTAGAACAAGTCCCACGGGAACCAGGGGTGACAATATATCAATATATAGATGACATTTTAATTGGAGGGGATTCCTCCAATAAGGTCCATAGAATGCGTGATCGCATCCTAGCCCATCTGGAAGGTAGGGGGATTACTATCCTTGAGGCTAAACAACAGGGTCCTAGCCAAATGGTTTGATTTTTAGGCATAACTTGGCAAAGTGGCAGGTATTGTTTTCCCTCTGATACCTTGCAGAAAATATCCGAGTTGAGCTCACCCTGCAATAAGAAGGAGCTCTGAGAAGTCCTAGGAACTTTAGGATTCTGGCGAGCCCATATTCTAGGGTTTAGTATAATTGCTTGACCTTTATATGATCTGTTGAAGAAGCACGCTACCTGGGAATGGACAGTTACTCATGAAGAGGCGCTTTGTTTATGTTTTAGAATATCTAACACAACATTTTAGAATATCAGGCTATGGGCCCAATAATACCAGGGACCCCCTTCAGCCTACATATAGGACTCGCAGAAAAAGGATATCAATGGCAATTGTGGCAATGAGCTCCCCATAAGGCCCAATTAACACCCATACAGTTCGGGTCAAAGGGGTGGCAATGTACACAGTCACAGTATTCACCTTGGGAAAAATCACTACTGTCTACTTACAAAGCCCTATTAGATACTGAACCCATCATATTAGATGCACCCTTAGAAATAGAAATACGGACTCCATTCCCTATCCTCAAAAGAATCAGAGAGTCTGCTCCCGTTCTACACTCCAGTACAATTCAGAATCATAGAATCACAGAATTGTATAGGTTGGAAAAGACCTTTAAGATCATCAAGTCCAACCGTAAACCTAACACTACCAAGACCACCACTATACCATGTCCATAAGCACCTCATCCAAACGTCTTTTAAATACCTCCAGGGATGGTGACTCAACCACCTCCATGGGCAGCCTGTTCCAATGCTTGATAACCCTTTCAGTGAAGAAAAATTTCCTAATATCCAGTCTCAACCTCCCCTGGTGCAACTTGAGGCCATTTCCTCTCGTCCTATCACTTGTTACCTGGGAGAAGAGACTGACACCCACCTCTCTACAACCTCCTTTCAGGTAGTTGTAGAGAGCAATAAGGTCTCCCCTCAGCCTCCTTTTCTCCAGGCTAAACAACCCCAGGTCCCTCAGCCGCTCCTCATAAGACTTCTGCTCCAGACCCTTCACCAGCTTTGTTGCCCTTCTCTGGACTCACTCCAGCACCTCAATGTCTCTCTTGTAGTGGGGGGCCCAAAAGTGAACACAGTATTCGAGGTGCGGCCTCACCAGTGCCGAGTACAGGGGCACAATCACTTCCCTAGTCCTGCTGGCCACGCTATTCCTGATACAAGCCAGAATGCCATTGGCTTTCTTGGCCACCTGGGCACACTGCTGGCTCATATTCAGGTGGCTGTCAACCAACACCCCCAGGTCCTTTTCTGCCTGGCAGCTTTCCAGCCACTCTTCCCCAAGCCTGTAGCGTTGCATGGGGTTGCTGTGGCCCAAGTGCAGGACCTTGCACTTAGCCTTGTTAAACCTCATACAATTGACCTCGGCCCATCCATCCAGCCTGTCCAGGTCCCTCTGTAGAGCCTTCCTACCCTCAAGCAGATCAACACTCCCACCCAATGTGGTGTCGTCTGCAAACTTACTGAGGGTGCACTCAATCCCTTCATCCAGATCATTGATAAAGATATTAAACAGAACTGGCCCCAACACAGAGCCCTGGGGAACACCGCTTGTGACCGGCCGCCAACTGGAGTAAACTCCATTCTCCACCACTCTTTGGGCCCGGCCATCCAGCCAGTTCTTTACCCAGCGAAGAGTACACCCGTCCAAGCCATGAGCAGCCAGTTTCTCCAGGAGAATGCTGTGGGAAACCATGTCAAAGGCTTTACTGAAGTCTAGATAGACAACATCCACAGCCTTTCCCTCATCCATTAGGCGGGTCACCTTGTCGTAGAAGGAGATCAGGTTGGTCAGGCAGGACCTGCCTTTCCTGAACCCATGCTGGCTGGGCTTGATCCCTTGGTTATCCTCTACATGCCGTGTGATAGCACTCAGGATGATCTGCTGTACATTACCAGAAGATGGTAATGTACATAGCACATCGCAGCTGGGTCGAGGGGAGAACAGGGCTTACAGGGAAATTGACAGAGTACAATATCCAATGGCAAGGGGGTGCTGAACCACCCCTTGATATGCTGCCCTCACCCATTAAAATGCACCACCCCCATCCGATTTACAAAAGGATACTGAGGCTTGGTCTAATGTCTCATTTACAGATGGATCAACCCAAAGGATTAAAGGAGAGTGGAAGGGAAGGGCTGCCCTCCTGCAGCCCTTGGATGAGACATCCAAAACACAAGAGAGAGATGGATCAGCTCAATTGGCAGAGCTCCAGGCAGTAGTGCTAGCTGTCAAACTGTGCCAACACAACGTATACTGATTCCTATGGGGTATGGGCTGAAGCCACTCAATGGGTACCATACTGGAAAGCTGAAGGATGGAAAATTAAAGGAAGGGAAGTTGGAGGAAAAGAAGTATGGGAAAAGCTATATTCAATAGCTCGAGCAAAGCAGGATGATGGGAATCCTCTTCAAATAGGGCATGTATCAGCACATATGAAGGGCACAGATTTAGGCTCCAGATATAACCATGAAGTAGATCACTTAGCCAAAGAACCTAGAAAGACCAGTGATATTGTTCTTCCACATAACATACATACTGTCTCCATCTCTGATTGCATGATGCTGGGTTGGCTACATGACCACTTAGGACATACAGGTGTCTTGGATCTATATTGACAGGTTGGCCTCTGAGGGTGGCCCATTTCTAAAGTACAGTGCCTAGACTTTGTAGCCCTTTTTGTGCAGCAGCCTGAGCCAAATTTTCGTTGGGACAACAGTGGGCCAATCCGAGTAATATTGGTAAATACTTGTGGTCCTCATGGCAAACAGATTTTATAGGACCCCTACCCCGAACTCCAAATAAATGGGAATATATTTTAACCAGGGTAGAGATTGTCAGAGGTTTAAGTTTGGCCTACCCATGCCCTCAAGCTAGTGCAAAATATGTAATTTTTGGATTAGGACAATGTTTTACACAACTACCACTACCCTCTGTGATTCAGTCAGACAATGGATCACATTTTAAAAATAAAGATATACAGAGATGGGCTGAAGCTGGAGGAATTAGGTGGATTTTCCACATCCCTTATCATCCTCAGTCCAATGGTATTATTGAACAAGGGAATGGACTTCTTAAAACTCAACTATGAATTCGCACTCAGACCAGTGAGTCCAAAACCTCAACTAGTACCTCCCCATATCATGGATGGCAACATCACCTTAATGACGCAGTCACTGATATAAATAATAGATAGACCGTGACTGGTAGTTTGATCTGGAAAGCTTTTGATAGCAGCTGCAGTGTAACTGCAACTTCAGGTGTGAAAGATAATCATCAATTATCCATTGGACAAACTGTCCAGGTTAATCATCTGCAAAAAGGAAGTTTTCCTTGCATATTACAAACACCTCTTCAAAATGCCATGTGGAAGGTGCTCAACCACCAAGGTAATGAACATCTCATTTCCAAATGGTGGATATCCAAATTACCTAATATTAAAAAAGGAATAAAGGAGGTTTTTGTGTTTTCTATCAGATTACCCTGACTGCAACACTGGCAACCGGGAACTCAGATGATCTTCCCTGGACTCTTGATCCTACCTTATTTGTCATACTGATTGTTTGTTTGACAATTTGGCAAGAAATGAAACGACATCATGAGCTATTTTCTTTCCCTCTCATAATTGTTATTATTATATATATACATAATGATTGGGTCATATCTAGTAATTACAATAATGCTTGTTCCCTTATCACAGGGATGGAATAGCAATCACATTATTCAATTTATGAATACAGTTTCTCAAGTGGGCAACAAATTGGAGTGTTGGTATTGCTTACACCACCCTCAATCATTAGATGCCAAATTTGGGTGGTTAGCAGAACCAGTTCCCGAAGCATCTTGGTATCAACCTAATTTGGAATACTTACTCCGCAGCACCCCAGATGATCAATAACAACCTTTCAAAGCCCTGATAAGCCCCCCCCCATGGTGCATTATGATGCCCCAGGGCACAAATTCAACCTGGGTGGGGAGAACAAGCAATTGTAATTATACTCTGCATTACAATCACACCCAAGCATGGTTTCAATTTAAATGTGACAGAACACAAGCTTGTATTGATTCTGACCTGGGAACCTCATGGACCTGTAACAATGAGTTAGCAATTACAAATTATGACATTTTTTATAATCTAGGACTCTGGAATCTTACATGGAATGTTAATAATACAAATTGCCAAAGATACTACAATTTCACTGGTCCGAATTCTACATGCTACAGTTTACAGAGTAATGATTGGCTAAGTACTAACGATAGTTGGGAAACATGTGGCCCAGGCGACATATCTGGCTCTGTAGATCACAACCTCTTTTGGACAATCCGATTAAGCCAAACGTGCTTAATAAAACTCCATTGTTCTTCCATTCCATGGTGATCACTTTGCCAACATCGCAGTAACTTCTGGCAAAGCTGGTTGCCTACCATTTTAACACCTGGGTGGTTCTGGCTTTGTGGCACTAATGCCTATAAGAGTCCACCACTGCAGTGGGCAGGCACTTGTACTATAGCACATCTTGCTCCCTATGCATTTCAATCTAAAAATTTAACATTTAACTTTCTACAAAACCATTACCCTGTACATAATAAGCGCAAAGCATCTAACCCCTTAGTAGAAAGACCAAGTTTCACCAGTTTGTACGTGCGATGTTTCCAACTTCGGGTATTGTTGAATTAGAATGAGCTATTGTTAACATTTCTATTACACTTGAAACTGCCCAAAATGCTACTATAGACACTTTAAAGAATCTACAATCTGAAATTAATTCGCTCTCACAACTAGCTATCCAAAATCGCTGGGCCTTAAGACTATCTTTTAGCCCCACAAGGGGGTGTTTGTGTGTTAATAAATACTACCTGTTGTTTTTACACTAACAAATCCAAACAAATCTTATAAGATGTAAATATCATTCAACAACATGTCCATACCTTTCACCAAATAGCTCAAGAACAATCTCTGCTCGGGGATCTGCCAGCTGATTGGTCATGGCTACGGTCTTCGCTACCAGACCTCAGAACATGGGCACAGGCGGTTTAATGATATTGATGTAAGGGCCATAGAGGCCTTATGAAACAAGACACTTTTTGTATAAACAACGCATGCCTTGCTAACTACTGTGCCCTTGAAGAAGAGCTAAAAGAATGATAAAAGGGGAATATGCAGGCCTCATTAATCACTAACCTTCGAAGAAGAAACTAAGACGAGGAACTTCAAGGACTGATAAAGGAAACATCTTCTTATACGGGAAATTGCCAGGCTGGGAGGATACGGCACTACATGAAGTCAACAAGATTTACAGAAACTAGGGGAAAGGTAAAGACAGCAGGGGGAGATCACGACCATCGACTCAATTAAGGACCAAAGAAAGCTACCCCCCCACTTTCTGCAAGCATGCGCAGAATATTAAAGTAGCACTGTAGCTTTAAGTTGAAATAAGAGAAATGTAGACCAATAGAAAACTGCTTTGCATAATTACTTATGCATATGTATAACTAGACCGTATAAATATTGTACCTGCATGACCGAATTTTGTGCTAGCTTTGTGGAGCTACCACCTAGCACCCATCTCTCTGTAGTCAATCAGGAGCTGGTGGAAGGCCAGGACTTACATAAAGCTGATAAGGGGGATTCAGACTGGAAAGCGGAACGTCTAATCAAAATTATTGTCCTTGGGAGTGAAACACATCCTGGAGAAATATGTAAGCTAATTAAGATGTTTTGGGAACAATCTGAAACTACTAGTAGAAGTGTGATAAGAAGCACCCTCACGCGATCTATCCTCATTATAATACTAAAAATCACACTTCTTGAGCTGGAGACCCCGGCCCAAGCAGAGACCCCTCACCTTTGGGCATGCGTAGAATATTAAAGTAGTACTGTAGCTTTAAGAATAACACGGGAAAATGTAGACCAATAGAAAACTGCTTTGTGTAATTACTTATGTATATATATAACTAGACTGTATAAATACTGCACCTGTATGAACGAGCAGTGTGCTAGCTTTGTGGAGCTACCACCTAGCACCTGGTCTTGTGCAAAACTTGAAATAAACTGATATCTTGGCTCTGTGTGCGCATTGGGTGTTGCACACTGGGTAATGAACTCCGTTTGTGAGACAACATCTGCGCAGACATGAAATAAAATACCTCTGCCCTGTGTGTATATTGGCATCTCGCACACCAGGTAAACGACCTCACGTTTGTGGGATAACAATATTAGCTCTCATTTTAGCTGTTGGAATTGTGCTTTTTTGGATTATATCTTGTGTCAAATCACTGTGTGCATCACTTCTATCTAAACTGGTACTGTATACTCGTGTCTCAATTGACAAACCCTCCCAGAAGTCACAGCAACAACATTGGGCTTGACGTGGATATGTCTGCTCTTCCTCACACATTAGGAGGCAAGAGAGACACACCAGATATGGTGTAGTCTCACTCCTAATGACTCATAAGTGGCCGTAGGCCAACGGGTGGAGTGACAGAGCTGCCACAAAAGTGACCCCATAAAACACCTGGCAAAGGCTTAGCTGGGAGCCCGAGGCATCCCTGATAAGCTCAGCAGGGAGCCCATACACCCTTGATAGGTGCAGAACAAAGAAACCGTGATAACGAAATGACCTTCCAGGAAAACAGAAGTAAGCAACAACTGTTCTGGGAACTGGTGTCCTACGCCCACTTATGTATCTACACCAAAAAGGTATAAAAGTAACTTGCTATCTACCCAAGACAAGCTTCTCTGCAAGAACTTCTCTGCACAAGATCTCCTGAACAAACCAGACCCTTGCTGGGGATGCCTGGCTGACTCCAGGCTCCGTGACGCAGATCATCTATGAAGAGAGACTTTTCCATTGTCAATTAGCCTCACTCCTGGGAGTGGTTTGGTGAGTGTCGTGCTGGTAACACCTCAAATAATATATATGGGCACGCATATAAGTAAATGATCATAAGCGTATACTTGCTTTATTGGTGTTAATTTTGTAGTAACTTGTAATATACACTTGTTTTACTAGTAGTAATTTGTAGTAATTTATAATAAAGGAATTCACGGAAAGAAAGCCTCCGTGTCCTTGTGTATTACAGAATCCTACGAACCCATGGTCATGATCTTTACACACCCACGGGTTGGGTAACCCTCATAGGTCGTGACTGTGACACTGGTACAACCTTTCCTAGAGAACCACGCTCCCACCATGATTTGGTGAACCTAGAGTTCAGTTAGAGACTTAGAGAAAAGTCAGGTCCATAAAGATCCCAAGGGTACTGTTCCTTTTCCCAGAGCTCCCACCAACCCACTTTCCATGGTGTTCTGACTCTTGGCACTAGATAAATGCTCCCTGAGTGATTATTTGATATGTGTTGCTGAGTGTTGCCTTTTTGCCATAACTTGCTGCACTGGACCATATTATTGTACAAAAATCCATAGGTGAATCACAGCCATGCTCCTTTCATAGAAAATGGCTCTATTTCACAGAATATAGCTGGTACTATCTAGGTGTCTGAGCATGTATGGCTTTTCCCCTGAGCTAATCATTTGGTCCTGATGTGTCTTCCCCTAGAAGACACATTCCTCTTCTAGGTGTCCCTTAGAAGCCTTTTCCCTACTTTTCCCTTCAGTCATTAAGTAGTGTTAGGATAGTCACCTTTTGCTTGAAATCTGTATTGCACATTCGTGGGTAATAAAGCACCATGTTCTCTTAAGAGAAAAGCAGCAAAATGTTTTATTATATGCATAACAGTGTCATTCTAAGCTATAAGATTTGGTTGTCATAATTCAGTCTAGTGCCACTTTTTAAGTAACTTATCAGATAATTTCAGCACTTTGAGAGTTTTATTGCAGAACATGAACACAGTGCATACAACACACATGTTTTCCTTCCTTCTGTACGCCCTGCACACAGGTATCCTTTGGACAGCCTCTTATTAGACAAATGTAGACAGTGTGTTTCTGTGCACACCACCATCAGAGGGACATTAGTAAATATAATTTCAGAAATGTGTCTTTAATGTGGTGAGCCTCACTGTTTACTGAAGCCTCTGGACAGGCCATCTGCAGTGCTGCCTATGGCTTAGTTGCATTCACAACCGGTTTTTCTTTACCAGTGAGCTTTGCCAGGAGTGGTAGACACTAATGCTGTCCTTCCACAGTGACAGGACAAATAACTTATTGGCAAAAGCACCAGTCACTTTAGAAAGATATAGAATTTAGAGCAGAGTATATTAGGATATGATGTGGATGTCAGAAAATTCAGCACAGGCTGGCTGACAAGAAGACTGTCAATTTTGTGAAACAGTGGCTTAAAGCAAAAATCCCCAATATAGTATAATTTTTTTATAAGTATTTAGTTCATTTTGCTATAAAAACTCCCATTAATGTTACCTAAAATGTTGCTAATGAATTACAGAAATGCCTCTGAATCTGGCAGAGCATGTGCAGAACAAATCAATGTGCACAGACCAATTACATAATGTGTGCAGTAGGTCTGGGTTATATTAGACTCGCTGCGATAAGTACAGAGTAATTGCAGGTGTGCTGGATGCACCGCTTTGGATCCATGAGGCTGGCAATTCTGATAGAGCATTCTGCAGTTTTGGTTGCAGAATTCTGAGGTTTGGGCCAAAACAATCATGAAATGAATCACAAAATACATCCAGTAAGCTTGGTTTTAGTAAATTGCCTGTACTGCACTATTTTATGAGGCTTCACCAAGGGCAAGTCTTGCCTGACTAACCTAGTGGCCTTCTAGTGGCCTTCTATGATGGAGTGACTACATCAGTGGACAAGGGAAAAGCTACGGATGTCGTCTATCTGGACTTCTGTAAGGCCTTTGACATGGTCCCCTACACCATCCTTCTCTCTAAATTGGAGAGATATGAATTTGATGGGTGGACTATTCAGTGGATGAGGAATTGGCTGGATGGTCACATCCAGAGGTCACATCCAGTGTTTAATGGCTCAATGTTCACATGGAGATCAGTGACAAATGGTGTCCCTCAGGGGTCTGTATTGGGACCAGTACTGTTTAATATCTTCATCAATGACATAGTGGGATCGAGTGCACCCTCAGCAAATTTGCAGATGACACCAAGCTGAGTGGTGCAGTTGACACGCCTGAGGGATGGGATGCCATTCAGAGGGACCTGGACAAGCTTGAGAAGTGGGCCCATGTGAGGCCCCTCATGAGGTTCAACAAGGCCAAGTGCAAGGGCCTGCACCTGGGTCAGGGCAACCTCCATTACCAATACAAGCTGGGGGATGAAGGGATTGAGAGCAGCCCTGCAGAGAAGGACTTGGGAATGTTGGTGGATGAAAAGCTGGACATGAGCCGGCAATGTGCGCTAGCAGCCCAGAAAGCCAATTGTATCCTGGGCTGTATCAAAAGAAGCATGCCCGGCAGGTCGAGGGAAGTGATTCTCCCCTCTACTCTGCTCTGGTGAGACCCCACCTGGAGTACTGCATCCAGCTCTGGAGTCCTCAGCACAGGAAAGACATGGACCTCTTGGAGCCACAAAAATGATCAGAGGGCTGGAACACCTCTCCTATGAGGAAAGGCTGAGAGAGTTGGGTTGTTCAGCCTGGAGAAGAGAAGGCTCCAGGGAGACCTTATTGCAGCCTTTCAGTACTTAAAGGGGGCTTATAAGAAAGATGGGGACAGACTTTTTAGTAGGGCCTGTTGCGATAGGACAAGGGGTAATGGTTTTAAACTAAAAGAGGGGAGATTCAGACTAGATACAAGGAAGAAATTTTTTATGATGAGGGTGGTGAAACACTGGAACAGGTTGCCCAGAGAGGTTGTAGATGCCCCATCCCTGGAAACATTCAAGGTCAGGTTGGATGGGGCTTTGAGCAACCTGACCTAGTTGAAGATGTCCTTACTCATTGCAGGGGGGTTGGACTAGATGACCATTAAAGGTCCCTGCCAACCCAAACCATTCTATGATTCTATGATTCTATGATTATGGCACAACCTAGACTATGTCTCTTAATTCTACACTATGTTCTACACTGCAGAATTCTGTATTCCTTTTAGTTTGGAAGTAAATGGTTTAAATTTCATTAACTTCTTTCATACACAACTTAAAACCATTCCCTCCTTGTCATTCTATGGAGATGATATTTTGAAGGCTGATACCACGTTTGAAATATCAGTTTGACAAACTGAAAGAAATAAAAATTAGTTTTCCTTTAAATAGCACAGCTGCCCAAAATAATATCTCTGATTAAAAAAATGTGATATTTACGCTTCACTGTGTCCTACTCATTAGCTTACAGATTGAAAGTCACCAGCAGAATGTCATCATTGTTAGATTTTACATCTGGATCTTTGATTTATTTGACAGACATACAACATCCAAATTATCTAGGCATATTGTCAGTGACTGTTTAGATGTTGGTGTAGGAGAATACATGATATTTTTAATAGATCAGTGCTCAGTTATTTCCCCAGAACTGCCTTTTTTTCTGGTGATGCTACTTGTCTTGCTTTGTGTTGATTCTGTGTGGTTTGAGTAAAGTACTCCTCTATTAGTTTTCTTCCACAGAAATAAAGATGATTTGGGAAGCTAAAAATTTCCTTTTTTGCAGGTTTATTAATATAGTAGTTATGAATCAGAGATAGAAGAAACTGAGTTAGAGCTAAAAGTAAATAAAGTCAGTGAACTACAAACAAATCAACAGAATGGAAGAAACTTTTAGCTCTTTAACTCAATAAACAAGTCAGTGAACTACAAATTCTGCTTTTGATTATCATTTTTCCCTCTTCCGTGTCCTGCGTATAAGCAATATGAAGCCAAAAAAAAAGAAAAAGGAAGAAAGAAAAAAAAAGCTGTCTATGTGCATCTTTATAACATTATGTAGAAGTAAAATGTCCAGTTCTGGTGGGTTAGCATTGACTAACAGCCAAACTCCCACCCAGCTGCTCGCTCACTCCCCCTGCTCAGTGGGACAGGGGAGAAAAATAGAAAGAACAGGAACAAGAAAGCTTGTGGGTCAAGATAAAGACAGGGAGATGGTTTACCAATTACTGTTACAGGCAAACCAGACTCAAATGGGGAAGATTAATTTAACTTATTGCTAATTAAAATAGATATTTAATTACTGATTTGAGTAGTGGAAAAGGAAAACACAAACATTAAAACAACACCTTTCCTCCCCCTTTCCCAGGCTCAACTTCATTCCTTCACTCCAGACTCCTCTGGAGTACAGGGGGGATGGGAGGTTACAGTCAGTACATAACAGTTTCTCTCTGCTGCTCCTTTCTTCTCACACTTTTCCTCTTCTCTGGTGTGGGTTCTCCACAGGCTTCAGTCATGTCAGGAAAAATCTGCTCTGGCATGGATTCTCCATGGGCAGCAGGGAATATTTGCTCAACCATGAAGCACCTCCTCCTCCTACTCAGACCTTGGTGTTCCCTCTATTATTTCTCACTCTTTTTGTTCTCTCCTCCTCTCTCTGTCCAGCATTTTCTACATTTTCTTAAATATGTTTTCACAGAGGCACCACAAACTTCACTGATTAGCTCAGCTTTGGCCTGTGGTGGGTCCATTGCTGAGACAGCTGGAACCAGATGTGTCCATCACAGGGCAACCCTTTACCTCTTCCCACAGGGTCCACCCCTGCAGCACCACCACCTCCCTGCTACCAAAACCCTGCCACCAAAACCCTGCCACATACTCCCAATACACCAGTCATTAAGGTAAGTGTGCAGGTCTGGGTTTGTTATAATCCATATATGCATACAAAAGTTGAAAAGGCTGACCAAGGTGCCTATTATTTCTGTTTCTTTAATAAGAACAGTTGCTTACATGCTATTTATTTAAATAATTGCCACTATCTTCTTCCCCCACCCTTGTTTTTTTCCTTTTGGAGTGGAAAAACTCCTAGAAATAACTACTGTCAGCTGTGAATTCTAGAGGAGAAACCAAGAATATTAAGCCAATGCAAGTGTGAACAGATTTGACCCTCTTAGGGAAGATAGTGACACAGTCCCCTTCTCCCCACTCACATAGAGCAAGTATGTTGGTGTCAGCAGCACCTTTTACAGAAATCATTTGAATAGGCAAGTGATGGATTTTCTTTACAGCTGCTCCTGAGAGCCAGCCAGCCTTGCCTCTGACGAGGATGCACTTTCACTATCCTTACTTCAATGGGCCTGTGTCTGGAGTCTGTTTGCAAGACACTTTGTTCTCATAGTATACCTTTAAAAAGGGATGTCCATGTTTATGTTGCTCAATAAAGTGTGTTCTGTACTAACCAACAATTTGCATGTTGTAATTAGGGTCATCTCTAGAGCAGCCCAATTTACAAAATCTGGCTATTGTATTGTCTTTGTTCAGCATTGCTGACTGAGACTGGACTACACTGAAAGCAGATAGATGGTATCTTTTGCCTTGGAACAAATGAAATAGCAGTATGATGAACAGTTTTTCACTACATAGTACCAGTTACTTTTGTGGCACATACTATTGCACCTGGTGAATCATGGTAGTTTTTATTTTTTGACAAGTTACATGGCTCTTAGTTTTGTTTTACTCTTTGTCCTTTTGTAACAACACTATCCATAAGACTTTTTGGGGGACTGAGTTAAAATTATGAACTTGAAATTTGTTAAAGGTCACCAAAGTGTTTATTCCTCATGTCAACAATTTGCATTAATACTAGAGCTGGAAAAGTGTTTGCTTTAGTTCCTGGGTAAGATTCTGAACATCCTAGAATGATCCCATAATAATGTTTTGAAACCTCTTATTAGAACTGTCACCATATTTAGAAAGATCTAGGAGCTGCAGAAACAGAACATCTTCTTATAAGGTTAGAAAATACAACAGTGTGTTTAAGTCCAAAAAGTCCTTGTTTGAACTTGAAAGAACTCTGCTTTGTGTAATTAGTAAACAGACTTCTGAATTACATAAATCAAAGCTGTTCCTAATCCAGAGTCTACTCTCTCTGTGTGTGTATGTGTGTTCATGTTCCTTACAGACTTACACAGGTGACAGAGGTGATTCTGCTTGTCTAGGAACTTGCTATATAAGACATTTGAGGAGTGTTTTCACTGCATTCTATGAGGGACTTACCTGTTAAAATGCACTTATAAACTGCAGATTGCATTATTTAGCTAAAGATATCCCTATATTCATCAGTGATGAGATGACTGGCTTCTCTCTCTGTGGTTGCTAGAGGCTTTGGGTAGAGGGGCCAGTAGCTAGTGCAAAATTTGGGTTTCTTCCTTCTCCCTGTAATACTCTTTATATGTAGTAATAGCAACTTTTCTTCTTTCCCTTCAGATCTGCTCACAGTGAGCCAAGGAGAAAGAAATTATTTGTTGGAATATTTTGTATTTATCAACTAGTTACCAAGAGAGTAAGGTTTAGCATAGTGCAGCTTGCCTTTTGTAGCAGCAAATAGATGGAAGCAATGTACTACTTGTACTCTGCTTCAACAGTTTGTTCTAAGCATTCTCTCAAGTACATTTTTTCTTGTTTCTTCTGGTAGTTCCAGAAGCCTAGTTAATATTAGAGCACACAAAATCATAAAAGAGTAACAAATATATGTGTCAGAGTCCAATGCTCTCTGACTAGGTTCCTTTAGATATTCCACATGAGGAGGATTTAATGTTTTAAAACCAAATTTACTTTTTTGAAGATATTTGACATTACACAGGATCTTGACTCAGCAGAGTGATACAGCAATGTACTGAAATCACAACACAAGCACAATATAGCAATTGTAGTATACAGTTGGATCACAACACAGATGTGATTCCCATTACCAGTCTCTATATGCTCACCATCATGACACTGAGTATCCCCGACTGCTGGTAAGGAATATATGGGTTGAAGCCAGCTCAAGTCCATTGCTCTTTTTAAAGTTCATTTTGCTAGTTGCTCAGTTTTTATACTCTATGTTGAGGTGAGCCATGTATACGCTTCCCCCATGCTAGTGTGGCTGGCTCAGGAAAACATTCACACTTTTTTTATTAACTCAGGGAAGGCCCTTTACACAACCAGCTGATCCACTCAACTGATAGAGAGCCAGCTGATCCATTTATCTAAAAGAAAGGCCACCCTCCAGTCCGCTTTTTGTTAAGTTCAGATTTCTTTACAACAGTTATGTTCACTCCCTATATTCTTCCCTGATCTTCATGAGCACATTGCCTGTGTCCATCTCCTCTGAGCCTTCTTCCATTGTAGGTGTTTGTTGATCAGTCAGAAGGTGCCAAAGGAATGAATGTATTTTAAAACCACTTTATAATTGGATATTGTAAACAAAAAGTATCAGCATATGTAGGATTATATAACCTTCATTAGAAAAGGGTTTCCATACGTTAGCTACATATAAATGTTGTTTATAAGTCATTTAAAGCTTTAATTAGTTATTTTGCAGGAAGGAGGGGTAATTGTAAGACATTGGTAAGACATCTCACAGGTAAAGCAAGGATATAAGTTTACTGCACAGTACTCTGATATTAATCTGCTACATGTATGCTTTTAATCTATGATAAAATCACCCTCAAGATAAGTTAATTTGCATTGATTATGAGATACTTCAGGGTAAAGCTGTGGAAATATCATAAAATAGTTGCCATACTGCAACTGCCCATTTACTAGGTCATGCCATGAATAAAAGTTTTTGGAGGAAATCAAGCTTTATATTTGGCATTGGTGGTGGTATAGGATATAAAAGGAAATACAAGCATTAAAAGAAGTAGGATGTTTTGGAGCATTAAAAAGTTTGAATAAGATATAAAAAAGGGAAGACAGTTGTACTGGGTCTGGCTGGGATGTAGTTAACTTCCTTCATAACAGCCTGTATGATGCTGTGCTTTGCATTTGTGGCTAAAACAGTGTTGATAACACACCAATGTTTTGGCTATTGCTGAACAGTGCTCACACAGTGTCAAGGCTTTCTCTCTTGCCCCTGCCCTCCCCCCAAAGACTTGCTTTGGCAAGTCTTTGGCTAGGCTAGGGGTAGGCCAGAGGTTAGTAGGGGGCATAGCCAGGACAGCTGACCCAAACTGACCAAAGGGATATTCCATGCCATATGATGTTGTGCCCAGCAATAAAAGCTCAGGGAAAGGAGGAGGAAGGGGGGATGTTCATGGTTATGGTGTTTGTATTCCCAAGCAACAACTACACGTGCTGAGGCCCTGCTTCCCAGGAAGTGGCTGGACATCTGCCTGCTGATGGGAAGTAGGGAGTGAATTCCTCTTTTTGCTTTCATTGCACAGGCAGCTTTTGCTTTCCTTATTAAATTGTCATTATCTCGATCCATGAGTCTTTTTGACTTCCTTCTATTTCTTTCATCCCCCGGGAGAGGGGAGTGAGTGAGAGGCAGGGTGGGTGTTTGGCTGCTGGCTGGGGTCAACTCACCACAACAGTGAAGGGATTAAGAGAAGATTGTTACTGTCATGGTTTAACCCCAGTCGGCAACTAAGCACCACACAGACGCTCGCTCACCCTCCCAAACCCCGGTGGGATGGGGGAGAGACTCTGAAAAGCACAAGTAAGAAAACTCATGGGCTGAGATAAGAACAGTTTAATAATTGGAACGAAATAATAATAACAATAACAATAACAATAACAATAACAATAACAATAACAATAACAATAATAATAATAAATGAAAAGGAAAATAACAAGAGAGAGAGAGACAGGAACAAAACCCAGGGGAAAAAAAAAAATCCCAAGTAATGCAACCGCTTACCACCCACCGACCTATGCCCAGCCAGTCCCCAAGCAGCGATCGCTACCCCCTCTATCCCCCGGCCAACTCCCCCCAGTTTATATACTGAGCATGACATCATATGGTATGGAATAGCCCTTTGGCCAGTTTGGATCAACTGTCATGGCTGTGCCCCCTCCCAGCTTCTTGTGCACCTGGCAGAGCAGGGGAAGCTGAAAAGTCCTTGACTAGTGTAAACATTATTCAGCAACAACTAAAACATCAGTGTGCTATCAACATTATTCTCATACTAAATCCAAAACACAGCACTATACCAGCTACTAGGAAGAAAATTAACTCTATCCCAGCCAAAACCAGGACAGTTACCTTCTTTAAATTACAAAGGAAAAAATAGGGAAAAATTAGAAAGCAGAAAAGTAAACACAGTCATGTGATTTGAAAGTTCATTTAAATTATATTGGTTTACTTCTGCATTGACCAGGTATTGTTTTCTTCATTTGCTTTCTTTGAGATGATAGCCTTATGCAGTACAACCAATGAATCACTGTATTGCTTTAGAGATTTGCAAGTTGGTCACAATATATGGTGCCTGATGGATTAAAAAGAAAGGGCAGCAGTAAAACTGTCTTTCCTGTCTTAAGCTGTTAAGACTGGTAAGAAGACCATTTACTTTAATTTATGGGTGATAATTAAATAGCTCTAAAACAGTGATGCAAATTTCTCTTTCTTTATACCATATATTTAATACTGAAATAATTTTGGAAATCACAGCTGGACTTTCATAGAATCATAGAACCATTTAGGTTGGAAAAGACCCTTAAGGTCATCGAGTCCAACCGTAAACCTAACACTGCCAAGTCCACCACTAAACCATGTCCCCAAGCACCACATCTACATGTCCTTTAAATACCTCCAGGGATGGTGACTCAACCACTTCCCTGGGCAGCCTGTTCCAATGCTTGATAACCCTTTCAGTGAAGAAATTTTTACTAATATCCAATCTAAACCTCTCCTGACACAACTTGAGGCCGTTTCCTCTTGTCCTATCATTTGGTACTTGGGAGAAGAGACCGACACTCACCTCGCTACAACCTCCTTTCAGGTAGTTGTAGAGAGCAATAAGGTCTCCCCCTCAGCCTCCTTTTCTCCAGGCTAAACAACCCCAGGTCCCTCAGCCGCTCCTCATAAGACTTCTGCTCTAGACCCTTCACCAGCTTCGTTGCCCTTCTCTGGACACGCTCCAGCACCTCAATGTCTTTCTTGTAGTGAGGGATCCAAAAGTGAACACTGTATTTGAGGTGCGGCCTCACCAGTGCCGAGTACAGGGGGATGATCACTTCCCTAGTCCTGCTGGCCACACTATTCCTGATACAAGCCAGTATGCTGTTGGCTTTCTTGGTCACCTGGGCACACTGCTGGCTCATATTCAGTCGGCTATCGACCAACACCCCCAGGTCCTTTTCTGCCTGGCAGCTTTCCAGCCACTCTTCCCCAAGCCTGTAGCATTGCATGGGGTTATTGTGGCCCAAGTGCAGGACCCGGCACTTAGCCTTGTTGAACCCCATACAATTGACCTCGGCCCATCTCATCATTGGCCTCAGCCTGTCCAGATCCCTCTGTAGAGCCTTCCTACCCTCAAGCAGATCAACACTCCCACCCAATGTGGTGTCGTCTGCAAACTTACTGAGGGTGCACTCGATCCCTTCACCCAGATCATTGATAAAGATATTAAACAGAACTGTCCCCAACACAGAGCCCTGGGGAACACCACTTGTGACCGGCCGCCAACCGGAGTAAACTCCATTCACCACTCTGTGGGCCCGGCCATCCAGCCAGTTCTTTACCCAGCGAAGAGTACACCCGTCCAAGCCATGAGCAGCCAGTTTCTCCAGGAGAATGCTGTGAGAAACCGTGTCAAAGGCTTTACTGAAGTCTAGATAGACAACGTCCACAGCCTTTCCCTCATCCATTAGGCGGGTCACCTTGTCGTAGAAGGAGATCAGGTTGGTCAAGCAGGACCTGCCTTTCCTAAACCCATGCTGGCTGGGCTTGATCCCTTGGTTATCCTCTACATGCCGTGTGATGGCACTCAAGATGATCTGCTCCATAACCTTCCCCTGCACACTTTAATATGTTATGGTGATCTGTTTTCTGAACTTAGCAATGCTAAGTAGTAAAAATGGACTGGTTAACCCCACAGACTTCAACTGATTTAGGACTGGCCCCAAAACTAGGGTGTAAATAATAAAAATTGAATTTATTAATCAGAAATCATTACCCAGTAAATGGTCTATATCTTCTACAGAGCTGAATGAACCATGGAAAAAAATTTATTATATTGTTTGTTAACTGATGGACAAGCATGACAAATTTGCCTTGAATATTAACATGACCGTCTCTAGTGGGAATTTTAATTTGGATTCTAGGCAGTTTGATGACACTAAGGCACTGTTTATATTTAGATAATTGCTTGACTTTTCAGATAAAAATAAAAAAGCATTAGATTTTGTAGTGATTTTCCCTCCTCCTATGTTTCCCCATTGTATTCAGTTGAAAACAAGTGTCATATCTCTTTTGAGAAAGATTAAATTATATCCCACTCATAAAATCATTTTAGATATAACATTTATTAAACCAATGACAGCTAACAGGTTCTGACCTCCCCCATTCCCAACATGTGTTGAAGAGTGGGCAAGTCAAAGGCATACTTTAGATGAGCCTGATGCACAGGAACAAGAGGGAAACCATCTTTCACTTCATAATTCCCTCCATTGTCCTTAGTGGGAACCCATACAGGGATTTCATGGTAGACCTCAGTGCTGTCATGCATGGTGATTCACCATTTTATTTTTTTGTTTTTCTTGTATAAGGGATCAGACTCTACTGCTGAAGAGGCAGAGACTTAATGCTTAATACCTGATTTTGCACTTCAATATTAGCTCCTGGATGTGGGTTTGGGGTTTGTTTGGGTTTTTGTGACTGTATATTCCTACCCCCTTAAAAATGCACCAATCACTGCCCCAACAGCGAGTAGGCTGGGGGTGCACAAGAAGTTGGGAGGGGACACAGCTGGGACAGCTGACCCCAACTGACCAAAGGGCTATTCCACACCATATGACATCATGCTCAGCATATATAAACTAGGGGAAGAAGAAGGAAGGGGGGAACATTTGGAGTGATGGCATTTGTCTTCCCAAGTAACCGTTATGCATGATGGAGCCCTGCTTTCCTGGAGATGGCTGAACACCTGCCTGCCCATGGGAAGTAGTGAATGAATTCCTTGTTTTGCTTTGCTTGTGTGCACAGCTTTTGCTTTACCTATTAAACTGTTCTTATCTCAACCCACGAGTTTTCTCACTTTTACTCTTCTGATTCTCTCCCCCATCCCACTGTGGGGGGAGCGAGCAAGTGGCTGTGTGGTGCTTAGTTGCCAGCTGGGGCTAAACCATGACAGTCCTTTTAGGCGCCCAACATGAGGCTTGAAGGGTTCAAGAAAACAACTGATTTGATTGGAATGTGCTAGATGGAATTTATAGCTGTTATTGCTGTTTAGCTATCAACTGACAGGCTCCTGTGCTTGCCATGGGGCTTGCTTGCCTTACTGTATATTAGAGTGCTCATTAGTGGCTGCTTTTTGCTTTCCATGCTCGCTGTACTGCTTATCATCTTACTCTGCTGTGCCTGGGAACATTCTGATAACAGCAATAGCCATATGCCTGGGCTGGCAGATGGCCAGGGCATCGCTGCTGTTTCTGTGCTGCTGTACTGGACAGGCTGGAACTCCAGTGTGAACTCGAGTCGAAGGGACTGTGACCTGTGGATAAGTCCACACAGGAGCAGGACACCCTGAAGCATCTGTGGCTGTGAATAAGTCCACAACAGAGCAGGTATATCTCTGTGGTTATGTCTGTGCCACAGCAGGTATACACCTCTGAAGGGATTACGGCCCAAGAGTAAGTCCATGCTGCAGCAGGTACACCTCAAAGATGTACACCTCAGAGATAGCTGAACACATGCCTGCTGAGGGGAAGTAGTGAATTATTTCCTTATTTTGTTTTGTTTGCACATGCAGCTTTTGCTTTCCCTATTAAACTGTCTTTATCTCAACCCACATGTTTTCTCACTTTTACTCTTCTGATTCTCTCTCCCCCGTGCCCCGGGGGGGGGGGGGGGGGGGGGGGGGAAGTGAGCAAGCAGCTGTGTGGTGCTGAGTTGCCTGCTGGGGTTAAACCACAACAGGCTTAAATTTAGAAAGAGATTAAGAAGTACTATTTTAGCTAGATAATTGGGGGGGGAATCATCAATTTTGCAACATTGCCTAATAACTCTCAGATAGTGGAGTTTTATAATTCATCACCCTTTTGTATATTTTTACAGATAGCTGATGATGTAAAAGAGCCCTTAGTTTTATATCCTGTTGTAGCACAGATTTATATGAGTGCACAAGTATTTTAATATTCTTAAACATGAAAAATTTGCCTTTTTTTTTTTAAAAATAAAACACCCAGAATAAAACTGGTAATTTCCAATTTTTTATTAATGCTAACAATAAACCTAAAGGTAAAAAAAAAACCAAACATAAGCAGTAGCTCTGGTCTAAAAATGTCATTTCAAGAAAGTGTTGCACAAATATGCTCAAAGTGTGTGTCCCTTAAATGACACTGATGATAGAATTTAAATTCTAACATTGCCACATAGCATTAGAAATTTCAGTTATTAAAAAGGGTGGTGCTGTTATTAGGAAAAAAATATTCTAATCATTGTCACTCAGCTATAAAGGAGTTCTGAGTATATGAACATAATGAGAGACAACCTTATTTTTTATATTTCCTATTAGTTTCAAGCAGAACTCAGGCACAAATGATTAACAGTGTTATTAATGGGCAAAAAACCCTAAAAGATCTTTCTCAATTCTCCATAGTTGGCAGTTACAAATTCAAAGCATTTTGATTTAATTTTATTTCACACGAGAATTCACACATTCATGAAGTCTACTGTTTGCATTATACAAGGAGTTAGATCAACTGTTTGGGTTGTCTATGTTAGTAGCATACACCATAAAACCTACTGTACAGTGAGAATGAGAATTTAGTAGTCTTCAGTACCTTTAACACCAACAGACAGGAACAGCATATATTGGACTCCTGAGTCCCTGGCTGCTAACCTAGTGAACCTTGCCTTAGGTCAAATGACATTTTGATACTAAATAATGATGACAGTCCATTTTGTCAGAGGTTCAGCTGTGTGCAGTATGCAGAAACAAGATGCTATGGCAGTGCTTCATTTCTGGAATGTTGAGGAGCTGTATTAATATCTTGCAAAGCTCTACTGACCAAAACACAAATAGCAGATAGTGATTTTCAACATCTGGTAACATTAGACTTCCAAGGAAACAGCAAGACGCACCTTATTGACCCCAGTTCAACAAACCAACCTTCAGATCCCAACTGCAAACCACTGAGTTATCTGGCTTTTAAAGTAATTCCCCTTCCCCAGTTTCCTCCCACCCCTACCAAAATGTGCAATCCCTGCCCCCACCCTATGTACTGGAAAATACCAGACAACTCGAACAGAAGTCACCAGTTACAATATTTTTTAAACAGTGTCTTGGAAAGACATTCATATCCTGTAAGTTATTGGCATTTTCTAAATTTAGGAGATTGTATTGTAGCTTCCCATCTGGAACCTAGCCCCAAGAAATCATTGATATAAACAAGAAAAAGGAACTGAAGGTGCTGAAACTTAGCTCTTGTGCTAATCAGTGGTGTAGCTCCAGAAATAGTTTTTTCCCCCCTATGTAGTTGATACAGAGCATATGTATTTCTATAGTCATTTGATCCTTATGGCTATTATTTTATACAAAGACACATATTAAATGTTTAAGTCACAAACAATCTTATGGCTTACAGTTAAAGCATTTAAAAGCATTTTTTTAAAAAAGTTTATTTTCCACAAGGTAGAACAATATGAAAAATTAAATTGTTTTCCACATAGTTTTCTTAAAACAGAGTCCATAAGGACATATCCAGCACCAAAAAAAAAAAATTAGACAGCCATAGAATATAATCTATAAAGCAAACATTTAATATTGCACTTTGTTTCTCTAATGCTTGGATTTTACTTTTTTTCCTAATTCAGATCAAGATTCTGTATCAAATATTGGTCTACAACTATGAACCTGTAATGCCTCTGAACAACTAACAAAGAAGTTTAAATGGGAAGTCTTTATTTGATAAGGTTTTAGAATTTTTCATTCTGATCACAGCCTGTGATGCAATGTCAATTACTACAACATTGGTCAATTCTGCTTCATATATAGTTTTCCATTATACTGGGATAAGTACTTTAATGCTATGTATATCAGCAATTGTTCCCTAGTCTGTTAAAATAACAACAAAGAAAAAAAAAGTAAAATCACCAAATGCCCTTTTATGCCAACAATCTTATCAACTTTTAAAATTTTGTCTGGTTGGAAAGGGTAGAAGGAAGGGACATTCACAAAATTGGCCAGCAGAAGACATCACCCAATTTCAAATTCTTGCTTGTCAAAGTCCAAACCTTTGAACTGAATCACTTAAAATGTGACTCATTTTAATCACCCTGTCATCATTTTTGAAACATGAAATATCTTTCATGTTCTCATAAAGGCCACTTATGGAAAAGCCTATTTTGTCATATATATGATGCCTTAAAAATAAGGCAGAACTTTGTAAGAATGAGCACAATGCAAAAACACCAGCTTTCCCTCTCCCCCTCCCTTCTGAGCTGTTTTATTGCACAAGGATATACACAATGGATTAGCTTTTAAGTAGTCAACATCAGATATGTCTCTGACAAGATTTTACATGATTTCTGAAAAGGGAATTTACATTTACCAATCTCTAGCATAAAAGCACTGGTCAAATCTAATGGCTCCATCATTCTTTTCTTCTTTAGGGTACACTCAAGGGGCGAGTGCTTTTTCTATATAATTTCTTGCATTCTAGATGAATGTATGTTTAAAGTTGTTGAGATTTTTTTGTTGTTGTTGTTTTAAAGCTCTCAGGACTAGCTCAGGAGACCATCAGAGCAATTCTCAGCAAACTAATTTGAGTATGGCTGGTAACACTGATACTCTGGCCTGGTTTTATTATAGTTTTAGTCTTACTATTTTTACAGTATCATAAACCCTGAAGATAATACAAAGTGCACAAACCGAGCTGTTGCTTAGTTGCCATAGTTCAAACTTCTACTCCAGTCTGAAATATACTTTCTACTGGAGACTCATTTTATATATAATTTTTGGTCATTAGGTAACTAAGTATTATTTAAAAAAAAAAAAAAAAGCCATAAACCAACAAACAAACCTTCTCCTTCCCATCCCTACTAGTTGAGATATCTCTCTGCCTATGAACCCTGGACAGCATATTACTATCCCCTTTTAAAGTTCTTTTCGCACTTTGCTGGTGTCTGCTGGTGCTGCTTTCACTTTGTAAGTTTTGTGCATGTCCCTATTCAAAATCCCCCTCAAAGAACAAAACCAAAACATGAACACAAAACAAAAGAAATAACTCAGTGCAATGTAACAAAACAAATAGCATTCTAACAGTTTGGCAAATGATGAGTTCACCTGAGATTAAGTGATCTTTAGGTAGTCTGTAACAAAACAAAAAATTATTGCTTTGCAATAGCAGTAGAAAGGCAACAAATTCTTAAAAGAAATCAAGAAGGTATACAATCTTGAAAAAGTCTCTTATTAGTTTCCTTCTGTTCTCTCTTCCCCCCACCCCCACATATCTGTTGCTTGTCTACTACAGTTGGCTGCAAAACATAAAGCAAGGATTGGCTTGAAGGCATGTGATGTTTGTAAATAAATCCATAATAGAATCCAAGCTGAAGAGGTGATACATGACCAGCCTACTAGGACAATTCTGAGCATGTGCATATGCAGATAAAGTCCAGGCTACATTAAATTTAAAAAAAAAAAAAAAAAAGTCAGTGCATTTGTCAGTCTTCATCGCTTTTTTTTTGTCAAAGCTTTCTTTTGTTCCTTGTTGTGCAGATTACAAACAATTAAGGGGGGGGGAACAACAGTCCATCATAAATGAGAAAAAGCTGTAGTAACGCTGAACTGTATAACATAAACAATAAGTATGTGCAAATTTTCAAATCATAAGCAGCAGCCATTCCTCTCTTACAACATGGTTTGAGTGTTTTGAAACATGTGACTGTATGCTAGTAAGGCTGCTCCTAGTATGTGCCACTATTTAAGGGGGGGCCTCAGGTTTTCAAGCATGTGGAGCAGTCCTATGACGTGCTGTAGGTGTCAAAGCATGATCACAGGTTGTTTTCATTTATTCACCATACAGGCAAGAGCAATACCATTTCCTTTAAAAGCAAGTCTCCACTATGACACCTTGATCTTCAACACAGCAGGTGTGATTCAAAACCCAAGTCAAGTCAGCTTTTTATGGATTCGTTCAACGAGAGGGGCAAGATGGTCTCTCCTCTGTGGGCTGATCTGGGTTTGGATCAATCTAACCAAAAGGGAAAACAAAAACCAAACCAAAACCCAAACCCAAACCAAAAAAGCCACAACAACCCAGTGCATTTTAGAATCAACTGCTAGAAATAAAAATCAAAATTCACAAGTTTAAGACAATTATAATGATATATGGCATTCCCAGTCCAAAGGTTATTGAAATAACTGAAAAACTTCTAGTCAGACAAAACTTTGGATAAAAATTAATAGAAATATTAGATACAGTGGAAGACTTTAAACTACAGGCCGATGGTAATTTAAGGATAAGCATGAATAACTAATATAAAACTTTAAAAATTTCTGCTTTACTAGCATAGAAGTCTTTTGAATTATCAGATATATACAAAAAAGATGACAACATATCACTAGAAACATAACTTAAGAAATATTTAATTGATTTGAGAAAAGTAGAGAAGTTTTGCTTGAAAAGGCAAAAAGTTATCAATAAAAAAATCATTCTACTTTTTAATTTAAAAATAATTAATTCTCAAATATCCTATGGGATGTTTCAAGAGTTCATGTGTTCTAAACCTTACCTCCTCTTCCTTTCTATAGGAGAAAGAAGGGGTACAGCCTGCTAACTTAGGTCTCAAAAACTGGATGGTAAGAATAGTTTAAGCGTACAGTGCATCTTTTAGACAACGTTGCATCAGTTAACTTCGTAAAGCCTTTTTTGGTGGTTTTTTTTTTTGTTTGGGGTTTTTTGTTTGTTTGGGTTTTTTTTTTTTAAAAAAAAAAAAAAAAAAAGCTTCTTTCTAAATCTTAAAGTACCCAAAATGAAAAGGACTCAGGACTTGTGCTCTAGAGTTACGCTATAGCAGAGTTCTTAGGAAAGTGTCTAGCACACAAAAAACCTCCCCTCTGCCCGCTCATTAGCGCAGCAGTGTTTCAAGGCTGGGGGGGGAGAAGAAATCGTGCTACTTTTCACCCACTTTTCCTTAAGTGGGTGAATTCAGGCAAAATTTGGCCAGAGGACAAGTTTTTTTTCTTTTGTCCTATATCACTGCTTTTTCTTGAAAAACATAAACATGAAAAGCTTTGATATCTGCATTCATGGTTATTCAGTGGCTGCATTTTTAGTTCTGTAAAGGACAAAAGTGTTGAAGAACTGTGTACTTCAGAAAACTTAAGTCACAAATGAATACCAGTATGTCACTTTTCTACATGAAGCTTCTGAAAGCCCTACATCCACAGAACTTAAACACACATGCAGTCAATACAGTTTAGTGGTTGCTATAAAATGTTAGGAAGCAGCAGAGGTAAAAGTTGAAACCTTTTTTATTTTTAATACACAAATTTAAAAAATGATGTTGCTAAAATGGTAAACAACACTTAGAAAACTTCCAGAAATTATTAGACTAGGGAAGAGTGCTGCCAAGGAAAATTACCTTCCAGGTCTGCAGCTCCAGGAAATAGCATGATAGAGAAGCCAAGGCACCTCACAGAGCACCTTTTAAATTTAAGGTTGCAGAGTTCATGTTAAAAATAAAAAAATAAAAAGGGGTAACCCATGCTGTAAAACAGGTATGGAAAACTCTTGATGCAATTCATCTGCATCTTACAAACAAAAATCCTCCCCAAAACCAACTTATTCCATGTTAATCATTTTAATGGTTTCTCCTTATTTTAGGAAGGAGAAAGAGCTTCCTAAACTTATTCCACAAGACAAAAAAAAAAAAAAAAAAAAATAAAATAATCAGACAAACAATACATGAATCATCATATTCTGACAGATATACCTACTTCTGAATATAGGGGTGGAGGCAGAAAACGGAACTCCTGGATGTATGCAAATAACGGTCCTTGAAGTGCTCTCTCAAAATCATCAAAAGCAGCTATAGGTGCAAGGCTGGACTGTCTGTTTTCCTCTGTAACCACTTCTGCATAGCTAGGAGGTGCTGAAGGGAGAAGGTACATGCAGTTCAAACAAGTTCCTATGCATGTCAAAATATATAACATGATAAATATTAAACTTTAATCACTATAAGATTCACCAGCAGGTAGGTGACTTGTTAAAAAATTGTTAAACAAAAAAGGGAGACTAGACTAGTTCATTTTATTCTAATATTAAGCTTATGTTCAAAAACAGACTGACCACTGTTTATTGTGGCTTAATTATCCCCTTAAAATTTAAAGCATACCAAAGATAATTTATTTCTGTACAGGTAGGAATGACAGAACATTGCAGTCCTCTGGACTCCAGAAGTCTCCAGGTCTGGGATTTGTACTTAAAAAAAACCCAGGATATTAGATACATGAAAACAGAAGGAAGGAAATACATAATTCTTTGTTTGGCCATAAGAGATTTCCCATAGAAAAGAATATTATTTTTAACAAAGCCTTAGCTACTAAGGCTGGTAAGAGACGCCAGAAACTGCTATTATGGGTTGCAATGCCTTATAACCAAGGATGCGATTGGGATACTGGAGGTGGAAGTAATGAAGTTGTGCACAAATAAAATGGCATCCTGTGCTTTCATTTCTGCCACCTTCCAAGGCAGCTGGATTTCACTGTCTGTCAGAGAGAGAAAGGCAGGGAGGGAAGAAACTCTGTTCTTCTACATAAGACAAACAGGTGGCAAAAAAACATCCACAACAGATTCCCTGTGGGCTTTCTTATGAAAGGATGTAATTTGACTCTGTTCGCAAGACTGCAATGAATAAAGCAGACAAAAATCAGAACAGACTACAATTTGATTGGGATTTGTACTGTCAAGTTACCTTCTGGTCTTTCAGGCAGTGTCAGACCAAGCCAATTCATGTTCATGCTACCCTGGCTGCTCACACTTGATGTTCTGCTACCAAACGGATGTAGAGGAATGGTACCAATGACCAGTGGTAAGTTAAGGAATAAATCCATGGCTCCTGGAATATCAACATATACCTGAAGAAAAATGAAACAAGTGTATGATTAAAATGTGGGGGTTTATCAGCACTTCATAAGCATTAGCTCAAGTTGTCTTTCCATGGAAGTTTCCAGGAGGAGCTTGTTTCAATAGTCTCTTTTAGGGCCCATACCCCTATGGAGACACAAGCTCTTCAAGTTAGAAGAAGAGTCTTATCATGAGCCCTCACATGGAAACACAGTCTACTCATTAAATGCTTGCTTAGTTGACACACAACTGTTTTAAGAACTTGCATGATTTAAACTAATTTTACTTACCAGATCTCCTGTCAGGACACTAATACCAGAACACGTATTTCTTTCATAACTAGTTATCACAAAATGCTGTGCTAGGAATTTGTATGGAATATTGGAAGCTACTCATTCTCAAGAGTGAAACAGACTGCCCAACATACCATCAGTGAATACTCCACACGGATTATACTACAGTCAAGGATTGAAGGGGAAACAGGTGGAATTTTCAACTGCTTGCCATTCCAGGTTTCTGTTTTGCCAGATGACAAGGATTCCCCACGGAGGTTGGCAACAAGCTGTTTGACTTCCTTCATTTTCCCTTTGGCATAGAATGCCTGTGTTTGGTAAATGGTTGCCTTTGGCACCACCATGCGGGAAGAGCAATTCTCAATCTCAGCAAAGATCTGAATTGATTCACCTGAAACAAAACAAAACCAAAAAAAACCCCAAACAAAACACCCAAACATATTTTCAAGTTCTCTTTACATTTACAAGGCAGCTTAAGCAAACTGTCACATTCTATTTACTGTTATAACTCACCAGATGCTGCTATCACAGCTCTACCTGGAAAAACATCCACTGATGCTAATAGAAGCAAGATCCCCATGAGCTGTTCAAAAAAAACCCAAAACAAACAAAAAAACCCCCACAAACAAACATGACACCCCCCCATTAAAAAAAACAAACACACACACACAAAAAAACTACACCAACCAAAAAAAACACCAACCCCAAACATACCAGTCTAATAGATGAGGTCCTTTAATAATCTAGAGATACAAGTAGTGCTGTCTTAGTTAACAGAGTATAGCGAGAAGATTGCTAAATGCAGACTGAGGTGGTAAAAATATCCTTAATGTTTCATTTATATAAAAACAGTAAGTACAAACTGTAGCTTTAAAAAGGAAGGAAAAGCATATCCTAGAATTACTTCTATTACATACCTGGGGTGTAGCCCTTTCTTTCAATTTTGGCACTTAAGGATATTGGGCCTGAGGTACAAAGCCAACAACATAGAGTCTTTTCTTTTGTGCCTGCTTGGGGTGACTGCAAGAAGAGAAAAATATTGTCCATTAAATTAGGAGCTCCATGAATCTCTTCAGGTATTTAAATCAACACAGGAAAATAATCATTTTCATAATGCACTTATTATTACATATTTTGATAAACAAAGCTACTTTCATAGGAAAAGTCTCAAGCAATTTGAACAGCATTATACAATGTTTGTCCTAATTCCGTTGCTGTATTAGTATTGCTTTTTCTGCCATCCTCCATACTACAGCCATACTTAAAACAGTTTTTAATACTAAAAGTAAATACTGTATAGCTTAAAACAAAAGGCTTCATAGCCTACACATCCCAACATACTGTTGCAGAGCTTTTCATTTAACTAACAGTAAATCAGAACATCTTCGCACTTTCCATTAAGCTGTATTTCAGAAACAAAATAACTAAGCGAAACTACTGTAATCTTGACTCCTGCTTTTTCCTCGGTTTCCGAATGATCCTGTTTCATCTATATTAAAAAGACTTATTTTACACAACATCAGGATTTGGGGCTTGATCCAAAGCCCATTAAAGTCAAATGAGAGACCTTCACTTTTAATGGAGTTTGTGCAAGGTCCCTTTGCAAGCCTGATTTTTCACCCATACACACAAGAAACCTATTTCAATGGACTTCTAAATTTTTTTTCCCTCTAGATTAAAATTTGAGGAAGGGATAAAATAAAGGAATCTTAGGCCAGACTGAAATCAAATCCTCATTGAAAGCAGTTGTGATATTAAAGTTATTTTGATAAAATGAAATTTCAGGAAAGGATTATACAGAATTGTGATGATTTCTCCCCATCAGTAGAAAACTATCCATATGGAAATTATCAATTATGCACTGCATTAAATTTTTTACTTTGCATTTTGAAGTTAGCAGTCCCTCACTAAAAATATTAAGAGTTGCACTGTTCCTTCCATAGATTATTCTTTATTTATAATTAAAGAGAAACAGTTCACCAAATTTTCTTCCTTAATGGGATTCTACAATTTAGTAGGATCGATTTAGATTGACAAATGTATTTTATGTATCGTAAAAATCAAGCAACTCCAAGTACAGGATAACTTAGCCTTCAAAATACCAGCAGTTAGAGTTGCTAAACTGATATAATACTTAAAAGAGCAGCTGTAGTTAAACTAGCAAATAAATATTAGGTAAAATTACATGTTGATGTTGTTTCAGTTATTATACTTCATTATTTTTACGCCAGAAGAAGAATGAGTAATTCTGTCAAGTTCTTACCAGTAATGAAGGAGTGTTGATATCTATATGTTCAAAGACTGTAAATTCCTTCTTTAATTTTACTGGTAGAAGCCAAGGCCTATGCAATTCAGCTTTCACCCAATAGCGCACACTGCCATGTCTGCCTTCGAATGAGGTAGCAAGTGGTCTGTGCAGGACAAAGGTCAAAGTTGAATAAATTTTTTCTCTCTTTCCAATAATGATACAATTGATCAGATTGGGAATTAGTACGTAGAACTGTATTTTTAGTGCATCATAATAAGCATAACTTATTTGCAAAGTTTCCATATCTCAGAAAAAAAAAGTAAGATTAAAGTTGGGAGAAAATATCATCTCCAATTCATCCAACAGTAGTTTTGTAGAAGTTTTAAGAATCAATTAAAGAACTGTGCTAGAAAATGCCAGAAGAGTACACATTTCCTTTAGACTTAAGAGGCCACTTTCAAGTGTAGAATAAAGCACACCCTTTTAAGGTCAAATTAAGACCACCAAATAAAATTAGCATTAGTACCATCCAATTATTGTTTTGGACATTGTATTCTGTAAATAATTGTGTATTATTTACTTGGCTGGTATCTCAGTGGTTTATTTTAGCTATAACTGAGTGCTTTTGTAGTTTGATTTGCCTTAAGTACGGTAGTTAAATATTTCAATTTAGAGTTCTGAATAGAGAGAGGCTATTCTGAGCATCTTCTAATTTTCCTTTACCCTGATGAGGCCATCTTAAAATATTTATATATATATATAAAAAAGATAAAGACTATTCTGCTCTGAACACTGAAAGACAAAGGAAGTCCTTTTGGGGAGTTGGGGGGGGGAGAGATGTGGAAAGGGACTCCAAACCTTTCAGCATTACCCTTTTTTCCTCCTCTCCCTCCCTCCCCCAACATCATAAGATGAAGGACATCGGATTTTTATATTCCGGTCATGTCCAGTTAACTGTAACTTGTCTTTTCCTAACATTTTTTGCCTTTAATCTCAAAGGAAGAATTTTTATATTGCACTATGTTTGAAATGCATCGTAATAAAAGGTAAGTTATGGGCAAAGCTTCCCTCCCTAACTTCTGTAGGGAATAATACTAGCTGTGCTAGTACTTTACTAGAATGATTCTTTCTGCTACAGGTTTGACATCTCTATTTGCACACCTGAAATGTTTACTTTTTTTTTTTTTTCTTAAAAACACAAATGAAAGGATTTTCTAATCAATCTTCAATGTTTCATCCTGCCCCAGTATCCTTTAAGGCAAAAATCACCAAGGCCAGTCAGTGTCCTGGTTTTTTTTGGTCCCGTCCCGTCCCCCCCCCACACACACACTATTGCTTTGTATTTGGTTGTACTGGGTCTGGCTGGGATGGAGTTCGCTTTCCTCTTAACAGCCCATATAGTGCTGTGCTTTGTATTTGTGGCTAGAACAGTGTTGATAACACACCAATGTTTTAGCTATTGCTGAACAGTGCTTGCACAGCATCAAGGCTCTCTCTCCAACACCCCATTCCCAAAGGCCAATAGGCTGGGTGCGGGCAAGAGGTTGGAGGGGACACAGCCAGGACAGCTGACCCAAACTGACCAAAGGGATATTCCATACTGTATGACATCATGCTCAGCAATAAAAGCTGGAAGGGGGGGGGGGGGGGGAGGGGGGGGAGGGAGACAGACAGGGCTGACACAGACATTCATGGTTATAGTGTTTGTCTTCTCAAGCAACCACTACACATACTTAGGCCCTGCTTTCCAGGAAGTGGCTGGACATCTGCCTGCCATTGGGAAGTAGTGAATGAGTTCTTTTTGCTTTGCTTCTATGTACAGCTTTTGTTTTTCTTATTAAACTGCCTTTATCTCAACCCACAAGCTCGTCCATCTTATTTTCTCTCCCTGTCCTGTTGATGAGGGGGAGTGAGAGAGCAACTGCATGGAGGGCTGGCAGCCAGCCAAGGTCAACCCACCACATCGGTTTTGTTTTAAATAAATTTTGGAAATATTCTATGGATATAAAATAGCAAGAAACAGTAAGGAGGCAGTGTCAAACTAGTGTTCTTCAGGCCTTTTATTACCAGCCTTCATTTTTTCAGTATTATCAAAGATGGCTTCATAGTTATTCCTTCAAGTCACTTGAAGAGAACTTTAGTGTTTTAATCAATGCTTGTGCTATTTTACTGGTCATCTATTTAATCTCAAACATAATATTCCATATTCACATCTACTGTTTTGTTCTTTCATATTTGAACATCCCTTCCAACTCAAGGGAATATCGGTATCACCCTTATCACTTCTTATAGAAGAGATTTTCATCTGAACCTTACATTGACTTCTAAAAGTCTCCATATGTATGGGTCTTCTTCAGCATTCCAATAATATCTACTGTAAAGCCCTGTGCTATTCACTGAAACTGATCCGTAAAAGCGTTTATCATCTACAAGTTCTGCTAAAGCCAGCCCCTCTAATAAGTAGATGGTTTATTAGCTTTAATATTAGGTATTCGTCTAATATTCTGCCAACTTTTTTTTAATCTTAATGACTTCAGCACTTGGCTTTTACAGTAAAAGGCTCCTCCTGCCTCCCTTCTTTTTCATCTATTTCCAGACTCTCTCTGTTCCTTTATATTTAATTTTCCTGCAACTTGTGTTTTAGCTAATTCCCATGTTGGTAACTCCTCTATGTATAAATCTTCCCTTCACAATGTATACATTAGACACCTCAAACTTTTGCGTGTGTGTGTGTGTGTGTGTGGCAATTTATCTTACAACTTCTGCTATCACTCTTGCTTCAACCTTTGCTTTCAGAGACAAGCGGGATTAGGTATGGGAATGTTTCTTGCTTCATCCACCCATCCATTTGCTTATTTCCATCCTGGCTTTTTGCATAAAGGTCAGCCTGAGTACATACATCCTATTTAAACTAGAAAAAAAATCTCTTATTTTGTTCAAATGTGGTTAAGCTTGCCACATCTGTTTCAGACTGAGCCCGAACAGTTAAGCTGTTATCTTATCACTAGTTCTGATGGCCTGCATGGCTCCAGTAAAATCTTGTTTCATTTAGAAGACACCTCAGCCACTCTGCAGGACTCAAATGACACTAATTCCCCTCCCTTCTCCTGTGAAGGGGTAAAATACCACAAGACATAATGAGTCAGTAGACCTCAGTCAAAAGAGAGAGTAACCAACTGGGTAACAATGAGCTCCTGTTTTGTGAAAAACTCTTAACCAGTTTAAAAGCAGCCTCTTCAGTTTAATGAGATTATGTCCTCTATTGCATGTCTGAGCACAACTCCTACTGCCATTGAAAAGGTTTCCCCTCCACCCACAAGAATTTTTCTTAAGCAGGTATGTATCTTAGCCTTCTCTCACACAAGCTGTGTACTGCATGTAAGTACTTACATCTGTGGAAGCTCAAAGCTGAATGCATATTCATGCCTTCCTGAATGAATGGTGTGAAGGCCTTCTTCAGAATTGTCATCATCTAGGAGGGAAAAACCCAATATGCTATTCCACCTGTGAACATTTTACACAGCATAATATATTATATAGGTTTCTTTTCCAGAATAAGAGGGATTTATACATTCTTTACAATACTAAGAACATGGTGTCCCAGAAACAAGTCTCTCCAGTCCATTTGTATTAACTGCTAGATGTATGGCCGCAGAATTTTTAAGGTTAGGTGAGATTCCAAGATTCACCTTACATAAAAGCAGAAGTTACCTTGTTTTAATTTATGATCTTGATTCCAAGTACTGACATAGTTGTAACTGCTGCCATTTCAAGGTCTGCCTGAAAGATCTGTAATGGAAACTGTGTTTTCCAATATGATTTCTAGTTAAAACTTAAAATGAAATAGAGCTCTCTAATAGTATTAAGTGATATTAGCATTAAGTCTGCTACATTAATAGATTAAATTTAGTAATTCAGCTTCCTTCTATCTCCTGCCTAGCAAGCGTCCAAAAATTGATAAATAAACACACACCACACACACCACACACACCACAAAAAAACCACAAAAAAACCACAAAAAAACCACAAAAAAACCACAAAAAAACCACCTAGAAAGTACCAAACAAATTCAGGGGCACAAAAGGTGGCAAGCTGTCCAGTTAATGTTGTTTAGAGCCAATGTATCAAAAATTCAAAGTTTAGCTCGATTTTGCTTGTATAGCAAAGACCCAAACATTTCCTAATTTCAACAAGAAAGCTGACCTTGGTTTATAGTCATGATTCCTTGTATTGCTTCAAATGCTCCAACAAATTTGTGGTTTGTTCTGATATAATTACCATAAAACCAGAAAAACGCTGATTCCATCAAAACAGAAAGTTATTTAGAGAAAATAATTGAGCATCTCGTATACAAAAGGGTTGGGGTAATAAAAACACATATAGTGGGATTATGCAAAAGACACTACCTATTGTTAATAGTCTGAAACATCATGAAGGAACGTTGGTACATTTTAAGATTTTTCTAGTTCCCATTGTCCTACAAAAATGCTGATGCTCTAATTTCTTTAGTGCACCAGAAATGCTGAAACAAACCTATGCAAAAATATAAAAAACACTAGAATGCTATTTACACAAACGCATCCTCAGCACGTAATGTCATGAAATAAGAATCTTCAATACACTGAAAGAGCAAAACAATGTGTATAATGCTTTTTTTGTTAAAAAACACTTGGAGGTTTTTGTTTGTTTGGTTTTTAAAAAAATTTAAAATAATCCTCTTTTCCTTGCACATAAGTTTTTTCATCCCTTCTTCACTTCCTTCCTGCCAGATCAGCAGTCCCATTGAGCCTGAGCAGCAGCAGCAGCACTGTGGTAAACAAGTACTGAGCTGTCAATCACAGACTAGACTGGAGCAGGAGAGGATTGGCCTAAACAGGCACGAGCAGATCCCCTGCCAGCCACTCATATACATACAGTATACATTACACCCCACCACATTTGCTCAGCAACTCTGCTCACAGCCTAGCCTGACTACCGCAGAGGTAAGGAGAGAGGGAGGGGCGCCACCCACGCCTCACCATCCGGTCTCCTCATACCACAGGGCCATGCCGCTGGCTTGCCCCGGCCTGCCCTGCGCTATGTGCAAGGCCCTGCACTCCTCTCAGGAACATGTGCTGACCATTACTGAAAGGCGATTACGGATAGTGCTGGCCAGGGGTGCGGGAGGGGAAAGACAACCGAGTGAGGGATGCAAGAGGCTGCTGGGCCATGTGTCCCAATGGCCGCTCCTGCTCGCAGCCCCTTGCTGGCCTAGTGGATGTGCGCGGCAGGAGCTTGAATGCTTCTGTCTGTCCCCAGAGATGGACTTTCCCAAGAAAGGCAGCGTGCCCTCTGAGCCGTCAAGGCCGACATTGCCAGGCAGGCCCTGTTCCCAACAAAAAGGGACCAGGGTGACAGCACTCCTCCTCAGCAGTGCAGCGCCCCCAGCGTCCTACCAAGGCCGCGATCGGATCCATAACGGAGGGGGGAAGGCAGGCAGCAAGGGAGAAAGCAGTAACTGCTGAATTGAAACACCCCACCCCCCGGTTTCCCAGCAAGATAAACTTGTACTCCTCACTTCACAGCTAGTGCCCTCCCCCACCGCGCATACTCTGTAACTCCTCAGGGAAGCGGGGCCCGGAGCGCCCCCAACCCCGCACAGGGCTGACCTCGGGGTGGCCAGAGCCCGTTCGCCTCGCCTCGCCCCGCCCCCAGCACACACCAGAGTGCGGGCAGGGGAACCTGCTCCCTCAGCCTCACTCTTCCCCCACGTCCCAGCCCCCTATAGTCAGCGGCTGGCATCGCCTTAGCAACAGGCTAACAAACCCCAGCAGGCCAATGACAAGGCGGGAACAGGGCGTGGCCTTCCGGATTATGCTAGGGTAGGTATGTGTTGAGTTAAACTTCACTCCGTGCGGCGAGTGTTCGCAGTCCTGCCCCTGCAGCCGAGGGAGGGGCAGTGGCGTCCCGGGACAGCTGCTTAAGTTTTTACGTGCCGCACATGCAACGGTGCGCACCCTGTCTCGCTTCTGGTGTCGGAACGTGTCAGATCTGTCCCTTCCCTGCTACCCTTTGTTCCCTTTCCAGCCAAAACCAAGCACCTACTATCGGGGTCAGCATTTGGATCTACAGTCCACGTGCAAAATCATTGCTGCTGCTGCTGCTTAAGCAGACAGTTAGAAGCATGGGGTCGCCCTCCTACTTGCAAGCATACATCCTGTTATGAACGACTCATGCACGTCTGCACGTTTCTGTCATCTGCAAACCAGAGATGAACGAACTTTCACATGAGAGAATTATTTCTAAGGCGACAGTATAAAGAACGTTTGAGCTACAAAGCCACCTCATGAGTGACCCGTGCTTGCTTGCATCACGATAACATAATTAAAATCAATAGCAACTCCACTCTGCTACAGTATTTATTTCAGAAGTGCTTAATAAAAGGCTCAATGCAATCTATAGTCGAACTTCTTTAAAAATTGCATTTTACTGCAGAGGATCTCTGCAGTAAGTATGCTGCATATTTAAAACAAAAACAAAACAACACACCAAAACACCCGACCCAAATTATGTAATCAGTTTTAACATTTTCTTGTGCTAGGAATTAAGTCATCGCCACCACCTGACGTGTGCAACCAATCTGCGGAGAGAAGGAGTACTCCCTCCCTTCTCCCCAGGACCGGTCCCAAACAGGATTGAACCGCTTCTAACAAAGGGTGGAAACTTCAGAAAAAAAACAAGCTTAGAGTCCCTTATACTTTCACAACGTAACTATGCAAACAATAGATTACCAAACTTAAGACCCACAATCCCGCTCACAGTGTAATACCCCATTTCCATACCCAAAATAAGGGAATTTGCAGGGTACTTTCCGTTTCCATAGGGGCTTAGCAGACCAGGTTCCAGAACTCCCCAACTCAGAAGCGATGCTCCGATCGTACAACCATGAACTCTTATTTGGCCTTTCAGACAGATTTTTACATTTGGGTCCCCCATAGAGGAGTTGAATAAAAGAAATGAAAGTAATTTACAAGTATACTAGTTTAGAACAAAGGAAGAGATGGAAAATTACAGGTGGGGTGGTGATAGCATGTCAAAGTAAGCCACAGAGAATCTTTTATCTGCCAACAATGAACCAACCTTAAAAAAATCATCGCATATCAGTCTTAAAGTCAGACCTGTATCTATTATGTGTCAAAAAGTCTAGTGTTATGTTTTAATTACACTTATGATTCGATAGGATGCTACCAAGAAAGTAATTTACCGCATATCTGGTTTTGATTTAACAGTTATTTTTCCCCATAGAGAAACAAATCCTGCTAATATCACCAAGAAAAAAAAAACGACATTGCAGATAAAAAAAAAAACTGTATTAAAAAATGCAAATCCTTATGAAAAGACTCTGTTAAAAGGCAGGTATTTTATGAAAGTCCTGTTTGCAGGTACTTTGAAAATGCACCTTAACACGGTTTTAATATTAAGTAAACGTTCAAATAATCAAAAATAAAGCCTAAGAACGTAACCGGCATTTCCTCATCTTTAGAAATAGCGAACTCTATGAGACCGCATATTAAAAAGGGATAAACCAGGACGATGCAAAGATGTGTCTTTTTCTGGAAAAACGTCTGCGTGTAGCGAATGAATAAGTGAAAAGCTTACCTCTTTCGTGCCCGAGTAGAACGTCCTTATGGTTAAAATACTCTACTTCTTCAGTGTAATTTTGTGTATAGGCAGTGTTGGATCCAGCATTTCTAGATTCAGTCCAACGTACTTTCGCATGTCCTCTTGCATGAATTTTAAGAGATTTTACTTTAATTTCCCCAGTAACTTCTAAATTGACCCTTCCTGAGACTGTGTCCCCGCTAGAATAGACGGGGAGACTGCTGTCATTGAGACAGTCAAAGCTTATTGCCAAACTCTTCACCTTCCCCAGCACCATATTTTATAACAAAGTGTATAAAAATATACTGTAAGGAAAAAAAAAGTCAAGGTCTCGTACAAAATGCGATCTTCACTTTACACCGAACAACGCCTCTGCCGCGCAAAGAGCCTGCCAACAAGATCAGCGCGTCCCCTACAAATGCTTCATCGGAATTACTGATAAAACCCCAACTTCAGTAATAGTAGTAATAATAGTAGTAGTAGTAGTGGTAGTGGTGGTGGTGGTGGTGGTGGTGGTGGTGGTGGTGGTGGTGGTGGTGGTGGTGGTGGTGGTGGTGGCGGCGGCGGCGGCGGCCGCCCAGCGCTGCGATCTCCTTACAAAGACAGCTACCCACACGCTGCCAGCTCACTTTAAGAACAGCTTTGTGAAAAACAACCCCGCCGCGCATGCGCGAGTCGAGTCGTGGCGGCAGTTTCCTCCGCCGCTTGCGCGTATCTTCCCTGTCGTGTGCGGTTTTCTTTTGTTATTGCTCCAGTCTTGCGCGGAGAGCCGGAGTATTCCCTGGTGGAGCCAGGGTTCTGCTGCGAGCCCGCAGTGCGGTGTTGAGATAGGTACTGAAGAACTGAGAGAAAAGCGTCTGTGGCGGTAGATGTGAGGGTTCCTTGTCCGGAGGGCTTCGACGTCTCGTTTCGTCTCGTCTCACTGCCTGGCACGGCCTGGGGGCCCTGGCTGGCTGGCCGGGAGGTGTCTCGGAAGGAGCTAGCAGCTGAAATCGGGCAGTGGGCGGTGAGCGCCGGGCCCCGGAGTCTGGCTGCGGCCGGCACGGGTTCTCTCCCTCAGCCACGGGTTGCCTGGCTAACAGCAAAAATAGCAACGATTCTGTCGGGGAAATCGCTCGGCATGTCGCTCAGTTACAGATCTCGCCCAAAGCTTTTGCTCGTGAAGCGGCTAGTCCTGAGCAGGTTGTAGGCAGGGAGCCGGGCCGAGGCGGGCAGGTGAGCGGGGCACGGCCGCCTTTGCCGGCCTGGCCCTTCCCCCTCTTCCCCCCTCCCAGCAGCACCCGCCGTATTCACTGAGGGGTGAGGGTACAAAAGCGAGGCATTATGCAAAAGTAAACATTTAAACCTCTATCAAGGTAAAGTTTCCTATGTTAATCCTTTTAAATATAATTGTTCTACAGTATCTTAGTTTGGGGTCTGGTTTGTTTGCTGCCGCTGCTGTTTTTTTCCCCTGTGGTGCCATTTCTTGGATAAAGGAATGGCACCATTTCTTCCATTCATGGAGTTCAGACAGGAGGGTCACAATTCCTGTCCTTCCAGTTCTGGGTTCATTGCCACCATGGATCCACCACATCTGTCAGTGTGGATCTGCACGGAATTTAAAGTGCACAGCAGTTGCCTTCTGCAGGTCCTCGAAGATCTGTGAAGTTTAAAGACCCAAATCTTGCTAACCAAGTGGATATTCATATGGATTTGGGGGGAAGGAAGGGGACCTTCTTACATAATTTGGATATGGCATTATGGTGTTTTCTCATTTATTTTTTTAATACAGATGATGTATTTTGTATACTTGCTAGGTTCGCCCATTCCAGGCTTGTTGGAGATGGATAAAACATTTTAGTTTGGTGGTGTAACACCACCACCCCACACCCCCCCCCCCGCATTATATATGATCTACAGACAGTGTAGCCCTAACTTGCCTTTCTCTCTCAGTAGAATTGCTGTCTCTTGCCAAGCCATTTTTGGACACGCAACTTCAGAATAACATGGCTGCTGTCATGATGTGGGATGTGTTCTAAGCATTTCATGCGAGTAGGCTATTAGGAAGATCACTTCATTTGTGAGCCAACTTGTAGTATATTAGATTTGAGCAACATGCAGACAGTTGGAATCCTGATCATATGTCATACTGGGCAGCAGACAGCTCTTTCCAGTTTCTGGATTATAGTCTGGCAGAAAATGCAGTGAATGGTAAACCCTACTTCTCAGACATATTGGATATGTTGAGAACAGTACTGATAAATCTAAGTTTCACTGCAACAGTGGCACAGTAGCAATTCAGAGCAATTTCTGGGGCTGGAGACATAGTTCAGACTTCTTGGATGTTTTTCTAAACGCATAGAACTAAATCCATTGACATTTCTGGGAAATTTGGATTTCTATGCAATGCAAAAATCCACAATCTTTGAAGCTCTCTAATTTGCATATATTGATATGCTGTTGTTCTGAGTTAATTAAAAGATATCCTGAGTGATCAGATGTACTGATTTACATGAAAGTGACGCAGTTTTCAAGACTAGTTAGTAGTATAGGTGTAACCAGATGTAACCAAAATGATTAGTTTGCTATTTTGTAACTAAGCAACATAGAGATAGGAGCGGGGTAGATAATACTTTAATATTGTGTTTGTACACCTATGGCTATGGATATGCTACTATGCCCAAAGACAATTGGACAAGGAATAGTATGGTCATGCTGCTATGTTCCCAGTACAGCCCCAGCCCATCTTGACAACGAGTCGAGGGTGGTTAGAATAATTGGTTTGTGTTAAGGGTGCCAAATCATTGTTAGGGACCATGCACCGTGGAGAAGGGAAGCAAGTTACGTAAGCAAGGTGATATTGCGCATGCCCATAAGAAGGGGTCAACTAAAGGACACACCTGTACGACCACCAGAGACCCCCACGGAAGGCCCTCGGAGCTCAAGGACGCATGCGTAATGACCACGCAAATATGATAATTAGTTCTGGGAAATAGAATGAATATGCATGATCATTCCGGGAAATTTGATGCATATGTATGTAACCGGACAATCTAAGTTTTGGCTGATGTAACCTGCGGTATGCACGCTAGGTGGAGCGATCCCCCGTGCATCTGGCGCCATAATAAAGAATGCCTGCTTCTTAATACTACATTGGTGTTAAGGAGTTTGATTCCTGATTTCGGTGACATAGGGACAACTTTTACCCAAGATAAAAGTAACAGGTGCCCCCCCCAAGCAACCATGTGTACCGTTTGCCCTGGAGGTCACGCCCCCTCTTCTGGTCATGTGGTCTGTTGCGATTGGGTGTCAGGACCAGTTGCCCCTTCCAGTTTAGCCATAAGTACATCGGACCAGGAAGTCCCTTCCCCCTACGTACACAGGGGGCCACTTTTTTTTTTTTTTTTTTTTTTCCAGATGCCATTTTATGACAGGGAGCTGCCATTTTGTTAAACATCAAAACCCATGTGTTTTCATACTGCTCTGTGATTGGCCGACAGCCCTTTCTTGATATCGTCATACCCACGTGTTCTCAGGCAGCCCTGTGATTGGCTGGCAGGACCAGCCACCCCTTTCTGTTTACAGAAGCATGTCAGAAAAGGAAGCCCCCTCTCACTACAGGCAGGGAGGACGCTACTTTTGACAGCGTCATTCCCCATGTGTTTTCGTACTGGTTTGTGATTGGCTGAGGGCTGTTTTTGACACTGTCATACCTACGTGTTCTCAGTTCTCCCTCTGGTTGGCTGCCTGCTTCCTTTGGACCAGGAAATGCTCAGATATAAAAATATATACTTTTATATACAATGTATACAATATATACATATATAGGAATATATATAAAGGAGTGTACAAATACATATATATATATGTATTTTATTTATGTATACATAGTTACACTATTTTTAATGTATCCTTATATATATATATGTGTATCTATATATAGATAGATATATACATTTATAAAGATATAGCGCCATTGGCTGTTGCTGTCAGATGACCCGGACATCAAGTGTCCCTGATAGTCCGCCAGAGCCATGGCATCGCTTACGATCCTGTGTTTGCCATCAGTGATCGGGTGAGTCGCCGCATGGGCGCATTGATGGCTCATCTTTCTTACTGCCTCAGTAAAGTTTGGGTTATAATGTGTTGTCAGACTCCATTACTGTTCGGACCACACTAATTGGCATAGTCGACAGGATGGAGTCTTTCCAACACCTGCTGGAGACTTTAGGAAAGGAGCAAGGTTGGAGCTCTCCCCAATGGGTAGAGGATTGGGTCCGAGATAATTGGACGAACCACCAGGCTATCAGGGATGAATTTGAACAGTGGCATGAGGCCAGCCGTTGCAAACAGGATAAGGGGGCAAAGGTGCCTTGATCGGCCTCCCGAGTTGTGCCCTAGATGCTGCCTGGGCTTAAATTACCGGGCTGCGTAGCGCCCTTGAATGGGGGGAAGAAGCTAAGCAAGAGGACGAGAGGGACGCAGCAGAATTGAAAAGAGCTAAAATCCCAAAGACAAAAAGAAATGCTGTAAATATCTTGGTTGCTCAATGTTTTCTTTTAGTCTCCCTTTCGCAGATAATTTGGCCTAGCTTGCCAGTAAACTTAGATAGCAGAATTGCTAACGAGCTTTCTTTATTTGACCTAATCATTAGAGTAAGAATGCTTTGCCTGTGTTAAATCCTTGGTTAGCTGAGATAGTTGTAATGAAGATAGATAAAAGGAATTCTTCAGGCCCTGTGTCCCTGGAAAGAGCTGATAAGGAGAAACTACACAAGAACCACCTGATTTTGGATATGTAAGGAAAGTATGAGCAAGACAAAGATGGACTGAGCATGCGTAAAGACAAAGTTCAGTCAGCGGTCAGAGTGATGAAGACTACTGACTTCCTCCAACGACCACCAGAGGATCCCTAACGACCACCTAAGGACTTAAGTACGCATGCGTCAGGGACATTTACATATATTAATGAGTTCCAAGAAATCTCATGTTTATATAAATTAATCTTATGAATATGTATATTTTGCAACATATAACCTCTGTGATCTTGCTTGTTTGTCGGAGCACTTGTGGCGGAGCGATCCCCAGTGCTGCCCAGCGCTGCAATAAAGAATACCTGCTTAATAGTCATCCCGACTATTGAGTTCTGATTTCGGCTTTTCACGGAAACAGTTTGGCACCCCAGATGGGACCCGCTCTGCTCGGCTGCAGGACCCGCTGAGAACAGGACTCCCTAGGGTACCCCCGGGATTTCCCGGAGGGACTCCTCGCCTCAATCGGATCACTGCGGGAGCAGACAAGGACCATCTAAAGGAAAAAGGTATTCTTTAAATCTTTTCTGTTTTGGAATTTGGGACCGGTCATTTGGAAGGTTCTCATAAGTCGTAGGAGACGTCCTACGCTGAGCGCCGTATACCAGGCTACTAGTGCCTGAGGGTATACATTTGGTATTTAGTACGTTGGTACAGGCACGGGTTAAGCCTTGTACTTCTGCATGAACGTGCTTTTTGGTATTGGTACACTCATGAAACCCGCATGAGTTTGTACTGTTGGTGGTACGTTGGTACAGGCACGGGTTAAGCCTTGTACTTCTGCAAGAACGTGCCTTTTGGTATTGGTACACTTATGAAACCCGCATGAGTTTGTACTGTTGGTGGTATGGATTTACTGGCACCAAACTCGGATATTGGTTTATTGGTATTGAATTTGGATATATTCGTTAGGCACTGCGAAATCAGCAACTAAGCGTGAATGAGCTGAGTTAACTCTGGTGTGACTGGTGAGTGACTGAAACACAGTGTGACTGCAAAGTGAGTGTGGAAAACCTGGAGACCTGTGCGTCTCATCCTGAAAATGAATGTGAACCGCTTTTCCTTGTGAATTGTTTATTCAATGTGAGAATTGTGGAACGTGGTCAGAGTGGGAGAATAAAGCGCGACAGGTTGAGGTTATTAAAATAATCTGCGGGAGAATAACGGAAGTACAGAATCAATAAGGTAGAATGGGGGGACAGCAAAGTGGTGGTATTGTAAAGAAAAGCCCCCTAGGATGTATCTTAGCACACTGGAAAGAGATAGGGGGACCACCAGGTGGGAGTGTGAATAAGAAAACATTAATCAAATATTGTGATCAGTGGTGGCCCCTGTACAAATTAGAAGATGGTGAAAAATGGCCTTTGAACGGAACTTTGAAGTATAATACTTTGTTGCAACTAATGTTATTTTTGCGGCGGGAAGGAAAATGGGATGAGGTGGTTTATGCAGATATGTTTTTCACTCTGCGGAATCACCCTGAGTGGCAGAAAGAGTGCGGAATTAATTTGGCGCCCCAGGACCCTATGGTCTTGGCGATAGAAAAGGAGAGAAATAAGCAAAATAGGATATTGAAAAGGTGTTGCTCGGCGTGTAGCATTGGACAGAGATGTTTGAAAGTTGGTTCGCAGAATGAAAGGTTAGAGGATTATTTGCCTCCGCTAGAAAGGGAAGGTGATAGAGAAGGAGATGCGGGTGCTGTTGGGAGAGAAGAGCCGGAGATGAGAGAGAGAGAGGAAACAGATATTAGGTTTTCTCCCATAACCACCAGGACCCGAAGCAAAGTGGGACCTGCGATACAGGCTCCCTTAAGACAAGCGATGGGAGCGGGAGGACCTGTTAGAATTAAAGTACCTTTCACTTTAGCAGACTTGGACGGCTGGCGAGTTACTGCAGGGAGTTATCGGGACGACCCTGAGAGGGTTGCTAAAGGATTTGAATTGATTGTGAAAACCCAGGACCCTGACTGGGAGGATGTGGATGCAATGCTGGATGCAGTGTTCAGTGAATCAGAAAAACAGATGATTGTGAGAGCAGCTAGGACTCAGGTGCAGGCTCTGGTGCTGGCTGGGACTCTGCCAGGAACAGTGGATAATCATGTTCCAATTACCAATCCCGGCTGGGACCCTAACCAGACGGGAACCAGGAATTTACTAGTGCGGTACAGGGAATGGATTGCGTACGGAACAAGAAATGCTGTCCCAAAATCAGTAAATTGGTCTAAGCTGTATGAGATAAAACAAGATAAAAAGGAGTCACCTACTGACTTTTTGAATCGGCTAAAGGAAGGAATGCGGAAATATACTCCTTTAGACCCTACCTCTCAAGAAGGTAAAAGTCAGCTAATATTTCTGTTTCTGGGACAGTCGGTGGATGATATTAGAAGGAAATTACAGAAAGTGCAAGGGGCAGATGCAAGGGACTTGGAAAGGTTATTGGAAACTGCTTGGCAAGTGTATCGGAATAGAGATAGTCGAAAGGAAAAACAAATGGGTAAAACAATTGCTAATGCTACAGTAGCTGCTTTGCGCACCGTAGAAGGTCAGATACCCCCTCGGAGCAACAGCAATGAGGGGAGAGGAGTTATGAGAAGTGGTGCAAGTGCCCCACTTAGAGGGAATAGAGGAAATCAACCCCTCTTGAAAGATCAGTGTGCCTATTGTAAACAACTGGGGCACTGGAAAAAAGATTGCCCGAGATTGGGCAAATCGGTGATGGTAGCCAACACGGAAGAAAATTGATGGGGACCAGGGGAATCTTCCCTAGCAGAACCCTTGGTAAAAATTCAGCTAGGGAAGGAAGAAAAACCTGTAGAATTTTTAATAGATACAGGTGCCACATTTTCAGTATTAAATCAGACTTTATTGCCTGTGAGTAAACAAACTGTTAACATTGTGGGAGCAACAGGGCAGGTTGAGAGGGCTTTCTTTCTAAGACCATTGAAATTTAAAATTGGAAAAAGTGTAGGGATTCATAAATTCCTCTACTTGCCTGAAGCTCCTAGACCACTTTTGGGAAGGGACTTATTAGAACAATTGAATGCTGAAATAAGATTTAAAGATGGGGAAATCGAATTTAAAATACCAGAAGAAAACCACATTGAAATTTTAAGTTTGGTTCTCACTGAACCCCAAGTTAGAGAAGAAGAAATTATGCAGGAAATAAAAGACCAGGTATACCCAGGAGTATGGGCCTCGGGAATACCTGGAAAAGCTAAAAATGCGGAATTGGTTGTTGTTAAACTCAAAGAAGGAGCACGACCCATTAGGGTGAAACAATATCCTTTGAAATTGGAAGATAGATGAGGAGTGAAACATATTATAGATGAATTTATAAAATTCGGATTATTGACTGAATGCTCTTCAGAGTACAACACTCCCATTCTGCCTGTCAAAAAGCCTGATGGCAAAACCTACCGATTGGTGCAAGACCTACGAGCAATAAATCGGATAGTTGAAGATTTGCACCCGGTAGTGGCAAACCCATACACTTTATTGACCAGTTTAAAAGAAACCTATGAATGGTTCACAGTACTAGATCTGAAAGATGCATTCTTTTGCCTCACCTTGGCCCCTGAAAGCCGCAACTTTTTTGCCTTTGAGTGGGAAAACCCTGATTCAGGACGGAAAACCCAACTAACCTGGACAGTGTTACCTCAAGGATTTAAGAATAGCCCCACAATTTTTGGAAATCAATTGGCTAAAGAATTAGAGGTCTGGGAAAGGCCTCCAGGAAATGGTACCCTTTTGCAATATGTGGATGATATTCTGATAGCTACGGAAAAAGAAGAAGAATGTAAGGAATGGACTGTGAGTTTGTTAAATTTTCTTGGACTAAGTGGTTATCGAGTATCGTTGCAGAAAGTCCAGATCTTGAAAAAAGAAGTAATCTACTTGGGATTTGTGATTTCTAAAGGACAGAGACAGCTCGGGAATGACCGAAAAGAAGCCATTTGCAGGACCCCAGAACCGACCACAGTAAAAGAGCTGCGAACCTTTCTGGGAATGACAGGTTGGTGTCGATTATGGATTTATAATTATGGACTTTTAGTTAAACCCTTGTACGAACTGTTGAAAAATAGTCAGACACAGTTAACATGGACTGATGAAGCCAAGAGGGCATTCAAAGAATTGAAATTGGAATTAATGAGAGCTCCAGCTTTGGGCCTGCCAGACATAACAAAGCCCTTCTGGTTGTTCTCATATGAGAGACAAGGAGTGGCTTTGGGAATTCTAGCCCAGAGGCTGGGTCCTTATAAACGAGCAGTAGCATATTTTTCCAAACAATTGGATGAGGTGAGTAAAGGATGGCCGGGATGCCTTCGGGCAGTTGCCGCTGTTGTTTTGATCATTCAAGAAGCTCGAAAATTTACCTTGGGACAAAAGATGGTTGTGCATACTTCCCATGCTGTAACTTCCGTTTTGGAACAAAAAGGAGGACATTGGCTGTCACCATCAAGGTTTCTGAAGTATCAAGCAGTCCTGATGGAACAGGACGATATTGAAATCGTTACATCCGCTGTAATTAACCCCGCTTCTTTTCTAAGTAATAAGCAGGAAATGAAGACTGTTGTACATGATTGTATAGAAACCATTGAGACCGTATACGCAAGCAGGCCTGACCTGAAGGATGAGCCACTGGAAGAAGCTGACCACGCTTGGTATACCGATGGGAGTAGTTTTGTAAAGAATGGAGTTCGAATGGCAGGATATGCTGTGACCACCACAGATCAGGTGGTGGAAGCAAAGTCACTCCCTAAAGGCACATCTGCACAACGAGCCGAAATAGTTGCCTTAGTGAGAGCACTGGAGCTTGCCAAAGGACTGCGCGTGAATATATGGACAGATTCAAAATATGCCTTTGGCGTAGTGCATGCTCACGGAGCAATTTGGAAGGAGCGAGGACTCTTAACCGCTCAAGGGAAAGGTATAAAACACGCTGATATAATACTGCGACTTTTAGAAGCTGTGCAACTTCCGTCAGCAGTGGCGATTATGCACTGCAAAGGACATCAGAAAGGTAACACTGACAGGGAAGTGGGAAATAAGTTGGCTGATTATGAAGCAAGGCAAGCAGCGGAACAAGGTGAGATACTAAGTTTAATTCCTGAAAAATCTTAGCCACTACCTGAATCAGCTGAATACGATGAAAAGGATCAGAAGTTAATTACTGACTTAGAGGCTAAAATTGGCCTATCAGGATGGGCAGTGTTAAAAGATAACAGGATAATAATCCCCTTTAGACTACTGTGGGCACTGACAAAGACTGAACATGATAAAACTCACTGGGGAACTGAAGCTCTGTATAACTCTCTCACTAAGCAGATAGTGGCTAGAAATTTGTTTCAAACTGTGAAAAGTGTGGTTGATAGGTGCGAGACATGTTTGAAAAATAACCCAAAGGTAGAAAATCGTGTAAAATTTGGAAGCATAGGCAAAGGAAATGTTCCAGGTCAAAACTGGCAAATAGACTTTTCGGAGCTCCCTAGAAAAGGGGGGTATAGGTATCTGTTGGTGTTAACCGATACCTACTCTGGATGGCCTGAAGCTTTCCCTTGCAGAACAAATAAAGCCCGAGAAGTAACAAAAGTTTTATTAAGAGAAATTATTCCTAGGTTTGGAGTGCCAGAAGTTATCTCCTCTGACAGAGGGCCACACTTCGTGTCACAGGTAGTTCAGCAAGCTAGTAAGTTTTTAGAAATTAATTGGAAATTGCATACAGCCTACCGCCCACAAGCAAGTGGACAGGTAGAGAAAATGAACCATATGATAAAAACACAATTGAGCAAAATTTGTCAGGAAACCAACTTGAGATGGGATCAGGCCCTCCCAATTGCATTATTGAGACTTCGAACTAAACCAAGGACTAAAGAGAAATTGAGTCCCTTTGAGATTTTATATGGGAGACCATTTCAAACCAGATATCGAGGGCAAGATCTCACCCAAGCAGGGGAAATTAGCTTACGGCAATATCTAATAGCATTAGGAAAACAATTACAAGAAGTAAATAAATTAGTGGTATCTACCAGAGCGTGGGGTTTAGATTCTCCGGTGCACTTGTTTAAACCTGGGGATTGGGTTTATGTTAAAAATATTTCAGGTGACCCTCTTGAAGAGAAATGGAGTGGCCCTTTTCAAGTTCTGCTCACAACCTACACTGCAGTTAAGCTTGAGAAGCACGCTGCGTGGATCCACTATTCGAGAATTAAGAAAGCACCTACTGGACCATGGAAATCTCAGCCTACGGGACCAACGTCCGTAAGATTGACCCGAAAGTAGTTTTACTGATGCTGCTATGCGCTTGTTTACTAGTGTGTAAAAGTTTGTGTGAAAAGGATGCTAACAATTTAATGTTAGAGCTCATTCAAGGATTTGGTAAAATGCGAAATTTGACAAGTGTAACTGCTTGCCTCCCAATTCCTCAATCTGCAGGCCAACCTATCCCATGGGGAATCATACCTGTGAATTTGACAATGCTAGAATATTATGACAAAATGACCCAAGATTTGAATAAGGCTGGAGTAAGATACTATTTAGACCAGAAAGGAGACTGCAGGGATAGAGTTTTGAATGTACTACAAGATCCGGTGACCATAGGAAACAAAACTATAATTGCTAAGCCAAGAGGAGGAAAATGTCCTAAAGATTATAGCGAAAAGGACTTTGGCTTTGTATCAGGAGGAGGAACTGCCCTGGGTAAACTAGTAATGTGTATTTTCGATTCAATTCAGGAAGGGAAAAAGGTAAAATCACCTGAATGCGAGAAACTTAGACAGCCTCCCAAAACTTGGGTTAAGCCAGTAGAGGGATTTTGGAAGTATATAGGAAATAACGCCTGGTGCATTGATTGGAGCATAAAGGCAATGTCTGATACTAGTAGGACAAATTGGAGGTGCCCCACAAAGGTAAATCAGTCTTTGATCAATGTTCTCAATTCCACTTTGGAATTACAGCAGAAATGCGCTCAAAATCATTCCCAAGAATGTAGGCAAAAGATTCCTTCTCCTGGCTACACTGTGTGGGTAACATCAGATGGATATTGGACTACTCGATTAAAACTAGGATCAACAGGGAGACAAGTAACCCTAGGACTTCTGACACTCTGCCCGACTTGGAAGCAAAGTCCAATTAAAACCACTTATTGGGGAAAAGTAAAACGAGAACCGGAAGGCGATTCATGGGCAGGACCTACCTCTGCTGTGGAATTCAGCTGGGGAATTCAAAGTTTTTTGTTACCAGGACTAATGGCATTAGAAAATAGAATACTGATAGATAATTTGACTTGGCAAGTAGAAGCACTATCAAGAGCTACCCAGAAAGGGTTTCAAATTATTAACAGGCAGGTTCAAGCAAATACTAAGATGACCATACAGAATAGGTTAGCATTAGATTTACTATTGATTAAAGAACAAGGGGTATGTGGATACTTAAAACTAGATACAGAACATTGCTGTGTCCACATACCCAATGTGACTGATGATTTGCAAAGACAGTTAGATGAGATGAAAAGAGTAGCAAAAGATAGTAAAGCTCTCCGAGAGACTGCAGAAAATAATTGGCTAAATAAAATTCTGCAGACCCTAGGAGGATGGTCACTGAAAGGATGGCTGGCTACATTATTAGAAGGGCTAATTGTTATGATAATAATTGTTATCATCCTTGCCATTTGTGTTGGCTGTGTAAAGCGAATAATTGAAAGAAATATGTGGAAGTAGTAATGACTTTTAATTTAGAACCTTTGTAAAAGAATTTACAAAGTTTAAAGAAAAGGGGGGAATGAAAAGAGCTAAAATCCCAAAGACAAAAAGAAATGCTGTAAATATCTTGGTTGCTCAATGTTTTCTTTTAGTCTCCCTTTCGCAGATAATTTGGCCTAGCTTGCCAGTAAACTTAGATAGCAGAATTGCTAACGAGCTTTCTTTATTTGACCTAATCATTAGAGTAAGAATGCTTTGCCTGTGTTAAATCCTTGGTTAGCTGAGATAGTTGTAATGAAGATAGATAAAAGGAATTCTTCAGGCCCTGTGTCCCTGGAAAGAGCTGATAAGGAGAAACTACACAAGAACCACCTGGTTTTGGATATGCAAGGAAAGTATGAGCAAGACAAAGATGGACTGAGCATGCGTAAAGACAAAGTTCAGTCAGCGGTCAGAGTGATGAAGACTACTGACTTCCTCCAACGACCACCAGAGGATCCCTAACGACCACCTAAGGACTTAAGTACGCATGCGTCAGGGACATTTACATATATTAATGAGTTCCAAGAAATCTCATGTTTATATAAATTAATCTTATGAATATGTATATTTTGCAACATATAACCTCTGTGATCTTGCTTGTTTGTCGGAGCACTTGTGGCGGAGCGATCCCCAGTGCTGCCCAGCGCTGCAATAAAGAATACCTGCTTAATAGTCATCCCGACTATTGAGTTCTGATTTCGGCTTTTCACGGAAACAGAATGGCGATCCAACTGCCTGGCCTCTCAAACCCACGTATCAATATTGGAGCGTAAGTAAGCCCCCTTGGCCCAGTGGGGCCCAGTTCCCTCGAGGCCCGGCGCGATCGTCCTGTTACAACGGTCCAAGTTAGGGCTGCCATCTCCCAAGGCGACGATGATGATGATAACTGGGACGGGGACATTTTTGGCCCCAGACCAGACCCTGACCCCCTTCCGACCCTACAGAGGAAGACACACCTGCCTCTCCATATTCCCCTCCACTCTCCTTATATCTTGTTGTATTTGGTTTACGTGGCAAGGTTTTGGTAGTGGGGGGGGCCGTAGGGGTGGCTTCTGTGAGAAGACATCAGGAGCTGCCCCCGTGTCAGACAGAGCCAGTTTCAGCCAGCTCCAAGATGGACCTGTCGCTGGCCAAAGCTGAGCCAATCATCAGCGACATTGGTAGCGCCTCTGTGATAACATATTTAAGAAAGGGTAAAAAAACCGCTGCGCAGCAGCTGTGAGAAAGAGGAGTGAGAATATGTGAGAGAAACAACTACGTACGCATGTCCACACCACCGCTTCTGTTAAAAGATATTTACTATGCTCCTGGGGAGGTGGGAAGCTTTGGGGGTATAAATCCCCTTTTTGAAGGTGCTAAAAGGAGAATCGCTGTTCTGAACAGATGCTAAGCGGCAACCTGGCTTGCAAGCCAGGATGCTTACAGCTTAAACCAAGTGGCAAGAAAGCACTTTAAAGGAAACGGGATGATTGTGGCAGAGGTAGATGCACAATGGCAGGCAGGCTTAGTGGATATGCAACAGTTTTCCAGAAACAACGATGGTGTTAAGTGCTTCTTAACAGTGATAGACATATTATCCAAGCATGCCTGGGCTATTGGTCTAAAAGGCAAAACAGGTTCTGAAATAGCTGGGGCTTTTAAAACAATTTTTAGTGGGGGGCAGAAGCCTCAGAAATTACAGACTGACCAGGGAAAAGAATTTTTAAACCAGCCTTTAAACAAGCTGTTAAAGCAGTGCAATGTTCATTGTTTTGTTACTAATAATGAAGTAAAAGCCTCTGTCATAGAGTGTTTTAGCAGGACGCTCAAAACCAAGATGTGGAGATATTTTACAGCACGCAACAATTTTTGCTACATTGATGTGTTGTCGGAGTTTATAAAGAGCTATAACCATAGCTTCCACAGAACTATCGGAGCCAGGCCTGTGGACGTGAACCCTTTAAACTCTGCAAGGGTTTGGAAAACCGTATATGTGGCTGTGTTTAAAATTAAAGAACTTGTGCCTCTGCTCAAAAAGGGAGACCACATCAAGGTGTCTAGAACAAAAGACAGATTTGAGAAAGGTTATGAGCAGACTTTCACAGGTGGAATTTTCATAGTAGCTGAAATTGTGAGAAGGGGACAGATACCTGTATACCACTTACTAGACTATGGTCATGAAGCAACTGAGGGGACATTTTACCCTGAAGAACTTAAAAAAGTGAATCCCGATGAGGACAGAATCTACAAAAATGAGAAGACAATTGCTGCAAAAGGGAAAGGAAGAAAGAAACAGCTGATGGTGAAGTGGGGTTGCTGGTCCCAGAAATTTAGCAGCTGGATAGAAGCCTTCCAAGTTCAGGACATCTAGTGGGGGGGGGGGGGGAGAAGGATGGCAGTTTCTACATCATGCTACTCAGCAATGCCAGCGCCAGAATCTTCCCACAAAACACCAGCTCGAACTTTACTGTACAGCTGGTGACGTCCCTGGAGTTCTCAAGGAAGTGGGAGGTGGGGCTGGCAGTACCCGCACAGCTGGAATAACATCAATGAAGACACCATCTTTGAAATAGCGGTGCAGGGTAAGACATGGTAGTATACTTTGGGGAAAGGCTATTATCTGTCCCTCTCCATGTTGATGGAACGTGTGAACCGTCTTATTAACCCCCAAAACAAAGCTTCAGCCATTGACTCTCCAGCAGTGGGCCTGGTCTATGACCCTGTCATAAGGAAAACAAAGCTCAAAATGGATGAAAAGCCTTACACTTTTTCTACTACTGGGGATCTAGCACATATTTTGGGGGCTTCTCTGGATGTTGCTGCTAAGAAATTTCCCTTTGTGGTGGACATCACCGGTGGGTTTAACTCGCTCTACCTCTACACAGACCTTGTAGAGCACCAGCTTGTCAGAGACTTTTTAGTTCCATTATTCTGCTGCATTCTGACTGGCGGTAATAACAACAAGGTCGTTATGGTGACGTATGATAAGTCGCACTATGTGCCCGTAAACTGCCAGCACATCAACACGATCGGCACTGAAATAAAGAACAAGCACATCTCATTTCGCTTTGAGAAAGTGTGAAGCTGCATCTTTGGCCTCTGAATTCTCCGATGTTTTAAGAAACCACACCAAAATGGTAGTGGTAAGAAATTTTGGGGACCCATCCTTGTACATGAATTATTACAGAGCCCAGGCCGACAATGGTCTCCCTGGTTTTCAAGGCAGTCCTGTGAAGAATAGTGCAGGTGTTTAACGTGTTAAGCCACACGTTAAAAGCGCTGTTCAAGATATTGCAAAAAACGTGTTTGGACATGTTTCCAAGTTTCTCATGGACAAGTTGGAAACACCGTCAAATCAGGAGGGTTCAGAACTTGCTTATATCCAAAGAAAAAGCCTTAAAAGAAAGAAATCCATGTCACGCCCCCAAAGGGAAGGCCTGCTTCAGCCCTTTTAAAGAAAAAGGTAGGAGGGCACCAGACAACAGTCTGACCAGGACAAGAAGAAGAAAAAGGACAAGAAGAAGAAAAAGAACAAGAAGTCAGGCCAAACAGTGCAAAAGAAACAGAAAACCCAGAGAAAGAGGTCCCATTCTACCGCTAGAAAAGGAAATCTATTTTAAAAGGGATGGCTTTCATTCATGGATGCTCATAAAAATGTACCAAATCTGAGCTGGATTTGTTTGAAGTGTCCCCAGCACAGACCAGGATTGAGAAAAGCCTGTTTATTGAGGTGCCTCCACTTTCCGCTATTGCAGAGTCTGCACCTCTGGACTTTTTCGTAGCTGTGAATGAGCAAGATTACATAGACCTGAAACCCCCCACACTGCTGTACCTGTGATTAAGGAGGAAATTGCTGACCCTACTCCCAGGCCTTGGCACAGTCATAGCCCAGGAGCAGAAGCCCCTCCCCTACCTGCCTCGAGCACTCACTGGATGCAAGCCTATACTGGGAAACAGTTATGCTCCCTGGGCATCCGGTTTCATAAAAAGCCAGGGGAAGGCTGGGTGTGTTGTAATAATCAAATGTAGATATAGAAATTCACTTAAAGATTGATGCGGTTATAGAAATTCACATAAAGATTGATGCTGCTATAGAAATCCGCTGTAGAGCCCTACCCTATCTCCATAGGAACTTAGACAACGTACCTTTGTCTAATAAGTAGGATGTGGCTGTCGAAAAGCAGAAGTGTAACTGATGTATTACTAGTCTAGTTAGTAAACCATGAAGAACCGCTTGGATCTGCCAAAAAGGTAGGAAACTAGGGGACAGGTAATTCCGGCAGGGGGAGATCGCGACCACCGACTCACGGACCACCTACCCCAATTATACCATCGACTCAAATGATGAGGTTGAAGAACAACAACTAAGTATGCATACTAATTTACATGCTAGGCGAGGAGATTTTAGCCAATCATTTAATAGGAGAATACTGCATATGTATTAGGAAGTTGAATATGTTAATGCTTTGTGTATAAATAACTGTTAATTTGAAAGCTGTGTGTGCTGTCTTGGGACAGGCACCCATATCTGCGCAAATATGCAATAAAATACCTCTGCTCTGTGTGTATATTGGCATTTTGCACACCAGGTAAACGAACCCCGATTTTTGGGACAACAGGTGGAGTGGCTCAGGTGGCTCTGGCGCACTGGGGCAGCTCAAACTTACCTCAATGAGGGGGAAGCGGCTGTCCTGTCCTTTGGACCCGGGGTGCAGTTGCAACCAGTCCCAGGGGCAGGTAATGTTTTCACTCTGTGGGACGCCACCTTGGGCATGGTGTGGGCTCTGCCCTGTGATGAGTGAGAAGGGAAACCCAAATCATGGGCCGCAGTCGAGCAGCTTGAAACTACTGTGGAGCACTCTAGCCATCCACGATTTTCTCGATCAAGCTGGTATCAGAAGGAATCCCCTGGCCCTCCATGGGGGACAGTGCTGCCTGGCCAAAACCATGGCCCCCCCATCTGACGCCCTTGGGTGTAGCGCTACAGCAGCTACAGGGTACTGATGGCGGACCCCCCACATGGACAGAAATTGTCAGACTGGGAGGGGATGAGTGGTCAGTTTTTGATAAGACCCCCACTTCTCGAGTACATGCTGTGGCAATGGCTTCTGTACCCAGCGGTCAGATATGGAGGAATTCTCGCCCAGGCAGAGGACGGGGCACCTCTGCCAGCCAAACAGAGAGAGGCTGCCTCTGGCGGTGAAACAAAATTCGTGGAGACTACCCTTTAAAATCCAAATCTCCCAACAGGTGAATTGGAGTTTCAGAGTGTTCCCGAAATCAAACTCAATAGCAACGGAGTTACTATTAAGCAGGCATCCTTTATTACAGCGCTGGGCAGCACTGGGGATCGCTCCACCATAAGTGCTCCGACAAACAAGCAAGATCACAGAGGTTATATGTTGCAAAATATACATATTCATAAGATTAATTTATATAAACATGAGATTTCTTGGAACTCATTAATATATGTAAATGTCCCTGACGCATGCGTACTTAAGTCCTTAGGTGGTCGTTAGGGATCCTCTGGTGGTCGTTGGAGGAAGTCAGTAGTCTTCATCACTCTGACCGCTGACTGAACTTTGTCTTTACGCATGCTCAGTCCATCCTTGTCTTACTCATACTTTCCTTGCATATCCAAAACCAGGTGGTTCTTGTGTAGTTTCTCCTTATCAGCCCTTTCCAGGGACACAGGGCCTGAAGAATTCCTTTTTATCTATCTACTTTGCAACTATCTCAGCTAACCAAGGATTTAACACAGGCAAAGCATTCTTACTCTAATGATTAGGTCAAATAAAGAATGCTCGTTAGCAATTCTACTATCTAAGCTTCCTTGCTTAAGGCCAACAATACTGGCAAGCTAGGCCAAATTATCTGCGAAAGGGAAACTAAAAGGAAACATTGAGCAACCAAGATATTTACAACATTTCTTTTTGTCTTTGGGGATTTTAGCTCTTTTCATTCCCCCCTTTTCTTTAAACTTTGTAAATTCTTTTACAAAGGTTCTAAATTAAAAGTTCTAGCATTGTCAAATTCACAGGTATGATTCCCCATGGGATAGGTTGGCCTGCAGATTGAGGAATTGGGAGGCAAGCAGTTACGCTTGTCAAATTTACCAAATCCTTGAATGAGCTCTAACATTAAATTGTTAGCATACACACTAGTAAACAAGCGCATAGCAGCATCAGTAAAACTACTTTCGGGTCAATCTTACGGACATTGGTCCCGTAGGCTGAGATTTCCATGGTCCAGTAGGTGCTTTCTTAATTCTCGAATAGTGGATCCACGCAGCGTGCTTCTCAAGCTTAACTGCAGTGTAGGTTGTGAGCAGAACTTGAAAAGGGCCACTCCATTTCTCTTCAAGAGGGTCACCTGAAATATTTTTAACATAAACCCAATCCCCAGGTTTAAACAAGTGCACCGGAGAATCTAAACCCCACACTCTGGTAGATACTACTAAATATTGCTGTAAGCTAATTTCCCTTGCTTGGGTGAGATCTTGCCCTCGATATCTGGTTTGAAATGGTCTCCCATATAAAATCTCAAAGGGACTCAGTTTCTCTTTAGTCCTTGGTTTAGTTCAAAGTCTCAATAATGCAATTGGGAGGGCCTGATCCCATCTCAAGTTGGTTTCCTGACAAGTTTTGCTCAATTGTGTTTTTCATTTTCTCTACCTGTCCACTTGCTTGTGGGCGGTAGGCTGTATGCAATTTCCAATTAATTTCTAAAAATTTACTAGCTTGCTGAACTACCTGTGACACGAAGTGTGGCCCTCTGTCAGAGGAGATAACTTCTGGCACTCCAAACCTAGGAATAAGTTAATAATTTGTTACTTCTCGGGCTTTATTTGTTCTGCAAGGGAAAGCTTCAGGCCATCCAGAGTAGGTATCGGTTAACACCAACAGATACCTATACCCCCCTTTTCTAGGGAGCTCCGAAAAGTCTATTTGCCAGTTTTGACCTGGAACATTTCCTTTGCCTATGCTTCCAAATTTTACACGATTTTCTACCTTTGGGTTATTTTTCAAACATGTCTCGCACCTATCAACCACACTTTTCACAGTTTGAAACAAATTTCTAGCCACTATCTGCTTAGTGAGAGAGTTATACAGAGCTTCAGTTCCCCAGTGAGTTTTATCATGTTCAGTCTTTGTCAGTGCCCACAGTAGTCTAAAGGGGATTATTATCCTGTTATCTTTTAACACTGCCCATCCTGATAGGCCAATTTTAGCCTCTAAGTCAGTAATTAACTTCTGATCCTTTTCATCGTATTCAGCTGATTCAGGTAGTGGCTAAGATTTTTCAGGAATTAAACTTAGTATCTCACCTTGTTCCGCTGCTTGCCTTGCTTCATAATCAGCCAACTTATTTCCCACTTCCCTGTCAGTGTTACCTTTCTGATGTCCTTTGCAGTGCATAATCGCCACTGCTGACGGAAGTTGCACAGCTTCTAAAAGTCGCAGTATTATATCAGCGTGTTTTATACCTTTCCCTTGAGCGGTTAAGAGTCCTCGCTCCTTCCAAATTGCTCCGTGAGCATGCACTACGCCAAAGGCATATTTTGAATCTGTCCATATATTCACGCGCAGTCCTTTGGCAAGCTCCAGTGCTCTCACTAAGGCAACTATTTCGGCTCGTTGTGCAGATGTGCCTTTAGGGAGTGACTTTGCTTCCACCACCTGATCTGTGGTGGTCACAGCATATCCTGCCATTCGAACTCCATTCTTTACAAAACTACTCCCATCGGTATACCAAGCGTGGTCAGCTTCTTCCAGTGGCTCATCCTTCAGGTCAGGCCTGCTTGCGTATACGGTCTCAATGGTTTCTATACAATCATGTACAACAGTCTTCATTTCCTGCTTATTACTTAGAAAAGAAGCGGGGTTAATTACAGCGGATGTAACGATTTCAATATCGTCCTGTTCCATCAGGACTGCTTGATACTTCAGAAACCTTGATGGTGACAGCCAATGTCCTCCTTTTTGTTCCAAAACGGAAGTTACAGCATGGGAAGTATGCACAACCATCTTTTGTCCCAAGGTAAATTTTCGAGCTTCTTGAATGATCAAAACAACAGCGGCAACTGCCCGAAGGCATCCCGGCCATCCTTTACTCACCTCATCCAATTGTTTGGAAAAATATGCTACTGCTCGTTTATAAGGACCCAGCCTCTGGGCTAGAATTCCCAAAGCCACTCCTTGTCTCTCATATGAGAACAACCAGAAGGGCTTTGTTATGTCTGGCAGGCCCAAAGCTGGAGCTCTCATTAATTCCAATTTCAATTCTTTGAATGCCCTCTTGGCTTCATCAGTCCATGTTAACTGTGTCTGACTATTTTTCAACAGTTCGTACAAGGGTTTAACTAAAAGTCCATAATTATAAATCCATAATCGACACCAACCTGTCATTCCCAGAAAGGTTCGCAGCTCTTTTACTGTGGTCGGTTCTGGGGTCCTGCAAATGGCTTCTTTTCGGTCATTCCCGAGCTGTCTCTGTCCTTTAGAAATCACAAATCCCAAGTAGATTACTTCTTTTTTCAAGATCTGGACTTTCTGCAACGATACTCGATAACCACTTAGTCCAAGAAAATTTAACAAACTCACAGTCCATTCCTTACATTCTTCTTCTTTTTCCGTAGCTATCAGAATATCATCCACATATTGCAAAAGGGTACCATTTCCTGGAGGCCTTTCCCAGACCTCTAATTCTTTAGCCAATTGATTTCCAAAAATTGTGGGGCTATTCTTAAATCCTTGAGGTAACACTGTCCAGGTTAGTTGGGTTTTCCGTCCTGAATCAGGGTTTTCCCACTCAAAGGCAAAAAAGTTGCGGCTTTCAGGGGCCAAGGTGAGGCAAAAGAATGCATCTTTCAGATCTAGTACTGTGAACCATTCATAGGTTTCTTTTAAACTGGTCAATAAAGTGTATGGGTTTGCCACTACCGGGTGCAAATCTTCAACTATCCGATTTATTGCTCGTAGGTCTTGCACCAATCGGTAGGTTTTGCCATCAGGCTTTTTGACAGGCAGAATGGGAGTGTTGTACTCTGAAGAGCATTCAGTCAATAATCCGAATTTTATAAATTCATCTATAATATGTTTCACTCCTCATCTATCTTCCAATTTCAAAGGATATTGTTTCACCCTAATGGGTCGTGCTCCTTCTTTGAGTTTAACAACAACCAATTCCGCATTTTTAGCTTTTCCAGGTATTCCCGAGGCCCATACTCCTGGGTATACCTGGTCTTTTATTTCCTGCATAATTTCTTCTTCTCTAACTTGGGGTTCAGTGAGAACCAAACTTAAAATTTCAATGTGGTTTTCTTCTGGTATTTTAAATTCGATTTCCCCATCTTTAAATCTTATTTCAGCATTCAATTGTTCTAATAAGTCCCTTCCCAAAAGTGGTCTAGGAGCTTCAGGCAAGTAGAGGAATTTATGAATCCCTACACTTTTTCCAATTTTAAATTTCAATGGTCTTAGAAAGAAAGCCCTCTCAACCTGCCCTGTTGCTCCCACAATGTTAACAGTTTGTTTACTCACAGGCAATAAAGTCTGATTTAATACTGAAAATGTGGCACCTGTATCTATTAAAAATTCTACAGGTTTTTCTTCCTTCCCTAGCTGAATTTTTACCAAGGGTTCTGCTAGGGAAGATTCCCCTGGTCCCCATCAATTTTCTTCCGTGTTGGCTACCATCACCGATTTGCCCAATCTCGGGCAATCTTTTTTCCAGTGCCCCAGTTGTTTACAATAGGCACACTGATCTTTCAAGAGGGGTTGATTTCCTCTATTCCCTCTAAGTGGGGCACTTGCACCACTTCTCATAACTCCTCTCCCCTCATTGCTGTTGCTCCGAGGGGGTATCTGACCTTCTACGGTGCGCAAAGCAGCTACTGTAGCATTAGCAATTGTTTTACCCATTTGTTTTTCCTTTCGACTATCTCTATTCCGATACACTTGCCAAGCAGTTTCCAATAACCTTTCCAAGTCCCTTGCATCTGCCCCTTGCACTTTCTGTAATTTCCTTCTAATATCATCCACCGACTGTCCCAGAAACAGAAATATTAGCTGACTTTTACCTTCTTGAGAGGTAGGGTCTAAAGGAGTATATTTCCGCATTCCTTCCTTTAGCCGATTCAAAAAGTCAGTAGGTGACTCCTTTTTATCTTGTTTTATCTCATACAGCTTAGACCAATTTACTGATTTTGGGACAGCATTTCTTGTTCCGTACGCAATCCATTCCCTGTACCGCACTAGTAAATTCCTGGTTCCCGTCTGGTTAGGGTCCCAGCCGGGATTGGTAATTGGAACATGATTATCCACTGTTCCTGGCAGAGTCCCAGCCAGCACCAGAGCCTGCACCTGAGTCCTAGCTGCTCTCACAATCATCTGTTTTTCTGATTCACTGAACACTGCATCCAGCATTGCATCCACATCCTCCCAGTCAGGGTCCTGGGTTTTCACAATCAATTCAAATCCTTTAGCAACCCTCTCAGGGTCGTCCCGATAACTCCCTGCAGTAACTCGCCAGCCGTCCAAGTCTGCTAAAGTGAAAGGTACTTTAATTCTAACAGGTCCTCCCGCTCCCATCGCTTGTCTTAAGGGAGCCTGTATCGCAGGTCCCACTTTGCTTCGGGTCCTGGTGGTTATGGGAGAAAACCTAATATCTGTTTCCTCTCTCTCTCTCATCTCCGGCTCTTCTCTCCCAACAGCACCCGCATCTCCTTCTCTATCACCTTCCCTTTCTAGCGGAGGCAAATAATCCTCTAACCTTTCATTCTGCGAACCAACTTTCAAACATCTCTGTCCAATGCTACACGCCGAGCAACACCTTTTCAATATCCTATTTTGCTTATTTCTCTCCTTTTCTATCGCCAAGACCATAGGGTCCTGGGGCGCCAAATTAATTCCGCACTCTTTCTGCCACTCAGGGTGATTCCGCAGAGTGAAAAACATATCTGCATAAACCACCTCATCCCATTTTCCTTCCCGCCGCAAAAATAACATTAGTTGCAACAAAGTATTATACTTCAAAGTTCCGTTCAAAGGCCATTTTTCACCATCTTCTAATTTGTACAGGGGCCACCACTGATCACAATATTTGATTAATGTTTTCTTATTCACACTCCCACCTGGTGGTCCCCCTATCTCTTTCCAGTGTGCTAAGATACATCCTAGGGGGCTTTTCTTTACAATACCACCACTTTGCTGTCCCCCCATTCTACCTTATTGATTCTGTACTTCCGTTATTCTCCCGCAGATTATTTTAATAACCTCAACCTGTCGCGCTTTATTCTCCCACTCTGACCACGTTCCACAATTCTCACATTGAATAAACAATTCACAAGGAAAAGCGGTTCACATTCATTTTCAGGATGAGACGCACAGGTCTCCAGGTTTTCCACACTCACTTTGCAGTCACACTGTGTTTCAGTCACTCACCAGTCACACCAGAGTTAACTCAGCTCATTCACGCTTAGTTGCTGATTTCGCAGTGCCTAACGAATATATCCAAATTCAATACCAATAAACCAATATCCGAGTTTGGTGCCAGTAAATCCATACCACCAACAGTACAAACTCATGCGGGTTTCATAAGTGTACCAATACCAAAAGGCACGTTCTTGCAGAAGTACAAGGCTTAACCCGTGCCTGTACCAACGTACCACCAACAGTACAAACTCATGCGGGTTTCATGAGTGTACCAATACCAAAAAGCACGTTCATGCAGAAGTACAAGGCTTAACCCGTGCCTGTACCAACGTACTAAATACCAAATGTATACCCTCAGGCACTAGTAGCCTGGTATACGGCGCTCAGCGTAGGACGTCTCCTACGACTTATGAGAACCTTCCAAATGACCGGTCCCAAATTCCAAAACAGAAAAGATTTAAAGAATACCTTTTTCCTTTAGATGGTCCTTGTCTGCTCCCGCAGTGATCCGATTGAGGCGAGGAGTCCCTCCGGGAAATCCCGGGGGTACCCTAGGGAGTCCTGTTCTCAGCGGGTCCTGCAGCCGAGCAGAGCGGGTCCCATCTGGGGTGCCAAACTGTTTCCGTGAAAAGCCGAAATCAGAACTCAATAGTCGGGATGACTATTAAGCAGGTATTCTTTATTGCAGCGCTGGGCAGCACTGGGGATCGCTCCGCCACAAGTGCTCCGACAAACAAGCAAGATCACAGAGGTTATATGTTGCAAAATATACATATTCATAAGATTAATTTATATAAACATGAGATTTCTTGGAACTCATTAATATATGTAAATGTCCCTGACGCATGCGTACTTAAGTCCTTAGGTGGTCGTTAGGGATCCTCTGGTGGTCGTTGGAGGAAGTCAGTAGTCTTCATCACTCTGACCGCTGACTGAACTTTGTCTTTACGCATGCTCAGTCCATCTTTGTCTTGCTCATACTTTCCTTACATATCCAAAATCAGGTGGTTCTTGTGTAGTTTCTCCTTATCAGCTCTTTCCAGGGACACAGGGCCTGAAGAATTCCTTTTATCTATCTTCATTACAACTATCTCAGCTAACCAAGGATTTAACACAGGCAAAGCATTCTTACTCTAATGATTAGGTCAAATAAAGAAAGCTCGTTAGCAATTCTGCTATCTAAGTTTACTGGCAAGCTAGGCCAAATTATCTGCGAAAGGGAGACTAAAAGAAAACATTGAGCAACCAAGATATTTACAGCATTTCTTTTTGTCTTTGGGATTTTAGCTCTTTTCAATTCTGCTGCGTCCCTCTCGTCCTCTTGCTTAGCTTCTTCCCCCCATTCAAGGGCGCTACGCAGCCCGGTAATTTAAGCCCAGGCAGCATCTAGGGCACAACTCGGGAGGCCGATCAAGGCACCTTTGCCCCCTTATCCTGTTTGCAACGGCTGGCCTCATGCCACTGTTCAAATTCATCCCTGATAGCCTGGTGGTTCGTCCAATTATCTCGGACCCAATCCTCTACCCATTGGGGAGAGCTCCAACCTTGCTCCTTTCCTAAAGTCTCCAGCAGGTGTTGGAAAGACTCCATCCTGTCGACTATGCCAATTAGTGTGGTCCGAACAGTAATGGAGTCTGACAACACATTATAACCCAAACTTTACTGAGGCAGTAAGAAAGATGAGCCATCAATGCGCCCATGCGGCGACTCACCCGATCACTGATGGCAAACACAGGATCGTAAGCGATGCCATGGCTCTGGCGGACTATCAGGGACACTTGATGTCCGGGTCATCTGACAGCAACAGCCAATGGCGCTATATCTTTATAAATGTATATATCTATCTATATATAGATACACATATATATATATAAGGATACATTAAAAATAGTGTAACTATGTATACATAAATAAAATACATATATATATATGTATTTGTACACTCCTTTATATATATTCCTATATATGTATATATTGTATACATTGTATATAAAAGTATATATTTTTATATCTGAGCATTTCCTGGTCCAAAGGAAGCAGGCAGCCAACCAGAGGGAGAACTGAGAACACGTAGGTATGACAGTGTCAAAAACAGCCCTCAGCCAATCACAAACCAGTACGAAAACACATGGGGAATGACGCTGTCAAAAGTAGCGTCCTCCCTGCCTGTAGTGAGAGGGGGCTTCCTTTTCTGACATGCTTCTGTAAACAGAAAGGGGTGGCTGGTCCTGCCAGCCAATCACAGGGCTGCCTGAGAACACGTGGGTATGACGATATCAAGAAAGGGCTGTCGGCCAATCACAGAGCAGTATGAAAACACATGGGTTTTGATGTTTAACAAAATGGCAGCTCCCTGTCATAAAATGGCATCTGGAAAAAAAAAAAAAAAAAAAAAAGTGGCCCCCTGTGTACGTAGGGGGAAGGGACTTCCTGGTCCGATGTACTTATGGCTAAACTGGAAGGGGCAACTGGTCCTGACACCCAATCGCAACAGACCACATGACCAGAAGAGGGGGCGTGACCTCCAGGGCAAACGGTACACATGGTTGCTTGGGGGGGGCACCTGTTACTTTTATCTTGGGTAAAAGTTGTCCCTATGTCACCGAAATCAGGAATCAAACTCCTTAACACCAATGTAGTATTAAGAAGCAGGCATTCTTTATTATGGCGCCAGATGCACGGGGGATCGCTCCACCTAGCGTGCATACCGCAGGTTACATCAGCCAAAACTTAGATTGTCCGGTTACATACATATGCATCAAATTTCCCGGAATGATCATGCATATTCATTCTATTTCCCAGAACTAATTATCATATTTGCGTGGTCATTACGCATGCGTCCTTGAGCTCCGAGGGCCTTCCGTGGGGGTCTCTGGTGGTCGTACAGGTGTGTCCTTTAGTTGACCCCTTCTTATGGGCATGCGCAATATCACCTTGCTTACGTAACTTGCTTCCCTTCTCCACGGTGCATGGTCCCTAACAATGATTTGGCACCCTTAACACAAACCAATTATTCTAACCACCCTCGACTCGTTGTCAAGATGGGCTGGGGCTGTACTGGGAACATAGCAGCATGACCATACTATTCCTTGTCCAATTGTCTTTGGGCATAGTAGCATATCCATAGCCATAGGTGTACAAACACAATATTAAAGTATTATCTACCCCGCTCCTATCTCTATGTTGCTTAGTTACAAAATAGCAAACTAATCATTTTGGTTACATCTGGTTACACCTATACTACTAACTAGTCTTGAAAACTGCGTCACTTTCATGTAAATCAGTACATCTGATCACTCAGGATATCTTTTAATTAACTCAGAACAACAGCATATCAATATATGCAAATTAGAGAGCTTCAAAGATTGTGGATTTTTGCATTGCATAGAAATCCAAATTTCCCAGAAATGTCAATGGATTTAGTTCTATGCGTTTAGAAAAACATCCAAGAAGTCTGAACTATGTCTCCAGCCCCAGAAATTGCTCTGAATTGCTACTGTGCCACTGTTGCAGTGAAACTTAGATTTATCAGTACTGTTCTCAACATATCCAATATGTCTGAGAAGTAGGGTTTACCATTCACTGCATTTTCTGCCAGACTATAATCCAGAAACTGGAAAGAGCTGTCTGCTGCCCAGTATGACATATGATCAGGATTCCAACTGTCTGCATGTTGCTCAAATCTAATATACTACAAGTTGGCTCACAAATGAAGTGATCTTCCTAATAGCCTACTCGCATGAAATGCTTAGAACACATCCCACATCATGACAGCAGCCATGTTATTCTGAAGTTGCGTGTCCAAAAATGGCTTGGCAAGAGACAGCAATTCTACTGAGAGAGAAAGGCAAGTTAGGGCTACACTGTCTGTAGATCATATATAATGCGGGGGGGGGGGTGTGGGGTGGTGGTGTTACACCACCAAACTAAAATGTTTTATCCATCTCCAACAAGCCTGGAATGGGCGAACCTAGCAAGTATACAAAATACATCATCTGTATTAAAAAAATAAATGAGAAAACACCATAATGCCATATCCAAATTATGTAAGAAGGTCCCCTTCCTTCCCCCCAAATCCATATGAATATCCACTTGGTTAGCAAGATTTGGGTCTTTAAACTTCACAGATCTTCGAGGACCTGCAGAAGGCAACTGCTGTGCACTTTAAATTCCGTGCAGATCCACACTGACAGATGTGGTGGATCCATGGTGGCAATGAACCCAGAACTGGAAGGACAGGAATTGTGACCCTCCTGTCTGAACTCCATGAATGGAAGAAATGGTGCCATTCCTTTATCCAAGAAATGGCACCACAGGGGAAAAAAACAGCAGCGGCAGCAAACAAACCAGACCCCAAACTAAGATACTGTAGAACAATTATATTTAAAAGGATTAACATAGGAAACTTTACCTTGATAGAGGTTTAAATGTTTACTTTTGCATAATGCCTCGCTTTTGTACCCTCACCCCTCAGTGAATACGGCGGGTGCTGCTGGGAGGGGGGAAGAGGGGGAAGGGCCAGGCCGGCAAAGGCGGCCGTGCCCCGCTCACCTGCCCGCCTCGGCCCGGCTCCCTGCCTACAACCTGCTCAGGACTAGCCGCTTCACGAGCAAAAGCTTTGGGCGAGATCTGTAACTGAGCGACATGCCGAGCGATTTCCCCGACAGAATCGTTGCTATTTTTGCTGTTAGCCAGGCAACCCGTGGCTGAGGGAGAGAACCCGTGCCGGCCGCAGCCAGACTCCGGGGCCCGGCGCTCACCGCCCACTGCCCGATTTCAGCTGCTAGCTCCTTCCGAGACACCTCCCGGCCAGCCAGCCAGGGCCCCCAGGCCGTGCCAGGCAGTGAGACGAGACGAAACGAGACGTCGAAGCCCTCCGGACAAGGAACCCTCACATCTACCGCCACAGACGCTTTTCTCTCAGTTCTTCAGTACCTATCTCAACACCGCACTGCGGGCTCGCAGCAGAACCCTGGCTCCACCAGGGAATACTCCGGCTCTCCGCGCAAGACTGGAGCAATAACAAAAGAAAACCGCACACGACAGGGAAGATACGCGCAAGCGGCGGAGGAAACTGCCGCCACGACTCGACTCGCGCATGCGCGGCGGGGTTGTTTTTCACAAAGCTGTTCTTAAAGTGAGCTGGCAGCGTGTGGGTAGCTGTCTTTGTAAGGAGATCGCAGCGCTGGGCGGCCGCCGCCGCCGCCGCCGCCACCACCACCACCACCACCACCACCACCACCACCACCACCACCACCACCACCACCACCACCACCACCACCACCACCACTACCACTACCACTACCACTACCACTACTACTACTACTACTACTATTATTACTACTATTACTGAAGTTGGGGTTTTATCAGTAATTCCGATGAAGCATTTGTAGGGGACGCGCTGATCTTGTTGGCAGGCTCTTTGCGCGGCAGAGGCGTTGTTCGGTGTAAAGTGAAGATCGCATTTTGTACGAGACCTTGACTTTTTTTTTCCTTACAGTATATTTTTATACACTTTGTTATAAAATATGGTGCTGGGGAAGGTGAAGAGTTTGGCAATAAGCTTTGACTGTCTCAATGACAGCAGTCTCCCCGTCTATTCTAGCGGGGACACAGTCTCAGGAAGGGTCAATTTAGAAGTTACTGGGGAAATTAAAGTAAAATCTCTTAAAATTCATGCAAGAGGACATGCGAAAGTACGTTGGACTGAATCTAGAAATGCTGGATCCAACACTGCCTATACACAAAATTACACTGAAGAAGTAGAGTATTTTAACCATAAGGACGTTCTACTCGGGCACGAAAGAGGTAAGCTTTTCACTTATTCATTCGCTACACGCAGACGTTTTTCCAGAAAAAGACACATCTTTGCATCGTCCTGGTTTATCCCTTTTTAATATGCGGTCTCATAGAGTTCGCTATTTCTAAAGATGAGGAAATGCCGGTTACGTTCTTAGGCTTTATTTTTGATTATTTGAACGTTTACTTAATATTAAAACCGTGTTAAGGTGCATTTTCAAAGTACCTGCAAACAGGACTTTCATAAAATACCTGCCTTTTAACAGAGTCTTTTCATAAGGATTTGCATTTTTTAATACAGTTTTTTTTTTATCTGCAATGTCGTTTTTTTTTTCTTGGTGATATTAGCAGGATTTGTTTCTCTATGGGGAAAAATAACTGTTAAATCAAAACCAGATATGCGGTAAATTACTTTCTTGGTAGCATCCTATCGAATCATAAGTGTAATTAAAACATAACACTAGACTTTTTGACACATAATAGATACAGGTCTGACTTTAAGACTGATATGCGATGATTTTTTTAAGGTTGGTTCATTGTTGGCAGATAAAAGATTCTCTGTGGCTTACTTTGACATGCTATCACCACCCCACCTGTAATTTTCCATCTCTTCCTTTGTTCTAAACTAGTATACTTGTAAATTACTTTCATTTCTTTTATTCAACTCCTCTATGGGGGACCCAAATGTAAAAATCTGTCTGAAAGGCCAAATAAGAGTTCATGGTTGTACGATCGGAGCATCGCTTCTGAGTTGGGGAGTTCTGGAACCTGGTCTGCTAAGCCCCTATGGAAACGGAAAGTACCCTGCAAATTCCCTTATTTTGGGTATGGAAATGGGGTATTACACTGTGAGCGGGATTGTGGGTCTTAAGTTTGGTAATCTATTGTTTGCATAGTTACGTTGTGAAAGTATAAGGGACTCTAAGCTTGTTTTTTTTCTGAAGTTTCCACCCTTTGTTAGAAGCGGTTCAATCCTGTTTGGGACCGGTCCTGGGGAGAAGGGAGGGAGTACTCCTTCTCTCCGCAGATTGGTTGCACACGTCAGGTGGTGGCGATGACTTAATTCCTAGCACAAGAAAATGTTAAAACTGATTACATAATTTGGGTCGGGTGTTTTGGTGTGTTGTTTTGTTTTTGTTTTAAATATGCAGCATACTTACTGCAGAGATCCTCTGCAGTAAAATGCAATTTTTAAAGAAGTTCGACTATAGATTGCATTGAGCCTTTTATTAAGCACTTCTGAAATAAATACTGTAGCAGAGTGGAGTTGCTATTGATTTTAATTATGTTATCGTGATGCAAGCAAGCACGGGTCACTCATGAGGTGGCTTTGTAGCTCAAACGTTCTTTATACTGTCGCCTTAGAAATAATTCTCTCATGTGAAAGTTCGTTCATCTCTGGTTTGCAGATGACAGAAACGTGCAGACGTGCATGAGTCGTTCATAACAGGATGTATGCTTGCAAGTAGGAGGGCGACCCCATGCTTCTAACTGTCTGCTTAAGCAGCAGCAGCAGCAATGATTTTGCACGTGGACTGTAGATCCAAATGCTGACCCCGATAGTAGGTGCTTGGTTTTGGCTGGAAAGGGAACAAAGGGTAGCAGGGAAGGGACAGATCTGACACGTTCCGACACCAGAAGCGAGACAGGGTGCGCACCGTTGCATGTGCGGCACGTAAAAACTTAAGCAGCTGTCCCGGGACGCCACTGCCCCTCCCTCGGCTGCAGGGGCAGGACTGCGAACACTCGCCGCACGGAGTGAAGTTTAACTCAACACATACCTACCCTAGCATAATCCGGAAGGCCACGCCCTGTTCCCGCCTTGTCATTGGCCTGCTGGGGTTTGTTAGCCTGTTGCTAAGGCGATGCCAGCCGCTGACTATAGGGGGCTGGGACGTGGGGGAAGAGTGAGGCTGAGGGAGCAGGTTCCCCTGCCCGCACTCTGGTGTGTGCTGGGGGCGGGGCGAGGCGAGGCGAACGGGCTCTGGCCACCCCGAGGTCAGCCCTGTGCGGGGTTGGGGGCGCTCCGGGCCCCGCTTCCCTGAGGAGTTACAGAGTATGCGCGGTGGGGGAGGGCACTAGCTGTGAAGTGAGGAGTACAAGTTTATCTTGCTGGGAAACCGGGGGGTGGGGTGTTTCAATTCAGCAGTTACTGCTTTCTCCCTTGCTGCCTGCCTTCCCCCCTCCGTTATGGATCCGATCGCGGCCTTGGTAGGACGCTGGGGGCGCTGCACTGCTGAGGAGGAGTGCTGTCACCCTGGTCCCTTTTTGTTGGGAACAGGGCCTGCCTGGCAATGTCGGCCTTGACGGCTCAGAGGGCACGCTGCCTTTCTTGGGAAAGTCCATCTCTGGGGACAGACAGAAGCATTCAAGCTCCTGCCGCGCACATCCACTAGGCCAGCAAGGGGCTGCGAGCAGGAGCGGCCATTGGGACACATGGCCCAGCAGCCTCTTGCATCCCTCACTCGGTTGTCTTTCCCCTCCCGCACCCCTGGCCAGCACTATCCGTAATCGCCTTTCAGTAATGGTCAGCACATGTTCCTGAGAGGAGTGCAGGGCCTTGCACATAGCGCAGGGCAGGCCGGGGCAAGCCAGCGGCATGGCCCTGTGGTATGAGGAGACCGGATGGTGAGGCGTGGGTGGCGCCCCTCCCTCTCTCCTTACCTCTGCGGTAGTCAGGCTAGGCTGTGAGCAGAGTTGCTGAGCAAATGTGGTGGGGTGTAATGTATACTGTATGTATATGAGTGGCTGGCAGGGGATCTGCTCGTGCCTGTTTAGGCCAATCCTCTCCTGCTCCAGTCTAGTCTGTGATTGACAGCTCAGTACTTGTTTACCACAGTGCTGCTGCTGCTGCTCAGGCTCAATGGGACTGCTGATCTGGCAGGAAGGAAGTGAAGAAGGGATGAAAAAACTTATGTGCAAGGAAAAGAGGATTATTTTAAATTTTTTTAAAAACCAAACAAACAAAAACCTCCAAGTGTTTTTTAACAAAAAAAGCATTATACACATTGTTTTGCTCTTTCAGTGTATTGAAGATTCTTATTTCATGACATTACGTGCTGAGGATGCGTTTGTGTAAATAGCATTCTAGTGTTTTTTATATTTTTGCATAGGTTTGTTTCAGCATTTCTGGTGCACTAAAGAAATTAGAGCATCAGCATTTTTGTAGGACAATGGGAACTAGAAAAATCTTAAAATGTACCAACGTTCCTTCATGATGTTTCAGACTATTAACAATAGGTAGTGTCTTTTGCATAATCCCACTATATGTGTTTTTATTACCCCAACCCTTTTGTATACGAGATGCTCAATTATTTTCTCTAAATAACTTTCTGTTTTGATGGAATCAGCGTTTTTCTGGTTTTATGGTAATTATATCAGAACAAACCACAAATTTGTTGGAGCATTTGAAGCAATACAAGGAATCATGACTATAAACCAAGGTCAGCTTTCTTGTTGAAATTAGGAAATGTTTGGGTCTTTGCTATACAAGCAAAATCGAGCTAAACTTTGAATTTTTGATACATTGGCTCTAAACAACATTAACTGGACAGCTTGCCACCTTTTGTGCCCCTGAATTTGTTTGGTACTTTCTAGGTGGTTTTTTTGTGGTTTTTTTGTGGTTTTTTTGTGGTGTGTGTGGTGTGTGTGGTGTGTGTTTATTTATCAATTTTTGGACGCTTGCTAGGCAGGAGATAGAAGGAAGCTGAATTACTAAATTTAATCTATTAATGTAGCAGACTTAATGCTAATATCACTTAATACTATTAGAGAGCTCTATTTCATTTTAAGTTTTAACTAGAAATCATATTGGAAAACACAGTTTCCATTACAGATCTTTCAGGCAGACCTTGAAATGGCAGCAGTTACAACTATGTCAGTACTTGGAATCAAGATCATAAATTAAAACAAGGTAACTTCTGCTTTTATGTAAGGTGAATCTTGGAATCTCACCTAACCTTAAAAATTCTGCGGCCATACATCTAGCAGTTAATACAAATGGACTGGAGAGACTTGTTTCTGGGACACCATGTTCTTAGTATTGTAAAGAATGTATAAATCCCTCTTATTCTGGAAAAGAAACCTATATAATATATTATGCTGTGTAAAATGTTCACAGGTGGAATAGCATATTGGGTTTTTCCCTCCTAGATGATGACAATTCTGAAGAAGGCCTTCACACCATTCATTCAGGAAGGCATGAATATGCATTCAGCTTTGAGCTTCCACAGATGTAAGTACTTACATGCAGTACACAGCTTGTGTGAGAGAAGGCTAAGATACATACCTGCTTAAGAAAAATTCTTGTGGGTGGAGGGGAAACCTTTTCAATGGCAGTAGGAGTTGTGCTCAGACATGCAATAGAGGACATAATCTCATTAAACTGAAGAGGCTGCTTTTAAACTGGTTAAGAGTTTTTCACAAAACAGGAGCTCATTGTTACCCAGTTGGTTACTCTCTCTTTTGACTGAGGTCTACTGACTCATTATGTCTTGTGGTATTTTACCCCTTCACAGGAGAAGGGAGGGGAATTAGTGTCATTTGAGTCCTGCAGAGTGGCTGAGGTGTCTTCTAAATGAAACAAGATTTTACTGGAGCCATGCAGGCCATCAGAACTAGTGATAAGATAACAGCTTAACTGTTCGGGCTCAGTCTGAAACAGATGTGGCAAGCTTAACCACATTTGAACAAAATAAGAGATTTTTTTTCTAGTTTAAATAGGATGTATGTACTCAGGCTGACCTTTATGCAAAAAGCCAGGATGGAAATAAGCAAATGGATGGGTGGATGAAGCAAGAAACATTCCCATACCTAATCCCGCTTGTCTCTGAAAGCAAAGGTTGAAGCAAGAGTGATAGCAGAAGTTGTAAGATAAATTGCCACACACACACACACACACACGCAAAAGTTTGAGGTGTCTAATGTATACATTGTGAAGGGAAGATTTATACATAGAGGAGTTACCAACATGGGAATTAGCTAAAACACAAGTTGCAGGAAAATTAAATATAAAGGAACAGAGAGAGTCTGGAAATAGATGAAAAAGAAGGGAGGCAGGAGGAGCCTTTTACTGTAAAAGCCAAGTGCTGAAGTCATTAAGATTAAAAAAAAGTTGGCAGAATATTAGACGAATACCTAATATTAAAGCTAATAAACCATCTACTTATTAGAGGGGCTGGCTTTAGCAGAACTTGTAGATGATAAACGCTTTTACGGATCAGTTTCAGTGAATAGCACAGGGCTTTACAGTAGATATTATTGGAATGCTGAAGAAGACCCATACATATGGAGACTTTTAGAAGTCAATGTAAGGTTCAGATGAAAATCTCTTCTATAAGAAGTGATAAGGGTGATACCGATATTCCCTTGAGTTGGAAGGGATGTTCAAATATGAAAGAACAAAACAGTAGATGTGAATATGGAATATTATGTTTGAGATTAAATAGATGACCAGTAAAATAGCACAAGCATTGATTAAAACACTAAAGTTCTCTTCAAGTGACTTGAAGGAATAACTATGAAGCCATCTTTGATAATACTGAAAAAATGAAGGCTGGTAATAAAAGGCCTGAAGAACACTAGTTTGACACTGCCTCCTTACTGTTTCTTGCTATTTTATATCCATAGAATATTTCCAAAATTTATTTAAAACAAAACCGATGTGGTGGGTTGACCTTGGCTGGCTGCCAGCCCTCCATGCAGTTGCTCTCTCACTCCCCCTCATCAACAGGACAGGGAGAGAAAATAAGATGGACGAGCTTGTGGGTTGAGATAAAGGCAGTTTAATAAGAAAAACAAAAGCTGTACATAGAAGCAAAGCAAAAAGAACTCATTCACTACTTCCCAATGGCAGGCAGATGTCCAGCCACTTCCTGGAAAGCAGGGCCTAAGTATGTGTAGTGGTTGCTTGAGAAGACAAACACTATAACCATGAATGTCTGTGTCAGCCCTGTCTGTCTCCCTCCCCCCCCTCCTCCCCCCCCCCCCCCCCCCCCTTCCAGCTTTTATTGCTGAGCATGATGTCATACAGTATGGAATATCCCTTTGGTCAGTTTGGGTCAGCTGTCCTGGCTGTGTCCCCTCCAACCTCTTGCCCGCACCCAGCCTATTGGCCTTTGGGAATGGGGTGTTGGAGAGAGAGCCTTGATGCTGTGCAAGCACTGTTCAGCAATAGCTAAAACATTGGTGTGTTATCAACACTGTTCTAGCCACAAATACAAAGCACAGCACTATATGGGCTGTTAAGAGGAAAGCGAACTCCATCCCAGCCAGACCCAGTACAACCAAATACAAAGCAATAGTGTGTGTGTGGGGGGGGGACGGGACGGGACCAAAAAAAACCAGGACACTGACTGGCCTTGGTGATTTTTGCCTTAAAGGATACTGGGGCAGGATGAAACATTGAAGATTGATTAGAAAATCCTTTCATTTGTGTTTTTAAGAAAAAAAAAAAAAAGTAAACATTTCAGGTGTGCAAATAGAGATGTCAAACCTGTAGCAGAAAGAATCATTCTAGTAAAGTACTAGCACAGCTAGTATTATTCCCTACAGAAGTTAGGGAGGGAAGCTTTGCCCATAACTTACCTTTTATTACGATGCATTTCAAACATAGTGCAATATAAAAATTCTTCCTTTGAGATTAAAGGCAAAAAATGTTAGGAAAAGACAAGTTACAGTTAACTGGACATGACCGGAATATAAAAATCCGATGTCCTTCATCTTATGATGTTGGGGGAGGGAGGGAGAGGAGGAAAAAAGGGTAATGCTGAAAGGTTTGGAGTCCCTTTCCACATCTCTCCCCCCCCCAACTCCCCAAAAGGACTTCCTTTGTCTTTCAGTGTTCAGAGCAGAATAGTCTTTATCTTTTTTATATATATATATAAATATTTTAAGATGGCCTCATCAGGGTAAAGGAAAATTAGAAGATGCTCAGAATAGCCTCTCTCTATTCAGAACTCTAAATTGAAATATTTAACTACCGTACTTAAGGCAAATCAAACTACAAAAGCACTCAGTTATAGCTAAAATAAACCACTGAGATACCAGCCAAGTAAATAATACACAATTATTTACAGAATACAATGTCCAAAACAATAATTGGATGGTACTAATGCTAATTTTATTTGGTGGTCTTAATTTGACCTTAAAAGGGTGTGCTTTATTCTACACTTGAAAGTGGCCTCTTAAGTCTAAAGGAAATGTGTACTCTTCTGGCATTTTCTAGCACAGTTCTTTAATTGATTCTTAAAACTTCTACAAAACTACTGTTGGATGAATTGGAGATGATATTTTCTCCCAACTTTAATCTTACTTTTTTTTTCTGAGATATGGAAACTTTGCAAATAAGTTATGCTTATTATGATGCACTAAAAATACAGTTCTACGTACTAATTCCCAATCTGATCAATTGTATCATTATTGGAAAGAGAGAAAAAATTTATTCAACTTTGACCTTTGTCCTGCACAGACCACTTGCTACCTCATTCGAAGGCAGACATGGCAGTGTGCGCTATTGGGTGAAAGCTGAATTGCATAGGCCTTGGCTTCTACCAGTAAAATTAAAGAAGGAATTTACAGTCTTTGAACATATAGATATCAACACTCCTTCATTACTGGTAAGAACTTGACAGAATTACTCATTCTTCTTCTGGCGTAAAAATAATGAAGTATAATAACTGAAACAACATCAACATGTAATTTTACCTAATATTTATTTGCTAGTTTAACTACAGCTGCTCTTTTAAGTATTATATCAGTTTAGCAACTCTAACTGCTGGTATTTTGAAGGCTAAGTTATCCTGTACTTGGAGTTGCTTGATTTTTACGATACATAAAATACATTTGTCAATCTAAATCGATCCTACTAAATTGTAGAATCCCATTAAGGAAGAAAATTTGGTGAACTGTTTCTCTTTAATTATAAATAAAGAATAATCTATGGAAGGAACAGTGCAACTCTTAATATTTTTAGTGAGGGACTGCTAACTTCAAAATGCAAAGTAAAAAATTTAATGCAGTGCATAATTGATAATTTCCATATGGATAGTTTTCTACTGATGGGGAGAAATCATCACAATTCTGTATAATCCTTTCCTGAAATTTCATTTTATCAAAATAACTTTAATATCACAACTGCTTTCAATGAGGATTTGATTTCAGTCTGGCCTAAGATTCCTTTATTTTATCCCTTCCTCAAATTTTAATCTAGAGGGAAAAAAAATTTAGAAGTCCATTGAAATAGGTTTCTTGTGTGTATGGGTGAAAAATCAGGCTTGCAAAGGGACCTTGCACAAACTCCATTAAAAGTGAAGGTCTCTCATTTGACTTTAATGGGCTTTGGATCAAGCCCCAAATCCTGATGTTGTGTAAAATAAGTCTTTTTAATATAGATGAAACAGGATCATTCGGAAACCGAGGAAAAAGCAGGAGTCAAGATTACAGTAGTTTCGCTTAGTTATTTTGTTTCTGAAATACAGCTTAATGGAAAGTGCGAAGATGTTCTGATTTACTGTTAGTTAAATGAAAAGCTCTGCAACAGTATGTTGGGATGTGTAGGCTATGAAGCCTTTTGTTTTAAGCTATACAGTATTTACTTTTAGTATTAAAAACTGTTTTAAGTATGGCTGTAGTATGGAGGATGGCAGAAAAAGCAATACTAATACAGCAACGGAATTAGGACAAACATTGTATAATGCTGTTCAAATTGCTTGAGACTTTTCCTATGAAAGTAGCTTTGTTTATCAAAATATGTAATAATAAGTGCATTATGAAAATGATTATTTTCCTGTGTTGATTTAAATACCTGAAGAGATTCATGGAGCTCCTAATTTAATGGACAATATTTTTCTCTTCTTGCAGTCACCCCAAGCAGGCACAAAAGAAAAGACTCTATGTTGTTGGCTTTGTACCTCAGGCCCAATATCCTTAAGTGCCAAAATTGAAAGAAAGGGCTACACCCCAGGTATGTAATAGAAGTAATTCTAGGATATGCTTTTCCTTCCTTTTTAAAGCTACAGTTTGTACTTACTGTTTTTATATAAATGAAACATTAAGGATATTTTTACCACCTCAGTCTGCATTTAGCAATCTTCTCGCTATACTCTGTTAACTAAGACAGCACTACTTGTATCTCTAGATTATTAAAGGACCTCATCTATTAGACTGGTATGTTTGGGGTTGGTGTTTTTTTTGGTTGGTGTAGTTTTTTTGTGTGTGTGTGTTTGTTTTTTTTAATGGGGGGGTGTCATGTTTGTTTGTGGGGGTTTTTTTGTTTGTTTTGGGTTTTTTTTGAACAGCTCATGGGGATCTTGCTTCTATTAGCATCAGTGGATGTTTTTCCAGGTAGAGCTGTGATAGCAGCATCTGGTGAGTTATAACAGTAAATAGAATGTGACAGTTTGCTTAAGCTGCCTTGTAAATGTAAAGAGAACTTGAAAATATGTTTGGGTGTTTTGTTTGGGGTTTTTTTTGGTTTTGTTTTGTTTCAGGTGAATCAATTCAGATCTTTGCTGAGATTGAGAATTGCTCTTCCCGCATGGTGGTGCCAAAGGCAACCATTTACCAAACACAGGCATTCTATGCCAAAGGGAAAATGAAGGAAGTCAAACAGCTTGTTGCCAACCTCCGTGGGGAATCCTTGTCATCTGGCAAAACAGAAACCTGGAATGGCAAGCAGTTGAAAATTCCACCTGTTTCCCCCACCTGTTTTCTCTAATCAAGCTGGGAGGGGGCACAGCCAAGACAGTTGATCCAAACTGGCCAAAGGGCTCTTCCATACCATATGACATCATGCTCAGTATGTAAACTGGGGGGAGTTTGTTGTTCCCCCCTCCCCGCCCCGGGTTTTGTTCCTCTCTTGTTGTTTTCCTTTTCATTACAATTTCTTTTTTCTTTTTCCCAATTATTAAACTGTTCTTATCTCAACCCACAAGGTTTCTTACTTTTGCTTTTCCAATTTTCTCCCCCATCCCACTGGAGGGAGGGTGATAGAGCAGCTGTGTGGTGCGTAGTTGCTGACTGAAGCTAAACCACAACAGTCCTTTTTGGTGCCCAACATGGGGCTCGAAGGGTTTCAGAAAACAACAGATTAACCAGAGCATATTAAGGAATTCAGATCTGTTAATAGTTGCAGGTCACGATATTGATCCATCAGTTCTTAGCATTGGTTTACCTGATCTTCACCATGCTCATTTTTTTGCTGTACATGTTAAAGATCGGTGTTGGTTTTTGCAGTTTGCTGTGCTCTGCTTGAATTGGTGATGTTTTGCTTGGGAGATTTGTTATTAAAACAGTGACCTTGAGCTCAATTTGGTGTCTAAGTTTTGTACTGAAGCCATTACTGTACTTCGGGTACCACCTTGTGGAGAAAATTAGCAATTATACTTCTTCCTCTGAGAGGTTTTTTTATGGAGGAAATGCAGAGTGGCACCTTCGCTACCTTCTTCTATGATGTTTCCTCCTTCATTACAATAACTTTTCAGTATCTTGAACATCTTTGGGTAGTTAAGATAGATCTATTGGTATTGCTTGCGAATACTGTTTTGGTTTTGTCTAAGGCTAATAAGCAATTAAAGAATATCATCCAGAGATCTGCCCCAAGGCTGGATAGTTATGAGTGGCAGGGTGTGTGGAATAGTATGGGCAAATGCCTAGGATGGTGGGCCCCTCCAGTGTTTTGGAACTTCACCCCTGAACAAGTGCAGGATCCTGAAAAATTAGTAGAATATTTGGAAAAAGTATGCTGTCACCCTGCCAATTCTAAGGAGACACAAATCACTGCAACGTGCTGGGGCCTGGCCCATGCCTACCGAGCCCTGTTCAACACTGTTCAGTACCCTTAAGGGGAAGAGAAGGTCTCTGGATCTGACAATAAAGTGACAGGCATGGTGCCTGCTCCAACACACCCCCCACCCCACCCCCACCCTGGGTGACAGGTGCTGTGTCTACTCCAGCCCCACCCCCCCAGTGACAGGTGCCACAGCTGAACCGGGGAACCAACCTGTGTCAGTATTGGTCTCCCCTATACACAAGAAGAAATCTTGGAGGTGAAAGTCAGCTTGTTTAGAAAGGTAATATGAAAAAGCAGGGCCATCACAAGGAGAGGAAGAGGAAGAACTCGTAAATGAGACGGAAATCACCCGATCCCTATCCCTGAGTGAGCTGAGAGATAAGTGAAAACATTTCAGCTGTTGTCCAGGCGTGCATGTTGTCACGTGGCTGCTCTGATGCTGGGATAATGGGGCCAGTAGCCTGGAATTAGAGGGTAAGGAAGCCAAACAGCTGGGATCCCTTTCTAGGGAAGGGGGCATTGACAAAGCAATTGGAAAAGGGGCACCAGCCCTCAGCCTCTGGAGGCGGCTCCTGTCAGCTATGAAGGAATGATATCCCTTCAAGGAAGATGTTGTATATCGCCCCGGGAAATGGACCACCATGGAGAAAGGTATCCAGTGCCTGAGGGAATTAGCCATGCTGGAGGTGATTTATGGTGACCTGGACAACGAGCAGTTATCCAAAGATCCAGATGAAGTCCAGTGCATGCAACCCATGTGGCAGAAGTTTGTACAGAGCACACCAGCATCGTATGCCAACTCATTGGCAATACTGACCTGGAAAGACGGAGAGGGTCCAACAGTGGATGAAGTGGCTAGCCAACTGCGGGAATACCAAGAAAGTATCTCTTCCTCCATGTTGCAGATGGAGTGATGCACTTCACTTGTAACAGAGAAGCAAAAAATACTTTATTGATATAAAACGGTGAGTTAACAAGGTTCAGTGGTAAATGCAACAGTGGTTTATCAAGATTGGATGGCAAGGTACACTTGATAATTTACTGCATAGAGGACAGGACAAAACTCTTGGAGACCCTCCCGTTGAGTCATGAGGTTTGGAAAAAGATCCCCTTGCTTTCTAAACTCCTTCTCAGAGAGGAGTCTAGGTGCAGCTAGATCCAGTCCTAGTCCCAGACTTGGTCAACGGTTTATGTCTAAAGGATTATATGTGCGCAATCAATCCTTTATATCACTTAGCTAAGATTTCAAAGTTTAGCATGCTATTAGTCACTTACCGAGGATCTGTTGCGGCAAGGAATATTTCAACCTCGAGGAGTAACCTTGAGAGGACTTCCTGCTCAAGGGGAGATGCTGGCGTGCAGCCCGCTGCCATGCAGGAGAGCTCAAAGGGCTCTCGGGTTGTCCACTATTTAAGGAGTAAGATGATTGACTTATGGTCATATTTGCATATCAGCAAGACATCTGGCTCCCTGCTTCAGATAGCCCTTGGCTACTGTGTTTCCATCCATCTCCCCAAAGAACAGCATAACCCCCACTTGTGGTTATTGCTTATGTGGGGGCGAGCACACTCCCACACTCCGTTGTCTCTGCTGTGGAGGAACTGGTCCAGCAACTCTAAGAGGATAGACCCTACTCCCTACCTGTATGAACCAACATCTCGGGTATCAGGAGTCACTGTTCTGCTCAAGAGAGAGGATTTAGAGGGCACACACCACGGGGCACCCTGTGGTTTTACCTGCGTGACCACGGAGAGGACATGAGGAAGTGGGATGGAAAACCTACCTCAACCCTAGAGGCACGGGTACATGAGTTGCAAGGAAAAACAATCGCCAAAGGGGGTTCTTCAAGGAAAATTGCTGCTCTGGTTTCCAGTGGACAGTTCCCCAGACAGAGTAAAAGGGCTGATCTTACTCCTGATTTAAATGAAGGAGCTCCTGACTCGTATGTACAAGAAGTGGGTAATGAATACTATGACCAGGACTAGAGGGGCCCTGCCTCCAGCCAGGTGGAGGAAAGGGACAACCAGGTTTACTGGACTGTGTGGATTCAATGGCCTGGCACATCAGACCCACAGGAGTATAAGGCTCTAGTAGACCCCAGTACACAGTGTCCCCTGATGCCATCAAGCTATACAGGGGCAGAACCCATCTGTATGTGTGGAGTGACAGGGGGATCCCAACAGCTAACTGTATTGGAGGCCGAAGTGAGCCTAACTGGGAATGAGTGGCAAAAGCACCCCATTGTGACTGGCCCAGAGGCTCTGTGCATCCTTGGCATAGACTACCTCAGCAGAGGGTATTTCAAGGACCCAAAAGGGTACTGGTGGGCTTTTGGTATAGCTGCCTTGGAGAAGGAGGAAATTAAACAGCTGTCTACCTTGCCTGGTCTTTCAGAAGACCCTTCTGTTGTGGGGTTGCTGAGGGTCGAAGAACAACAGGTGTCAATTGCTATGACAATGGTGCACCAGAGGCAATATCATACCAACTGAGACTCCCTGATTCCCATCCATAAGCTGATTCGTCGACTGGAGAGCCAGGGAGTGATCAGTAAGACTCGTTCACCTTTTAACAGTCCTATATGGCCAGTGAGAAAGTCTAATTGAGAGTGGAGACTAACAGTAGACTATCATGGACTGAAGGAAGTCATGCCACTGCTGAGTGCTGCCATGCCAGAGATGCTGGAACTTCAATATGAACTAGAGTCAAAAGCAGCCAAATGGTATGCTACAAATGATATTGCTAATGTATTCTTCTCAATCCCTTTGGCAGCAGAGTGCAGGCCACAGTTTGCTTTCACTTGGAGGGGCGTTCAGTACACTTGGAATCGACTGCCCCAGGGGTGGAAACACAGCCCTGCCATTTGCCATGGACTGATCCAGACAGCACTGGAACAGCGTGGAGCTCCAGAACATCTGCAATACATTGATGACATCATTGTGTGGGGCAATACAGCAGAGGAAGTTTTTGAGAAAGGGAAGAAAATAGTCCAGATCCTCCTGAAAGCCGTTTTTGCCATAAAACAAAGTAAGGTGAAGGGACCCGCACAGGAGATCCATTTTTTAGGAATAAAATGGCAAGATGGACGTCGTCAGATCCCAATGGATGTGATTAGCAAAATAACAGCCATGTCTCCACCAACTAGCAAAAAGGAAACACAAGCTTTCTTAGGCATTGTGGGGTTTTGGAGAATGCATATTCCAAATTACAGTGTGAGTGTAAGCCCTCTCTACCAAGTGACTGTTGTGGTTTAGCCCCAGCTGGCAGCCAAGCACCACGCAGCCGCTCGCTCACTTCCCCCCCCCCCCCCCCCCCCCGATGGGATGGGGGAGAGAATCGAAAGAGCAAAAGTAAGAAAACTTGTGGGTTGAGATAAGAACAGTTTAATAATTGGAACAAAATAATAGTAATAATAATAATGAATTATAATGAGAGGGAAAAAAAACAATGAGAGAGAGAGGAACAAAACCCAAGGGAGGGGAAAAAAAGGAAAAAAAATATATTAAAAAAAAAAACAAACAACCGCTCAACACCTGCCTACCACTGCCCAGCCAGTCCCCGAGCAGTGATCGCTACCCCCTGGCCTACTCCCCCCAGTTTATATACTGGGCATGACATCATATGGTATGGAATAGCCCTTTGGTCAGTTTGGATCAACTATCCTGGTTTGGATCAACTCCCATTTCTTGGGCACCTGGCAGAGCATGGGGAGCTGAAGGGGGGGAAAGTCCTTGACCAATGTAAACACCGCTTAGCAACAGCCAAAACATCAGCGTGTTATCAATATTATTCTCATACTAAAATCCAAAGCACAGCACTATACCAGCTACTAGGAAGAAAATTAACTCTATCCCAGCCGAAACCAGGACAGTGACTCAGAAGAAGAATGATTTCCAATGGGGCCCTGAGCAACGACAAGCCTTTGAACAAATTAAATGGGAGATAGTTCATGCAGTAGCCCTTGGGCTAGTCTGGGCAGGGCCAGATGTAAAGAATGTGCTCTACACTGCAGCCGGGGAGAATGGCCCTACCTGGAGCCTCTGGCAGAAAGCACCAGGGGAGACTCGAGGTCGACCCCTAGGGTTCTGGAGCTGGGGATACAGAGGATCTGAGGCCTGCTATACTCCAACTGAAAAGGAGATATTGGCAGCATATGAAGGGTTTTGAGCTGCTGTTGCGTTAAGAGTTACTGTCGCATACAAATAAGAGTCTGAGGGGTGGCTGAGGGGAACCCTCCCGTTGAGTCACGGGGTTCGGACAGGACCCCCTTGCTTTCTAAACTCCTCCTCAGAGAGGAGTCTAGGTGCGGCTAGGTCCAGTCTTAGTCTCAGACCTGGTCAACGTTTTATTTTCTAAGGACTGTATGTGTAGCCACTTATTGGTTCAGGGTTTTCACTAAGGCGACAGCATTAACTTTTACACCCCCCCAGTCTGGTCGTGTTGAAGGAACTATCACGGCCAGAGCAGTGAAGAGTGCAGTTTATTAGAGCAACAGACACACAGATTCTTTGGATTACCGGTGATAAATTGACTGTCTGCAAAGCACGTACAAATGTCAAGAATATGAGTAGGAATAACACGGCCGGACACAAACATGTATATAACACGGCTGGAAGAATATGAGTAACACGGCCGGATATAACACGGCTGGAGGACAAACATGTTAAAAGAAAATAATAAAGCAACTCTATAGAGATTTCTAAGTTTCCCGGGGAGGCACTTGGTATAACCAAGTGTTCGACTCTTACCCAAAGGCGTCCCGATGGGGGGGAAGAGAGGCTCAGCCCGTCGACTGATCCCAGACGTCAGAGTGATACACGATGGTGTCTTCCCTAACATTCTCTTTCTCTTAAACCATTTTATACTATTTTTCACTTTTCGGGTGGAGCTTGAGTGACTCGTCATACATACCTTTGTTTAGGATTGGTGTAAAGTTTTCTCGCTTCGCTTTTAAAGGTATAAGCTAGAAAAATTCAGAGCGCAAGCTCAGTGAGGGGTGGTTGCACCTTGGAGGCGGGTAGCTTTTGGGATGGAGGTGTGTTTTGGTATTATAATGATGTTATAATGAGCAAAGTTCACCAAAAGGACAGCATTTTGTCAAAAACGTGGCAGGCTGTTGGCCCAGGGTAGTAAATATGCAGCTTATCAGTTCCATGACACCTTTATGTTCCCCTATTATTGCAGAGTCTGACCGCGGCATCTCCACACCGCTCCACCCTCTGGGTAGCGCCTCTTAGAGTCAGCACACCAAGTTCCCCTGGCGTTACCAACATCTAAGGTTGCAGGCCTAGGGAACTCCCATGCCATGGATTCCTTACATGTCAGCCCCATTCCACCTGGGAGGCTTCTTCAATGCTGTGCCTTAAGTGTGAATATAAGTTTTAATTTTTAAGTCACCTCAGCCATTATCCCACAGCTGCTTTGGAAGTGGTTGGTACTGAAGCACGGCTCCTCTTGGCACCCCGGCTGCTGGTGCTGGGCTGGATGTTCAAAGGGAGGGTCCCCTCTACACATCATGCAACTGATGCTATGTGGAGTAAGTGGGTTGCACTGATCACACAACAGGCTCGGATAGGAAACCCCAGTCCCCCAGGGATCTTGGAAGTAATTATGGACTGGCCAGAAGGCAAAGATTTCGGAATATCGCCAGAGGAGGAGGTGACGTGTGCTGAGGAGGCCCCACTGTACAATAAACTACCAGAAAATGAGAAGCAATATGCCTTGTTCACTGATGGGTCCAGTCATATTGTAGGAAAAAATTGGAGATGGAAAGCTGCTGTATGGAGTCCTATATGACAAGTGGTAGAAACTGCTGAAGGAGATGGTGAATCAAGCCAGTTTGCAGAAGTGAAGGCCATCCAGCTGGCTTTAGACATTGCTGAATGAGAAAAGTGGCCAGTGCTCTATCTCTATACTGACTCATGTATGGTGGCAAATGCCCGGGGGGGGGGTGGTTACAGCAATGGAAGCAGAACAATTGGCAGCGCAGAGGCAAACCCATCTGGGCTGCTGCATTGTGGCAAGATATTGCTGCCCGAGTAGAGAACCTGGTTGTAAAAGTACGTCACGTAGATGCTCATGTACCCAAGAGTCAGGCCACTGAGGAACATCAAAACAACCAGCAGGTGGATCAGGCTGCTAAGATTGAAGTGGCTCAGGTGGCTCTGGACTGGCAACAGAAGGGTGAATTCTTTATAGCTTGGTGGGCCCACGACCCCTCAGGCCATCAAGGAAGAGATGCAACATATAGATGGGCTCGTGATCAAGGGGTGGACTTGACCATGGACACTATTGCACAGGTTATCCATGAATGTGAGACATGCACTGCAATCAAGCAAGCCAAGTGGTTAAAGCCTCTGTGGTATGGAGGATGATGGCTGAAATATAAATATGGGGAGGCCTAGCAGATTGATTATATCACACTCCCACAAACCCACCAAGGCAAGTGCCATGTGCTTACAATGCTGGAAGGAACCACCGGATGGCTGGAAACATATCCTGTGCCCCATGCCACTGCCCAGAACACTATCCTGGGCCTTGAAAAGCAAGTCTTATGGTGACATGGCACCCCAGAGAGAATTGAGTCAGACAAGGGGACTCATTTCCAAAACAACCTCATAGACACCTGGGCCAAATAGCATGGCATTGAGTGGGTATATCACATCCCCTGTCATGCACCAGCCTCCGGGAAAATTGAACGATACAATGGACTGTTAAAGACTACACTGAGAGCAATGGGTGGTGGGACATTCAAACATTGGGATGCACATTTAGCAAAGGCCACCTGGTTAGTCAACACTAGGGGATTTGTCAATCGAGCTGGCCCTGCCCAATCAAAACTTTTATGTACTGTAGAAGGGGATAAAGTCCCTGTAGTGCACATAAAAAACATGCTGGGGAAGACAGTCTGGGTTACTCCTGCCTCAGGCAAAGGCAAGCCCATTTGTGGGATTGCTTTTTCTCCAGGACCTGGGTGCACTTGGTGGGTAATGCGGAAGGATGGGGAAGTTCGCTGTGTACCTCAAGGGGATTTGATTTTGGGTGAGAATAGCCAATGAACTAAATGGTATGATGTTAATTGCTATATAATACTGTATGTCATCACTTTTATGGTGGCTATATGCCATATCAATGGTTTTTCAGTAAGAATCACCCAGATTAATGAAGAATGAGCTTTGATGAAACCAAGCAAAGTGCAGCAGTGATGGAACCAGAACTGGCTTCAGCATGCAACAATCCAACACCACACACCATCTCTCCTGCCCTGAAAGACTGTTATGACAGATGGAGCCCAAAGTCATGGACTAAATGAACTCAATGGACTTTTTAGAGGGATGGCCCATAGATGAAGCAAATGATAGCTGTGTGTATATATCAAGACAGGAAAAGTGGTGCTGGTTAATTGGAAAGTATTGGAAAGTGTAGGATCTGGGCATGATGTAAATGGTATAGAATAAGGGGTGGATACTGTCCTGGTTTTGGTTGGGATAGAGTTAGTTTTCTTCCTAGTAGCTGGTATAGTGCTGTGTTTTGGATTTTAGTGTGAGAATCATGTTGATAGCACACTGATGTTTTGGCTTTGCTAAGTGGTGTTTACACTAGTCAAGGACTTTTCAGCTTCCCATGCTCTGCCAGGTGCACAAGAAGCTGGGAGGGGGCACAGCCAAGACAGTTGATCCAAACTGGCCAAAGGGCTATTCCATACCATATGACGTCATGCTCAGTATATAAACTGGGGGGAGTTGGTCGGGGGGCAGCAATCACTGCTCGAGGACTGGCTGGGCATAGGTCAGTGGGTGGTGAGTGGTTGCATCACTTGTGTTTTGTTTTGGGTTTTTTTTTTTCCTGAGTTTTTTTTCTCTCTCTCTCTTGTTTTCCTTTTCATTATAATTTTTTTTCTTTTTCCCAATTATTAAACTGTTCTTATTTCAACCCACAAGTTTTCTTATTTGTGCTTTTTCCGATTCTTTCCCCCATCCCACCGGGGAGGGAGGGTGAGCGAGCAGCTGTGTGATGCTTAGTTGCCAACTCAAGCTCAACCGTGTACAAGAGCCCATGTTTCCATAGGGACATGGGCCCTAAAAGAGACTATTAGAAACAATCTCCTCCTCGAAACTTCCATGGAAAGACAACTTGGGCTAATACTTATGAAGTGCTGATAAATCCCCACATTTTAATCATACATTTTTTTTCAAATTTTTTTCAGCTATATGTTGATGTTGCAGGAGCCATGGATTTATTCCTTAACTTACCACTGGTCATTGGTACCATTCCTCTACATCCATTTGATAGCAGTCCCATAGGGTTCAATCCATCCATAAAAATGAGAGGAATAAAATTTCCCTTTTTCATACCATATTATGGTGTTGAATGTTGACATTATTTCATGTTACGGTAATGTGGAACTCTACACTGCAATACTGAGAAACTGCTTTCAGAAGTCCTAGGTATAGAGAGGTCTACTGAGCTTTGTTTTGATACAGTCTGTACTGGAAAAGCTGTTCAATTGTTAGTCTTATGGCAGACCAAAGAGAAAATGTTAATAAGTAAGCTTATTTTGGATTTAGTTTTATAATGGAGAACAGTATCATCAATAATGTAAAGAAACATGGAGTTTGTGAAAATGGTTCCTAAATTTGAAATAATCAGAAGTTAGAAGCAGCTTTCCCCTTGTCAAATTTGTATCCTTGCAGAATAGTTTTCATTAACAAGAAAGAATGTGCACAATTAAGAGCTGTATTCCTGAAAATACTGATCATTCTATTTTCAGAAGATGCATATGTAACAAATATTCAAATTTAAACTTTTGGTTTGCAACTTTTTAGTTAAATGTATTTTCTTTTTATTCTAAAGATTTGCTAAATCATAATTTAGAGTAATTTGAGTTCTGAGGCTTATTTACTATTAAAAATAGAATTCAAGTTGTGTGTTAATCACTTAAATTGAATTGAATGTTTCCAAGTCTTGGTTTGAGAAAATAATTGCTAGTCCTGTTCAATTGAGAAAAATGAACAATTAAACACATACTTAGATCAGTTTTTTCTGGAAAACACCACCAAAGGACAAGCTTATAGTTGCAGTCAGTAATATATAAGCATGTGCTTGAAATATCTACTTTAGTAGATGATGATGGACAGTCAAACAGGGGCCAGAGCTAGAATGCTAAATATAGTTTAGAAGGGACATGGTCGTGTTCTGCACTGTGTTTGATTGTCATGCCTTCTAGGGAGTCTGCATAGTAGATTGGATTTTTGGCTCTTTCCCTTAGCATGCTTCCTATGGATGAAAATCCCCACGAGCTTAAACAACATCTTAGCCAGTATTAAAGCCATCATAGTTTATAACAGAGTTTCCTAACCTTTTTTCTAGACAAGAAAATTGTCAGTATTCACCTTGACCCAGTCCCTGAGTGGGTTTTGGGTATTCTGTTGTTATTGTGTTTTTTTTCATTTATTTATGGGTGTGTATATGCACCTGAAGTTTTGAGACAATTTCAGATATGGCTTGAGTTAGTGCAAACTCCTTCAAACCTGTCTGAAGTTGGTCAGCTTTATAGAGACCATAGTTCTGTCTGGAAAGCGGAAGATTTTCTGCATGGATGGTCTCTACATGCATACCAAATCTAACACTTTACTGAGTTATTGGACTACTGAATACACGAAGCTTAACATAAAAAAGCACATGCAGTATATCTAACCTTGTGCTTCCTACAAAAGCAGATGCTCAGAATAGCTGCACTTCCCATCCTCAGTAAGTCTGATACTTCTATCTAGGATTTAGATACACTATAGATGATGGATGTGTTATACAGCAACAGTGCATATGTGTAGTGGAAAACTTCTGGATTTATGGCAGCCTTGTCAGAACCCAGAACAGAAGGTGTTAGAGCAGCTGTCCCTGCTAGGGCAGAGGTTTCAATGCTGATGGAGCTTCAGATGGTGGCAGCAGCTCTCCAAGTCCCAGGCTGCAGGGACTGCCTGGGGAGTCTCTGATGCCAGGAGAGATGGCCCTCTGTCCTGCAGGAAGTGTGCTGTCTTGGAGGAGCTGTGTCACCAAACGGAGGAGTTATGGGAGGAAGTGAGTGGGCTGTGCAGAGAAGGTGAAAGGGAGGTGGACAGGATCTTCTCTGAGACACGCAGCAGCTTGAAGAGGCCTGTACCCCAACTGCAGTAGAGATGCAGGCAGTGTCCACCCCTAGTATTAAGGTAAGTGTAACCTCTGGAGAGGGTGAAGAATGAAAGCTGGTGGCTTCTGGCACCAAGAGGAAGGCTTCTGCCCTATCTAAGAACTTACAACTCCAAAATAGGTTCACTGCCCTCAAAGTTGAAGGGGAGACAGATGTGCCTTCAAGCAAAGGATCTGGTTCACCTGATCGTAAACCATGCAAGACCACCAGGAAGAAGCAGTGAGTGATTGTAATGGGTGACTCCCTGCTGTGGGGGGACGGGAGCACCCATTTGCCAACCTGATCATCTAGAGAGGTGTGCTGCCTGCTGGGGTCCTGGATCTGGGATGTTGTGGAGGGACTATCAAAGCTCGTCCAGCCTTTTGACTACTACCCCCTGCTGTTATTCCACGTGGGCACCAATGATACTGCCAGGGGAAACCTGGATGGTATCAAAAGTGACTACAAAGCTCTGGGGGCTGCAGTCAAGGGCATGGGGGCCCAGGTGGTGTTTTCCTCAGTCCTGCTGGTGAGGGGAAAGGGTGTGAGGAGGAGGGCACTGATAATACAAGTCAACGATTGGCTGTGGAACTGGTGTTGGCAACAGGATTTTGGGTTCTATGACCACGGGACCCTGTTTGCAGATCAGTGTTTGCTTGGGGGAGATGGGATCCACCTCACTAAGCAGGGCAAAACTATTTTTGCTGATAGCATGGCTGACATCATAAGGAGGGCTTTAAACTAGGAATGTTGGGGGAAGGAGAGAGTTACCAGCAGCCCTGTGAGGGGCTGATGGGCAGGGTCGATGAGCAAAGGGCCTGGGCTAATGTGAGAGGAAGGGATCAGGGATCTGTGATGGGTTGACCTTGGATGGCTGCCAGGTGCCTACCAAGCTGCACTCTCACTCCCCTTCCTCAGCAGGACAGGGGGAAAAAATAAGCTGGAAAAGCTTGTGGGTTGAGATAAGGACAGGGAAATCACTTAGCAATTACCATCATGGATAAAACAGACTCGATAGGATGGTGAGAAATAAAAACAAAACTAAAACCACCTTTCCCCCCCACCCCCTTCTTCCCAGAATCAACTTCACTCCTTCATTCCTGACTCTTCTAACTTCTCCCCACTGCCCCCCAGCAGCTCAGGGGGGATGGGGAATGGGGGTTGCGGTCAGTTCATTACGCGTTGTCTCTGCTGCTCCTTCCTCCTCACATGCTCCAGTGTGGGGTCCCTCCCACAGTGTACAGTGCTTTACAAACTTTTCCAACGTGGGTCCTTTCCACAGGCTGCAGTTCTTCACAAACTGCTCCAGCATGGCTCCTTTCCATGGGGTGCAGTCCTTCAGGAATGGACTGCCCCAGCGTGGGTCCCCCACAGGGCCACAGGTCCTGCCAGAAAACCTGCTCCTGCATGGGCTCCTCTCCACAGGCCCCGGTTCTTGCCAGGAGCCTGCTCCTGCATGGGCTCCTCTCCACAGGCCCCGGTTCTTGCCAGGAGCCTGCTCCTGTGTGGGCTCTCCATGTGCTGCAGCTTCCTTCAGGGCATGTCCACCTGATCTGGTGTGGTGTCCTCCACAGGCTGCAGGGTGGATATCTGCTCCACCATGGACCTCCACGGGCTGCAGGGGGACAAACTGCATCACTATCGTCTTCTCCACAGGCTGCAGGGGAATCTCTGCTCCAGTGCCTGGAGCACCTCCTTCCCCCTCCTTCTTCACTGACCTTGGTGTCTGTAGGGTTGTTTCTCTCTTTTTTTTTTTTTTTTTTCTCACTCCTCTCCCTCACAGCTGTTGCTCAGCATTTTTTACCCATTCTTAAATATGTTATCACAGAAGCACCACCAGCATTGCTGACTGGCTCAGCTTTGGACAGCAGTGGGTCTGTTTTGGAACCGGCTGAAACTGGCTCTATCCAACATGGGGGCAGTTCCTGATCTCTTCTCACAGAAGCCACCCCTGCAGCCCCCCCACTACAAAAACCTTGCCATGTAAACCAAATACAAGATCACAAAATCAACAAAACAGGACTTAAGCAGGGGTCACCTCCAGCATTTGCATGTAAACAAGGAAGTGCCTACAAGGCACCATTATGGAGAAATCCCCAAAACCCTTTATGGGAAATCAGCATGCTGGGGTGCCTCTCTGAAGTATCTGTACACTAATGCACACAGTATGGGAAATAAACATCATGAATTAGAGATCTGTGTGCAGTTGCAGGGCTATGATCTTTTTGGGATCACAGAGACATGGTGGGATGGCTCCCATGACTGGAGTGTTGCAATGGAGGGATACAGGTTCTTTAGAAAGGAAAGCTGGGAAGACAAGGAGGGGGAGTTACCCTTTATGTGAGAGTAGCTGGAATGCGTAGAGCTCTGCCTGGGAATGGATGAGGAGCCAACTGAGAGCTTATGGGTAAGGATTAAAGAGCAGACAGGTTAGGATGCCATTGCAGTGGGTGTCTGCTATAGGCTGCCTGACCATGAAGAACAAGTGGATGATGCCTTCTGCAGACAGCTAGAAGCAGCCTCACATTTACAGGCCCTGATCCTTGATGACAATTTCCAGCCCCAAGTGATAGCAGAGCCAACAAGGAGAGGTGCTCTGCTGGACCTCACACTCGCCAACCTGGAAGGGCTTGTTGGGGATGTGATGGTGTCGTGGTTTAACCCCAGCTGGCAACTAAGCACCACACAGCCACTCACTCACTCCCCCCACAGAGGGATGGGGGAGAGAATCAGAAAGGAGTGAGAAAACTCGTGGGTTGAGATAAGAACAGTTTAATAGGTAAAGCAAAAGCTGCGCACGCAAGCAAAGCAAAACAAGGAATTAATTCACTACTTCCCATGGGCAGGCAGGTGTTCAGCCATCTCCAGGAAAGCAGGGCTCCATCACGCGTAATGGTTACTTGGGAAGACAAACGCCATCACTCTGAACGTCCCCCCTTCCTTCTTCTTCCCCCAGCTTTATATGCTGAGCATGACATCATGTGGTATGGAATATCCCTTTGGCCAGTTTGGATCAACTACCCTGGCTGTGTCCCCTCCCAATTTCTTGTGCACCTGGCAGAGCATGGGAAGCTGAAAAGTCCTTGATTTAGTATAAGCACTACTTAGCAACAACTAAAACACCCCTGTATTATCAACACTGTTTTCAGCACAAATCCAAAACATAGCCCCATACTAGCTACTATAAAGAAAATTAACTCTATCTCAGCTGAAACCAGGACAGATGGTCAAAGGCAGCCTTGGCTGCACTGACCATGAGATGGTGGAGTTCTGGATCCTGAGGGCAGGGAGGAAGGTGAAAAGCAAGCTCATAACCCTGGACTTGACGAGAGCAGACTTTGGCCTCTTCAATGATCTGTTTGGAAGTGTTCCATGGGATAAGGTCCTGGAGGGAAGAGGGGCCTAAGAAAGCTGGTTAATATTCAATGATCACCTCCTCCAAGCTCAAGAGCAGTCCATCTCAGTGAATAAGAAGTCAGGGAAAAATGCCAGGAGACCTGTGTGGATTAACAAGATGCTCCTGGCCAAACGCAAACATAAAAAGGAAGCATATACAGGGTGGAAGCAAGGATGGGTAACCTGGTAGGAATACAGAGACGTCCAAGCATGCAGGGATGAGGTTAGGAAAGCCAAAGCCCACCTGGAACTGAATCTGACAAGGGATGTCAAAGACAACAAGAAGGGCTTTTATCACCTATGCATTTATAAAAGGCTGGGGAAAATGTGGGTCCATTGCTCAATGAGATGGGGGACCTGATTACACAGGATGTGGAAAAGGCTGAGGTGCTGAATGCCTTTTTTGCCTCAGTCTTTACTAGCAAGACTGGCCTTCAGGAATCCCAGGTCCCAGAGACCAGGTGGAAAGTTTGGAGCAAGGAAGATGTACCCTTGGTGGAAGAGGATCAGGTCAGGGAATACTTAAGCAAACCAGACATACGTAAGTCCATGGGCCCTGATGGGATGCACCCATGACTGCTGAGGGAGCTGGCTGATGTCATTGCGAGGCCACTCTCGATAATCTTTGATCGATCATGGTGATTGGGATAAATGCCTGAGGACTGGAGGAAAGAAAATGTCACTCCTATCTATCTTCAAGAAGGGCAAGAAGGAGGATCCAGGGAACTACAGGCAGGTCAGCCTCACCTTGATCCCTGGGAAGGTGATGGAGCAACTAATCCTGGAAACCACTTTCAGGCACACAAAGGACAAGAAAATCGTCAGTAGTAGTCAGAATGGTTTCATCAAGGGGAAGTTGTGCTTGACCAACCTGATAACCTTCTATGATGAAATGGCTGCCTTGGTAGATGAGGGGAGAGCAGTGGATATTGTCTACCTGGACTTCAGGAAGGCCTTTGACCCTGTCTCCCATAAGATCCTCATAGAGAAGCTGTTGATGTTTGGGCTGGATGAGCAGACGGTGAGGTGGATTGAAAACTGGCTGAATGGCTGGGCCCAGAGGGTGGTGGTCAGTGGCACAAAGTCTAGTCGGAGGCCAGTGACTAGCAGTGTATCCCAGGGGTCAATACTGGGTCCAGTCCTGTTCACATCTTCATTAATGATCTGGATGATGGGGCAGAGTGTACCCTCAGCAAGTTTGCAGAAGACGCAAAAATGGGAGGCGTGGCTGATAGGCCAGAGGGTCATACTGCCATCCAGAGGGACCTGGACAGGCTGGAGAAATGGGCTGACAGGAACCTCATGCAGTTCAACAAGAGGAAGTGCCAAGTCCAGCACCTGGGGAGGAACAACTCCATGCACCAATATATGCTGGGGGCTACCCAGCTGGAAAGCAGGCAGAAAAGGACCTGGGGGTCCTGGTGGACACCAAGTTGAACATGAGCCAGCAATGTGCCCTTGCTGCAAAGAAGGCAAATAGTATCCTGGGCTGCATTAGGCAAAGTATTGCCAGTAGGTGGAGGGAGGTGATCCTTCCCCTCTACTCAGCACTGGTGAGACTACAATTGGAGTCCGATGTCCAGTTCTGGGCTCCCCAGTACAAGAGAAATATGGACATACCGGAGAGAATCCAGCGAAGGGAATCAGAAATGCTAGACTAAGTAGATGTAAAAACAATTTATATTTTATCTGAGGGTGGAGAGATGTTCTATTAACACCTATTCCCTCATTCTTTTTCATAGAATCATAGAATGCTTTGGATGGAAGGGACCTTTACAGGTCATCTAGTCCAACTCCCCTGCAAAAGCAGGGACATCTTTAACTAGATCAGGTTGCTCAGAGCCCCATCCAACCTGACCTTGAATGTTTCCAAGGATGGGGCCTCCACTACCTCTCTGGGCAACCTGTTCCAGTGCTTCACCACCCTCGTTGTAAAAAATTTCTTTCTTAAATCCAGTCTAAATCTGCCCTCACTTAGTTTAAAACCATTGCTCCTTGTCCTGTCACAACAGGCCTTGCTAAAAAGTCTGTCCCCATCTTTCCTATAGGCCCCCTTTAAGTACTGGAAGGCTGCTATAAGGTCTCCCAGGAGCCTTCTCTTCTCCAGGCTGAACAACCCCAACTCTCTCAGCCTTTCCTTGTAGGAGAGGTGCTCCAGCCCTTGGATCATCTTTGTGGCCCTCCTCTGGACTCGCTCCAACAGCTCCATGTCCTTCTTGTGCTGAGGGCTCCAGAGCTGGACGCGGTACTCAAGGTGAAGTCTCACCAGGACAAAGTAGAGGGGCAGAATCACCTCCCTCAACCTGCTGGCCACGCTTCTTTTGATGCAGCCCAGGATACAGTTGGCCTTCTGGGCTGCGGAGCGCACACTGCTGGCTCATGTCCAGCTTTTCGTCCATCAGTACCCCCAAGTCCTTCTCTGCAGGGCTGCTCTCGATCACATCATCCCCCAGCCTGTATTGAAACCGAGGATTGCCCCGACCCAGGTGTAGGACCCTGCACTTGGCCTTGTTGAACCTCATGAGGTTCACACAGGCCCACTTCTCCAGCTTGTCCAGGTCCCTCTGGATGACATCCTGTCCTTTTTGGCGTGTCAAGTGCACCACTCAGCTTGGTGTCATCTGCAAACTTGCTGAGGGTGCAACTCGATCTCGCTGTCAATGTCATTGATGAATGGTATGTCATTCATGGAATGGTTTAGGTTGGAAAGGACCTTTAAAGATTATCTAGTCCAACCCCCCTGCCATAGACAGTGACATCTTTTACTAAATCAGGTTGCTCAAAGCCCCATCCAACCTGACTTTGAATACTTCCAATGATGGGGCATCCACAACATCAAAGGAAGTTCATCCAGATCATTCAGCTCTGCTGTGAGAGAAGATACACTCTGCCTTGTGTCTGAAGGTGGTGTGACCGCTTTATACTGGGAAGCACGGATCCAGTTGAGCAGGCCCTTGAACTTTACCGCAGTATTGGTAATTTACAGTACCTGATAAAGATATCTTCCAGTGAGGCTCAAGTGCATGTTTTTGATGGTATATTGTCCTGGTTTTGGCTGGGATAGAGTTAATTTTCTTCCTAGTAGCTGGTATAGTGCTGTATTTTGGATTTAGTATGAGAATAATATTGATAGCACACTGATGTTTTAGTTGTTGCTAAGTAATGTTTACACTGGTCAGGGACTTTTCAGCTTCCCATGCTCTGCCAGGTGCACAAGAAACTGGGAGGGGGCACAGCCAAGACAGTTGATCCAAACTGGCCAAAGGGCTATTCCATACCATATGACGTCATGCTCAGTATATAAACTGAGGGGGAGTTGGCCAGGGGGTAGCGATCGCTGCTCGGGGACTGGCTGGGCATAGGTCAGTGGGTGGTGAGCGGTTGTATCACTGTTTTTTTTTTTTCCCCTGGGTTTTGTTCCTCTCTCGCTCTCTTGTTGTTTTCCTTCTCATTACAATTTATTATTATTATTATTATTTTGTTCCAATTATTAAACTGTTCTTATCTCAACCCACAAGTTTTCTTACTTTTGCTCTTCAGATTCTCTCCCCCATCCCACCGGGGGTTGGGAGGGTGAGTGAGCGTCTGTGTGGTACTTAATTGCCGACTGGGGCTAAACCACAACATATACCTTAATGTAAACCCAGTCTCCTGGTTTCAAGGAGGGACAAACATCAGCGGCAGGTTCAGGTAAGGCTTCTTTCAGCTGTGTGTGGAAAGTCCTTATACATTTCATTAATGCCTGACAATATTTTAGAAGAGTGTCCTCTCTCAATTGTAAGTTTGCCTGTACAGGAGCTCAGAGTGCTGTGCAAGGAAATTGCATGGGTCTGCCCATTAAAATCTCATGCGGTGACAGCCCATGTTTTTTATGAACGGTACTTCTTATATACATCAGTGGGAGAGATAATGCATCCGGCCATTTCAGGCCAGTCTCTGCACAAATTTTTTCCAATGTGGTTTCCAAGTAGGATTTTTTCCTCTCTACAGTCCCACTGGATTGGAGATGATAGGCAAAATGACACTTTTGTTCTATTTGTAAGGCTGCACAGATTTTCTGCATTACTTGTCTGGTAAAATGGGTCATAGAAACATAGAATCATAGAATGGTTTGGGTTGGAAGGGACCATCCTTCCGCGTGAAGGATGTCACGAGGGTACTCCCTAGCCTGGTACGGCCCTCGGACTATTACCCCCTACTGCTCTTCCATGTGGGGGGCGATGAGGCTGCAACACAAAGTCCTAGGGCAATCAAAAGAGACTTCAGGGCCTTGGGACGGCTAGTAAGGAACTCAGGAGCACAGGTTATTTTCTCCTCTCTCCTTCCAGTGGTGGGCAGCGACACAAGAAAGAACAGAGACACCCAATCTATTAATGCATGGCTCCGTGGCTGGTGTCATCGCCACGGATTTGGTTTTTTTGACAACGGGATGGCCTACACAGCACCGGGTTTGCTGGCATCTGATGGGATTCATCTTTCTCAAAGGGGAAAGAGAATCTTCACTCAGGAACTTGCGGGGCTCATCGACAGAGCTTTAAACTAGACTCGAAGGGGGAGGGGGGTAATATCAGGCTTGCCCGAGAGAAGCTGAGGGGCGACGTGCCACGGTTAGAGGGAGCGGGTGCCAGTGAGGGCACTCGGCCTGTGTCCTCGAGATGTGCGGGGTACGCTGGGGCACAGCCAAAGTCGAGCGGAGTTGAGCCAGGGGATACTGAGACAATAGGAGCCGAGAGGGAAACGCCAGTGAAACACCTCAAAGCACGCAAGGGGTGTTCTTCTATGAAGGAGGCATGGATGACAGCCCAGCTGAAGTGCCTCTACACCAATGCACGCAGCATGGGCAACAAGCAGGAGGAGCTGGAAGCCATTGTACATCAGGAAAACTATGATATGGTGGCCATCACGGAAACGTGGTGGGATGACTCGCACAACTGGAGTGCGGCGATGGATGGCTATAAACTCTTCAGGAGGGATAGGCGAGGCAGGAGAGGTGGTGGGGTAGTATGTTAGGGAGTGTCTGGATAGTTTAGAGCTTAATGATGGTGATGATAGGGTGGAGTGTCTATGGGTAAGAATCAGGGGGAAGGCCAACAAGGCAGATCTTGTGGTGGGAGTCTGTTACAGACCACCCAACCAGGATGAGGAGACTGACAAACTATTCTATAAGCAGCTGGGAGAAGCCTCACGATTGCTAGCCCTTGTTCTTGTGGGGGACTTCAACCTGCCGGATGTCTGCTGGAAATACAATACAGCAGAGAGGAAACAGTCTAGGAGGTGTCGCGGATGGAGTGAGCATGCACTTCACTAGTTAGAGAAAAGTAAAAAATATAGTTTAATGATACAGAATAGGGAGTTAACAAAGTTCAATGCGACAGTGTTTTAACAAGATTCGATGGCGAGGTGCACTTGATTATTTACTGCATAGAGGACAGGGTCAGACAAAACTGTCAGGGAGACCCTCCCATTGAGTCATGAAGTTTGGAAAAGGATCCCCTTGCTTTCTAAACTCCTTCTCAGAGAGGAGTCTAGGTGCAGCTAGATCCAGTCCTAGTCCCAGACTTGGTCAACGGTTTATGTCTAAAGGATTATATATGTGCGCAATCAATCCTTTATATCACTTAGCTAAGATTTCAAAGTTTAGCATGCTATTAGTCACTTACCATGGATCTGTTGCGGCAAGGAATCTCTCAACCTCGAGGAGTAACCTTGAGAGGCGTCCCTGCTCAAGGGGAGATCCTGGCGTGCAGCCCGCTGCCATGCAGGAGAGCTCAAAGGGCCCTGGGCTGTCCACTATTTAAGGAGTAAGATGATTGACTTATGGTCATATTTGCATATCAGCAAGAGGTTTAGATCACTGCTTCAGGCAGCCCTTGGCTACTTTGTTGCTATTCGTCCTCAAGGTCCAGCATAAGCTGGATGCAGCTATCAGGATGACTCCCACTGATGGTTACTGCTTGTGCAGGGAGTGGGGGGGGGGAGCACACCGCCACAGGAGGTTCCTGGAGCGTGTGGCAGATAACTTCCTGACGCAGCTGGTGAGCGAGCCAACGAGGGAAGGTGCCCCGCTGGACCTCTTGTTCACCAACAGAGAAGGACTTGTGAGCGATGTGGTGGTTGGAGGCTGTCTTGGGCAGAGCGATCACGAAATGATAGAGTTTTTGATACGTGGAGAAGCGGCGAGGGGGGTCAGCAAAACTGCCACCTTAGACTTCCGGAGGGCGGACTTCGGCCTGTTTAGGAGACTGGTCGAGAGAGTCCCCTGGGAGGCAGCCCTTATGGGCAAAGGGGTCCAGGAAGGCTGGACATTCTTTAAGGAGGAAGTCCTAAAGGCACAAGAGCGGGCTGTCCCCAGGTGCCGAAAGACGAGCTGGCGGGGAAGAAGACCAGCCTGGCTGACTAGAGAGCTCTGGCTCGAACTCAGGAGAAAGAGGAGAGTCTATGACCTCTGGAAGAAGGGGCGGGCAACTCAGGAGGACTACAAAGGTGTAGCAAGGTTGTGCAGGGAGAAAATTAGAAGGGCAGAAGCTGCGCTAGAGCTCAGTCTGGCTGCTGCTATAAAAGACAACAAAAAACACTTCTTCAAATACATTAGCAGCAAAAGGAGAGCTAAGGAGAATCTCCAGCCCCTAGTAGACGGGGGAGGGAACACAGTGACCAAGGATGAGGAAAAGGCTGAGGTACTTAATGCCTTCTTTGCCTCAGTCTTTAATAGCAGGGCCGACTCTTCTCTGGGTACCCAGCCCCTGGAGTTGGAAGATAGGGACGGGGACCAGAATGGAGCCCCCATAATCCAGGGGGAAATGGTTAGTGACCTGCTGCACCACTTAGACACTCACAAGTCTATGGGGCCTGATGAGATCCACCCGAGAGTGCTGAAGGAACTGGCAGAAGAGCTCACCAAGCCCCTTTCCATCATTTACCAGCAGTCGTGGCTAACTGGGGAGGTCCCTGCTGACTGGAGATTAGCTAATGTGACACCCATCTTCAAGAAGGGCTGGAAGGAGGACCCGGGGAACTACAGGCCTGTCAGCCTGACCTCGGTGCCGGGGAAGCTGATGGAGCAGATCATCCTGAGTGCTATCACATGGCATGTAGAGAATAACCAAGGGATCAAGCCCAGCCAGCATGGGTTCAGGAAAGGCAGGTCCTGCTTGACCAACCTGATCTCCTTCTATGACACGGTGACCCGCCTAATGGATGAGGGAAAGGCTGTGGATGTTGTCTATCTAGACTTCAGTAAAGCCTTTGACACGGTTTCCCACAGCATTCTCCTGGAGAAACTGGCTGCTCATGGCTTGGACGGGTGTACTCTTCGCTGGGTAAAGAACTGGCTGGACGGCCGGGCCCAAAGAGTGGTGGTGAATGGAGTTTACTCTGGTTGGCGGCCGGTCACAAGCGGTGTTCCCCAGGGCTCTGTGTTGGGGCCAGTTCTGTTTAACATCTTTATCAATGATCTGGACGAAGGGATCGAGTGCACCCTCAGCAAGTTTGCAGACGACACCAAGTTGTGTGGGAGTGTTGATCTGCTGGAGGGTAGGAAGGCTCTGCAGAGGGACCTGGACAGGCTGGATGGATGGGCCGAGGTCAATTGTATGAGGTTTAACAAGGCCAAGTGCAAGGTCCTGCACTTGGGCCACAGCAACCCCATGCAACGCTACAGGCTTGGGGAAGAGTGGCTGGAAAGGTGCCCGGCAGAGAAGGACCTGGGAGTGTTTGCTGACAGCCGCCTGAATATGAGCCAGCAGTGTGTCCAGGTGGCCAAGAAAGCCAATGGCATCCTGGCTTGTATCAGGAATAGTGTGGCCAGCAGGACTAGGGAAGTGATCGTGCCCCTGTACTCGGCACTGGTGAGGCCGCACCTCGAATACTGTGTTCAGTTTTGGGCCCCCCACTACAAGAGAGACATTGAGGTGCTGGAGCGTGTGCAGAGAAGGGCAACGAAGCTGGTGAAGGGTCTGGAGCAGAAGTCTTATGAGGAGCGGCTGAGGGAGCTGGGACTGTTTAGCCTGGAGAAAAGGAGGCTGAGGGGAGACCTTATTGCTCTCTACAACTACCTGAAAGGAGGTTGTAGAGAGGTGGGGGTCGGTCTCTTCTCCCAGGTAACAAGTGATAGGACAAGAGGAAATGGCCTCAAGTTGCGCCAGGGGAGGTTGAGACTGGATATTAGGAAATTTTTCTTCACTGAAAGGGTTATCAAGCATTGGAACAGGCTGCCCAGGGAAGTGGTTGAGTCGACATCCCTGGAGGTATTTAAAGGACGTTTGGATGAGGTGCTTAGAGACATGGTATAGTGGTGGTCTTGACAGTGTTAGGTTTATAGTTGGACTCAATGATCTTAAAGGTCTTTTCCAACCTATATGATTCTGTGATTCTGTGATTCTGTGATTAAAGATCATCTAGTTCCAACCCCCCCTGCCATGGCCAGGGATACCTTCCACTAGATCAGGTTGCTCAAAGCCTCATCCAACCTGGCCTTGAACACTTCCAGGGATGGAGCATCCACAACTTCATCATAAACAATTTCTTCCTTATGTCCAATCTAAATCTACCCTTGTTCAGTTTAAAACCATTGCCCCTTGTCCTGTCACTACAGGCCTTGTTAAAAAGTGTCTCTCCATCTTTCCGCTGGGCAGGAGGAAACCCTACAGGTCAGGTACCTTATTCATCATTCTTCACACAGAGTCTCTTTAGTAAAGGAAATCAAGAATTTTCACTAGGCACCATGGGGGGGTGGTGGCGGCAGCTCTAGAATGTAATAAAAAGATTTATATTAACCAAAAAGGTTAATTAAACATTTTTATAATGGTATCAAAAGTTCAAACAAAGTGCTTCTCTAGTTTACACCAGCTATACACAAATATATTTCATACTATAAAATGTTCCACACAATCACACCTATTCAAGGAAAACTCCACATTAATGTAACAGATATTTTTATTACAGATGAATGAAACAAAATACACAAAATTCATTTAATAAGCATGGATAAAGATATCGGAACAACACTACTGAGAAAAGGTTCCATTGGAAGTCAGGAATTCTAAGCATGTCACAGCTGTCCCTGTAATTCACTTCCTCATCTGAAACAAATAACTTCATAAGCGGTAGAGGTAATAAAAACTGGTTTCCGATGAATTTGTGTCTTGAGATTAAGTTCCTCTGAGGTTTAGTAAATGTTAAGTTTATCTGGCAGTAGAGGGTCAATGAAGCCTCTTTTCCTCTATACAACTGTCTACTTTCACTGAATCTGTAGACGCCTAACTACCTCTGAAGCATCTACTTCTCTTCCAAATTTATTTGAAAATGGCCAAAAAATTCAAAGGCTGTTATGGAAGAAAGAAAAAAGAGAGAAATCAACACACAAAACACTATTTCATAAGTTTTGTTCCTTAAGGAAAATGGGCTAAAAATGGTATTAGTGATGTTTCCTGTTTCTCACCTTTTTTGATAGATTTATTTTATAAACATTTCAAGATGATAATTAACTCCTTGTAAACTTCTATTCTAGCTTTCATAAAAGGATCCCAATAACAGTAGTGCTCTCTTAACAAAGTAAGTACAATGCAGCTACTATCAGGTTTTTTAAAATACATGTAATTTAATTACATGAGCTGAAATATGGTCAGGAAATAGAGCCAGTCTCCTACATTTGAGGACTGAACTGTAACACTGCAAATGGATTCAGATGCAAAATTAAATAAAAATATTTAAGTATATGAGAAAGGTAATGAACAAATCTTATTTGACAGTGTCTTATCTTGGAAGGAAGAATTAATAGCAGTAGTTGGGGCCTTTTAAACATATCACAGACAAACAACTAAAGAGTTTCTTCAAACACAGCAAACAGCCTGAACATGGGAAAGTAGCTGTACTCCAACCAAAATGACTAGAGACCTTAAACTAAGTTTTACTTTTGCAGATATTAAAATGAAACATTATTTACTATCATGTTTTTGTCATTAAAACCAGTTCTCTGATATTTTGGATCAGCATTATTGCATGGCAATGCCTACAGCTCCAAAGGTGGTCAACCTCGGTTTTAACACTTACTTGTAATCATCCAACAAAAAAATACCTTGGAGGGAACTCAATGGCTTCTTGCTCTAGAGAAGCAGGAAGAAAAGGAAGGAACTTGCATAAAAATCTTAAGTTTGCTTAAACTGCTGGTGGCAACTCTAGATGTCGCTTCCAGTTAATCATCTGCCAGACAATTTGCCAAAGCATTCTCTCATCTAAAAAAATAAGAAAGTAAAATACAGTAAATTCTTCCACTCTCAGCAAGCCAAATGCCTGTATGTTGGGTGGCTCTAGGGTATAAGAATGTCATTATGTAAGTACTGAATCTCCAAAAGCAATAGTCATAAAGAAAGCATTGTCGTGAGGAATATATTTTTAAAATACACTTGATGGAAAATACATGCATCTTCTGAGAAGTTTAATGTGCTAACAGCAAACCTGAGCTTTACAGGGTACCTTATAATAATAGGCCCAATCCTTCTAAATGTTTTTTAGAAGGAAAGTAATATCATGACCAGACTCACTTTAATTATCTAAATATAAATATATATTTTGTTATGCTAATCTCATTCTCTCCTTCAGATATTTTTTATACATCAGTCAGTTTCATTGCATTGTATACAAAACATGGAAAGACTCACAAATATTTAAACAGTGGTTTTATACAAAATATACTGCACATTGGGAGAGGCATTTGTATTATTTTCTCAGAAAGCCACAGTTCTTTGAATTATGGTTATTATAAATTTGTGTCTCATTATAAAAGTGATTCTGATGGAATTTGGGGATTAAGAACTTGTAGTCGTCGTTTCTTCAGAGGAGAACAACTGTGACGTAAAAAAAGGCAAGTTGCAATTAATAATCTAATTTTTAATATATATTCAAAGGTTTATTGTCCTGATTTAGGCTGGGATAGAGTTAATTTTCTTCCTAGTAGCTAATATAGTGCTGTGTTTTGGATTTAGTATGAGAATAATATTGATAACATGCTGATGTTTTGGCTGTTGCTAAGTAATGTTTACACTAGTCAAGGACTTTTCAGCTTCCCATGCTCTGCCAGGTGCACAAGAAACTGGGAGGGGGCACAGCCAGGATAGTTGATCCAAACTGACCAAAGGGCTATTCCATACCATATGATGTCATGCTCAGTATATAAATTGGGGGGAGTTGGCCGGGGAGTAGCGATCGCTGCTTGGGGACTGGCTGGGCATCAGTCGGCAGGTGGTGAGCGGTTGCATCACTTGGGGTTTTTTGGGGTTTGTTCCCCCCCCTCCCCGGGTTTCCTCTCTTGCTCTCTTGTTGTTTTCCTTTTCATTACTTTTTTTTTCTTTTTCCCAATTATTAAACTGTAATTACTTGTTCTGTGAATTCATCACATTCATATTAATGAACCATTGCTATTGAGCTTTAACTGATCATGGAGTAGCTTCTACTTCTCATTACATAAGCAAGTACTTCCAGATAAATATGTTCAAGTTCAAGATGTAGTTTCTATAACTATTCATGTGTGTGACTGATACTTTCTTTTCTCATTTTTTTGCCAGTAGGTCTCATAGCATATAGTAAAAAATATACAAAAGAGAAATAGAATTTATTTTAAAATGCACATAAATGCACATTTGTTTTGGGTTTGGAGGGTGGATTTTAAGGGGGGGGTTGTTTTGTTTTGAGGTTTGTTTATGAATTTTCTGCATTATTACCAAAGTCTATTTACAAAGCTGTATTGGGTTTACGTGGCAAGGTTTTGGTACTGGGGGGGGCCGCTTCAGGGGTGGCTTCTGTGAAAAGATGCCATAAGCTTCCCCTATGTCCAATAGAGACAGTTCCAGCCAGCTCCAACATGGACTTGCTGCTGGCCAAAGCTGAGCCAATCAGTGACATTGGTAGTGCCTCTGTGATAACATATTTAAGAAGGGGAAAAAAAACCAACCTGCTGCAGAACAGCAGCTGGGAGAGAGGAGTGAGAATATGTGAGAGAAACAACTATGCAGGTCAGTGAAGGTCACTGAAGGTGACCAAGGTCAGTGAAGAAGGAGGGGGAGGAGGTGCTCCAGGTGCCAGAGCAGAGATTCCCCTGCAGCCCATGGTGAAGACCATGGTGAGGCAGGTTGTCCCCCTGCAGCCCATGGAGGACCACAGTGGAGCAGATGGATGTGCCTGAGGAGGCTGTGACCCCGTGGAAAGCCCGCACTGGAGCAAGCTCCTGGCAGGACCTGTGGAAAGGACCCATGCTGGAGCAGTTTGTGAAGAACTGCAGCCCATGGGAAGGACCCACGTTGAAGAAGTTTGTGAAGGACTGTCTCCTGTGGGAGGGACCCCATGCTGGAGCAGGGGAAGAGCATGAGAAGGAAGGAGCAGCAGAGACAACGTGTGATGAACTGACCACAACCCCCATTCCCCGTCCCCCTGCGCTGCTTGGGGGGAGGAGGTAGAGAAGTCGGGAGTGAAGTTGAGCCTGGGAAGAAGGGAGGGGTGGAAGGAAGGTGTTTTAAGATTTGTTCTTTTTTCTCATTATCCTACTCTGTTGATAATTGGCAATAAATGGCATCCTGGCTTGTATCAAAAATAGCATGGCCAGCAGGACTAGGGAAGTGATCGTGCCCCTGTACTCGGCACTGGTGAGGCCGCACCTCGAATACTGTGTTCACTTTTGGGCCCCTCAGTACAAGAAGGACACTGAGGTGCTGGAGCGTGTCCAGAGAAGGGCAACAAAGCTGGTGAAGGGTCTACAGCACAAGTCTTATGAGGAGCGGCTGAGGGAACTGGGACTGTTTAGCCCGGAGAAAAGGAGGCTGAGGGGAGACCTTATCGCTCTCTACAACTACCTGAAAGGAGGTTGTAGAGAGGTGGGGGTCGGTCTCTTCTCCCAGGTAACAAGTGATAGGACAAGAGGAAACGGCCTTAAGTTGCGCCAGGGGAGGTTTAGATTGGATATTAGGAAAAATTTCTTTACTGAAAGGGTGGTCAAGCATTGGAACAGGCTGCCCAGGGACGTGGTTGTGTCACCATCCCTGGAGGTATTTAAAAGATGTTTGGATGAGGTGCTTGGGGACATGGTTTAGTGGTGGTCTTGGTAGTGTTAGGTTTACGGTTGGACTTGATAATCCTAAAGGTCTTTTCCAACCTATACGATTCTGTGATTCTGTGATTCTGTAAATCAAATTAATTTTCCCAAGTCAAGTCTGTTTTGCCCGTGACAGTAATTGCTGAGTGATCTCTCTGTCCTTATCTCAACCCACGGGCCTTTCATCATATTTTCTCTCCCCCTGCCCAGTTGGTGGGCATCTGGTGGCTAGCCAAGGTCAACCCATCTGTCATGGTTTAAGCCCAGCTGGCAACTAAGCACCACACAGCCACTCACTCACTCCCCCCACAGAGGGATGGGGAAGAGAATCAGAAGGGTAAAAGTGAGAAAACTCATGGATTGAGATAAAGACAGTTTAATAGGTAAAGCAAAAGCCACACACACAAGAAAAGCAAAGTAAGGAATTCATTCACTACTTCCTATCGGCAGGCAAGTGTTCCACCATCTCCAGGAAAGCAGGGCTCCATCATGCGTAACAGTTACTTGGGAAGACAAACGCAATAACTCCCAATGTCCCCGCCTTCCTTCTTCCCATGTGAAATGTCTGTAAAATGTACATAAATGTCCACAAAATGTCCACTGAGGCACAAATACAAAACATAGCACCATACTAGCTACCATAAGGAAAATTAACTCTATCCTAGCCAAAACCACCGCATTCTCCACCCTTTATTTCATACCATTTACATCATGCTCAGGTCTCACACTATCCAATACATTCTCATTAATCTGGGTGATTTTTACTGTAATACTGTTGATATGGCATTTAGCAACCATAGTAGTGATGACATACAGTATTATATAGCAATTAACATCATACCATTTAGTTCATTGGCTATTCTCACCCAAAATCAAATCCCCTTGAGGTACACATCTGACTTCCCCATCCTTTCGCATTACCCACCAAGTGCACCCGGGTCCTTGAGCAAAAGCAATCCCACGAATGGGCTTGCCTTTGCCCGAGGCAGGAGTAACCCAGACTGTCTTCCCCAGCATGTTTTTTATGTGCACTACAGGGACTTTATCCCCCTCCACAATACGTAAAAGTTTTGATTGGGCAGAGCCAGCTCGATTGACAGATCCCTTAGTGTTGACTAACCAGGTGGCCTTTGCTAAATGTGCATCTCAATGTTTAAATGTCCCACCACCCATTGCTCTCAGTGTAGTCTTTAACAGTCCATTGTATTGTTTGATTTTCCCGGAGGCTGGTGCATGACAGGGGATGTGATATACCCACTCAATGCCATGCTCTTTGGCCCAGGTGTCTATGAGGTTGTTTCGGAAATGAGTCCCCTTGTCTGACTCAATTCTCTCTGGGGTGCCATGTCACCATAGGACTTGCTTTTCAAGGCCCAGGATAGTGTTCTGGGCAGTGGCATGGGGCACAGGATATGTTTCCAGCCATCCGGTGGTTCCTTCCAGCATTGTAAGCACATGGCACTTGCCTTGGTGGGTTTGTGGGAGTGTTATATAGTCGATCTGCCAGGCCTCCCCATATTTATATTTCAGCCATTGCCCTCCATACCACAGAGGCTTTAACCGCTTGGCTTGCTTGATTGCAGCGCATGTCTCACATTCATGGACAACCTGTGCAATAGTGTCCATGGTCAAGTCCACCCCTCGATCACGAGCCCATCTCTATGTTGCATCTCTTCCTTGATGGCCTGAGGGGTCATGGGCCCACCAAGCTATAAATAATTCACCCTTATGTTGCCAGTCCAGATCCACCTGAGCCACTTCAATCTTAGCAGCCTGATCTACCTGCTGGTTGTTTTGATGTTCCTCAGTGGCCTGACTCTTGGGTACATGAGCATCTACGTGACGTACTTTTACAACCAGGTTCTCTACCCAAGCAGCAATAAATTCGATCTAGCACATTCCAGTCAAACACTTCGAGCCCAATCGTCAGGCACCAAAAACAGTGTTGATAATACAGGGATGTTTTAGCTATTGTTGAACAGTGCTTACACAGAGTCAAGGCCTTTTCTGCTTCTCACGCCACCCTGCCAACGAGTAGGCTGGGGGTGCACAAGAAGTTGGGAAGGGACACAGCTGGGACAGCTGACCCCAACTGACCAAAGGGATATTCCATACCATATGATGTCATGCTCAGCATATATAAACTAGGGGAAGAAGGAAGGGGGGATGTTCGGATTGATGGCATTTGTCTTTCCAAGTAACTGTTACGCATGATGGAGCCCTGCTTTCCTGGGGATGGCTGAACATCTGCCTGCCAATGGGAAGTAGTGAATGAATTCCTTGTTTTGCTTTGCTTGTGTGCGTGGCTTTTGCTTCACCTGTTAAACCATCTTTATCTCAACCTATAGGTTTTCTTGCTTTTACCTTTCTGATTCTCTCCCCCATCCCTCTGTGGGGGGAGTGAGTGAGTGGCTGTGTGGTGCTTAGTTGCCAGCTGGGGTTAAACCATGACACCACCACAAAAGCAGACAAGCAGACAAAAGGCTGGATCCTGAACTACCTGGAGCACAGTGTAGCTCAATGAACCTCCATGACATTATGGTAATTTACATCCACTGAAGAGTCACAGCCCAATGTATTTCAGCTCATAATTCATGAATAAGATGTATGAAAGTGTTGTCAACCAGTGATGTGTGGAGAGGGGATGAAGGGAGGGAGTACTCTCTTGTGTGTGCCTTGTAAAAATTCTGCAATCAAATTAAAGTTATAGATGATTTCTTCTCTTTGTTGTTGTTGTTGTTTACCCCTTATAGTTAGTACTCATTCACGTCTGTCAGAGATTATTTATCATTGGAGCTAATAAAATACTCCAGAAGACTCACATTTTAAACTTTATGTATTTTAATAACTACAATGAACAGATTGTGAAGTATTTCCTCCTTTTACACCTTCCCTGTCCTTCTTTTTTGGGCTGAACAACCAAACAATCCCAAAAATATTCTAACTAACTGTAGTTACTACTTAAAAATACACGTCAAGCACTACATTGTGTGTTTACATATAGTTGGTATAGACTTCTGGTTCAAAATTTATATATTTCTTGTGAATTTAATGAGCATGCCTTACCTAAACTGATTGAAAATTTAAAATCAAAACTTTTTTCAAAAAAACCCCAAAACACTACAGTATTGTTGAATAGATGTTTTTCTCCTTAAAACCAAATAAATATGTGTTTATAACTTCATATAATCTGTTTTCAAGTATACTTGAAAAAAATTTAACCAATAACATTTATTTCTTTTCTAACTGACACTAAAGATAAAGACAAAAAAATACTTTCCTCATGAGGTCTGTGGAAGTAGAAATGCTAAGGCCTGAGCGTGCCTCTTGACTGAACTCTCACCCTGTCTCCCGAAACAATAATCACTGTGTAACCTTCATGATAAATTAGTCCCTGTGCTAAAGAAAGCAGACTCCAGACTGTCCTTGAGCAGGTCTGTGGCCTTGTGTATGTAACAGATATGTATAACTCACATCCTGTTATCTGTCTTATGCATAGTATCTCTAAGTGTATATAAAATTTGTATTCACTTTACAGGGACAGAGTTCACATCAGTAGAGTCTTTTACCCTGCTGCTCTGTGTTCTCTCCTATAGCTATAGTAAATAAACTGCTTCTGTTCTGATCTGATCTAAATTGTATTCCGTTTTTTCCACGACAGGTGCAAGACACAAGTTACACAAGTATCTTCTCCCTCAGTTTGAGAGCGATGTTTTTTTATTAAAAAAATAAGGAATAGATTATCTATCTGAAAGGGTTTGTATAGATGGTATACAGAGCTTGTCATAAAATAGTTGCTCTTTATTAAAATATTGCCAGATCTAAATCTATCTGTGCATTCAGTGGCAATTCCAGGTTAAAGAAAGGAATACTCACTATGATAAGTGGCAATAACCACTATCAGTAATAAGGGAATGGATTACTTTATAAACTCTACTCTTAATATTCTTGTGGCACTTAATTCAGCCATCAGTATTCAAATCCATCTGATATCTGTGGGAGCTCAGAGTGCTCAGCAACTTGCACAAGTACTCAGTAAATTGCTGGAATGATCCCTAATACTGGAGTCAATGTTATTGACAAGGGAAAAACTAATTATAGTGAGATTTTTTTTCAAGTCTATTTACTGCAAGAGTTCAAAGCAACATCTCATCATTGATCTCAAATGATAATTTAATCAAATTCAAGAAGGAACTAAAAGCTTCATTGTAGGTCTGATCTTATGAAAGCCTTTTATGAATTATAAATCAAGAAGAGATAATGAACTCTTATAGGTCTCTGAGGGATTAAGAAAACATGATATTATTGCAAAATAAACCTTTACAATTCTGATCAATGAACTCTCTGTTGCACCATCTCTTGGCCAGTAGTTGAATGCAGTTAGCATTACACCAAATATGAGTGACTCTGTGTCTATGCCCAATAATACTCTGTAATGCAGATTCAACCCAGGAGCTTCATAGTGCTAAGCAGAAAGTTTTCCATGGAGTCTTATACAAAGGCTTCCACCAGACTGTCAGTAGTTGTACAAAGCTTGTCTCAGCTGGAAGTAATTTTATCACTGGATAAAATGGACATATAATCATGCTTTCAGTTATGTGTGTCAAAATGAAGCCTGCTCTTCAGGCTTTTAGCCAGTTCACTGAAAAGAAGCTTCAGTGGAATGTAAAATAACTTGTAATGGTGCAGTCTGTGTTTCAGAGAACATGAAAATCATCTAGTTTGTCTGAGCTAATGGAAACTCACACATGTTAATGAATGAACTAGACATAAATAGAATGGACAAATAAAATGGTTAAATTATAAAACTAGACATAAATATAATGGCTAAAATACTATTTATTGCCTAGAAATAGCAGAAGTTATTTATGGAATTATTTTTTTTTTAATTTGAAAACATCAACAAATAAACTGGTCTCCTGATTCAGTTAGATCCTAAAGCATATGAATCAAAACTGAAATAAATGTATAGAGACAAGTATAAAGATAGTAGCTTTTCTTTGTACTTATTCACCTATACAGCAATAATTTTCAAAATTTGAAAGAATAACACTTCTGGGAAAAAATTAGTTACAATTTTATTCTTCTATACTATTCCCAATTTTAATAACATAAATCAAAGTTGAACTTTTTATCTCAAAGAGGAAATCTCCTTAAAGTCTAAAATACCTTTCCTTTTCAGTGCTTGAAGAATTAAGATGATTAATGTGGTGAGTTGACCTTGGCTGGTCGCCAGGTGTCCACCAAGCTGCTAAGCTGGCTCACTTTTGGCCAGTGGTGGGTCCCTTTTGGAGCCATCTGGAACTGGCTCTGTCCGACATGGGGGCAGCTTCTGGTATCTTCTCACAGAAGCCACCCTTGCAGACCCCCACTACCAAACCCTTGCCATGTGTCCTGGTTTCGGCTGGGATAGAGTTAATTTTCTTCCTAGGAGCTGGTATAGTGCTGTGTTTTGGATTTAGGGTGAGAATAATATTGATAGCACACTGATGTTTTAGTTGTTGCTAAGTAATGTTTACACTAGTCAAGGACTTTTCAGCTTCCCATGCTCTGCCAGGTGCACAAGAAGCTGGGAGGGGGCACAGCCAGGATAGTTGATCCAAACTGGCCAAAGGGCTATTCCATACCATATGACGTCATGCTCAGTATATAAACTGGGGGGAGTTGGCTAGGGGGTAGCGATCGCTGCTTGGGGACTGGCTGGGCGTCGGTCGGCGGGTGGTGAGCGGTTGTATCACTGTATTTTTTTTCCCCTGGGTTTTTTTCCTCTCTCGTTCTCTTGTTCTTTTCCTTCTCATTACAATTTACTATTATTTTTTTTGTTGTTGTTCCAATTATTAAACTGTTCTTATCTCAACCCACAAGTTTTCTTACTTTTGCTCTTCCGATTCTCTCCCCCATCCCACCGGGGGTTGGGAGGGTGAGCGAGCGGCTGTGTGGTACTTAATTGCCGACTGGGGCTAAACCACAACACCATGTAAACCAAATAAAATTAGGAAGACAAATTTAGATATCTATAAAATGGATCTAAATGTGAGAAATAAAAATTAAAAACAAACACAAAATAACCAGCCAACTTCTGCCACTATTTAGTGTGAACTCAGAAAATAAAACCTTCTCTCTTAGGTCACAGTATGAAAAACAGCATCTCTCTCCTAAACAAGCACTACAAGATTTAACAAATTAACCTAGTTACTGTCTTTTAAATTCCTCATTTTCTGTGGACCCAAACACATGTTCACACTGCACTATATGCATCCTAACTGAGCTAAAATATGTAGCATGGTGATATCAGCAATGAACCTCTGAAAGGCAAGATCAAGGTATCAATGTCCAGTTCTGTCTACTGAGAGCCTATCCACATGTAGGTATGAAAAAATACCTGAAAAAAATGAAAGCCCAGGATATTCCCAGGTCACTGGACAGTTTATTTTTTTCAAAACATGTTCTGTCTACAGCATTAGCAAGGGTTTCAGCAATCAAAGTATGAATTAAATATGAAAATATGTATTCCCAAAAGATTGCCACCATCTTTACCAACACATATTTTGCAATCTGTTTCCCAACAAATTCTTCCTCCTTCTAAGGAACACGAGAGTTATTACAATGAAACAGGCAGCAACATTTCAAAACAAATGTTTTTACAGACTTTAATCTGAGGAAAGGAGATTTGAGGTCTGTTGCCAGTGGTAGGAGATAATCCTGTAGGGTAGCAAGAAGAAAGTGCCTGAGCTGTAGACAAAAGAACTCCTGCAGTGGAACATTATACAAATGTTGAAGGTGCTGGAAAGATGCCAGAACTCCCTGATGATACAGACTGGAGACACAAGTTACACAGTTGCATTCCCACGGAGTGGTAAAGTAAAACAGTTGCAGAATTTGATCAAGCATAGCTACAGTAAGTGCCAGTAGGGACCTTTCATCTTCAGAGCTGTCAGACCAGCTGTCAGAATGGTCAAAACCATTCACAGATAGCATTTACCACAGTGAACCATCTTTTGTTTATTAAGAGTAATGACAACTTAGAAGGGGATGAAATACAGGCAAGAGAAGTACCAGAACAATGACTTTTTAAAATCATCCACTTAAATACTGTGATGCTTAGCCCATGCAAAATAATCCTGCAGCAAAAGCTGACAAACTGTATCACTGTTAACTTTGTTAAGAACTATTCTACCATAATTTATAGAAAAATTAAGAGGTGTAAAACATATCACAGTTACAGAGCTATGCTGAGTGAAGGAGCCATTTATTATTGTCTAATGTAGGTAAGAGAACAGAAAAAAAAACAGAGCATGTAAAATTTTCAGATAAGCAAATTCAATGGTAGTATAAATTGATCAGAAAATGGAAGCAAATGACAAATTGTACTAGTAACAGTTTATTTGTTAGCTGTTTAGAAGATGTTCTTCATAGCAGACTGCATGGTGTTGTGCTTTGCATTTGTGGCTAGAACAGTGTTGATACAACAATGTTTTGGCTATTGCTGGACAGTGCTCATATAGCATCAAGGTTGTCTCTTTTTCCCACTTTTCCCCCACAGCAAGTAGGCTGGGGATGCTCAAGGAAAGGAGGAGGAAGGGGGGATGTTCGTGGCTATGGTGTTTGTCTTCCGAAGTAACTGTTAAGCATGCTGAGGCCCTGCCTTCCAGGAAGAGGCTAAACATCTGCCTGCCGATGTGAAGTAGTGAATAAATTCCTTCTTTGCTTTGCTTGTGCGTGCAGCTTTTGCTTCACCTGTTAAACCATCTTTATCTCAACCTATAGGTTTTCTTGCTTTTACCCTTCTGATTCTCTCCCCCATCCCACTGTGGGGGACTGAGCGAGCAGCTGTGTGGTGTTTAGCTGCTGGTTGGGGTCAACCCTCCACACCTGGAGAAGAGAAGGCTTGGGGGATATATAACTGCAGTCTTCCACTACCTAAAGAGGAGTTACAGAGAAGATAGAACCAGATCCTTCTCAAAGGTACACAGCAAAAGGACAAGAGACAATGGTGTGGCGGTGTGCCCCCCCCCCCCCCTCCCTGCACAAGCAGTAACCATCAGTGGGAGTCATCCTGATAGCTGCATCCAGCTTATGCTGGACCTTGAGGACAAATGGCAACAAAGTAGCCAAGGGCTGCCTGAAGCACTGATCTAAACGTCTTGCTGATATGCAAATATGACCATAAGTCAATCATCTTACTCCTTAAATAGTGGACAGCCCAGGGCCCTTTGAGCTCTCCTGCACAGCAGTGGGCTGCATGCCAGGATCTTCCCTTGAGCAGGGATGCCTCTCAAGGTTACTCCTTGAGGTTGAGAGATTCCTTGCCACAACAGATCCTCGGTAAGTGACTAATAGCATGCTAAACTTTGAAATCTTAGCTAAGTGATATAAAGGATTGATTGCGCACATATAATCCTTTAGACATAAACCGTTGACCAAGTCTGGGACTAGGACTGGATCTAGCTGCACCTAGACTCCTCTCTGAGAAGGAGTTTAGAAAGCAAGGGGGTCCTTTTCCAAACTTCATGACTCAACGGGAGGGTCTCCCTGACAGTTTTGTCTGACCCTGTCCTCTATGCAGTAAATAATCAAGTGTACCTCACCATCAAATCTTGTTAAAACACTGTCGCGTTGAACTCTGTTAACTCCCTATTCTGTATAAACTATATTTTTACTTCTCTCTTGTGAGTGAAGTGCACGCTCACTCCATCCGTGACAAATTGGCGTAGTCGGCAAGATGGCAAGTAGTATCACCGATTATTTACGGAGGCATGGAGTGAATCCGAGTCCCAAATTCTCAGCAGAATGGACTCTGACAATTGGCATAATTGGGAAGCCATTGAAGAACACCTAAAAGTAACTAGAGGCCACACAAAAGATGGAAAAGGGAAAGGAGTTATCTGCAAGATGCTAGGTGCCTGTTTAGAAGCTGCACATCAGGAAAGAGAGAACAGAAATAAAAAGGAGCAGGACCTAGAGAAAGAAATAGAAGGTAGAAAGGCAACTGAGTTGTTACTATCTTTAAAAATTGAACAACTGCAGAAACAGTTACAGGAGGAAAAGGAAAAAAGACAAAAGTTGGAAGAAAAGGTCGAGATGATGCTTATACAGGCTCCTCACCCCCCCCCCCCCCCCACATCATACAGATTAGGAAACTAATAGTATCCCCTGAAGATTGGGATGGAGACATCTGGGGTGATCCCGATGATAGCGAGCCAGAAGACGACCCTTTGTTCCCCACAAATCCTCCTGAATATGAAGCCAGACCCATTGTTAAAACAGAAAGAACTGTGGGCCCTCGGGGTGGTCATCCGCAACATACTACGCGAACCATCCCCTGGGATCCGTTGCAATTGACAAATTTGCAAGAGATATAGCAGAAAACCAGGTGAAACTGAAACAGAATACTTGTGGTGAGTATGCCTCAGTGGCGGTGACCAAATAATACTGAGTGAGGACAAAGCAAGCGGCTATTGGGGTCCGGGAGTTTTCTTAAATTTAGGACCCGACCCGACAAATACACCCCATTCTATCACAAAAGCCGCTTGCATACAAGCCATGCACAAACGAGGGTCCCATGATGTCCCACTGTCTGCTACAGTAGATTTCGCAATGTTAAAACCACTGATTAGAGGATCCCCGGCAATTCTTAAATCCCATTTAGTTGCAAAACGAGATGAGATCAAGAAAGACACAGAACACAATGAGGGACTAGGTGATAATGCTCAAAATACCCACAAGCAGCTCCCTACCTGGGCAGAATTGATGCATGACATTGTGAACTACAGCCGTGAGATGGGCTGGGACGATGCACCAGCTGAAAAACAAAACCTGAAGCCCCGGGGAGGAGATCCATGAAACAGGGAACAGAAACTAGATCGAAGGGAAACAAATTTTAAAAGCTGCAAACAGAATCTCGAGAACAGAGGAATGAATTGTGGAGGAATGCATTAGCCCTAGGCATTCCCAGAGCTGCGATTCAAGGTCAGCCTACTGGCATTATTTTGAGTCTAATTGAAGCATTCCAGAAACGAGATAACGATGAAAGGAACGACTTTCAACTCCTCCTGCACCAGACCCCAGAAGGGGAGATAACCCCTTCCTCCCCCTTAGGGAGGAATTGCAGGGCATGAAGTCAAAAAACGAGTAGTGTCCGGAAGGCAACTGGGCCTGCCTGTCCGGAAAGTGGAGGCTTATCAGTGGATAAGTGATAACGACCCATACATTTTAATTCCAGTTGGTCCTCAAGGACAATTGGTAAAGTTTTTAATAGATACGGGAGCACAAATTTCACTATTAACACAACAAGATGCCGAGAAGCTGGACGTACGACCCAGACAGCAAAGAGTTAAAATTACCGGCGTGAACGGAGCGAGTGTGCAGTGCCAAACTGCCAAGGTCTATCTATGGCTCCCGGGCGAGAAGCGCATGTCGAGTACTCGCTTTGCAATTAAAGATCACCATGAAAATATTTTAGGTTTCGATGTTTTAAAGGGACGAACCTGGCGCCTGCCGAATGGCAGCGTGTGGTCCTTCGGCTCGAACATCGTTCCCAACCCCAGCAGAAACCGGGAGGCTGCAGTGCGGGCACTGCGCGCAGCCCCTGCTCTCCCCGAGTCAAAAATCACTAACGTACCGCAATATCCCATGTCTGCTGCGGCACGAAATGGAATTTCTGAAGTCATAGCTGATTTGGAGAAACGACAAATTATCTCCAGAACCCTCTCCCCATATAACTCACCTGTCTGGCCCGTCCGGAAACCAGACGGGAGGTGGCGTTTAACTGTCGATTATCGGCGCCTGAACGCCAATACAGCCCCGCTCACAGCTGCTGTGCCAAACATTGCCAACTTAACAGCTACTTTGCAAGCAGCTGCACCCCCATGGATGACAGCACTAGATGTAAAGGATATGTTCTTTATGGTTCCCTTAAAGGAGGAGGATAAGGAGAAGTTTGCTTTCACTTGGGAGGGAATACAATACACCTTTAACAGACTCCCACAGGGGTATAGACATTAACCCACGAGAGCTCATGCTGCGCTTGCTGAACTTTTACAGACAGTCTCACTCCCCCAAGAAGTGAAACTGTACCAATATATAGATGATATTCTGATTGGAGGAACTTCCCCTGAAAAGGTTGGGGAAGCGGCAGCAGCAGCAGTATGGCAAGTACTAAATAAAGCAGAAATTGAGATTCCACCCGGAAAATGTCAGGGACCAAGTAAAGAAGTAAAATTTTTAGGTACTTGGTGGATAGCAGGCAGTGCAGTGATCCCTCCAGAAACCTTAAGAAAAATCGAAGAGCTGCAAATGCCCCAATCAAGGAAGGAGTTACAACAATTAATGGGAACTTTAGGATATTGGAGGAAACATGTGCCTGGATTTTCTATCATTTCCCATCCCTTATACTCACTCTTAGGGAAAGGCAAACCCTGGGAGTGGAAATTAGAACATAACGAGGCGGTCAAAACTCTAACTGAAGAGTTAAAAACATATCAGTCTGAAAGGATTAAGTCCCTGACAATATCTGACTAAGACATAGACTTGCATTTTTTTAGTTTCACTCCCATCCTTGTTCTCTTTTGTTCTCTTCCCCTGCAAAGATAGTTTTGGTTACCTGCTGAGCAGAGTTGATGGTGGGACATCTCCTGTGACTTCTTACCTGATAGGACTAAGCAGGCCTTGAGCAAGCTCGTTAGGCTTCCTAATTAAATCACTGATAACAGGAACTCAGGACGATTGTGCCAAAGATAAGCTCCAAAGAACTAGCTTAAATCGACCCCCTTGTAACATTCCAAGGCCGAAGGACTGATGAGCTAACTCAATGACTATATATGGACAAAGGAAGCCCAAAGTTCAACTAGCGGACAACGTGAGGAAGACTATGGAAGACCACCGGGTGGGTGAAAAGACCCTAACCCTAATTTTACTGCGCATGCTTGGACTATGTAAATGAATTCCGGGAACTCATCACGATAAAACTGCCCTTTTCAAGAAATCTGATGAATATGTATGATTTTTCTGTATATGAACTGATGTGTTGTGCTAACCTGGCAGAGCACTTGTGGCGGAGCGATCCCTAGTGCTGCCCAGCGCTGCAATAAAGAATACCTGCTTGATAGTCATCCCGACTATTGAGTTCTGATTTCGGCTTTTCACGGCAACAGTTTGGCACCCCAGATGGGACCCGCTCTGCTCGGCTGCAGGACCCGCTGAGAACAGGACTCCCTAGGGTACCCCTGGGATTTCCCGGAGGGACTCCTCGCCTCAATCGGATCACTGCGGGAGCAGACAAGGACCATCTAAAGGAAAAAGGTATTCTTTAAATCTTTTCTGTTTTGGAATTTGGGACCGGTCATTTGGAAGGTTCTCGTAAGTCGTACGAGACGTCCTACGCTGAGCGCCGTATACCAGGTGTCCTGGTTTCAGTTGAGATAGAGTTGATTTTCTTTATAGTGGCTGGTATGGGGCTATGTTTTGGATTTGTGCTGAAGACAGTGTTTATAACACAGAGATGTTTTAGTTGGTGTTGTACTAGTCAAGGACTTTTCAGCTTCCCGTGCTCTGCCAGGTGCAGAAGAAGCTGGGAGGGGACACAGCCAGGATAGTTGATCCAAACTGACCAAAGGGCTATTCCATACCACATGACGTCATGCTCAGTATATAAAGCTGGGGAAGAAGAAGGAAGGGGGGACATTTGGAGTGATGGCGTTTGTCTTCCCAAGTAACCATTACGCATGATGGAGCCCTGCTTTCCTGGAGATGGCTGAACACCTGCCTGCCCATGGGAAGTAGTGAATGAATTCCTTGCTTTGCTTTGCTTGTGTGCGCGGCTTTTGCTTTACCTATTAAACTGTTTTTATCTCAACCCTCAAGTTTTCTTACTTTTGCTCTTCTGATTCTCTCCCCCATCCCACCGAGGGGGAGTGAGCGAGCGGCTGCGTGGTGCTTAGTTGCCGGCTGGGGCTAAACCACGACACCAGGCTACTAGTGCCTGAGGGTATACATTTGGTATTTAGTACGTTGGTACAGGCACGGGTTAAGCCTTGTACTTCTGCAATAACGTGCTTTTTGGTATTGGTACACTCATGAAACCCGCATGAGTTTGTACTGTTGGTGGTACATTGGTACAGGCACGGGTTAAGCCTTGTACTTCTGCAATAACGTGCCTTTTGGTATTGGTACACTTATGAAACCCACATGAGTTTGTACTGTTGGCGGTATGGATTTACTAGCACCGAACTCGGATATTGGTTTATTGGTATTGAATTTGGATATATTGGTTAGGCACTGCGAAATCGGCAATTAAGCGTGAATGAGCTGAGTTAACTCTGGTGTGACTGGTGAGTGACTGAGATGCGGTGTGACTGCAAAGTGAGTGTGGAAAACCTGGCGACCTGTGTGTCTCATCCTGAAAATGAATGTGAACCGCTTTTCCTCGTGAATTGTTTTATTTGTGACCAATATTTATGGGTTGTATTTGGATGAGATATCCAATGTGAGAATTGTGGAATGTGGTCAGAGTGGGAGGATAAAGCGCGACAGGTTGAGGTTATTAAAATAATCTGTGGGAGAATAACTGAAGTACAGAATCAATAAGGTAGAATGGGAGGACAGCAAAGTGGTGATATTGTAAAGAAAAGCCCCCTAGGATGTATCTTGGCACACTGGAAAGAGATAGGGGGACAACCAGGTGGGAATGTGAATAAGACTACACTAATCAAATATTGTAATCAGTGGTGGCCCCTGTACAAATTAGAAGATGGTGAAAAATGGCCCTTTAATGGATCTTTAAATTATAATACTATATTGTAGTTAATGTTGTTCTTATGGAGAGAAGGAAAATGGGATGAGGTTATGTATGCGGATATGGTTTTTACTTTGTGGAATCACCCGGAGTGGCAGAAGGATTGTGGTGTTAACCTCCCGTCGCACGGAGGCAGTCTTGGAACGGAGAGGAATGGTGAACAGAGAAGGATTTAAGAGGACGAGGAAGGGGAAGGCTCTCTGAAAGTAGAGGAGGACTGGGGAAACAAGAGAAAGAAATAGAATTCTTAGTAGACACAGGTGCTTCTTTCTCTGTTTTAAATCAAGAATTGATACCTGTGAGTAAAGACTTTGTGACTGTAGTGGGAGCTACTGGCCAACAGGAAAAGGTGTTCTTTCTAAAACCCCTCAATTTTAAAGATTTACACCCTGTGGTGGCCAATCCTTATACTTTACTTACTAAATTACAAGTATGGTTTACAGTATTAGATTTGAAAGATGCATTCTTCTGCTTGCCTCTGGCCAAGGAGAGCCAAAACCTGTTTGCATTTGAATGGGAAAGTCCTACTACTGGTAGGAAAACCCAACTTACCTGGACAGTGTTACCCCAAGGTTTTAAGAACAGTCCAACCATCTTTGGGAACCAATTAGCACGAGAACTTGAGACATGGGATCCTCCCTCCAGAGATGGAACTCTTCTACAGTATGTGGATGACTTATTAATAGCAACTGAAACAAAGTCTGATTGTATTCAATGGACTATTAATTTGTTGAACTTTTGGGGACTGAATGGGTATTGAGTCTCTCAACAGAAAGCTCAGATGGTGCGACAGCAAGTAACCTACCTTGGATATGAGCTATCTGGAGGACAACAAGAATTAGGAACGGAATGAAAAGAAGCCATCTGCAGAACCCCCCTCCCTCAAGGTCCTGAGTTCCTTTACCGTTTCTTGGGAATGACAGGTTGGTGTCGATTATGGATTTACAATTAATATGAACTTTTGAAAAACAATCCTACTCAATTGATTTGGTCCAGAGAAGCTCAAAATGCATTCAAAACACTTAAAAAGGAACTGATGAAGGCCCCAGCCCTGGGCCTACCTGACGTTACTAAACCCTTCTGGCTGTTTTCCCATGAAAAACAAGGTATAGCTCTGGGAGTCCTAGCTCAACGACTGGGACTCTACAAAAGAGCTGTGGCCTACTTTTCTAAGCAACTTGATGAAGTAAGCAAAGGGTGGCCAGGGTGCCTACGAGCTGTAGCAGCTGTAGTACTAAATATCCAAGAGGCCCGGAAATTTACCTTAGGCCAAAAAATCACAGTGCTGGTTTCTTTCTCCATCCCGATTTTTACAATACCAGGCTATTCTAGTTGAACCAGACGATGTTAGTATTGAAGTGACTAATGTTACGAACCCAGCTTCTTTCCTCAGGGGGGTGACATCTGAATCATTGATACATGACTGTTTGGAAACCATAGAGACTGTATATTCTAGCAGACCAGATTTAAAAGAAGAACCCCTGGAAGATGCACAAGACTCGTGGTTCATGGATGGAAGCAGCTATGTCTGACAAGGTATTTGAAAGGCTGGGTACGTGGTGACAACAGCAAGCAAAGTAATTGAATCTCAATCATTACCTGCTGGAACCTCAGCTCAAAAGGCTGAAATTATTGCCCTGACTAGGGCCCTGGAATTGGCAAAAGGGAAAAAGATAAATATATGAACGGACTCCAAATATGCCTTTGGAGTTGTCCGCGCTCACGGAGCAATTTGGAAGGAACGAGGACTACTAACCGCACAAGGGAGACAGATCAAGCACGCTGAGGAAATCCTTCACCTATTAGAAGCAGTCCAACTGCCACTATCATGCACTGCCGAGGACACCTGAAGGGTAACACTGACCAGGAAAAAGGTAACAGGTTGGCTGATTATGAGGCTAAACAGGCAGTGGAGAGAATGCAAAAGATTTTAACCTTAATTCTGGATAATAGAAGTAGGAGCCTAGGTGACCAAGAAAATGTTGAATATTCTAGGGCTGATAAAGAATTAATAGAAGAAATGGGAGGGCAGGTTCCCTCCAAAGGATGGGCCCACTTGAGTGATGGCAGAATTATAATTCCTGCCAAACAGGTATGGGGAGTTGTTAAAGAAGAACACAGTAAGACACATTGGGGGGCAGATTCCCTGTATACATTTTTAAATCAAAAATTAATAGGGAGAAATTTGTATACTACAGTTCAACAGGTGACTCAGCAATGTGAAATATGTTTGAAAAATAATCCCAATACAGGTAACCGGGCACAATTAGGAAGTATTGGGAGAGGAAACATACCAGGGGACCACTGGCAAATTGATTTCTCTGAACTTCCAAGAAAAGGGGGGTACAGATACTTATTGGTACTTACAGACACCTTTTCCGGATGGCCAGAGGCGTTCCCTTGTAGGACAAACAAAGCAAGAGAAGTAACTAAGGTATTATTAAATGAAATAATACCTCAATTTGGGGTACCTACGGTCATTTCATCAGATAGGGGTACACATTTTTGTGCAGTAGTGCAACAGGTCAGCAAGCTATTAGGAATCGATTGGCAATTACACACACCCTATCAAGCACTACCTATTGCACTACTTCGGATACGTGTAAAACCTAGGGCCAAAGAAAATCTGAGCCCTTTTGAGATATTATATGGGAGGCCATATCAGGCCAAATATCAAGGGGAAGATTTGAATCAGCTGGGAAATAATTATTTACAAAATTATGTTATATCCTTAGGAAAACAATTGGAAAAGATTAATAAGACTGTTTTGGGAACCAGAGCAAAAGGGTTAGATCACCCGATCCACCCATTTAGCCCTGGAGATTGGGTTTATGTTAAGAATTTTTCAGGTGACCCATTGGAGGAGAAGTGGAATGGACCTTATCAGGTGTTGCTAACCACTTTCACTGCAATCAAGATTAAAGAGCAGACAGCTTGGATCCATTACTCCTGAGTAAAGAAAGCTTCTGAACCAGGATGGACCATTGAAAGTGTTGGAGATTTGAAATTACGGTTATGACGATAACTTTATTGACTTTAAGCTTATCAGTAGATGCTTGGAATGAGAACTTGTATTATAATGTGATTCAGATGATAGCGAATGCTGTAGGGGCTAAGGATTGTTGGATTTGTACTGCCCTAGGGAGAGGTAACGAGACTCCCTTTGTACGGCATAGGGTCGACTCATTGGAATTGTGACAATAATACTTGGCCTGAGTTTTGGAAAAGACAAGATGGAGGATATTGTAGTTATGATAATTCAAGCTATGAGATCAGACCAAGATTTGGCCTGCAGATACTAGATAATAGCACCCAGATTCTAGTTAGCAATAATAGTTGCCTATGGAAGGCAAGATCCAATAATTGTCTGTGCCGTCCCCCCAATAACAAATATCATAACTGTTCCTGTAGGAATGGGTGGAATGATTATTGGATCAACAAGACTGCGGTAGAAGTAGGAACTTGGAACTTGACGGGCTTGAACGTGACATATATTAATTTCTATAATAGAACCCAGTTAGAAACCTATAGCCCTACCAAGTGGGATGCCAGTAGAAATACATTGGTTGGATGGGTAAGCAAAGGATCATTTTATGGAGCTAATCTCACAGCCACCGACAGACCCTGCAAACTGCCCGACGGGTATTGGTGGCTGTGTGGTGATGGTATCAGCAGAAAGCAACTCCCTGCAGGATGGAAGGGAAGGTGTACCATAGGTCATTTAGTTAGTCAGGATTGAATATATAATCAGTCCCAAATACCTAGAGGTATTTTGAGAATGTCCTGGAAACGGGCTAAGCGAGAAGACAACCCACTTGTAATTAGGGGAGCAAAATTTCATAGCTTTGTTAGATTGTTCTTACCGTGGCTAGGAGTAAGCGAGCTAGAAAAGGCCATGGTAAATATTTCCGCAGTTCTAGAGCAGATGGAAAATCTAACCGTAAATGCTATAAAAAATTTACAGATGGAAGTATCTTCCCTTAGTAAGGTTGTGTTGCAAAATCGAATGGCATTAGATTTATTGACTGCCAAAGAAGGAGGTGTATGTATGATCATTAATACCAGTTGCTGTGCGTATATCAATAAAGATAAACAGATAGAAGCAGATCTAAAGGCACTCTGGGACAAAACATAAATATTCCAGGAAGTATCTTCGGATCATACTTAATTGGGGCTTTGAGATTTATGGGATAAATTGACTTCTTGGCTTCCCAACTTTGGATGGTTGAAACAATTATTAATTGGATTGTTTACTTTGGCGATTTTAGGAATATTTGTTTGTGTATTTCTTAAGTGTTTTCTTTGATGTCACTGGAATTCAGCAGAGACGTACAGTGATTGGAAAAGAAACAAGATTAGGCATCAAGTAGAAACGGGAAGGTATTTTACTCAGACCCTTGAAAAGGATGAAATATTATGAATTTTGCAAACATAAAATAATTAAGGATAACACCCTTTTAGGCCTAAAAGGTTTTGAAATATTTTACTAGTCATAGTTAAAGAGCATTACTATTTTAAATAGTAATTTCATTGATTTTATTGTAGTTTTTGTAATAAGCTTCGTTTCAGACATAATAAAACTGTATATTGAGGACTGTAGCAAGTAAGCTACAAGCCCTCAAAAAGAAAAGGGGGGAATGAAAGGGTTAAATACCGGACAGTCCCTGACTAAGAAATAGACTTGCATTTTTTTAGTTTCACTGGCATCCTTGTTCTCTTTTGTTCTCTTCCCCTGCAAAGATAGTTTTGGTTACCTGCTGAGCAGAGTTGATGGTGGGACATCTCCTGTGACTTCTTACCTGATAGGACTAAGCAGGCCTTGAGCAAGCTTGTTAGGCTTCCTAATTAAATCACTGATAACAGGAACTCAGGACGATTGTGCCAAAGATAAGCACCAAAGAACTAGCTTAAATCGACCCCCTTGTAACATTCCAAGGCCGAAGGACTGATGAGCTAACTCAATGACTATATATGGACAAAGGAAGCCCAAAGTTCAACTAGCGGACAACGTGAGGAAGACTATGGAAGACCACCGGGTGGGTGAAAAGACCCTAACCCTAATTTTACTGCGCATGCTTGGACTATGTAAATGAATTCCGGGAACTCATCACGATAAAACTGCCCTTTTCAAGAAATCTGATGAATATGTATGATTTTTCTGTATATGAACTGATGTGTTGTGCTAACCTGGCGGAGCACTTGTGGCGGAGCGATCCCCAGTGCTGCCCAGCGCTGCAATAAAGAATACCTGCTTTGTCATCCCGACTATTGAGTTCTGATTTCGGCTTTTCACGGCAACACGACTTTATGTAACCTGTTCCAAACTGGGCCCGATGGGCCAAAAAGACCTTTATTGTTTAGCTCAACCGCATTTAAAGGAACAGAACAATGATACTCTGAATGGGAAAAGGGACTTTTATCTTTAGTCCGAGCAGTTAAACAAGTTGAGAAAATACATCAGGGACAACCTGTGCAAGATAGAGGACCATTTAATTTACTAGAAGCAATCCTAAAGGGGACTGCTCCCCCAGAAGGAGTTGCACAAAAACCCACTGTCCGAAAATGGTATGCCTACCTAACAGGAGTTGCAGAAAATATGCAACTAACTGAAGGACACACTAAGGTTTCCAAATTGCAGATGCCCATAAACACAGACCCTTTAGCGTTACAACAACCCTTTAAACCTTCACCCATTCTGGATGCACCGCCCCTCACTGAGGGTACACCAACAGAAAACATTTGGTTTACAGATGCTTCAGCAAAAAGGGTAAATGGCAATATAAGGCTGTTGCATTAGATATTACCACCGGCAAACAAGTAGTAGAAGAAGGTGAAGGCAGTGCACAAGTAGGAGAAATAAGAGCAGTTGTTTTGGCAGCACAGAATGGAGCAAAAATCATATATGTAGACTCTTATGCTGTGTGGGCCGGTGCCACACAGTGGCTCTGTCAATGGGAAACCTTGAATTGGGAAGTAAATAGATCCCCCGTTTGGAGAAACAAAGATTGGCAATTATTACTAGATATAGCAAGGAAAACACCTTTCAAGATGGGATGGGTAAAAGCTCATGCTAAGGATAATCAACCAGCCACAAAGTGGAATCAAAAGGTAGATGAGCTAACTAAAATTAGGAAAATCACCTTAAATCCTGAGTGGTATCGGTTGGGAGAATGGTTACATCAAAGCCTAGGCCACTCAGGTAAAGAAGCACTTTACTTTGCTGCACAGAGTAAAGGCTGGCCTATAAACAGGAAAACTTGTGAAACTATTCTTACAGAATGTCCCCAGTGTAGATTGAAATTACAAGCAGATCATCCTGCTAAAGCACCACCTTTACATATCAATGAAGGGAAAGCTTTATGGTCTACATGGCAAATCGATTATATCGGACCATTCAAATCCTCTGCAGGATATCGATACATCCTTACAGGAGTGGAAGTAGTCTCTGGCTTGCTTATGGCGACTAAATGTCGGAAAGCCGATGGGCGAAATACAGTGCGAGGGCTATCATTTTGGTTCTCAAATCTACCTACTCCTGATGTTATCCAGAGTGATAATGGCTCACACTTTTCATGTAAGGAAGTGCAAGATTGGGCAAAGCAAGAGGGAATTAGGTGGGTATTCCACATCCCATACTACCCTCAATCAAATGGGATGGTAGAAAGAGCTAATGGCTTATTGGAAAGGAATCTCAAACCACAGGAAGCTCAATGGGATACAAGACTCCCCAAAGTACTCCATCAATTAAATAATCGATACGGGCCTACTGGAAGCCCTGTAAGCCGAGCATTCTTTGTAAAAACTGAGCTTAGCACTCCACCTACTAGGAAAAGAGAATATCCAATGACATTACAGCCAGGACAGCATGTGATGGTCAAGTTACCATCCATCGGTACTGTGCCTATGACTTTAAACTTCGTGGCCCACTTGCCTGGGAAGCTACTGATAGCAGTGGTGCAAAACACAGAATTAGTTCACGATGGATTTTTCCTTCTTCTTAACGGGGTAACCTGTTTGGACTCTCCCCACCAAACCAAGTCTCTATTTTCTCTTACAGCACCCCACTGGATGGCAGATGGAAATGCTGTGTTCATGTTACTATTCCAAACCCTGACAAACTGTTGATGTTAATGCATGCGTTGTACGGGAACAACAAGGATTTATTTGTGAGAGTAAAACCATCAAAGCTCAAGACATTTGTCTTGACACTGAACAAAATGTTTGTCATTTTGAAATATATCCTGATGAAGCCCCTGAAACTGTACTTGTATATATATTGAAAAAGGATGTGTTTGTATGAGAACCCTTTGTGATGTTATATTCGTAGATAACATTACTGTAGATACAAGTTATCGCTCAAATATTTGTAACTTTACTAAAATTGTGGGATGTGACTTCAATTATTCAGCTCCTGTTACGTCTTATCAATTGTTACAATCTCACTATACATTGAGTCGAGATTTATTGCCTACCCCCATCGGAATGAACCTTACATTGGTGAAGAAACTACTACAACACGATGACCTGTGTCAACTGCTGGAATGCATCCACAACAATGGACACAAAACTCGGATCACCGTTCATCATGATGCAGAAGAGATACACCATATCTTGGAAAGAGTGAAGAAGGATGGAGAACACCATTGGTGGGAAACTCTTCTTGGATGGTCACCGACAGCAATGGGGGTTTTTAATTTCATGTTTCACCCCGATGTGATTTTGCTAACTCTAACATTACTGTGTCTATTGTTTGTAATTATATTGTATATAAAGGTTTGGTACATGATAAAACAAATAACCCAACTTCAACCACCCAAAACATACAAATTAACACATAACACATAGCAGTGCTTCACTGTCTACTTACTGCGGATCTATAAGAGCATAAAGTATCAATATACTATTTATGGCACAGAGGCAAGAGGTGACCGTACCACCACTCTGTGAGAATAAGATGAATTGACTATAGTCACCGGGTGGAGTGTGACGGTGTGCTTCCCCCACCCCAGAACTTTATCTCCTGCAACCCTGCTTAGATGATAACCACCAGTGGTGATTGTAATGGATGCATCTGGTCAGGATGGCTGCATCGGCTCAAAGTGGATTCAGGAGACAGATAACAACACAATAGCCCAGGGCTATTGTGCAATGCACCCACCGAAGAAACTAAAATCTGTGGTCGGCATGCCAATATGACTATGGGTCAATCATCTTATCCCCCATAAATAGTGAGCAGCCCAAGAGCCCTTTGAGCTCTCCTGCACAGCAGTGGGCTGCACGCCAGGATCTCCCCTTGAGCAGGGATGCCTCTCAAGGTTACTCCTCGAGGTTGAGAGATTCCTTGCCACAACAGATCCTCGGTAAGTGACTAATAGCATGCTAAACTTTGAAATCTTGGCTAAGTGATATAAAGGATTGATTGCGCACATATAATCCTTTAGACATAAACTGTTGACCAAGTCTGGGACTAGGACTGGATCTAGCCGCACCTAGACTCCTCTCTGAGAAGGAGTTTAGAAAGCAAGGGGATCCTTTTCCAAACTTCATGACTCAATGGGAGGGTCTCCCTGACAGTTTTGTCTGACCCTGTCCTCTATGCAGTAAATGATCAAGTGTACCTCGTCATCGAATCTTGTTAAAACACTGTCGCATTGAACTTTGTTAACTCCCTATTCTGTATCAATAAACTATATTTTTACTTCTTTCTTACGAGTGAAGTGCACGCTCACTCCATCCACGACATGCCCCCTCCCAGTTTCTTGTGCACCTGGCAGAGCATGGGAAGCTGAAAAGTCCTTGACCAGTGTAAACACCACTTAGCAACAACCAAAACATCAGCGTGTTATCAATATTATTCTCATACTAAAATCCAAAACACAGCACTATACCAGCTCCTAGGAAGAAAATTAACTCTATCCCAGCCGAAACCAGGATTTTCCAAGCAGATGGTCACATCCACTGTAAGATGGCTTTTAGTATCAAAAGTGCTGAGTGAGAGAAGACAGAGTGTCTGTTCAGTTTCCAAAGACAGGTGGTAACTCACTTGCCAGGGTTATCTCTATGTGCTGCTCTATTGGTACTATGTAGGTCAAATTAGCCGTAATGCTGAGTGCCGCTTAATAAGGTCTCAGTCTGAAACGATTTTTAAGGAAAGTGTTTCTAGTCTGGACTTAGACAACCTGTTTAATTTCAGTGGAGTTGTATTACATCAGAATTTGGCCAACTGAAAAGAAAACATTCAGCAACTTTACTGCCAACAACAGCATCATTAAACCCTGTAATGAGGGTTTTGCAGACTGTTCTGTCTTACATTCCCTCAGTTTTGGAGGAGCCAGAAGTGAGCACTTTGATTTCAAAGAACGTGGCAGCATCATGCCAGCACACGGCAGCTGCTCTGCCATTATACCCATTAGGCCACGCTTTCCATACAGACACCCAGAGCAATGCATGCTTCTCTCATAAAGGGCTATGATCCTATCGTCTGCTGGGCAGTCAGTCAGTACTCCATATGCTTCAGGAAATGGTCCTGGAAAGTAAGAAAATAGTATTCCTCCTTTTGCACTAGAGTCCTGGCAAAAAGTGAGAGGGCTGGACTGCTGCTGAAGAAGGTCTCTTGAGCATTTATATCAATCTTTTGCAGTGATTTGACTCTTTGTAAAGAGATAAGGCATTCACTCTGACATCCTTGTGTCCCTGAGTTGTTGCTGCAGTTGAGTCTGGACATTGCATTTTTCTTTGCTCATCTCAGACAGTGATATTGGTATCGCTGTCCTCTCTACAGCAAGTTGATTTCACTGTTGGAGACGGTGTCTACTTTATATTTTGGTCTGTTCTCCAAGTGCTTTGGAATCACAGAGGGTGAAAGGTTCAAGTGAATGATGGTGAGAGGTGCTGCTGTTATGGTTTTAATCATGCTTTTGTTTTTCAGGTACAGCTCGAAACACCCTCAGCCAACCAAACATGTGGCTAGCAATCTTCCTCAGCATCGCCCTCTGTGTGCTGCCTGTAGTTGGCTTTTGATTCCTGAAGGGTCATTTAAAGCCAACTCCCAGCGATAAAGTAAGGAGATACCTTAGTAAACCAGAAACCCTGCTTACTACCACCTAAGCTTACTGTGGAGCCATATTGCAGAGTGTATGTCCCTGTAGGTGCAAGTGCTGCCATCCATTGAGAAGGAGGACTGAATTTGGGTTTTGGCACAGTTCAAACCATCTGCAGCTGGGACCAAGGCTGAGATTATTTAGATGTGGATTAGATTGCACTGGAGCGAGGAAGCTGCACTATTTTTAGGTGCAGGGTTTAAGTGCTGTGGCTCAGTGGCAAAGGAGTGGTGTGTTTCAGTCCTCCCGCCCTGCTGCCATACAGTTTTTAGCCTGGCAGACCGCAGCCCTTCACCCTCCACCCAGGCATATGTGTTTGCTGGGGATTTTTTTGACTTCAGAATTTACTTCATTTGTAGCCAATGGTTATATGCCCCCTCTGAAACCAGCTGCCCTCCCATCCCCAGGAATATGAAGATGAGGCCATTAGGGCAAGGAGAGGCTGGGAGAGATGGAGTGGGCAGAGAGCGCGCAGCTCACTACAGCCAATGCACCCCTCAACAAGATCGGCATAAACAAAGCTCCTGGCTGCCTTTCAAACAAGAGTATCTGCTAAATGCTGCTGCCACCTGGTGCTTCCTTCCTCTTCCTGCATTGAGCTGCGTGACACGAGTGTCTCTGAGCAAAGTCCCAAGGGCATGCACCTCAGTGCTCCCCAGTGACTGCCTTGATCATCCTTGGGATGTCTGTGAAGCTCCCCAGGTGCTCCAGGACTGTCGGAGAATGAGTGAAGGGGAATTCTCAGCCCTTGCAGAGGGGGTAGGTGGGTGCTAGAGAAGACTGCTAGGAAGGAAGGTCCTCAGCACTCAGTTAGGGGGCAGTTCAGATGTGTAAAAATGGGCTGAGTTTACCCCTCAGCTGAGCAAAAGTCCGACACATCTGTGGGCCGGAATCCCAGCCTCAGTGCTTGGGTTGAGCATCTCTCTCTAGTGCAAAATCACTTTACTTTTCTACCTCCTCTGGGAAGTGAATTGTCACAGGAGAGGAGTGTTTGTGTTTCCTGCTGTACAGAGATTCCCAGCTAGCAGTATGAGAGGAACTTAAATACAGACCTGAAGTTTAGAGAGGACAAGTACCTACAGCTGCCATTGTCCCAAGCAGGAAGGACAGGGGTTCGGCAGCTGAGGATTCTGCCGAGCATGGCACTCAGTACTGGCCTCCTGCCTTTGACAGTCCCCTTCTGAAAAGATGCCTGTCCACAGATGATCTTGGTGGCCACATGGGAGCAGAGAGCCCACTACCTGCAAATAAAATGCATTATTTCATTCCCTTCTGCCAAGGAATATGAGAATCTATTGATCACCATTCTCATCATAAAAAGCTTTTACATATCAGAGATCCCCTTTAGTAACCGGTTTCGAGATTAAGTAAGCCAATTTTTCAACATTTCCTTATAGATCTTGTTTTCTGGACTTTTGGCTATTGTTGAGATGGCTTTCACATTTTGAGTTATTTGACTGAAATGCCTAAAAGAGCTGCAATAATACCCCAACTGAGTCATCACAGATCTGTGAGGAACAATACACTGAAATAATCCCCTCCCATGTCTTACAGATGACACTCCCATTAATGCCTTTTAGAATAAGATTTGCTTTTCCTTTTACCAGGCTGCCACCCTGTGCTGCAAATTCAGTTCCTGCTCTGCAACCCCTCCCGCCAGCCTCCTGTTTTGTCACTCATTTTTGGATTTGGACCCCTGCTTCTGTTTCCCTTTCTTTGCTCCTCTTCTACTGTGCTTGTGAATAATGATGCATTTCCTACTTTTTCCATCTTATTTTCTGATTTCAGGTCCTGCTCAAGATCAAAGAAGCCAAAAAGCTGCCACCTCCACCCTCACCCAAGAGACGCCTGCGTCGCACCAGCACCCACCACTCCGGCTATGCCTTCTCCCATCAGCATGGCTTTGGAGCACTCATTATGTCTGGGAGAAACATGTGGCCAAAATCACCTTTTGCCACAACAGGAACATTTTCACCAAATAGTGACAAACATAAACACAAAGAACTGTAAAAAAGCCAAACCCAAAAAACAAACCAACAAAGCAAACCAAAGTAAAGGGCTTTCAGGAAAGGAGACTGTGCTCCCTGCAAAGCACCGAGCCAGTGGCTGCCCAAAGCTCTGCCCTCTGGGCTACCAAAGCAAGGACTTGGGCCTTTCCTTTCACCCATGTGCACACTCTGACTTCAGCTTCTCTTCCAAAGACATGTGCTGCTCCTGGGGAAGGCAGGCAGGGTGAATTAGAGCTGTTATATGGTATCCCAGAGAGCCTCCCTGGAACAAGAGAGAACATGCTGTGGGAGGCATCTCCACTCCCTGAGATTTTATAACACTTTTTTTTTTTTCTCCATTTAACTACATACCTCAGAACAAAGAGAAGTCCAGGCTGAGGAAAAGGCTGAATTGGCGATGTCTTTCTCATTCACGTGCCTTTGTTTCTGTCATGAATCCACTCTGGGCCGTATTACTGGGGTGACAGTATTGACCCCAGGTGTGCCTTAGGTCCAGCCATACAACCCCCAAATCCCCGATCTTTGTAATATGTGTAATTTTGTAGCCTTTTGACTGTATACAGGCACTTTGGAAGGCATGAGCTGGAAATAACCTCCTTCCAAACTAACAGTTAATCCAGTTTCTCTAAAGATGGCCAGTGCTCAAACACCACCCTCTTCCTGTATCTGCAGTCAGGAAGTGCTGCAAGCTCAGAGAAACCCCTAGTTGGTCAAGGGACAAGGGCTTGACATTCATCAACCTGCCCTATTTTATCTGCATTGTAAATCTGCTCTTGTTGTAAAGATCATTGTCCTCAGAGCCATCTCGAATTTTGTAGCTGAGCACCAGCCATTTCATTTAGACTTAAAATAAAAGGGCAAAAGAAGCTCAGGCTCCCATACAGATCAAGCCATAAAATCTAGCCCTGAAAAGCCCGTGTCATGGTTAAGGCTCATCTGAGCCACCAGCACCAGGCAACTTTCCCACCATAACAGACTGAGGCAATATCTGTCTTCTGAGGCACACACATATCTGAATTGATGGAAATCACACAAGAAGTATCAGAGGCAAAGATGCTATTTCACCGCTAGCGCAGGGTGTCCTGCCCTTTACTCCACCTGTGCTGTTGCTCAGTGTAATGGATGAAGCGTGACCTGATGGCTCCCTCACCCTCCCTGATGAGTGGTGTGGTCAACTTTCAGAGGAACTTAGTGAGGGCTCAGGGGCCTCTGCAGAGTTTCTCTGTGCTGGCTAATATTTTATTTGGGAACGGTTCATCTGTCAATCATGAGTTCCAGAGAGCTGAAAATACTATCAATCTGACTGCCAGCAGAGGCACCTAAGATGCATAGACACAGTCGAAGACATGGTGATCTTGAGGGACTGGGATTTGCTCACTGCTTTGTTACACCAGCTCCATAATCAGCAGGGTTACTGGGTGGAAAGCCAGCATGGCAATGTGACAGTCTGTCTTGCCAGCACTGTTGAGCTGTCTAAATGGAGCTTTTTTTTGTGCAGAGGACTAAGCAGCATTGGCTGTTATTTTTTTTTCGGCTCCTTTATACAAATTTAGACTCTTTCCTTGTTTTGAATTGGATTTTTTGCACAGTAACCATCTGGTATTTATTGGGAGCTCTCTGCCTTGAGTCTCTGAGCTATCAGTGGAGGCAATGTATGATGGCAACAGGACAGCCATGACCCCATTTCATCCGGTCTGCGTATAACACCTTGCTGCCTGTGGTCCCAGTTTTAGCAGTTACTGTATAAGATTGTTTAAGCTCTAATAGAAGGTTTCATCTCCCTGGGTTTAACTCAGCACAGAGAAAAACAGTCTGTTGTACCTACTGCTTTGGGAGGCTTGTTACAAACTGTGGTATTAAATTTCAGCATAGCCAGTGCAAACTGGAGCTGGGACTGGATCCAGACTTCAGCAGCCAGGAGCTGCTTGCTAGGGAAGAAGCAAATTCTAATCCAGTGATCTCCCCTGCAAGGAGATACCTAAGTAAAGTGAGAGCCTGCACCCTGACTGAGGAAACTGCTGTGATAGTGCTTGTCACCTCCCTCTGATTTACCATTCACTTTGCAGAGACAATCATGGCTTTCTGATTAGGATTATGTCTTTCACAGTCAGCCTTCCTGGGGCTAGAGGAAAAAGGAGAATTTATGCAGGTAAGCAGACATCCCCATGATACCCAGACTGGTCTGTGGACTGAGAGTCCTATCAAAGCTGTTCCTAGCATGTAATGCAGCAGAATATAATGCTGAGCAGCAGAGGCAGACCTTTTGCTGACAGAGCAAGGAAACACTGAGACTGTATCACTCTTCTCATATGGTTTACATGCAAAGCACTCACCTTCTGGCTGAAGGGGACTTGCAAATGCTGCATAGGACATGCAGGGGGTAATAGATCTGTTGGTGAACTTGCTCCAGATAGAAATATTTCAGTGGTTTGACAAGATCAGCATTTGAAACATATCAGCTGGCAGTGATGTCTGTCCTATATCACTCCTGATTTTGTAAAATATTTCTTTAATGTAAAAAGATAATATTGGGATGACTGATTTGTTGCCACTCTGCTAATTGATCAAAGGAGTTTATAACCAGATGTGTATGTTGTTCCTGGATCTCCTAAAGTGGGAGAATGGTCTGTGGGAGAATGGATCTGAGATGATAGTGCTTTTAATGCGGTATCCTGATTTGGGAAACAATCAGGAAAGTAAGGAAGCTGCAGTGGACAACTCTGAACAGCAAGCCCCTAGGAAAAGCCCAGCAGGTGGTTGTTATGTGATGGAGCTCGAATTCCCGAACTTCCTTTGGATCCCGTAAGGGATGTTTTAGAGGAAACCTAGAGGAAACGTTAAACATCCTGTAAGGGAGCTCTTGGTGTTCTCATCAGCCGTTTAATCCTGTACATTTGTCCGAGTTTCTGGTGTCAACGGCCAAGTGTAGCAGTACATGCCAGACTTAATTGTGCTTTGTAGTAATATTTTCTCCAAGCTGCTATACAGCCTTGTAAGTAACGGCTCGTGGGACCGGGCTTCTGACCCATCCTCTGCCATCCGCAGCTCTCTCCCTCGGGTGCCCCGAGGCCCCAGCACCGCCCCGCTCGGCGGGGACGGAGGACGCCGACTCCCGGGCGGCCCCGGCGGGAGGGGGGGGCACGGGCAGCGCCGAGGTCCCGCCCCGCCGCCCGGCTGTAAACTGCGGCGCCGGCAGCCGGTAAGGGGTGGCGGTGGCCACTGCTGCCGCCTGCGGGGGGGCTCGTCCATGGCCGGAGCGGGTAGCCCTGCGGGGCGGTTGGTGGTTCTGGCAGCTGCCTGAGGGTGTCGGCATTTCTGGTGTGTGTGTGCACGGTGCTCTGCTCGGTCCCGCGGGGTCAGATCTCGTGACATCTGTTGTGCAATGTTTGAGGATGATAATTTAGTCTTTTATGAAGCTCTTGTATTTGATAGATATTTTAGATTGCTTTGATAGATAGATAGATTAATCTCTGGGATTTTTTTTTCTTTTTCTCATTATTCCATAAGGCAGAGGTTCATGGTTTGAACAGTGTGTTCTGCTGTAGCACCTAAATACTCACCGGCCCATTGGGCAGCAGTTTCAGGATCAGGAATGATAATGCTTTGATGATAACCAGTGATGATATGGTTACTTCTCTTATACTGCAGCAGAGGAGGGCTTAGAGCATCTCCTCTCTCCCCTGAATCCAACAGGGTGACATGTAGCAACCTCTGCCACTAATAGTGAGGGGCACCTTGAGGTGCTCTTGGGCAGAGGCACCTTTAAGGTGTTTTACATGGCTAACTGCAACACCTGCATTCCTGCTAGGCTGCCTGGTGGCTCTCACTTTATCAGTGTGCATCCACACAACTCTCTTCCACTGACCTGTAGCCTGGAAGTCATTAGTCATGAGCAGCTCTTATGGAATGGGAAGGCAAAGGAGCACCACATGCTTGCCCTAGGTTCTCCAACTGGAGTGATCCTCAACAAGGTCTGTTGTAAGAAAGGAGCTGTCTGAATAATGACCCATGCTAATTACAAGCTGGGAACAAAAACAGGAGTATAAGGGACCTCTTGGATCTGGGACCTTTGGGCAGAGGCACTGTGTCCTATAACCCTGTCAGACCACTGATAAAACTTCATCCTAAAACCAGCCATGCCAGCTGAAAAGCTTCCTGTTCTGATGGTTGATATTTTTTTCCCCTCTAATTTTCAACCTAAATGTGTTCACAGTACATTTATTCTCTTGTTGTCTTGCCAGCATTATCCTTTTGCTTCAGCAGTTTTGTCTCCTGTGATATATTTAGAGAGCAATCCTATCTGCTCTCTGCCTACATTTGGCTAGGCTAAAAAAGCCAGGCTCTTAAATTTCTTCTTGTTTGATAGGTTTTCTGTTTCCCCCAGGCACTTTCTGCACCTGTTCATTTGAGTTTATTTTTAAATGCGGGTGACCAGAACTTTTTGTCATCAGTGCCTGTACAATAGTACTGGTATTTCACTGCCTTTGTCTAGACTGCATTTGCTTTTCTTATGGCCTCATCACCTCTGCAATCCCTAATGCAGCTTTAGTGGTTATTTTTAACTTTACTGTAAATATGTACAATCGTTAGCTAAATTGTGTTAGCTAAATAAATACTTCTCATCTCTCACTGTCTTATGCCTGATAACATGCGGAGGAGCTGAAGTCATCATAGCATAAGTCTGTGCATGCTGATGCTTTAAACTGGTGCCTTGTCCACAGGGGCAAGCTTTTCCCATGAGGGCTGGCAAGGGCTTTTTACTACATCTACTTATGTTTTGGCTGATGTAAATGTGCTGGAGTGAAGGAGCTGTCATTCCTCCTAGCAAAGGCAAGTTCCCAGCCTCAGCTGCCTGTCTGGGAGCCTCCTCTAGCTCTGTTCCAGTGATAGGGGATTGGGTTGCTGAAGGGGTGGACGTGGTGCAGGGCTCAGGAGAAGGACATAGAGCCCTACAGCCTGGGCTTGACCTGCGAGTGCTTCTGGCCATAGCTGCAGCTGTGAAGGAACAACCTCTCCCCCGTCGCTCCCAGCTTGAAGGGAAGTGGTTTTCTTACCCCCCGTCTCTTTCCCCAGCCTGCCTCTTGTGCTGTGTGGAGTTGGCTGTACTGAGCTGTCAGCTCCCTGCCTTTCTGCTGAGCCCTCTGCCAGACTCTTCATCTATAAATGGATCTGGCCTTTTCCAACCTCCCCTCCCAACACCAAGAGATATTGCAGGAAATCGGAGCTGGGCCAGGCTTGCTCTGAATTAGGAAAACATACGATCCTACTGCTGGCTTTTCGTAGGTTCTCTGGAAGCATTGTGCCTGGCTTTGGGGGTAGCTGTCTGTGCTCTGGTGAGAGCTGTGCTGTTGAATTGTTTGCACTGTGAGAGCAGTTATTCCCAGACCTATAGGTGCTATCTCCAGTGGCTAGCCCCATGCATGGCTCCACAAACAAAGCCGTCTGATCTGAGAGTTGTGTTTCAAGGGAAGGCCAATGTTTTTGTTACTGACTGCATCCTGCTTTCGCATCTGTATTAGGCACTTAATAAAAGAAGCCTGGCTTTTATACATAATGAACAACCCTGTTTGCCTCTCTTAACTTTGGGATTTATGGCAGAGATCCTGGGATCTTTTCAGCCTTATTGCATTCCCCTTCCCCTTGAGAGGCAGGGAGGATCAGTATCTTCTTGTTCAGCAGGGAGCTGGGACCTGAAGTATGCAGACCAAGGTGACTCAGGGAGTCAGTAGCTGCCCTGAATTTTAAACTGAAGTCTTTTGTGTCATCTGGAGTAGAGTGCTACCCTCCATCAGCCCTGCAGGCATCCAGGCCATTCATTCCATGTAGAGTACAGGTCTGTATTTAGAAAACGAATTTGTACTCTCATGTTGAAAAATTGTAGTCTGAAAGTATCCTAGTTCATGTGCTTCATAGAAGCTTCTGGTCCAGGTCCCAGTCTGGTGGCCTTTTGCTGGCAGCAGTGGGCTTGCATCCTTTGGACTTAGACAGCAACGCCTAGAACAGCTGCTTCAGAGGCTTCCTTACCTGCTGGCAATCGTCCCTCAAAAACCTTCAGGCTGAGGATAAGGGAACATATAATATTCAAAAGGTGCAAGCCTGGTTTATGGTTGCCTGATATTCTGCCTGCAGTTCTACTTCTGGTTCAGTTTTTGCTGTGGCAGCACATGCTGTCTGACACTTTTTCCTGTGCAGGATGCCTGGCATCCTGAGTTTTCTCTACTCAGTGGCTTGGTTGTGTTGCATATTGGATGGCTTGGTGGAGCTGGTGACTGGGCAGTGTGCGATGGTCAATGTGCAGGAATACATCTGCTCTCTTTTTATGTGAGCTGGAGAATGTAATATCCCAGACTGGGATATTACACAGGGGTTATGGTTCCCTGAAACCTCCTTTCTGTCTTTCTGCTGGGTTTGCAGGCAACACTTTTCATGAAACAGATGAGGGATAGATGAAGTGCCACCTTCACCCTTCCCCACACCACCAAGCTGCTGTGTGGCAAGGGTACCTTTGAGCTCTGGGAATAAATGAAATTAAGATATCGTGTGTAGCTGTAGCTGCCTGATGCTCTTTCCTGTGGTTAGCTCTGTTGAAGCTGGGTCAGGCATCAGATCCTGCTGGTTTGCTAGCTCAACTTGGAGTGCTTCAGGGTAAACTTGGCTGGGAGGAGTTTTTCTGCTTGCTGTATCACAGAATCACAGAATCGTATAGGTTGGAAAAGACCTTTAAGATCATCAAGTCCAACCGTAAACCTAACACTACCAAGTCCACCACTACAGCATGTCCCTAAGCACCTCATCCAAACGTCTTTTAAATACCTCCAGGGATGGTGACTCAACCACTTCCCTGGGCAGCCTGTTCCAATGCTTGACAACCCTTTCAGTGAAGAAAAATTTCCTATCCCTCCCAGATGTTCAGGGAGGCTGGTTACCCCAATTCTGCTTGGCCTCACGCAACCTGCCTTCTGCTGAATACTTGATTCCCAGTTCTTCACCAAAGCCCTGGACACATAGCAGGGTGTTTTCTGAGGTTTGTTGGGTATAGGTCTCTGTTCCTCTGATTCTGGAACATGAAGCCTGGTTGGGGTTTTGCTTGTGATAGCTACTGCTCATCTGAAGCCCATGGTTTCTCCCCCTCTTCACGTTCTCGTATGTGCTTGCCTGGACTGGGAATGTTGGTTTCCACAACTCACATCTGTTGTGCCTGGGGTGGATATTTGCTGAGCATCTTTGTAGCCCTTAAGCCTTGCCCTGGACTCTGCACTTCTGATTGAGTCCTCAGTGGAGCTGGAGATGGGAGTGTGTCCCCTCCTCAGGACTGCTCCTATCTGAACAGTCTCCCCTGTGGGCAGCTCTTGGTCTATTGTTACAAATGTTCTGCTGACACCAGTATCTGTCTGGCACAAGCTATAAAGGCTTTTGTTGGAGGACACTGCCTTAGGATGCTTTCAACCTCTCTGCTAGTTCAGTTGCTTTGAGACTTCAGAGTTTTCTGCTTAAGAAACTGTATATGCAGTACAGCGGTGGTGTCTCTCGGGCGACTCGTTAGTGCCCTTAACAAGAAGAACTTCTTGTTGGCTGGTTTCACGATGGCTGGTTCAAACTGCACCAGGATCCTCCACGAGTGCCAGGGCAAGACACTGGTTCAGATGGCAGTGTGTAAGCACAAATTTGATGTGCTGCTAATCTCATCCCAGCACCGGGATGTGGAGTGTGGCCATCCTACTGCTGTAATGGTTGTGCTACATATACACAGCATTGAGACTGTGCCTGGCAAAGCCTATGGGCAGGTGTCTGTGATGGGGTGAAGGGTTGGGAGGTTTCTTTTGAGACTGTAATTGGATGTTGAAGGGAAAGCAGGAAGAAGGGGAAGTGCCTGTGCACCTTAATCCATTGTCAACAGAATAACCCCAGCTGTATTAAAAGTTTTGAGGACAGTCTGGCCTCCTGGTACAGGTGTCTACTTGTGCATGGCCCTGTGTCAGCACAAGTTCAGATGCAGTGTACAGGCATTAGAGCTCCACAGCTCCTTGCATCAGGCTGCGGTGGGATATCCCACTGAGACAGAGCATCCCTGGTTACTGTGCTTAGAATACTCCTTGTGAAATACCAGGCTTTGCAATGCATCAAAGCTCTAGTACCTGCAGTGCCTGGGTCCCTCAGGGATCTGTGTGGAACACATGCTCTGCAACACATCTAGCTACGGTTTGGAAGAGGAAGTGAAGAATATAATTTTCTGATTATTCTAAGTTAATCAGGGTAGTTGGTTTGAAAACTTCCTGAAGAATTACAGGAATTCCCACAGCATTCTCCTGGAGAAACTGGCTGCTCATGGCTTGGACGGGTGTACTCTTCGCTGGGTAAAGAACTGGCTGGATGGCTGGGCCCAAAGAGTGGTGGTGAATGGAGTTTACTCCAGTTGGCAGCTGGTCACAAGTGGTATTCCCCAGGGCTCAGTATTGGGGCCAGTTCTGTTTAATATCTTTATCAATGATCTGGATGAGGGGATTGAGTGCACCCTCAGTAAGTTTGCAGACGACACCAAGTTGTGTGGGAGTGTTGATCTGCTGGAGGGTAGGAAGGCTCTGCAGAGGGACCTGGACAGGCTGGATCGATGGGCTGAGGCCAATTGTATAAGGTTCAACAAGGCCAAGTCCTGCACTTGGGTCACAACAACCCCATGCAATGCTACAGGCTTGGGAAAGAGTGGCTGGAAAGCTGCCAGGCAGAAAAGGACCTGGGGGTGTTGGTCGACAGCTGGCTGAATATGAGCCAGCAGCATGCCCAGGTGGCCAAGAAAGCCAATGGCATCCTGGCTTGTATCAGGAATAGTGTGGCCAGCAGGACTAGGGAAGTGATCATCCCCCTATTCTCAGCACTGGTGAGACCACACCTCAAACACTGTGTTCACTTTTGGGCCCCCCACTACAAGACAGATATTGATGTGCTGGCGTGTGTCCAAAGAAGGGCAACGAAGCTGGTGAAGGGTCTAGAGCATAAGTCTTATGAGGAGCAGCTGAGGGACCTGGGGTTGTTTAGCCTGGAGAAAAGGAGGCTGAGGGGAGACCTTAATGCTCTCTACAACTACCTGAAAGGAGGTTGTAGAGAGGTGGGGGTTGGTCTCTTCTCCCAGGTAACAAGTGATAGGACGAGAGGAAATAGCCTCAAGTTGCGCCAGGGGAGGTTTAGATTGGATATTAGGAAAAATTTCTTCACTGAAAGGGTTGTCAGACATTGGAACAGGCTGCCCAGGGAAGTGGTTGAGTCACCATCCCTGGAGGTATTTAAAAGACATGTAGATGTGGTGCTTAGGGACATGGTATAGTGGTGGTCTTGGCAGTGTTAGGTTAACGGTTGGACTTGATGATCTTAAGGGTCTTTTCCAACCTAAATGATTCTATGATTCTATGAATATCTTGCAAAACTATTAGCATGATAAAACAGCAAATGGGATTCCATGCTGATAAATGCCACAACTTTATGCATGTAATGGTGATTTGTGAACAGTTTCTCACTGCCCACAGGAAGCCTTTGGAGTCACTGTGGATAGCTATCTGAGAACATCAGATCAATGTTCATCTGTAGCCAAAAAGGCAGACCTCATACTGGAAATAAAGAATAAAAAAAATGCTGATATATATTCTTGTATACTTAGGTACACAGTCATGTTGTGCCTGCATCTTGAGTACCACATACAGTCTAGTCACACTCTCTCAAAAAGAGTGGCATAGACCTGGACATGATACAGAAAAGGGCAATGAGGATGATTAAGGGACTGAAATAGCTTCTGTAGGAAGAGATTAAACAAGGACTTCCCCTGGGAAAAGTAGATGATAGTAGGAAAGAGTAAAGGCCTATAAAATAGTGTACAGTGGGGAGAAGTTGAGTAAGGAATGAGCATTTGCTATTTCTCACAGCACAGAAGCAGCACATCCAGCAAAATTATTTATTATGCAGGAGGTTAAGGAAGTCCTTTTCAACACAGTTGATTTGCAGAACATGCTGCTATGAGATGTCATGAAGGCTGAAAATATACACAGATTCCAAAAGGAACCGGACACCTCAATGGCAGAGATGTGTTTCAGTGGCTATTATACATGATGGTCAGTATGCAACCTCCAGCTCTAGAAGTTCCTTGACTGCTGATTGTTGCAAGCTGGAAGAGTATGGCCTTAGGAGAGATCATTCTGTACTCTGATATGTATATGCCAGTGCCAAAATGTCAAGGATAGGGCACTAGACCAGAAGAATTCTTGGCATGACCCAGTATGGTGGTTCTTATTACCAGAACATGCTGAAACAGTGGAGTGAAAATGAACTGAATTGGTTTTGAGCACTTCTGGTCTAATGGCTCTCCTGTGGGAGTTATGCACAGGTCACCACAGGTTTTCTTATAGCTTTTATTAGCAAATCTGAAAGCACTTGCAGGAGAAAAAGACTGGTACAGGCATAGCCCACCAGCTCAGTGTGCCACTGTTGTGGTTGTTGCAGGGAGTATGCCAGCTCAATCACTACTGCCCAGCCAGACAGGTGAGATGCCTGGCATTAGCTGTCTGGTCCTATCTTTGCTCCCCCTTGGCTTCTGATTAGGATCTGGTTTATGTCCTGATGGAACAAAATCTGGATTCTTAGAGCCTCTTCTTCACATAACTGTGGGTGTTCTTGTTATCCATCCAAATGTCTTGTCCTACAGAGAGGGGAAAGAGTAGGCTATTGTGAATTCTGTTGTGAATTCCTCAATCTTTTCCTATGTTGCAATTTCCTTCACAGTCTAAGTAGTAAAATGTCTCCAGTCTCCCTCCACTGAGAACTGGGAAAGGCTGGAACTGCACTGCCTTGAAAAGTCTATTTGCTGATGGTGGAGTGCCTTAGATGCTCATTTTAGGAGCAATAGCAGGAGCCACTGTTATTTTCTGCTTGCCCCACTGAAAACTTACCAAACTAATGGGTTTTTTTGTGGAAGCTGGCTGAGGCTGTAGCAAAAGCAACCAGACAGTAATGGGCATGTGATTTTTGTCTGCCATTCAGCTTGCTGCAGGGGGATTCTGAACTGCTTAAGCCTGAGCCTGGTATCACAGCAGGAATGAGATTTTGGGAACACTGATCTTGGAATCCAGTCATAATTTTTCCTCTGCCTCGTTCCTGTAATGAGCTGAACCCAAATCTATACACTCACGAGCTCTAATGTTTGTGCCTCCTTCAATGGGCCAGATAAAGAGTTTTAAAGTCCCTGTAGTGCTGCCCAGTTCCCTGCTCCCTGCAGAGAAAAAAACCAGTTTCCTGGCAGCTTCAAGCTGTTTTTAAACAAGACAAATGCCTGGGGTGCCTGTCTGCTAGAGGCTCCAGCCTGTACACCAAGTCCCTTTTTAGCATGCTTCTCTGTGCGGCTATATCTGGCTCCAGTTCCTTGCTCTGGGAATGTGACCTCATCGTTGTTTTGGTATTTCCAGTGATTCAGCCTGGTCTGGGGCAGGGAGGAGTCATTCCTGGTACAGGCTGATGGAGTGTTTGTGCGTTGCTGGAATCCCAGAGCGGTGCAGCCCCAGCCCTTCCGGTGCCTTGACAGCTCGCGCTGAGGCTCACCTGGTGCATTGCATTCCTGCCTGGCAGATGACCTGGATGCAGCTGGTAGAGGGACCAAAGCTCCTGCTTTTGGGGATAATGGGGATCCCTGTCTTTGCAGCATACCTGCCTTGGTGAAGAAAGCTGAGTGCAGTAGTTTGTATGCCTGGGAAAGCCACAAGGAGTCTCTGCTTTATGGGTGGAAAATCAGTCTTGCAGAATTCTCATTACTGTTTACAGACTGCCAGCATCCCATAATGAAGTTAACTTTACAACATTTGCAGCAACTTGGTAAGTGTTAATAAGATCCTCATTTCACAGGCGGGGAAACTGAGGCACTGAACAGGGAGGTGATCTGCTTGAGGTTTTATGCAGCTAGAGCTGGAAAAGTAAACTCCCATGAAGTGGTGCTGACTGTGCCTGTCATCTCCTGTAATGGCTGGATTCCTCCAGTGAATGATGAACGTGGGCAGTGGGTCAGACTGAGGTGGAGCAGTGCTAGTAGGGAAGAGTAGCTTCCAATGTGAGACAAGGCCAGGCTGTACAGATTGCTAAACCACATTTTCTGTGGGTATCACTTTCCTCCATCTTTCCAGGTGTGGTCAGAAAGCACAGGAGAGGGCTTGTAGACAGGGTTCCGCAGCCAAGGTCATGGAAGGCTGTGGATGCTGCAGGGCTGTCACTTGTGAACTGCTGAATTGCTGTTGCTGAATTGCTGTTGAATTGCAGAATTGCTGAATTGTGGCAGAATTGCTGTTGCTGCACATGCGGTGAGCCTTATTGCAGCCTTGATCTAAACACACTCACTCTCAACTGCCTTGTTTGAGCCTGGGTTGTTGTGAATGGTTTTTAAACCCTTTGGGATCATCTGGTGGTTAGCCATTCCCTGGCTGAGACCAGTTTGGCTGCAGAAGCAGCTTGGTTGAAGACATGGCTTCAGTGTTGTTGTGTGAGCCGGCACAGGCAGGATGCAGGAACAACCACAAAACCACGGATGAAATGCAAAGAGTAAATTTATTTTCGTTACCTCGCCAACCGGGGGATCCCTGAAGCAACACCCGGGCAGAGGCACACAAGCAGGAATGCAGGCACCATGGAGCTCGGTCCATGCTAGAGGATCAACAAACCTGCTGTTTTCACCCATTTATCAAGGATTAATGCAGGTGTAGTTTACCACTGTGCTTTGATCTTTCCCACAGCAGGGCAGGAATCTCAAGCATGTTCGATAGGGTGCCTCTAAGTCTATCATCACAGGCCTATGTTATCTAAACATAGATGTTCTACTTGTCCAACACACAAGGCCAAACAATGATTAGTATGATATATGTGTTTTTCGACACCCCAACTGCAAGTCACTTGAGCGTGTTTACAATCTTCCTTGCCAAACTTCCGTTATTTTCCCACAGTTGTCTTGCTTACTGGTGAACCAGCCTGTCAGTGTAGAGTTGCTTCACCCCAGGAGAGACCTGTCCCGGTTTGTCACTATGCAGGAATAAGTCATGAAGGCTCATCATGTTTGGAGAAGCAGCCCCCTGTTGCCGTGAAAAGCCGAAATCAGAACTCAATAGTCGGGATGACTATTAAGCAGGTATTCTTTATTGCAGCGCTGGGCAGCACTGGGGATCGCTCCGCCACAAGTGCTCCGACAAACAAGCAAGATCACAGAGGTTATATGTTGCAAAATATACATATTCATAAGATTAATTTATATAAACATGAGATTTCTTGGAACTCATTAATATATGTAAATGTCCCTGACGCATGCGTACTTAAGTCCTTAGGTGGTCGTTAGGGATCCTCTGGTGGTCGTTGGAGGAAGTCAGTAGTCTTCATCACTCTGACCGCTGACTGAACTTTGTCTTTACGCATGCTCAGTCCATCTTTGTCTTGCTCATACCTTCCTTGCATATCCAAAACCAGGTGGTTCTTGTGTAGTTTCTCCTTATCAGCCCTTTCCAGGGACACAGGGCCTGAAGAATTCCTTTTTATCTATCTTCATTGCAACTATCTCCGCTAACCAAGGATTTAACACAGGCAAAGCATTCTTACTCTAATGATTAGGTCAAATAAAGAAAGCTCGTTAGCAATTCTACTATCTAAGCTTCCTTACTTAAGGCCAACAATACTGGCAAGCTAGGCCAAGTTATCTGCGAAAGGGAGACTAAAAGGAAACATTGAGCAACCAAGATATTTACAGCATTTCTTTTTGTCTTTGGGATTTTAGCTCTTTTCATTCCCCCCTTTTCTTTAAACTTTGTAAATTCTTTTACAAAGGTTCTAAATTAAAAGTCATTACTACTTCCACATATTTCTTTCAATTATTCGCTTTACACAGCCGACACAAATGGCAAGGATGATAACAATTATTATCTAACATTAAATTGTTAGCATCCTCTTCACACAAACTTTTACACACTAGTAAACGAGCGCATAGCAGCATCAGTAAAACTACTTTTGGGTCAATCTTACGGACGTTGGTCCCGTAGGCTGAGATTTCCATGGTCCATTAGGTGCTTTCTTAATTCTCGAATAGTGGATCCACGCAGCGTGCTTCTCAAGCTTAACTGCAGTGTAGGTTGTGAGCAGAACTTGAAAAGGGCCACTCCATTTCTCTTCAAGAGGGTCACCTGAAATATTTTTAACATAAACCCAATCCCCAGGTTTAAACAAGTGCACTGGAGAATCTAAACCCCACACTCTGGTAGATACTACTAATTTATTTACTTCTTGTAATTGTTTTCCTAATGCTATTAGATATCGCCGTAAGCTAATTTCCCTTGCTTGGGTGAGATCTTGCCCTCAATATCTGGTTTGAAATGGTCTCCCATATAAAATCTCAAAGGGACTCAATTTCTCTTTAGTCCTTGGTTTAGTTCGAAGTCTCAATAATGCAATTGGGAGGGCCTGATCCCATCTCAAGTTGGTTTCCTGACAAATTTTGCTCAATTGTGTTTTTATCATATGGTTCATTTTCTCTACCTGTCCACTTGCTTGTGGGCAGTAGGCTGTATGCAATTTCCAATTAATTTCTAAAAACTTACTAGCTTGCTGAACTACCTGTGACACGAAGTGTGGCCCTCTGTCAGAGGAGATCACTTCTGGCACTCCAAACCTAGGAATAATTTCTCTTAATAAAACTTTTGTTACTTCTCGAGCTTTATTTGTTCTGCAAGGGAAAGCTTCAGGCCATCCAGAGTAGGTATCGGTTAACACCAACAGATACCTATACCCCCCTTTTCTAGGGAGCTCCGAAAAGTCTATTTGCCAGTTTTGACCTGGAACATTTCCTTTGCCTATGCTTCCAAATTTTACACAATTTTCTACCTTTGGGTTATTTTTCAAACATGTCTCACACCTATCAACCACACTTTTCACAGTTTGAAACAAATTTCTAGCCACTATCTGCTTAGTGAGAGCACTATCTGGGGAGCTGTGCCTGGCATGAGATTTACTGTTGTTGCATTGGGAAGCTTTCCCTTTTTCTTGTGCAATGGTAGCCCAATGTCAGGAGAGTTATCTCATCCCAAGGTCAGCTGGGCTGGGCTGCGGTGGAGAATCTCTGCACCCATGGAGGGGGAAAGCATAAAGTACCTTCTTCATTGCAGGCACCAGCAGCCCAGGGAAAGGATATCAGCATGTGCAGGAACAGGGAGTTTTAACTCCAATAACCTGTCCTTTCCCATCTGTATGGAGGGGTAGTGGCTGTACCAGCAGTTTGCTGGAGAGAGGAGACAATAGATAATACAACCTGGCTGCTCTCATTAACAGGGACAATTTCAGGATGGCTTAATGCCTGGCTGGCTTCACCCCTCTGGTAGGTATCACCAGGACATAGACCTGTTACTTTGGGTCCCTGTGCTCTCCTTGAAGCTAGGTTTTTAACAGCATTCACTGATGGGATCGGCCTATGTCAACTGTTTTCAACCTTTTCCTTTTGAGGCTAGGCAATATTTTTTCAAAGGAGGTGCCCCCAACCTCTACAGAACAGACATCAGTTGCTACAGAACTACATGAACTCCCTGTTCTTTGTCACCAGTTGTACCCAGAGGTCACTGGTGTAAACTCTATGCCTGTCTGGCACCGGGCTTACTGAAAATAGGCTATGCCTGCTGTGGTATACATCCTGAAACAGCTCCTCAGCCTCTTGCTGAGGTCTTTCAGTGCTAGTTTAATGGGCAGTAGCTGAAACTTGCAAAACCCCTCTACTGCTGGATCCAGCTGTGGGGACAATGAAGGCAAAGCTCCCAAATCCTTTGACACATTGCTGCTTTGCTGAGCTAGTCCCTATCCCACATCTTCCTTATTTGGTGTAAATCCAGTTGCAATACAGTTTGTAAGTTATCCTGAAATGGGAGGGAAAGAAGAATCCTAGCAGGAGGTGCCCAAGGCAAGTGAACTAGAGAGAGAGAGGGTAAGTCCCAGTGACTGTGGAGCCCCTGTGCATGGAGAGAGGGCCTGGACTACGGGGGTGGGCTGCTGCACTATGAGCTGGTCACACACACGGATGGAGCAATGCTCTGATCAGCCTTTCTTCCAGGTGTGATGGGCTACTGTAGCACTGTGCACCAGAGAAGGTGTGGAGCTGGGGCTGTCTCAAGTGGGGCATGGGATGGAAAATTGCATAGGTCTGCATTACTGCCAGCAGATGCTGTGTATGGAGCTGTAGGAGCTGCTAGAGAGTGTGGAGTTGGAGGGGGTCTCCCCTGGCTAGCGGTCACTTCACCCCACGGCTTCCCCTCGCAGGCAGCTGCCCTCCCAACCCCCCTGCCTGAGCAGGCAGGCCGTGGAGTCAGCCCGCACAGCCCCATCATGCTCGTTTCTTTCTGAGCTTGCTGTAAATGGCTCTCTGTAACATGAACTGCATTTCTGCCACAGTCCTCTCCAGAGTGCATCTGTATTTACACTGGGGCTTTCATTAGCAATCTGGCCCTTTCATTGCTAGCAGCCTGCAGCCCTTGCTTTTCTCTCCTGCCCACATGCTCTGTGAGTGAGACAAGCACCCTGGCACCACTGTGCCTGAGGAGAGGCAGGTGACTGGCAGCAGGAGGAATCCCTGAGCCAGCTCCCATCTGGAAGGAGTGCCTTGTCATGTTGCCTCTCACCCACCATTCTGCAGCAACAGAGGAGCTGCCTGCAGAGACTCCCTGTAGCATGGCTCACTGATCCCTAAGCCAACACAGGGACAAGCTGGTTTTGCTTTGGATTATCACTGGCTCTACATGCTATATTCTTCCTGCTGCTCTCATGCTGTTGCTGCTGCACCTGGCTTCCAGCTGCAGCAAGCTGAGCCCACAATCTGGGAAGATTGTATCTGGCAAGGTAAGAGGTGATCCCTTCCATTTGTTCTGCTAAAAGTAATGTGGCCAGTCCTGTCCCCACCTGGAGATATGCTTCAATTAGTAGTGTATATGTGGTTTTATTCTGCATTGTTCTGTAGCTCCGATGAACAGTCAGTGCGTTGCTCAGGCTGTAGCCTCTATTACGTGGAAGGAAAATGCATATATCCATTTTCTTTTTACTTACACACTGGAAAATCAAACTCTGGCTCCCTTTCTACTCCATTATGGTGTGCTGGTGCTCCAGAGCCTGTCTGTCTGCTCTGTTCTCGTGCAGCATCCTGTGCATGTTCTACAGGTTATGTCACCTGCTTCTCCAGGTGACATGAAAGTAGAGAGCAGTCTGAATGTGTCTTGGGAGAAAGAAAGGCGGAAGGAGAAGAAACCCACAGAAGACAAAAATCGGGAAGTTCAATAGGCACGGAAATGGCTTGAGAGAAATTATTTTTACCCCAGAAAATTAGATAGGGAAAGAGCCTCCTTTCCCTGGATAGTCTCAAAAGTGTATCTTTTTTTCCCCTTCAGTCCCTTAGGGCAAGCTGTTTTGATATGGAAAGGCCTGAGGCTGCTTTTGTCCCTAGGGGTGGAGGGGAGTCAGTCTTGTTAGTCTGGTGCCTTCTTTCCAGCGAACCTCACTGGCATTTAATGCTTCACCTTCCCCCACCACTGCACACCTTTACTGGGGCTGTATAGAATCATAGAATGGTTTGGGTTGGAAGGGACCTTTAATGGTCATCTAGTCCAACCCCCTGCAATGAGCAGGGACATCTTCAACTAGGTCAGGTTGCACAGAGCCCCGTCCAGCCTGACCTTGAGTGTTTCCAGGGATGGGGCATCTACCACCTCTCTGGGCAACCTGTTCCAGTGTTTCACCACCCTCATTGTAAAAAATCTCTTCCTTGTGTCCAATCTAAATCTCCCCTCTTTCAATTTAAAAGCATTACCCCTTGTCCTATCGCAACAGGCCCTGCTAAAAAGTCTGTCCCCATCTTTCTTATAAGCCCCCTTTAAGTACTGAAAGGCCACAATAAGGTCTCCCTGGAGCCTTCTCTTCTCCAGGCTGAACAACCCCAACTCTCTCAGCCTTTCCTCATAGGAGAGGTGTTCCAGCCCTCTGATCATTTTTGTAGCCCTCCTCTGGACCTGCTCCAACAGGTCCATGTCTTTCCTGTGCTGAGGACTCCAGAGCTGGACGCAGTACTCCACATGGGGTCTCACCAGAGCAGAGTAGAGGGGCAGAATCACCTCTCTCGACCTGCTGGCCACGCTTCTTTTGATGCAGCCCAGGATACAACTGGCTTTCTGGGCTGCTAGTGCACATTGCCAGCTCATGTCCAATTTTTCATCCACCAATATCCCCAAGTCCTTCTCTGCAGGGCTGTTCTCAATCCCTTCATCCCCCAGCCTGTATTGATAATGGGGATTGCCCTGACCCAGGTGCAGGACCCTGCACTTGGCCTTGTTGAACCTCATGAAGTTCACATGGGCCCACTTCTCAAGCTTGACCAGGTCCCTCTGGATGGCATCCCGTCCCTCAGGCATGTCAACCACACCACTCAGCTTGGTGTCAGCTTGGTATAGGGAAAAGAGGTGATGACCAAGAAGCCCTACCCCTGCTGGATTTCCCTGTAGTAGTCAAGGATAGATAAAATAGGAGGGAAGAAACATTTTCTTCTGTCCTAGCTAGTGTTTAGACACAACTATTCCCTTTTTAGTCCACAGCAGCTGGGGTGTTCCTGCCCCTGCATATACACAGCCATCCATCTTCCCCAAGCTTTTTGTACCTGGGCTTCCCTCCTATGTGGAGGAGTCTCCTAAACAGGACAGACAAGGATATCTAGCCTTCTGCAGGCGATGGTTTCCTTCTGAGGACTAGTCCAAACAACAAACCATGTTTTAGGGCCCCCCCTATATTCCTAGTTGCTAAGCTTTGAGAAGGGAAGAGGGTCCTCTAGCTTTCCCTCCTTAGCATACCCTGCTCTGCTGCCAGTGGGCGTATAAATAGTGCCCGCAGTATACTATTTTGGTGACAAGCTCTTCCCAGGATTCATCTGAAGAGTTATGTGAGGAAGTGTTAAAAATAACACCAAGCCCTGCCCAAATGCTGGTGGTGTTTCAGCCAAAGTGTTGGGAATCTTCCATAGAGAGCAGCCTTGGCCCCTTGGGTGGGGGCAGCAGGATGGGGTCCAGCAGGGCTCTCCGTGTTTTTCTGTTCTTGCTGCCCTGCTGACTGCAGAGGACACTGACCCTCAGGTTCAGCAGATCTGCTGGTCACCAAGAGGATGTGAGACTTTTACTTCTAATTAGGTTATTTGCTACTGAGCTTTCCCTGTGTGTTCTGAATATTATCTCTAGGTCTAATGAGAGGTACAGGAAATGCCAGGAGGGGTTAACCTGAGCTTTAATCCAGCCTGCTGCCAGGTCCCTGCTGGTGGCCAGATCTAGCTGCTTCTTTTAAAAGTCTTGGGCTGTAGCAATGACATATGTAGGGATTCTGGCCCTATGTTAGGTTTATCCCGAGGACTGGTAGCTGGAGATTGGTTTAACTGTGGAAGGCATATTAAATCTATATGTTGAATTAACAGCTATAGCTCTGGACATTCTTGCTATTCATATAAACACAAAAGTAATTCCAAAATTCTGCCCCTTTCATTGTGTGGTCGGTGCCTATAACTGAAAACCGGACCACACTGCAGAGACTGCTGGGATACTGGGGAGCCATGCTCCTTGGGCTATGTAGTCAGTGCAGGATGCACCTTCCCACTGAGGAGCTGGAAGCTGCAGTTTGTTTCCCTCAGGCTGGGTTTTGCCTGTTGGTGGTCAAGTCCCATGCTAGGTATGTAATTCAGCTGCTCTCATGCTGCTGGACCATTGGCCTCTCTCCTGTTTTCCAGCTGTGTGAGCCAGAGCAGCAGACCCCACTGAGTCCTTGTGTACAGTGTTTGGAGCCCAGAGCTCAAAGAAATACTTCTTGGAGGGCTCATGCTCAAAGCAGCCCCATCTGAAGACAGAGATGCTCCCTCTTGCAGATAGATGATGTGGCTCCACTCTTGCCTGGTCTAATAGGGGATGTAGGAGAAGTTACCCCCTGTGGGAGTGCAGCCCCATTGCTGTTACATGGAGCCTTGCATACAGAAGAAGATGAAAAGAGCTGTGATGTCTCCTGGCTGCAAGCCTGGGGACAGTGCTTGGGCTTACCTATTTGCTCTGAGTTGAAGACAGCAGTGTCATGGACAGGGGAGACCACACTTCTCTTTCAGATGCTGGGGTTCAGAACTACAGCATTAAACTCCCTCTATAGCTCCTTTGCCTCCACATTTGCATCCCCAGATACATCTGTGCCAGTTTCTGGATTTGTAGAAGGAAGGCCAGATGCTTCTGCAATCTCTGAGTACTTTACTTTCTGAAGGGATGGATTTATTTTAAGCTGATACGGAAAGTTGCTGTGAAAGCAGCAGGCATGCAAAAATTGCTAAAAAGGTCACAAGTGCTGTTTGGCGCTCCATGCTTCACCTCCTCTGATATGGGATTACTAATTCTGGCAGATGTTTCCAGGGATGGAGAGCAGGTCCTGTTAGAACATTGTGACCAAGAGTTTTCTCCAGCCGTTGCACTGAGAATGAGTGAGAGCAGAGCAGACACTCGTGTTCTGGCTTTGACTGTCGTATCTAGCGTGCTCGGCCTTTGCTAGCCCTCCTCCCCATCTCATCATTTAGCTGGGCTTCTCTTTTCTGTGCTGTGTGTTGAAAGGCACATGCTGGGTTTGTGCACAGGCTGGAGTGCTTTCTTAAGTGTGTATTGAAAGCACAGACTTCAGAATTGTCCAGAGATGGAAATATGTCACGGAGATGAAAACCATGCTTTTGTTTTTCCAGAAACATGCTCTGGGCAATCAGTCCTTCATCAGGGGCTTCCTGCTCCTCTATTCCTCTGCTCCTTCTGCTCCTCTTCCATGTCCAGACAACAAAGGAGGTCTCTGAGTCATTGTTGCTGTTTATTATTAGGCCTGATCCAGGGCTCTGTGTATCATCATACATTACAGAGCTCCTGAGGGCTCTTTCAGGGCTCTTTCCACCCTGGTATGCTCTTGTTCCCCTGACTGGAATGTGTCTTGGGTGCATGGGGACACCTGGCCTTGTTTGTCATCTTTAAGCACCTCTTTGCTGGACGTTTCTCAATAGTCTTCTGTGAGGTGCCAGAGCCCTACACCATGGTTTCCAGCAGTTCTTGAAGTGCTGAGATGTCTCCACAAGGAACCCTGTAGAACAATGTGCTCCAGCTCTTTCATCTGCTTCACATGAGATTGAGCCCCATTTCAGTCTGTACAAAACAATCTAAGCTTGACATGTTTTTCAGGAATCTCCTGTGACCTGCTTTGCCTTCATGGCCTGCCTTGTTGCTGGTGCCAGGTCATGGGTTTTGCCTCTACCAGCTTTTGTTTTCTATTTTAAAGAACATGGCAGGATTTAATCCCATGCACGGATTCCCTTTATCCCTATAGCATTTCCTTCTCTGTGGGTCTTTCTCCAACCTGAGCAAAATTGTTGCACACAGTGGACAGGTACGAACTTCCCATTTCTGGCTCTGTGTGCCTGTCTACATATGGTATTGCTGCCTGTTGGTTGAACATGTCTGTAGAGGAGGTAGACCTTGCACAACTGGCCGCATAGCAGCTAGATGCTGCAGACTCTTTGTGCCGATTAAGTGTACATCTATAAGCACATACAGCCAAACAGTTGTTTAATCATGGGCTGACCTGATATGGAGACCTCGAGTACAGCTGACTCATGATCCAGTGCAGCCTGCTGTATTAGATGGGAAGAAGTTATAATAAACAAAGATAAAGTTAGGAGGGTTCTCAGCTGTGGTCAAGGATCATCTTCAGCAAGACTGAATTCATAAGAAAAAGTCTCTTCATTGTGGTGGATGAAAGGAAGATGAATCCCCTGTCTGAAAGCTGGTACTAAGCATATTCCACTTAGAAAAAAACCCAACTTGAGTCTGTTTTTAACAGCCAGGTGGATTACCTACTGGATCAACTGGCATGGGATGCTTTTCCACCCTCAGTCTTCACCTGTAGGTTTGCTGTGTCTTTCCAGGAGCGTGTTTCTGTTTCTCCAGGTATACTGCCTCACAGAATAAACGGCTTTAGGTTTTTAATCCTGCATTAGAGGCTTCTTGCTCCTCTGAGTCAAACAGAAATCATATGAGAATAAGACCTTCAGAAGCCATATAATTACATCTCCCTGACCTAGGCATAGTGGACTCGGGCTATGCCATTCCTTGTGTTTCTTCATTTCATCTCTCTCTAGAAGCTTCCAGTGACTGGGACATTATCTGCTGCATCCCACATCTTAGCAGTACAGTCCCTTCCCTCTGTAAGTATCTCCTGATACCATGGCACACTGGGTTGGCCAAGACCCTAAGATGGGCATTTCTTTGGTGGCAAAACCAAAAAAAGAAATTATTTCCAATTTCTGACACTAAGGGCCTGTGAAACCTAACAGGAATGCATGTCTGTCCTGGTTTCAGCTGGGATAGAGTTAATTTTCTTCCTAGTAGCTGGTATAGTGCTGTGTTTTGGATTTAGTATGAGAATAATATTGATAACACAGGGATGTTTTAGTTGTTGTTAAGTAATGTTTACACTAGTCAAGGACTTTTCAGCTTCCCCTGCTCTGCCAGGTGCACAAGAAACTGGGAAGGGGCACAGCCAGGATAGTTGATCCAAACTGACCAAAGGGCTATTCCATACTATATAATGTCATGCTCAGTATATAAACTGGAGGGAGTTGGCTGTGGGGGGCAGTGATCACTGCTTGGGGACTGGCTGGGCGTCGGTTGGTGGGTGGTGAGCAGTTGTATCACTTGGGTTTTTTTCTGGGTTTTATTCCTCTCTCTCGCTCTCTTGTTGTCTTCCTTCTCATTACAATTTATTATTATTATTATTTTGTTCCAATTATTAAACTGTTCTTATTTCAACCCATGTTTTTTCTTACTTTTCCTCTTCAGATTCTCTCCCCCATCCCAACCGGGGGTTGGGAGGGTGAGCGAGCAGCTGTGTGGTACTTAATTGCCAACTGGGGCTAAACCACAACAGTCCTTTTTGGCACCCAAAGTGGAGCTCGAAAGGTTTGAGATAATAACAGATTAACCAGATCATATTAAGGAATTTAGATCTGTTAGTAGTTGAGGGTCACGATACTGATTCATGTGTTCTCGATATTGGTTTACCTGATCTGCACCATGCTCATTTTTTTGCTGTACATGTTAAAGATTGGTGTTGGTTTTTGCAGTTTGCTGTGTTCTGCAGTGATTAGTGATGTTTTTCCTGGGAGATTTGTTATTAAAACAGTGACCTTGGGTTTATTTTGGTATCTAAGTGCTGTACTGAAAACATTACTGTATGTTGGGTACCACCTCATAGAGACAATTAGCAGTTATACTTCTTCCTCTGAGAGGATTTTTATGGAGGAAATACAGAATGGCACCTTCGCTACTTTCTTCTACAATGTTTCCTCCTTCATTACAATAACTTTTCAGTATCTTGAACATCCTTGGGTAGTTAAGATACATCTATTGGTATTGCTTGGGAATATTGTTTTGATTTTGTCCAAGGTTAGTAAGCAATTTAAGAATATCATCCAGAGATCTGCCCCAAGGCCAGATAGTTATGAGTGGCAGGGTGTGTGGAATAGTATGGGCAAGTATCTAGGACAGTGGGCACCTCCAGTGTTTTGGAACTTCACCCCTGAACAAGTGCAGAATCCTGAAAAACTAGTAAAATATTTGGAAAAAGTATGCTGTCACCCTGTCAATTCCATAGAGACACAAATCACTACAGTGTGCTGGAGCCTGGCCCATGCCTACCAAGCCCTGTTCAACACTATTCAGAACCCTCAAGGGGAAGAGAAGGTCTCTGGATCTGGTGACAAAGCGACAGGCACCGCGGCAACTCCAGCCCCCGCTGCGACAGGCACCACGGCTACTCCAACCCCCTCGGCGACAGGCACTATGGCTACTCCAACCTCGGCGACAGATACTATGGTTACTCCAGCCCTCGTGACAGGCACTGCAGCTGAACCAGGGAACCAACCCGTGTCAGTATCAGTCGCCCCTGTACACAAGAAGAAATCTTGGAAGCAAAAGTCAGCTCGTTTAGAAAGGGAGGGTAAAGAGTAGGGCCATCACAAGGAGAGGAGGAGGAAGAGGAAGAACTCATAAACGAGATGGAAACTACCTGATCCCTATCCCTGAGTGAGCTGAGAGATAAGTGAAAAGATTTCAGCTGTCGTCCAGGTGAGCACGTTGTCTCCTGGCTGCTCCGATGCTGGGATAGTGGGGCCTGTAGTCTGGAATTAGAGGGTAAGGAAGCCAAGCAGCTGGGATCCCTTTCTAGGGAAGGGGGCACTGACAAAGCGATTGGAAAAGGGGCACCAGACCTCAGCCTCTGGAGGCGACTCCTGTCAGCTATGAAGGAAAGATATCCCTTCAAGGAAGATGTTATATATCGCCCTGGTATATGGACCACCATGGAGAAAGGTATACAGTACCTGAGGGAATTAGCTATGTTGGAGGTGGTTTATGGTGACCTGAATGATGAGCAGTTATCCAAAGATCCAGATGAAGTCAGGTGCACACGACCCATTTGGCAGAAGTTAGTACGGAGCGCACCGGCATCGTATGCCAACTCATTGGCAATACTGACCTGAAAAGAAGGAGAGGGTCCAACAGTGGATGAAGTGGCTAGCAAACTGTGGGAATATGAAGCAAGTATCTCTTCCTCCCTTGTCTTGGCTGTGGAGAAACCGGTCCAGAAACTCAAAGAGGATAGATCCTAATCCCCACGTGTATGGACCAACATCTCAGCTATTAGGAGTCAGTGTTCTGCTCAAGAAAGAAGATACAGAGGGTACACACCACGGGGCACCCTGTGGTTTTATCTGCGTGACCACAGAGAGGACGTGAGGAAGTGGGATGGAAAACCTACCTCCACCCTAGAGGCACAGGTACATGAGTTGCAAGGAAAAACAATCACCAAAGGGAGTTCTTCCAGGAAAATTGCTGCTCCAGTTTCCAGTGGACAGTTCCCCAGACAGAGTAAAAGGAGTAAAATCTTACTCCTGATTTTAATGAAGACACTCCTGACTCATATTTACAAGAAGCGGGTAACAAATGCTATGACCAGGACTAGAGGGGCCCTGCCTCCAGCCAGGTGGAGGAAAGGGACAACCGGGTTTACTGGACTGTGTGGATTCGATGGCCTGGCACATCAGACCCACAGGAGTATGAGGCTCTAGTAGACACCGGTGCACAGTGTACCCTAATGCCATCAAGCTATACAGGGGCAGAACCCATCTGTATGTGTGGAGTGACAGGGGGATCCCAACAGCTAACTGTATTGGAGGCCGAAGTGAGCCTAACTGGGAATGAGTGGCAAAAGCACCCCATTGTGACTGGTCCAGAGGCTCTGTGCATCCTTGGCATAGACTACCTCAGGAGAGGGTATTTCAAGGACCCAAAAGGGTACCAGTGGGCTTTTGGTATAGCTGCCTTGGAGACGGAGGAAATTAAACAGCTGTCTACCTTGCCCGGTCTTTCGGAGGACCCTTCTGTTGTGGGGTTGCTGAGGGCTGAAGAAGAACAGGTGCCAATTGCTACCACAATGGTGCACCGGAGACAATATTGTACCAACCGAGACTCCCTGATTCCCATCCATAAGCTGATTCGTCGACTGGAGAGCCAGGGAGTGATCAGTAAGACTCGTTCACCTTTTAACAGTCCTATATGGCCAGTGCAAAAGTCTAATGGAGGGTGGAGACTAACAGTAGACTATCGTGACCTGAATCAAGTCACGCCACCGCTGAGTGCTGCCATGCCAGAGATGCTGGAACTTCAATATGAACTGGAGTCAAAAGCAGCCAAATGGTATGCTACAAATGATATCGCTACTGTGTTTTTCTCAATCCCTTTGGCAGCAGAGTGCAGGCCACAGTTTGCTTTCACTTGGAGGGGTGTTCAGTACACTTGGAATCGATTGCCCCAGGGGTGGAAACACAGCCCTACCATTTGCCATGGCCTGACCCAGATGGCACTGGAACAGGGTGAAACTCCAGAACATCTGCAATACATTGATGTCATCATCATGTGGGGAAATACAGCAGAGGAAGTTTTTGAGAAAGGGAAGAAAATATTCTGAATCCTCCTGAAAGCCGTTTTTGCCATAAAACAAAGGAAGGTCAAGGGACCTGCACAGGAGATCCAGTTTTTAGGAATAAAATGGCAAGATGGACATCATCAGATCCCAATGGATGTGGTCAACAAAATAACAGCCATGTCTCCACCGACTAGCAAAAAGGAAACACAAGCTTTCTTAGGTATTGTGGGTTTTTGGAGAATGCATATTCCAAATGACGGTCTGATCGTAAGCCCTCTCTATCAAGTGACCCAGAAGAAGAACAATTTCCAATGGGGCCCTGAGCAACGACAAGCCTTTGAACAAATTAAATGGGAGATAGTTCATGCAGTAGCCCTTGGGCCAGTCCGGGCAGGGCAAGATGTAAAAAATGTGCTCTACACTGTAGCCGGGGAGAATGGCCCTACCTGGAGGCACTGGCAGAAAGCACCAGGGGAGACTTGAGGTCGACCCCTAGGGTTTTGGAGTCAGGGATACAGAGGATCCGAGACCCATATACTCCAACTGAAAAAGAGATATTGGCAGCATATGAAGGGGTTCGAGCTGCTTCGGAAGTGGTTGGTACGGAAGCACAGCTCCTCCTGGCACCCAGACTGCTGGTGCTGGGCTGGATGTTCAAAGGGAGGGTCCCCTCTACACATCATGCAACTGATGCTACGTGGAGTAAGTGGGTTGCACTGATCACACAGCGGGCTCGAATAGGAAACCCCAGTCACCCAGGAATCTTGGAAGTGATCATGGACTGGCCAGAAGACAAAGATTTCGGAATGTCACCAGAGAAGGAGCTGACGCATGCTGAGGAGGCCCCACTGTATAATAAACTGCCAGAAAATGAGAAGCAATATGCCCTGTTCACTGATGGGTCCTGTCGTATTGTAGGAAAGCATCGGAGGTGGAAAGCTGCTGTATGGCGTCCTATATGACAACTCGCAGAAACTGCTGAAGGACAAGGGGAATCGACTCAGTTTGCAGAGGTGAAGGCCATCCAGCTGGCTTTAGACATTGCTGAACAAGAAAAGTGGCCAGTGCTCTATCTCTATACTGACTCATGGATGGTGGCAAATGCCCTGTGGGGGTGGTTGCAGCAATGGAAGCAGAGCAACTGGCAGCGCAGAGGCAAACCCATCTGGGCTGCAGCATTGTGGCAAAATATTGCTGCCTGGGTACTACTCGTTGGCAGGGTGGTGTGAGAAGCAGAAAAGGCCTTGACTCTGTGTAAGCACTGTTCAACAATAGCTAAAACATCCCTGTATTATCAACACTGTTTTTGGCGCCTGACGATTGGGCTCGAAGTGTTTGACTGGAATGTGCTAGATCGAATTTATTGCTGCTCGGGTAGAGAACCTGGTTGTAAAAGTACGTCACGTAGATGCTCATGTACCCAAGAGTCAGGCCACTGAAGCACATCAAAACAACCAGCAGGTGGATCAGGCTGCTAAGATTGAAGTGGCTCAGGTGGATCTGGACTGGCAACATAAGGGTGAATTATCTATAGCTTGGTGGGCCCATGACCCCTCAGGCCATCAAGGAAGAGATGCAACATAGAGATGGGCTCGTGATCGAGGGGTGGACTTGACCATGGACACTATTGCACAGGTTATCCATGAATGTGAGACATGCACTGCAATCAAGCAAGCCAAGCAGTTAAAGCCTCTGTGGTATGGAGGGCGATGGCTGAAATATAAATATGGGGAGGCCTAGCAGATCGACTATATAACACTCCCACAAACCCACCAAGGCAAGCGCTATGTGCTTACAATGGTGGAAGGAACCACCGGATGGCTGGAAACATATCCTGTGCCCCATGCCACTGCCCGGAACACTATCCTGGGCCTTGAAAAGCAAGTCCTATGGTGACATGGCACCCCAGAGAGAATTGAGTCAGACAAGGGGACTCATTTCCGAAACAACCTCATAGACACCTGGGCCAAAGAGCATGGCATTGAGTGGGTATATCACATCCCCTATCATGTACCAGCCTCTGGGAAAATTGAACGATACAATGGACTGTTAAAGACTACACTGAGAGCAATGGGTGGTGGGACATTCAAACATTGGGATGCACATTTAGCAAAGGCCACCTGGTTAGTCAACACTAGGGTGTCACGGATGGAGTGAGCGTGCACTTCACTCACAAGAGAGAAGTAAAAATTTAGTTTATTGATACAGAATAGGGAGTTAACAAAGTTCAACGCGACAGTGTTTTAACAAGATTCAATGGCGAGGTACACTTGATTATTTACTGCATAGAGGACAGGGTCAGACAAAACTGTCAGGGAGACCCTCCCATTGAGTCATGAAGTTTGGAAAAGGATCCCCTTGCTTTCTAAACTCCTTCTCAGAGAGGAGTCTAGGTGCGGCTAGATCCAGTCCTAGTCCCAGACTTGGTCAACAGTTTATATCTAAAGGATTATATATGTGCGCAATCAATCCTTTATATCACTTAGCTAAGATTTCAAAGCTTAGCATGCTATTAGTCACTTACCGAGGATCTGTTGTGGCAAGGAATCTCTCAACCTCGAGGAGTAACCTTGAGAGGCATCCCTGCTCAAGGGGAGATCCTGGCGTGCAGCCCACTGCTGTGCAGGAGAGCTCAAAGGGCTCTTGGGCTGCTCACTATTTATGGGGGATAAGATGATTGACCCATAGTCATATTGGCATGCCGACCACAGATTTTAGTTTCTTCGGTGGGTGCATTGCACAATAGCCCTGGGCTATTGTGTTGTTATCTGTCTCCTGAATCCACTTTGAGCCGATGCAGCCATCCTGACCAGATGCATCCATTACAATCACCACTGGTGGTTATCATCTAAGCAGGGTTGCAGGAGATAAAGTTCTGGGGTGGGGGAAGCACACCGTCACACTCCACCCGGTGACTATAGTCAATTCATCTTATTCTCACAGAGTGGTGGTACGGTCACCTCTTGCCTCTGTGCCATAAATAGTATATTGATACTTTATGCTCTTATAGATCCGCAGTAAGTAGACAGTGAAGCACTGCTATGTGTTATGTGTTAATTTGTATGTTTTGGGTGGTTGAAGTTGGGTTATTTGTTTTATCATGTACCAAACCTTTATATACAATATAATTACAAACAATAGACACAGTAATGTTAGAGTTAGCAAAATCACATCGGGGTGAAACATGAAATTAAAAACCCCCATTGCTGTCGGTGACCATCCAAGAAGAGTTTCCCACCAATGGTGTTCTCCATCCTTCTTCACTCTTTCCAAGATATGGTGTATCTCTTCTGCATCATGATGAACGGTGATCCGAGTTTTGTGTCCATTGTTGTGGATGCATTCCAGCAGTTGACACAGGTCATCGTGTTGTAGTAGTTTCTTCACCAATGTAAGGTTCATTCCGATGGGGGTAGGCAATAAATCTCGACTCAATGTATAGTGAGATTGTAACAATTGATAAGACGTAACAGGAGCTGAATAATTGAAGTCACATCCCACAATTTTAGTAAAGTTACAAATATTTGAGCGATAACTTGTATCTACAGTAATGTTATCTACGAATATAACATCACAAAGGGTTCTCATACAAACACATCCTTTTTCAATATATATACAAGTACAGTTTCAGGGGCTTCATCAGGATATATTTCAAAATGACAAACATTTTGTTCAGTGTCAAGACAAATGTCTTGAGCTTTGATGGTTTTACTCTCACAAATAAATCCTTGTTGTTCCCGTACAACGCATGCATTAACATCAACAGTTTGTCAGGGTTTGGAATAGTAACATGAACACAGCATTTCCATCTGCCATCCAGTGGGGTGCTGTAAGAGAAAATAGACTTGGTTTGGTGGGGAGAGTCCAAACAGGTTACCCCGTTAAGAAGAAGGAAAAATCCATCATGAACTAATTCTGTGTTTTGCACCACTGCTATCAGTAGCTTCCCAGGCAAGTGGGCCACGAAGTTTAAAGTCATAGGCACAGTACCGATGGATGGTAACTTGACCATCACAGGCTGTCCTGGCTGTAATGTCATTGGATATTCTCTTTTCCTAGTAGGTGGAGTGCTAAGCTCAGTTTTTACAAAGAATGCTCGGCTTACAGGGCTTCCAGTAGGCCCGTATCGATTATTTAATTGATGGAGTACTTTGGGGAGTCTTGTATCCCATTGAGCTTCCTGTGGTTTGAGATTCCTTTCCAATAAGCCATTAGCTCTTTCTACCATCCCATTTGATTGAGGGTAGTATGGGGTGTGGAATACCCACCTAATTCCCTCTTGTTTTGCCCAATCTTGCACTTCCTTACATGAAAAGTGTGAGCCATTATCACTCTGGATAACATCAGGAGTAGGTAGATTTGAGAACCAAAATGATAGCCCTCGCACTGTATTTCGCCCATCGGCTTTCTGACATTTAGTCGCCATAAGCAAGCCAGTGACTACTTCCACTCCTGTAAGGATGTATCGATATCCTGCAGAGGATTTGAATGGTCCAATATAATCGATTTGCCATGTAGACCATAAAGCTTTCCCTTCATTGATATGTAAAGGTGGTGCTTTAGCAGGATGATCTGCTTGTAATTTCAATCTACACTGGGGACATTCTGTAAGAATAGTTTCACAAGTTTTCCTGTTTATAGGCCAGCCTTTACTCTGTGCAGCAAAGTAAAGTGCTTCTTTACCTGAGTGGCCTAGGCTTTGATGTAACCATTCTCCCAACCGATACCACTCAGGATTTAAGGTGATTTTCCTAATTTTAGTTAGCTCATCTACCTTTTGATTCCACTTTGTGGCTGGTTGATTATCCTTAGCATGAGCTTTTACCCATCCCATCTTGAAAGGTGTTTTCCTTGCTATATCTAGTAATAATTGCCAATCTTTGTTTCTCCAAACGGGGGATCTATTTACTTCCCAATTCAAGGTTTCCCATTGACAGAGCCACTGTGTGGCACCGGCCCACACAGCATAAGAGTCTACATATATGATTTTTGCTCCATTCTGTGCTGCCAAAACAACTGCTCTTATTTCTCCTACTTGTGCACTGCCTTCACCTTCTTCTACTACTTGTTTGCCGGTGGTAATATCTAATGCAACAGCCTTATATTGCCATTTACCCTTTTTGCTGAAGCATCTGTAAACCAAATGTTTTCTGTTGGTGTACCCTCAGTGAGGGGCGGTGCATCCAGAATGGGTGAAGGTTTAAAGGGTTGTTGTAACACTAAAGGGTCTGTGTTTATGGGCATCTGCAATTTGGAAACCTTAGTGTGTCCTTCAGTTAGTTGCATATTTTCTGCAACTCCTGTTAGGTAGGCATACCATTTTCGGACAGTGGGTTTTTGTGCAACTCCTTCTGGGGGAGCAGTCCCCTTTAGGATTGCTTCTAGTAAATTAAATGGTCCTCTATCTTGCACAGGTTGTCCCTGATGTATTTTCTCAACTTGTTTAACTGCTCGGACTAAAGATAAAAGTCCCTTTTCCCATTCAGAGTATCATTGTTCTGTTCCTTTAAATGCGGTTGAGCTAAACAATAAAGGTCTTTTTGGCCCATCGGGCCCAGTTTGGAACAGGTTACAGTAAGTAGCGTGTTCGGCGAAACCCCATTCGGCTATAATAGGGTCACAGGGGGTGTACTGGTCCCAGTGACTAATACGTTTTTAACTCTTCAGTTAGAGTTTTGACTGCCTCTTTATGTTCTAATTTCCACTCCCAGGGTTTGCCTTTCCCTAAGAGTGAGTATAAGGGACGGGAAATGATAGAAAATCCAGGCACATGTTTCCTCCAATATCCTAAAGTTCCCATTAATTGTTGTAACTCCTTCCTTGATTGGGGCATTTGCAGCTCTTCGATTTTTCTTAAGGTTTCTGGAGGGATCACTGCACTGCCTGCTATCCACCAAGTACCTAAAAATTTTACTTCTTTACTTGGTCCCTGACATTTTCCGGGTGGAATCTCAATTTCTGCTTTATTTAGTACTTGCCATACTGCTGCTGCTGCCGCTTCCCCAACCTTTTCAGGGGAAGTTCCTCCAATCAGAATATCATCTATATATTGGTACAGTTTCACTTCTTGGGGGAGTGAGACTGTCTGTAAAAGTTCAGCAAGCGCAGCATGAGCTCTCGTGGGTTAATGTCTATACCCCTGTGGGAGTCTGTTAAAGGTGTATTGTATTCCCTCCCAAGTGAAAGCAAACTTCTCCTTATCCTCCTCCTTTAAGGGAACCATAAAGAACATATCCTTTACATCTAGCGCTGTCATCCATGGGGGTGCAGCTGCTTGCAAAGTAGCTGTTAAGTTGGCAATGTTTGGCACAGCAGCTGTGAGCGGGGCTGTATTGGCGTTCAGGCGCCGATAATCGACAGTTAAACGCCACCTCTCGTCTGGTTTCCGGACGGGCCAGACAGGTGAGTTATATGGGGAGAGGGTTCTGGAGATAATTTGTCGTTTCTCCAAATCAGCTATGACTTCAGAAATTCCATTTCGTGCCGCAGCAGACATGGGATATTGCGGTACGTTAGTGATTTTTGACTCGGGGAGAGCAGGGGCTGCGCGCAGTGCCCGCACTGCAGCCTCCCGGTTTCTGCTGGGGTTGGGAACGATGTTCGAGCCGAAGGACCACACGCTGCCATTCGGCAGGCGCCAGGTTCGTCCCTTTAAAACATCGAAACCTAAAATATTTTCATGGTGATCTTTAATTGCAAAGCGAGTACTCGACATGCGCTTCTTGCCCGGGAGCCATAGATAGACCTTGGCAGTTTGGCACTGCACACTCGCTCCGTTCACGCCGGTAATTTTAACTCTTTGCTGTCTGGGTCGTACGTCCAGCTTCTCGGCATCTTGTTGTGTTAATAGTGAAATTTGTGCTCCCGTATCTATTAAAAACTTTACCAATTGTCCTTGAGGACCAACTGGAATTAAAATGTATGGGTCGTTATCACTTATCCACTGATAAGCCTCCACTTTCCGGACAGGCAGGCCCAGTTGCCTTCCGGACACTACTCGTTTTTTGACTTCATGCCCTGCAATTCCTCCCTAAGGGGGAGGAAGGGGTTATCTCCCCTTCTGGGGTCTGGTGCAGGAGGAGTTGAAAGTCGTTCCTTTCATCGTTATCTCGTTTCTGGAATGCTTCAATTGGACTCAAAATAATGCCAGTAGGCTGACCTTGAATCGCAGCTCTGGGAATGCCTAGGGCTAATGCATTCCTCCACAATTCATTCCTCTGTTCTCGAGATTCTGTTTGCAGCTTTTAAAATTTGTTTCCCTTCGATCTAGTTTCTGTTCCCTGTTTCATGGATCTCCTCCCCGGGGCTTCAGGTTTTGTTTTTCAGCTGGTGCATCGTCCCAGCCCATCTCACGGCTGTAGTTCACAATGTCATGCATCAATTCTGCCCAGGTAGGGAGCTGCTTGTGGGTATTTTGAGCATTATCACCTAGTCCCTCATTGTGTTCTGTGTCTTTCTTGATCTCATCTCGTTTTGCAACTAAATGGGATTTAAGAATTGCCGGGGATCCTCTAATCAGTGGTTTTAACATTGCGAAATCTACTGTAGCAGACAGTGGGACATCATGGGACCCTCGTTTGTGCATGGCTTGTATACAGGCGGCTTTTGTGATGGCTGTAGAGAGCTCACTTAGAGGTTTAATGGGAATTATGGAGGGTTCACCTCGCTCCATGCTGTCTATTCCTCCAGCCCAATAAGCTACTCGGCTGGTGATAGAATGGGGTGTATTTGTCGGGTCGGGTCCTAAATTTAAGAAAACTCCCGGACCCCAATAGCCGCTTGCTTTGTCCTCACTCAGTATTATTTGGTCACCGCCACTGAGGCATACTCACCACAAGTATTCTGTTTCAGTTTCACCTGGTTTTCTGCTATATCTCTTGCAAATTTGTCAATTGCAACGGATCCCAGGGGATGGTTCGCGTAGTATGTTGCGGATGACCACCCCGAGGGCCCACAGTTCTTTCTGTTTTAACAATGGGTCTGGCTTCATATTCAGGAGGATTTGTGGGGAACAAAGGGTCGTCTTCTGGCTCGCTATCATCGGGATCACCCCAGATGTCTCCATCCCAATCTTCAGGGGATACTATTAGTTTCCTAATCTGTATGATGTGGGGGGGGGGGGGGGGGGGTGAGGAGCCTGTATAAGCATCATCTCGACCTTTTCTTCCAACTTTTGTCTTTTTTCCTTTTCCTCCTGTAACTGTTTCTGCAGTTGTTCAATTTTTAAAGATAGTAACAACTCAGTTGCCTTTCTACCTTCTATTTCTTTCTCTAGGTCCTGCTCCTTTTTATTTCTGTTCTCTCTTTCCTGATGTGCAGCTTCTAAACAGGCACCTAGCATCTTGCAGATAATTTCTTTCCCCTTTCCATCTTTTGTGTGGCCTCTAATTACTTTTAGGTGTTCTTCAATGGCTTCCCAATTATGCCAATTGTAACGAGTCCATTCTGCTGAGAATTTGGGACTCAGATTCACTCCATGCCTCTGTAAATAATCGGTGATACTACTTGCCATCCTGCCGACTACGCCAATTTGTCACGGATGGAGTGAGCGTGCACTTTACTTGCAAGAGAGAAGTAAAAATATAGTTTATTGATACAGAATAGGGAGTTAACAAAGTTCAATGCGACAGTGTTTTAACAAGATTCGATGTCAAGGCACACTTGATCATTTACTGCATAGAGGACAGGGTCAGACAAAACTGTCAGGGAGACCCTTCCGTTGAGTCATGAAGTTTGGAAAAAGATCCCCTTGCTTTTTAAACTCCTTCTCAGAGAGGAGTCTAGGTGCGGCTGGATCCAATCCTAGTCCCAGACTTGGTCAACGGTTTATGTCTAAAGGATTATATGTGCGCAATCAATCCTTTATATCACTTAGCTAAGATTTCAAAGTTTAGCATGCTATTAGTCACTTACTGAGGGTCTGTTGCAGCAAGGAATCTTTCAACCTCGAGGAGTAACCTTGAGAGGCATCCCTGCTCAAGGGGAGATCCTGGCGTGCAGCCCACTGCCATGCAGGAGAGCTCAAAGGGCTCTTGGGCTGCTCACTGTTTATGGGGGATAAGATGATTGACCCATAGTCATATTTGCATGCTGACCACAGATTTTAGTTTCTTCGGTGGGTGCATTGCACAATAGCCCTAGGCTATTGTGTTGTTATCTGTCTCCTGAATCCACTTTGAGCCAATGGAGGCATCCTGACCAGATGCATCCATTACAATCACCACTGGTGGTTATCACCTAAGCAGGGTTGCAGGAGATAAAGGTCAGGGGCTGGGGAAGCACACCGTCACATAGGGGATCTGCCAATCGAGCTGGCCATGCCCAATCCAAACTTTTACGCACTGTCAAAGGAGATAAAGTCCCTGTAGTGCACATGCTGCACTACATTCTGGGGAAGACAGTCTGGGTTACTCCTGCCTCAGGCAAAGGAAAACCCATTCATGGGATTGCTTTTGCTCCAGGGTTTGGGGAACTTGGTGGGTAACGCAAAAGGATGGGGAAGTCCGCTGTGTACCTCAAGGGGATTTGATTTTGGGTGAGAATAGCCAATGAACTAAATGGTATGATGTTAATTGCTATATAATACTGTATGTCATCACTTTTATGGTTGCTATATGCCATATCAACAGTATTACAGTAAGAATCACCCAGATTAATGAAGAATGAGCTTTGATGAAACCAAGCAAAGTGCAGCAGTGATGGAACCAGAACTGGCTTCAGTATGCAACAATCCAACACCACACACCCTCTCTCCTGCCCTGAAAGACTGTTATGACAGATGGAGCCCAAAGTCATGGACTAAATGAATTCAATGGACATTTTAGAGGGATGGCCCATAGATCAAGGGAATGATATCTGTTTGTATATATCAAAAGACAGGGAAAGTGGTGGTGATTAATTGGAATGTATTGGAAAGGGTGGAACCTGGGCATGACGTTGATGGTATAGAATAAGGGGTGGATACTGTCCTGGTTTCGGCTGGGATAGAGTTAATTTTCTTCCTAGGAGCTGGTATAGTGCTGTGTTTTGGATTTAGGGTGAGAATAATATTGATAACACGCTGATGTTTTAGTTGTTGCTAAGTAATGTTTACACTAGTCAAGGACTTTTCAGCTTCCCCTGCTCTGCCAGGTGCACAAGAAGCTGGGAGGGGGCACAGCCAAGATGGTTGATCCAAACTGGCCAAAGGGCCATTCCATACCATATGACGTCATGCTCAGTATATAAACTGGGGGGAGTTGGCCGGGGAGCAGCGATCGCTGCCTAGGAACTGGCTGGGCATAGGTCGGTGGGTGGTGAGCGGTTGTATCACTGTTTTTTTTTTCTCCTGGGTTTTGTTCCTCTCTCGCTTTCTTGTTGTTTTCCTTTTCATTACAATTTTTGTTGTTGTTGTTGTTGTTCCAATTATTAAACTGTTCTTATTTCAACCCACGGTTTTTCTTACTTGTGCTCTTCCGATTCTCTCCCCCATCCCACCGGGGGGGGGGAGGGTGAGTGAGCGGCTGTGTGGTGCTTAATTGCCGACTGAAGCTAAAGCACGACAATGCCTCTAAATAAAGGAAAGAGCTTTACTTATTTATCATGCAAAATATCAAGAAAACCAGTCTTAT